>NC_132989.1:19237256-19862256 GCF_048564905.1 Vicugna pacos | reverse complement strand
AGTGACTTCCTACAGCGTGTAACTAGCATGGCTATTAATTTGTTGTAATTCTTCCAAAGACACTGTTCACCGTAAGCTACTACTATTAACTGTGGCTTAATGCTCTCAGGTACAGTAGGCTTTTGGGACTGAGCCGTGATAAAGATGGAAAGGAAGCATCACTAATCTTTTTTTTAATTAAAATTTTTTTTTTAATTTTGGGGGAAGGTAATTAGGTCTTTATTGTTAATGGAGGTACTGGGGATTGAACCCAAGACCCCATGCATGCTAGGCATGTGCTACACCACTAAGCTAGACCCTCCCCACAAAGCATCATTGATCTTAACGTTTTCCCTTCCAACAACTTGAATGGCATGCACCTTGATTTAAACTTTCCTGGTTGTTATTCTTAATTCTTTTTTTAAAAAGTGTGGTTATCAACATTAGGGATGAAACCCTGTGTATTGTATTCTCTCATAAAAACCCAGAAACCAGTCATTTCTCTAATCACCTCAATGTCCTTCTTTAATTCTTTGTATATTCTGGATTGTTGACATAACAGTGTATTATGATAAATTAATTTTCTAGTATTATATATTTTCCTTTTTAAGAATCATTACATTCTTATACTATTTTGCAAAATGTTTAAGACAATTATATGAACAGTTCTATATTGAAACAGCATTAATCTTCTGTATTAATCTTTTATTTATAACAACTTATTCTTGGGCTGTTTGTTTTGATTCATGTTTCTTGGTCCTAGGGACTTTTGTCTTCAGAAGCTCATGGGTTTCCTTTATTATTGTTTTAATTTATTATACTATCTTGCATATATTATTTTAAATATTTTATTTATTTTTTATTATTTGATTTTTAATATTGTACAGAAGACCTCTGAGGGCAAGTTGATTTTTTCCTCTATAAGTAATGCTTCCCCCCACCCCACCCTGAGAATGCATCCTCTCTCAGTCTTTGTAGGAAATTGTCTTTACTTTTGAAATTCAATTATTTAACCAGGACACAGGTAAGTGCCAATCTCACTCTAACAATTTTGCTTGCTACATGATAAATACCTTCGACCTGCAACTTTAGATCTTCAGCTCAGGAAAGTATTTTTCTATCGCATCTAACTTTTATTTCAATTTTCTTGTGCTTCTCTCCCATTTTCATTTGTCTTTTCAGTCTGGGAGAGTGAGTCAACCTTTTCCTTTATGTGGCTAATTCAGTTTCCTACAGTAGTAATTCTATTCTTCATTGATTATGGTTAAAACTTCTCATTATATTAATAGTAGTTTCTTTATACTTGTTCACTACCTAGTTCCCTGTATTTCTTAATCTGAGACTTTCATCTCATTTTCCTTCCTTGTCTCAGAGGCTGCATTTCATGTATTTTATGGTGGAGTGTGGAGCTGGTGTTCTCTTAACTTGATTCTCACTTTAATGTAGTATTTTTTTCAGCTGGGTGTTCTTTCTCCATTTCTTGACTTCAATGTCATCTATGTTGATTTTGCAGAATGTTTGTATGGATTCTTATTGTTTATCCATTCGTAAACATGAAGAGAACGATTTAGGCCTTGTATTTTGAGTTCCAAACAGGTGAGCAGGTCCTGCTCGGGTCCTCCTCATTTACCTGGACCATGAAGGTATATTGTCTGTAACGTTTTAAGTTGGAGACTCGACTAGCATACGTTTTCATGATTAGTTTAGTGATTGCCCTAGCTCGTTGGGAAAAGGGAAAGATTTAGGGCTGAGGGCAGGTCCTGAAGAACCACATTGTCTCTGAACCATTTCTTCACTGTTCTTGGTGAGGAGATGGGACCAGCTGTCACCTTTCTATTTTACCACTTTGCCCAGCTTTCACTCCCCATATTCGACGTGTCTGCGTCTGGTCGCTGCTGTCCAGTGCCTTGCAAGAGCTCCACCACATTAAGGAGATGCCAGCCACACTGGGTTTCCTTTCATGGGGTCACAATTATCCTTAACTTTCCCCAAAGAGCTGCTTGGAAAGCTTTTCAGTCATGACGGTGGAGCAATTGTTAATGATGTGTTCCGTATTCTCCTTTCTCTTTTTGCCTTCAAATTCCCTCCTCCTCCATTTAGGGGTGTGGGTGGGTCCTGTCCATTTACTTAATAAATATTTGTCAAATTTAATTGTTGTCCAATTGCCTTCCTACAATTTTGGATAGAAACACCCCTCCCACCAATAAAAAAAAGAAGACCAGAGAAAATTCCTAGAAATAAAACTTTTGTCAAATGACACTTACGATAATTGGCAACAACTTTAATGATGATGTTGCTGAGGGAAAGCCAGGGTTCTCATTCTGTAGCAGCAAATGCCAGGTGGACTGCCATTTACAATAGTGATTGTGGCAGGTCAATGGGTAACCTCCTTTCCCTTAAAGGAAAAGCTGCCAATGTAAATGTTGAAAAGAGAATATTCCTATCTGGTTACAAACGCAAGAGCAATTCTCAGAGCGCTAGAAATGCTTGGAGTGGTGACAATGGTAGAACGCTAATCATTTTCTAAGAAACCTCTTCTAGTTAGGTCATGACTGTGTACTTCTGAGATGATGACAGAATTGTCTCTCAAAGACTTTTCATCAAACCTTGATGTTCTACCCTTTGCTCCATCACTTATTGGTTCTCCTGAGTATGTGGATCTCCAAGTTTTAATTAATTACTGGGGCATAACAGAGCTTCTAGATGTAACATTGTTTTAAAAAAAAAGGATTAGTAAGCAGCGTAGGTAAGGAGCTCCCACAAAGCAATAAGAAAAAGACAAATAAGCATACAGAATGACAGACTGAAGATATAAGCAGAAATTTCAGAAGAAGAAATCCAAATGGCCAATAAACATATGAAGAGACACTCAGTCTTACTAGTATTTAGGGAATTAAAGCAACCAGATGATATTTCATAACCACAAAACTGGCAGGATTTAAGAAGTTTGCTAATATCAAGTGTTAGTGGGGAAAAGTGAACTCACAATCACTGACGGGAGAGGTGCCAGTGGGTATAATGACTTTAGAAAGTGATTTGGTGCCATTAAGCAGAGTTGAAAATACCCATAGCCTATTACCCAGAAGTTGCACTTCTGGGTTGATATCCCAGTGAAACTTTTACACATGTGCAACAGGGAGACATGCCAAAGAATGTTCTTTGCAGCGATGTTTTTAATAACAAAAAATTGGAAATGAGTCAAATGCTCATCTGTGAGAGGATGGGGATTAAGAAATTGTGGTATATTGATAAAGATGGAACAGTGTGCAAAATAAATGAGGAATATCTTCCTGTGTCCACATGGGCAGATCTAAAAACACTGCTGGAAGAGAAAAAGCAAGTTACACCTTGATACCGTTTATTTAAATTAAACATGGTGAGGCTGGTAATGCTATACCGCATTTATGGTGACATATAAACATATGCCCTCACAGTAAAGGTTTAAAGGCATAAGTTAGACACACTCTATATTTAGGTTGGAAATTGTTTCTGAGATTGGAACGAGGTAAATGTGTTTTACACCTACACAGGAGGTGTCAACTTTCTCTGTAATACATTTGCATTTCTCTCTTTCAATAGGAAAGATCTTGAAGTAACTGCGGCAAAACATTGTTCTTTTTTTTTCAATTTTTAAAAAAAATTTTTAACATTTTTTTATTGAGTTATAGTCATTTTACAATGTTGTGTCCAATTCCAGTGTAGAGCACAATTCTTCAGTTATACATGAACATACATATATTCATCGTCACATTCTTTTTCGCTGTGAGCTACCACAAGATCTTGTATATATTTCCCTGTGCTACACAGTACAATCTTGTTTATCTATTCTGCATTTGCCTGTTAGTATCTACAAATGGTTGAATGGTGGGTGCATCAGTATTGGTCATATTAACCTCTGTAAATGTTAAGTACTTTTTCCATTACAAATACTCTGCAATTTACCCTCCAGGTCACTGGTCTCCTGTCACCAGACCCCTTCAGGGGCTTGTGGTGCCAGCGCACCTGGGAGGTGAGCTGGGGCTCCCCCCTCCCCTCTGTAACCTGGGGAACTGTTCAGTTAGACTTTGATTCAGTCCACACAGAGCTTTTCAGGCAGCATTCTGCTCAGATGCCCACACCTTAAAAGGCAATACTAATCTAGTTGCAGTGCGAGAAACTATTTTACAATTGGGATTCATCTGCAGTGATTTATTATTTTTTGAATTTTAGGATAAATGCTAGAACACTCTCAAATGAGCTCTTTCTGTGCTCAGACATTATTATTTGTCTCATCTGCCACTTTAGCTGGTATTCTTAGGAGTATGTAATTCTCCAAAAAGTAGACTCTGATCTCCTGTTTTAAAATCTAAGGTTCTCCTGTATAGCCCAGGGAACTATAGTAAGTATCTTGAATTACCTAGAAAAAGAATATGAAAAAGAATATGTACATTTATAACTGAATTACTATGCTGTACATCAGAGACTAGCACAACACTGAAAGTCTCTTCTACTTGATTAAAAAAAATATACTCAGATATAGTTAAAAATATATAGTCAATTAAAAAAAAAATAAAATAAAACCCAGTGACATTGGAGGCAGACACCTGTTTCTCTGATGTTTCCATATCTAACAATCCTCTTTTTGCGTATCTGAAGCAAGAGCCCGAGTGTTATGAAAAATAAAATCTGGGGGGAAGAATTGCACTTCTTTGGACTTCATCAGCTTTCTGAAATGTTTTAAAGGAAATTCTGCCTTGCCTGGGGCTGGAGTGAGGGCTGAGAGTGGAGTGGATCAATATGGGAGCCATCCCAGCTCCGCCTGAAGAGCTATGGTAATTAGAGGAAATGGCTTATCAGGTCTTTTCACAATCTGGAAAAGAAACCATTTGTGGAATCAATGGATGCCTGGCAGAGCCCATCAACTGTAGTTCAAAGATATTTGTCTGCATGATTCTCAGGTACCTGAATCAGAAGGAACCTAAATTCCACAGCCCAGTGTAAATGCATCCCACTGGCCATTAGGCACGGCTCTTATATGCAATGGCTATTAATTGTCTCATGGGGAAACAAATGCTGGTTTTACTTTAATTATCTGGACAATTTAATAAATTCCTCATGTGAAAATTTCAAATGTATCACGACTCATTTGCAAGGACCAGCAGAAAGAGTGAAAGGATACAAAATATAATTACTCTGGCAATGAGAACGTGCAGTCGCTTCAGCTGCCGGCGTACTTGGGGAGGTCCAGACAGACTTTGGGATGTGAAGTCGAGGAGGAGAGGACTTTTTCCTGACTAGTGCTGTAGAGGGAATGTGGAAAGGAGACCATAGACGATGCTTGTCACCATGTGCAATTGCCCAAGCAGAGCTGACATAAGACCCCCTTTCATTCGGCAAGTTATTTATGGGCCAGAGTGTTTAAATAAGAACAAGACGGATAGTTCCTCAGGATTTCAGAGCTGGAACAGAGAACCTTTTAGAGGCAGAATGGAACTGGGCAGGCAGTCACATTCCGAGGAACAAGACCTCAACCAGCGAGGTTTGGCTTAGAAAACAGTGGCTGGGTAGCTGGAGTCTGAAGACTTGCACCCTTTAACCAGGAAAATCTGTTTATAGGTCCTCGAAAATTTTGGATCCTTGTGGTCTGGCCTGGCTGGGGAATTGCATCGGCGTGTAAACAAGGCGCCCTGCGTTTGAGCATTTTTCCTCTAAGCAATTCAAATAGATTCCGAGATATTTACTGGGACTTTGGGGGCCACGTAAATAACAGCGCACTTCCTTCTCTGGGCTCAGACCTCACTGAGAAATGTATCGCTGGAAATCAGATAGCTCAAGGTCAAGATGCCAACTTTCATGGATAAAGTGGATCTGGAACATGGCATGGGTCGGCAACCACTAACATTTTTCTCTCTGAATGAGAGAAACTCTCCCATCTGGCCAGGGCAGAGGGGCAGAGGGGGACAGCTCCCGGCCTCCTGTCGGGCAGGCCCCTTAGCACATGTGTGTGGAGGAGAGGCTGATCCCTACAGAGAATGCGGAGCCCCGGGCCCCCACTCACTCAACTGCTCCGGGAGGAGGAGGAGAAGGAAGAGGAGGAAGGCAGCGGGAAGAGAAGGGCCCAAGAGCTTCTTCCACACTTTTCCTGCCTGGACAAGTGTTTCCCTCTCCAGAAATAACAAAAAGTATTATATTACCTGTGATTTGACTTTGGAATTCCCCGTCCTAGACAATGCGATAGAACTATTCATTTGAATGCACATCCTAGAGGGGATGTTAGTTAATCTAAATAGAAATATATTCTTCAGCATTGCCAGGAGCCCTCACATCTCACCTCTGGAAAGTTCTAAGTAGTTCTTAAGAATCAAAACCCCAGTCCAACCCCCTCATTACTCACAGATGCAGAATAGAGGCCTTGTAAGACTGACTTACTTAGGGTCAGAGTTAGCTAACTGAGAGCTGGGAAGGGATTGCAAGGCTCCTTCTCAATGGGCCAATGGCCTCTTCACTTTAGTGTTGGAATATCATTAGTTAAAATTTTTTTGATGCTTATTACATGGCAAACACTGTTTCCAGCACATGTGTTACCCCCATGTAATCCTTACACTCACAGTGAGATTCGTCATATTGTTATTCCCATTTAACAGATGAGAAAATTGATGCCTAAAGAAGGACTTATCCAACAGCACCCAGTGACAGGTGGTGGATCAAGGACTCAAATCCAGATACTGGAGTCCAGAATCCAGCCTTTTTTTTTTTTTTTTCCACAGTTTCAGGGTGAAACAAGTTCTTCAGAGAAGAACCTGCCTAACCCTTCCCTTTCCACCACAGGGGACACAGGCCCAGAGAACAGAGCAAACGTGACTGCACTTCCTTTGCAAAGGTAGCCGATCTCGTCCAAAGAGTTTTTCCTGCTGGTGGGCTTGTTGGGGACTTTCCAAAGAAGTGGACCTAGTCCCTTCCTCAGCATACAGAGCTGAGCGTAAGTACTCGATAAATAGCACAATAGAGCCTGTGACGTCTCACTCTTCTAATGACTGTTTGGTGGGTTCAGTTAACACATTGTCGTTTCACTCATTGAGATGCTTTTCAGTTAAAAACTTATTAGCCAAGCACTGAGATTATCAATAAGATAGACCAAATGCCAAAACACGGCGCTCTTTAATTACAGGAAGAAGTCTTTGGAACCAAAGGCTATGTGAAGTATTTTGATCTCTCTATAATGAACAATTAGTCCTACTGAATTCTCATTATTTACAGGAATGCTTGATCCCTGAAACACTAGAGGTGGAAAATAAATAGAATTTTGTTGTTGTTGTTAAATAAGGTTAGTACAGCCTTAGTAGTGAGCTATGTACGGGGAGGTCTTCCAAAGGTTTTGATGGGTCTCTACAGAACCATTGAAATGGACAGAGTAGTTAGTTTGATTCCTGTAGATTATCAGGACATGTTCAGCTTTGTCTTCATACCTGCCATGAGAAAGGCTTAGGGAAGATGGGCTCGCTCTCTGGTAGCCCATGGACTGCACGCTGGCCCAAAGATACAATTTATTTGGTTTCGACAGTGTTTAAAATTTTAACTAATTTTAAAATAAAGAGGTTTTTTTTACATGAAATAGTTAGATTTCTAGCTCTTTTAAATAAAAGTCATGACCACTCCTCTGGCGAATATGGACTTCCCAGTTTATATGGAGTGTCCCAGCCCAGTTTGTCCACCTCAGCACGTATATTAATTGCCTAGCTCCGTGTTATCTGACTTTGTGACTCTAGTCTGATCCAGATTGCTGAAGACTCCTGGAAAATAAAACCCAGCAAAGAGATAGACTCCCTCCCATCTTCACCCTGACAGTCGGTCCTAGTCACATCTTTGGTTTCGAGCAGCAGTGTGCGTCCTTTGAAAAGGAAGGGCAGTGAAACGTGGCAACCATCTTCACAGGAGGGGAGGAGGAGGGAGGACGGGAAAGGAGTGCTGACCTTGCTGGAGGTCAACGTGGTGTCTAGAATAGGGGTGAAATAAACTCTCTTTGGCCTGAGTACCCAACACCAAACATCATTCAATCTTGTCGGTTCCAGCCAAAACACAGTTGCTTCTATGAAAAAAATAGTCAGTGAAAAGTAGATCAGCCAGTCCTACCTTTGTGACCCAACTGACCACTCATTTCCGTGCTCACATCTAGTTTAGTGAAAAGGACATCTTCATTTCTGGGATAATCAAGGGAAAGACCTTGGTGGTTTGGTCAATGACTATAACATGTAGCTTTCTTGCTACAAAATTGCATGAGGTGGGTGAGCTGGGGAAGTGGGAATCTCTGTGACACAGGAGAAAGCAGACTGCGGATAGAACGGCCCATCATCCATATTCAGATAGTTAAAACGCTTGCAAATGAGTTACCTGCGATTTATTCAGGGATCCCAGAGTGATTCATCCCCATTCCCTTTACTTCTGAATAATGAGCTTCGTATCTTTTTGAGTGGGTACTAGTTCTAAAATGACCTGACAACTTACTTCACATTGTCTTCTGATAATTATTCCTTTTTGTATCAAAGCTGTGTCTACAAAGGGATAAATGAATGGATAAAATCCTTTGGACCCAATTCCTGTGCTGCAGGATGAGCTCCTGCGTTAAGGAGACCTGGATCACAGTCGTAGCCTCGCCATCAGCCACTGGAAGACTCAGCATGGTCACTTCCCTTCTCTGGTCCTCAGGTTTCACAGCAGCAAGGAGAAGATGTGAACTGGAAGATCCCTCAGATGTTATGTGACTCTTATTTTTTGAGAGGCAAAGAATTGTGGGGAGGCTCCCCAAATGTAAGACAGGCCCGTACCGCTGAATACTAATACCTGAGTGGATATAAGTATAGTATGAGGTTCCCTTTGGGTTTCTATATACAAAGATATTCTATTCAATTTGATCACTTAATTAAATAGAAAAAATACAGTTAACCCCAAAAATCATACCTAATGATATACAGTAGGCCATCCCTCCAAATCTGTGGGTACAGAACCTGCAGATGTAGAACTGTGGGTACTAAAGGCTGATTGTACTGTCATTTTATGGGAGGAACTTGAGTATCTCTGGATACCCTGGCTTCCGCCACAGATACCCAAGGGACAACTGTATAGCTTAAGCATTTTTTAACTTAGCATACATAAATGGTCATTGATTTCCTAATTTTTCATAGGGCCAAAGACTTTTCTTTGATTCTTGAGTCTGCCCATTGTAATTCACCCATTAGGCACTCTCTCTGACTTCCAGTTTTGATTTGCTCAAAAGAGAACAAGAACTTAGAAACTCTGAGAAGCAATGAGATTAAAAAATCCTGGAGTTCTATAGTTTTGTGTCATTTTCTGATCATCTTCTCACCCACCCCTAATTTATGGCAGCATTTTTAAGTTGCTTAACTTTATCGAGACTCCAAAGAATTCAACTTGCTTTTCACAAGAATAGTTTCTGCCTTCTCATTTCATTACTTAATTAATAATTAATTATGTTACCAAATTGAAACAACATGTATAACTGGCACCCACAGGTTTGAGAACAAACAGGATGATGCTTGGTACGTACAGAACTCAAATGGAGTGTGTGGGCGGGCACATGAGATAGCAGCAATCAGCATTCTGAGACACTATTTAATCCACTCGGTTAATGAAAAGTCAGTTAAGTGGCAGTTGATCAATAGGAGTGTCCGCTGTATGTATTATGCACTCAGGCTATTTGTAAGTAACCAAAGCCAATTTTAACAAAATAGGCAAAGAAAGGAGATTATTGGAAGGATTTGAGATAACACACCAAATTGAAGGCAAAACTACATAACCAGCTGTGAATGTAAAATATTTCCTGCCGTATCAGTAACCAAAGGATGTTGCAGCCATCAAGTCATCACATTGCAGCTGCCCCTGATGGTGAATCCTGAGGAGACTCAGGATGGGAAGCACTGGATACTGATCCTAGATCTTTTAGGTGCCCATCAGAGGAATGACTTCAATGAGCCCAGACTTTTGCACTTTCCCATACATAGAAAAGCGCTAAACTCATTAACTTGAGATATCTGGTTTTCTTTATTTGACAGTAATCTTTTTGATGTTCTGACTACCCAGCCTTTGTTGCAAAAACGGCTATGTATCCTGGCTCCTCCCCTACCTCTTGGACCAGTACCTTGGTGCTCTCTAAGCAGCTGTCTCCTGGGCTTGAAGTCCTCAGAAAGTTCCCCCAATAAAACATAATTCTCAACATTTAGTTTTTGCTATTTTCGTCAGTCGACACAATTCTCAGCAAGATGGGAACTAGGGAAGAACTGGGCAAACAGGGTGCAGGCACAAATGGATAGTCTCTTCAGGGTGTATCTCTGGATGAACTGGCTCCAGCTGTTTTTTTTCCTTTGTGTCACTTGGATCAAGAGCCAGATCACCATGAGAGGGGCTCTGGTTGGTCTGTGGATCACATGGCCCCTCCTCACCCGGAACACCAGACCCTGGAGAAGACCTTCCCGAAGACTGCACTCACCGGGGAGGGGTCATTCCCCAAAGGTGGCCAGAGGTGCTGTTACCAGAGGAGGGGGAATGTGTATGGTGGACCAAGGCCTGCAAGTTTGGGCAAGAAATTGTATTAGCCCTGGGGAGATACAGAGCCCTAGAGGTGAGTCCTGATTCTCCCTAGAAGAGAAGGGTGTGCAGAATACAAGGACACCTGCAGCTGCTCACTGCTGCTTTCTGCTTTGACATCCCTTTTCCCAGCATCGCTCAAGTCTTCTACCTTTGGAAACTGAGTGAAACATGCCAATTTCCTCAGCCATTCACACTGTTCCACGAGAACAGCTGTGGTGCCTGGATCTGGGCCCCAGCTTGTTGCTTATTAGCTACGTGATCTTGGGTAGCCACCGCTTCCATAGACCCTAGACTCTCCATAGATAAGAGGAAGTCTCCTTCCAGATGTAATATTTTATCATTTCTGTACCTGGACACATCCCCTTCCTTCGTACATTTGACAAGAAGTCAACAAAGCAGGTGTATCTCTCTGTATAATACGTAAATACAGCGCTTAGAGATGAATTAAAATACCAGTAAAAAGCATTAAAACACCATTCGTTTGCACTCTACACTAGCTGGCGACCTACTGCACTAGACTCCTTATCTCAGGTTGCTTTTCCGTTCTTTTATTAAGGTATGTACACAAGAGGCACCTGCTTCTTCCATGAATGTTCTGAATGGTCCCCCCATCTCTGCATCCACAGGGACGTCTCATTTTCTTATTTTATTTTGTTGATCCTGCAGACGGTTTCCTGGAGTGCCCTCTGGGCAGGAGATGCTCTTGGTTTCTTTCAGAAAACCTCTCTGAGATGACCACTGAGGATCTCACAGCCACTTGAGGCTTTGGCACTGGGACATCCCCAGGAACTAAGACCCTCCCCTGGGTAAAGGAGAGGAAATTCTGAATGAAGGTTAAGCTCCTACCACCTGGCAGGGTGGGAGGTCATCACTGAAATTAAATGCAGTCAGAGACAGAAATATTACCTGTCCCCTTGAGTTTACGGACTAAGACGTTTATCTTAGAGAGATTTGAACGTTATTCCGTAGATGACGGGGAGCTAAGTGAGGCAAGTGACAAATCAAATATTTATTTTAGAAAAGTCTCTTTGGCAGCAGTGTAGAAGATAAATTGAAAGACAAAGAGATCTGAGGAGGGGGAGACCATCAGGACGTTGAGCCAACAGGCTGGGTTGGAGGGAATGCGGGGGAGGAAAGCTTGCACACTCACTGCCTGGTCACCAAAACCATTTCCTTTCCACTGGGACATACTAGGCTACGTTTTCCAGCCTCCAGTGCTGGGTGGGGCATCGTCACTGAATCTGGACCGGTGTGGGGGGAGGGTGGGCAGGAGTAAGGCTTCCTATGGGCAGTTTCCCATATGAACCTCCATGTGCCCTCTCTCCCTTTGTCTACCAGCCAGATGTACACACTGGGGTGACCTGGCAACCATGTGCTGATGGTGGAGCCTCCATGGGGCTGGGTCCCTGAATAGAGTACACACACACGCGTGCGCACACACACGCACACATCCCCTTCAATGTGTGAGCAAGAAAAACATTTCTATTATGTTATGATGTCAAAGTTTCCAAGTTCATCCGTTAGCGCATCTAGTGTCATCTTTCCTAATATAATCCCTGAACCTCTCGGGGTAGAGCAGTCCTTTGTAGGCGCTGCTGTGTACCCGCTCTGTCCCTATCCACACCCTCATTATAGGAAAAACAGAAAAGTAGAAAGAAGAAAATATGGGTTACATATCACTTCAACCCTCTAGGGAAAAACGCCCTTAACAGTCTGGTAGATTTCCTCTCGCTCTTTTTTTCCCTCTGTAGCATCAAAGGCTATACTTAGTCTGTTCAGACCTTAAATTTCTCACTTAGAGACGTATTTACTCATTCAACATTCATTCTGTGCTCGCGTGTCAGGCACTGTGCTCCATGCTAGGGATAAAACCATAGACTTGACCCAGTTCCCGTCCTCAAGGAACTACAGCCACATGGAGAGAGATGTCTCTGCAGATAATGACGAAGAAAATGTCACAGCAAACGTGTCAGTGGAGAGACAGAGAAGAGAATTAAGGAAGCAGAGAGGAAGAGTCTCCAACGATTAAAAAAAATGTTTGAGGGTTTACTATGCGTCAGTGACTGTTCGAAGCCCCTTGAAGATGTGAACTAACTGAATCCTCACGACAGCCCCATGAGATACACATCACATTACCTCAGTGTTGTAGGTGAGAAAACTAAGCTGCAGAAAGCGTACGGAGCTGGCCCCCTGTCCTGGGTCTCACTGAGCGTGGAGGGGGATTCAGCAGCGTGTGCGTGTGCGTGTGCGCATGTGTGTGCGTGTGTGTGTGTGTGTATTTAGAGTTGGCTGCCAAGAAGAGTTTTAAAGAGGGGGATGGGAAAGCACAGAGCTACATGTGAGAAGGTACAGGTGGGGTCACGGTCACCCGGCTAAGCTGAGATAGAACACGCAGCCCAGACCTTTGGATGCTATGACATTTCCTGTTGGAGTGCGGATGTAGGAACTCAATGCAAAGGCGTGTTAAGGCTCATTTGAGCAAGTGAGGCTCCAAGGGGAATCTGACTCAGCCTATAAATTCTTCACGGAAGAAGGAAAGACATTCATCACATGTATAGCTTTTGAAATCATATTCACCCCACCAGCTAGTACATGTGGCCCCCGTGGTGCTCTGGGGTTAAGAGAGATTTGTAATCCCTCCTCCCTGGAGCCTGGGGCTGGTGGAAATTAAATGCAGAGTGTGTGGAGAGTGGAAGCCCTCCTTCCTCTACAACGATGACAGCTCAGTGGTCCATCCTATCCAGGGGGGACAAGCGGTTTTCACAAGCCCAAGGCCTTAATGTTGAGTAAGGAAAAAGGTGCCTGTGATGTTTCACTGATGAGTGAGGGGAGGCGGAGATACGGGGGAGCGGGTGGCATTTCAGCACAGGCCTGTGAGCAAACTTGGCTGGAAGCCATCCTTAAATCAGGTGTAAGGCAGCCTCGCAGCCTGGCTGTCTTCATCTAGAAATCATGGAGATAAATGATGTCAAAAGGCACGCGCACCAAGACAGCCTTCTCTTCCTTTCCTTTCTCACTGCTGAGTTCCACCCCTCGTTTCCATCATGGTTTTCCTTCATAATTCAAATCTGAGTGCTCCCCATCAGAAGTCCTCCTCTCCCACTGGCCTGATACCCTTGTCCTTTCTGTAGGACATCACAAAAGGGCCTGCTGTCTGTTCCTGACCCAAGAGTCCTTCCCTAGAGATCTAGAATTGCTCTCTTCCCCAGACAAAGGTTTCCACACATACCAGTGACTCAGTGACTACTGTAGAATAAAGCCCACAGAGATGCTCACTTCCGAATCCCAGGAATCTGTGACTACGTTACCTTACGTGGCAAAAGGGATTAAGTTAAGGATCTTGTCATGAGGAATATCTTTCTGGATTATCTGGAGGGGCGGGGCATGAGCTGATGTAATCACAAAGACCCTTAAAAGTGGAAGAGGGAGGCCGCAAAGAGAGGTGCCATGGCAGAAGAGAAGGTCAGAGTGATGCACCGTGAGGAGGATGGACGTCACCACTGCTGGCTTCGAGGAGAAGAGGGCCGTGGGCGGAGGAACCCAGGCCGTCTCCAAAGCCAGAAAAGACGTGAAAATAGAAGACCTTCCCTAGAGCCTCCAGAAGGGAATGCAGCCCCTGCCAACACCCAGATTGTAGCCCGCTGAGACCCGTGTTAGATTCCTGAGCTCAAAAATCGCAAGATGATAAATTTGTGTTGTCTACAGCTACTTCCTCTGCGGTGAATTGTTACGGCAGCAATACAAAACCAATACAAGTGACATATGCGATTTTCTCCCTTTCGAGGGTAGTTCAAATAAATCTTCTGGAGTACTTATCTCCCTTTGCAGCTTCTGAGCCTCCGCTAATTTCCTCGTTTATGTTGGCCTGTGCTATCCCAAGAGTGTTACGACTCTTGCTTTCAAGTTGTCTTCCTGTGCTTGGGGAGACCACTTCCTCTTACAGCTGGAATAATGCCCACTGGCCGACACCATGATTTGATTTTGCACCAGTACACAGCTTACATCTGTTCAAAGGCAGCCACAGACTGGGAGAAGATCTGGCCTCTGTCATTTTGCTAGAGCACTGCTCATAGTTAATTCACTTCTTTTGACTCTCTCACTCACTCTCTACTGCTTTTGGAAACTCTGATTTTCACATTTTACTTTTCACAATTGATCTTCCCTTAAAAATAGGCATTTGGTCTGCCCGGTTTGGGGAACACAAATAGGCTGTCAAAACTTGCAGAATTAGGGGTATGAAGAAACTCTAAGAAGCCATAACTACTCAATGGCTTAGTACGAATCTGGAAGTGTATCCTGGGGTCCTCGGTTAGCGGGATGGGTCTAGATCATTGCTGCTCCAAGATGAAACAAGGCTGTAGATTTCCAGTTTCAATTCAAGGTTTAGCAAATAAAGTCACCCAGTAATAGTTTCTATGCTCCTACAAAGGTTTCTCCTGCTTCAGTGTTTCCCAAAGCATGGGATGGATATGTTTCCCCGCTGTTGTTACATGAGATGGTTTCAAGTGGTTCGTGGACAGAGCATTAACATTGAATCACAGAAGTGGACAGTTCCTTCCTTTTGAATTCTCGCTCAATCTTTCTTTGTGCTTTAAGGTGAAAGCTTCTGGTGCTGGTGTGCTTTTAACACCTTTCTAAACTGAGCTCATCTGCCTTTTGTTGTAAGAGTTGGGTAACAGAGTATTTTTAACAGCTTTATTGAGATATAATTGACAAAGAACAAATTATATATTTCAATGGGTATCATTTGAAATGGTTCTATATACGTATATACCCGTGAGACCATTACCAAAGTCAAGATAATGAATATTTCCATCACCTCCAAAAGGTTCCTTGTGACCAGTTATGATCCCTTCCCTTCATATCTCCTTGTCTACACCACACCCCTGGGTAAGCACTGACCTTCTTTCTGACACTAGAGATTACTTTGCATTTTTTGAGAGGTTTGTATAAATGGAATAACTCAGTGTGTACTCTTTTCTTTGTTCTGATTGCTTTCACTTAATATTTATTTTGAGATTCAGCCACATTGTTGTGTATGTCAATAGTCCATTCCTTTTCGTAGCTGTGAAATATTCCTTTATATGAATATATCACAATTTGTTTATCTATTCACCTGTTGATGGACAGTTGAGTTGTTTCCAGTTCGGAGCTATTACAAATAAAGCTACTATGAACACTCACGTTCAAGTTTTTGTAAAGACAGATGCTTTCTTTCTCCTGGGTAAATACCATGGAGTGGTATGGCTAGTCACACAGTAGGTGTGTATTTAATGTTATTGTCAACGCGTTTTTCAAAGTGGTTATACCATTTTACATTCATACCAGACAGTAAGAGATTGCCTGTTTTCTCATACCCTCATCAACACTTATTATGGTCAGTCTTAGTTTTAGCCATTCTAGCAGATATGTAGTCATATCACATTGCATTTTTAAATTGAATTTCCATAATGACTAATGATGTTTAGCATATCGTGATATGCTTTTTTGCCATCTGTTTATCTTCTTTGGTGTGGTACCTGTTCAAACATTTTATTGATTTTAAAAACTTTGGTCAGTTGTCTTATTATTGAATTTTCAGAGTTCTTTATTTATTCTGGATATGAGTATTTTATTAGATAAATAATTTGCAAGTATTTTCTCCCAGTCTGTGGCTTGTCTTCTCATTACCTTATGGTGCTTTTTAAGAGTAGAAGTTTTAAATTTTGACAACGTCCAAATTTATCAACTGCTTTTCTTTTACGTATTGTAATATTTGCATCTTATCTAAGAAATCTTGGCCTAATCCAAAAATCACAAAGATTTTCTCCTGGGCTTTTTTCCTAGAAAAACGAAAGTTTCACAACTTCAGGTTTTATATTTAGGTCTATGATCCATTCTGAGTTAATTTTTATACATGGTGCAAGATATGATTTGAAGTGGCTTTTGTAATTTTTTTTGTCTTGGTTTGGTTTGGGTTTTTGGTTTTTTTTTTTTTTTGCATATGATGCCCAATTGACCCAGTACCATTGTTGAAAAGATTACACTTTCTGTACCGAATCACCTTTACACTTGTATTGAAAATCCATTGTCCATACATATGTGGGTCTATTTCCGGACTCTGTTCTATTCCAATGATCTAAATATGTCTGTCTTTATGCCACTACCACAGTCTTGATTATCATAGCCTTTTGCTGGCTTTTCTACAGACTGTTTTTTTCATTCCTATGTAAATTTCAGAATCAGCCTGCCAATTTCAGTGGAAAGGCCTGCTGTCATCTTGTTTGGATTGCATTGACTCTATAGATCTATTTGAGGAGAACTGACTTCTTAACAATGTTAGGTCTTCCAACCCACGAGAACCGTATCTTCCTCAGTTGCTTTAGGCCATCATTCCAGTTCCAGTGCTTTTCGTTCCTTTGTGTAGATGCACAGTTCACTTAGAATTTCTTCTCTTCTTGATGAACTTCCAGTACTATTTCTTGTAGGGCAGATCTGCTGGTGATCAAGTCTTCCGAATTCTATAGCTTTTTGAAAAATACCTTTTTCAATTTTAGCCTTTATTTTTGAAAATTGTTTCCCCTTGTTATAGATTTCTACATTAACAGTATTTTAAGCACTTTGGAGTTGGCTCTCCGCCGTCTTCTTGCTTGCAAAGCATCCACTGAGAAATCTGTTGACATTTTTATTTTGGCTCCTCTGTGTATACAATGTCTTTTCTTCCCCCTTTGGATGATCAGGATTTCCCTTTTCATCATTTGTTTAAGCAATTTGATTGTGATGTTCTCTAGAATAGTTTTCACTGAGTTTCTTACATCTTTGAATTTATAGTTTTTATCAGATTTGGAAATTTGGGGGCCATTATTTCTTTAAATTTTTTCTGTTCTCTTCTGTTCCTCGTTTCCTTTATGCACTCCAAACACACTCATCAGGCTGCTTGTAGCTATTCCACAGCTCAGAGATGCTCTTTTCATTAAAAAAAGTAATAATTTCTTTACTGTTTTACTTTGTATTGTTTCTATGCTAGGTCCTTAAGGTCATGAATCTTTTCTTATTCAATGTCTAATCTGTCAGTGTCTAATCTGTCATTATATTTTTCATCTTAAACATTGTGTTTTTCATTTCTAACAGCTCGATTCTGGTCTCTAAAATATTGTAGTATGATCTTTTAAAATATCTTCTTTATCTCCACTTACCTATCTCCTCTTTGTAATTTTTTCTCATGTTGGAAGGACGGCCATCACTGCAGCACCCAGCCACATAGTACGTGCCTATAACTGTGTCATTTCTATGCTTATCTGTTACACTACTCAAAAGGGTCAGTCCAGTCACTGTCAAATTTGACTGGAAAATAAAAAAAACAAACAAAACTTCTCAAGTTTCTTTCCATCTGAGAGAAACATCTAATAGAGTGGAAGTTTCTTCCAACATGGAAGGTGGAGACTCCTCCCAGGGTCCTGAAGTCCTTCCACACCAGAACTCCCTGTGCTTAACTCTGCAGAACACCAGTCATTTCTGAGAAGACCCCAGGAAGCATGGAGGACCTAGCAGGGCCTCCTTAGAGTTGGGGGGAAGTAGAGGGAAGAGATAAAGACACGCACACCTGACTGAATTCAGCAGGGTGGGAACTTCATGATCATAGTCACCTCAATTTTTCACTGAAGCACTCAAGTCCTCATATGATTTGGTAGCAGACTTTTCTGAACTCACCACTCCCATCTTCTGTCACCCCTACCCCTCCACCAGCTTTATACCCTTGCGAACCACCTGGGGGCCACTTCAGCGTCCTCTCTGCCACTCAAGCAGGACAGCACCCCCTGCTCTGTCCCTTGCCTGACATGCACTTCCCCAGGTTGTCACATAGCCAGTTTCTCTCCATCCTTCAGTATAGGATCAAATACTGCCTATTCAGAGAAGCCTTCTGTCAGCATTCAATGATATATTCCATTTTACTAACTTCTCTGTCTCTCTGTCTCGAATGCAAGCCCTCTGAGAGCAGGGGTGTCACCTACACTATACTTGCCTGGATCCCCAGTGCTAGTATCATATTTACCATATGGAGGTGCTCAATAATTATTCTTAAATAAATGAATTCATATCAGACACCATGCTGGGTAATGGTCAATCAATTTACAGGTTAAATAATTCAAGGCAAAAAATGAGGGAGCTATCTGGTTTGCCCCGTGACACACAAAAAGAAGCAGCTGATTGCTTTTCACTTTCCAGTTTGACAACAGGTCTCACCAAATAAAATCGGGACTATACACTCTAATTTAAATGCGTGACGTACATCACCATTTGTTGGCACAAATGCTGTCACAGGTGTGGCAAATAAACCAGCTGTGACCCTTAGAGACTGGCTCCTCTAATTGATGGGAACAAAAATTGCTGTTCTGGTTCGATCTGGACTGAGTGCGTGGAGAAGACCTAAATTTACTTGTAGCCTTGATATAAACTCATCTGTTTGCCATTTACTGGGTACAATTGAAAGTACCACTCTCACAGCCAGCCTGCCCTGTAATGATTTATCATTTTGCTGTTCCCGAACTACGTCCCCAAGATAATATGCCAAAACCAACTTCTGTAGAAGTCAATAATTATGCAGCGTTATCAACCGAGAAGGTCAGCATGTATTATAGAGTAGACAGTTCTGGCTGCTTGGAAATCTCAAACATTGATCGCAGCTTGAACATCCATTATTGCCTAAAACAAAACAAAAAACTCCAGCAGCCCTCTCTCCTGAGATTTATTCCTTCAGGATACGTCAGAAAGGTGATTGCATCAGATTGTTCAGAATTTCACACAGGCTTGTGGCATTAAGCACTTGCCTAGTTGTACTGGGATATTTCATCTGAATGCATAAAGGAACACAAAGTCTATGTGGCAAGACAGGGAAGGTGGAGAAAATTAAGATGCTTTCCTTCGTGGGCTGAGAAGTGATGCTAAGGGCGAAACAGAGAGGGCTGAGGAGACAAAGAACCTGAGTCTGAATCCGGGGCCAATTACCACTTCCTGGCTGTGGGACCCCAGATGGGTTCACTGACCCCTCCCAGCCTCAGTTTTCTGTCTGTAAAATAAGAAAAATAACATTTACCTTGCAGGCTGTTGTGACAATTAAATAGTATAATGAATGTGTAGTCCCTTTAAACTAAAATTAGCTGTGGAAATACAAGTTATAAATTACACTGAAAGATCTGCCTTTTAAATTTTTTTTAATATGGATTTTTGGAAAATGGTAGAAACTTCCGGACGTTAAAGGCCTTTGTGCTCTTTGAAATGCTCTGAATGTTGGGAAGACAATACTGTGGCAGGAAAAGTTCAGGCATCCAAAAGGCTTGAATTTGAATCCTGCCTCTCCCTCTTCCTAGCAAGGTGATGCTCATCAGTAAAAGGAACCCTAAGAGCAGTTCCTATAAGGGCTATTGCAAAATTAGATGACATAAATGAGTTAGGCTACACAGCTGCTGGCATTATGTGTTCTTAGCCAGAGAAAACTAGTTTCATGGACAATGCTAGTCTTTCATGCATAGAGTCACAAAGCATCTGAAATCATCTGGATTCTAAGGAGGAAACTGTACGCTCACAAGTATGGATATCCCCATAGGATCTAGGAGAACGTCTCTTAAAATGTAAGGTCTGTGTGTATTACAGAAGTCTCGCTGTCCACAGCCATCAGGTTTAAACTAATTCTGTCCACCAGCCACAGTCACCCAACCTGCATTACGGCTAAGCAAAAACTCATTTTTTGCCTTCTTCAGAAGCAGAGCCTTCTGTGCCATCTGTCATCTGTGAGGTCTTTGCAGCCCACAAATATTGAACACAAGAGTGAGAACACAGCTTTTCAGCAAGGATAACACAATCACCCATTTTCTAAGCTCACAACTGCTCAAACGATTCAGCCCCTCTTTTCCTCAGCACATCAGGCAACTATTAAATTTTCACCATGGAATCAGCCTCACGTCTCTTCCCCCGAGGACCGGTATGGGAGATTTCCTCGCCTCCCTGTGAATGGCTCTGGGTTCATTATTAAATTTTCTGCTGGTGAATGAGGAAATCGAGGAGACATGAGGTGATTTCAAAAGTATCTGTTTCCCATCCTTTTGGGCAGGGCCTTAGGGGAGAAAGAAGAACTAGATTGTTCTAGGATTTTGTTTTGTTAAGAGACAATTAGTTGGTCTCTACAGAACTATACATACTTGCAAAAAAAAATCGACTTCTCGTAATTCAAGTGATGCAAGTAATTAGGAGGTCAGTTTTGTCAACAGTGAAAATACCAGCTGAGACCCTCAGGACCTAGGGGTCACAACAGAGTTCGTGAAACGAGGGAATAGGAAGTTAGGCACCAAGTAGATGAAGCGACGTATCTGTGTAAGACATGAGCACTCTGTGTGCCCCCTCGCAGGAGCAGAAGCAGATTTTCTGCAGGGCTGTGATTCACTTCCAGTCCCTCTTGCCCCTTGTAGCACACGGCGCAGGCTGTGTTGCTCCCTCAGACATTTGCAGAGTGGGTTCAGCACAGCCGGTTCCCTGCTGTGAAGCTCCGGGCACCGAGCGGAACATGGCATGTTCAAAGTTCACTTAAGCCTCCCAACGTCCCTACAAGGAGACATTCTCATTACCCGGTTTTACAGACTATAAATGGCATTCGGGATGCACAGCAGCATGCTCCCTGTTGACAGCCAGGGAGGGGTGGGGCTGTGCTCTTTAGTGTTACCATGTGAAGCCTCGCCAGAACCACCTTCTTCCTGCAGCCCTACTCACCCCACGAGGTGCAGCCTGAGTGCTACCTTCTGCAGGAAGTAAATGTTTGTTAAACAAATCTCGGATGACTCTCCCTCTTTTATTTATTTTTTATTTTTATTTTTTTAAGTTTTTTTTCCCCCCCGGGGAAAAAAATTCGGTTTGTTTGTTTATTTATTTATTTATTTATTTATTTATTTTAAATGCAGTTACTGGGGATTGAACCCAGGACCTTGTGTGTGCTAAGCACGCACTCTACCACTGAGCTAGACCCTCCCCCTCTCCCTCTTTTAAATAACTGGTAAGATGTTGCCACCCCACATTCATGTCTATTTCCACAGCACCTGCTTTGTATTTAGATCTCCAATAATCTTTTTGGTGCTTTACCTCCAGCAGTTTCATACTTTACTACATAAATTCACCCTTCCTTCCATCCATGCATCCATCCTTTCATTCCTCCAACCTCCCTTGATAAATGCACACTGACCATCCAAAGTGTCTAGGCACTGAGTTAGTTACTTGGAATAGGTGGTAAACCAAATAGCCAAGGTTTCTGCCCTCATCAAGCTTACAGAAGAGAGGAGACAGAAATGAATCATATGATCACATACATACACAAGGACAAATTAAGGTAAGTCCTATAAAGAAGTGCAGGATGCTGTGAACAACGGGGGCTCTGATGTTGTCTGGAGGAGCTGGAGAAGGCCTCCCTGGGGCAGCTGTGAGCTGAGGGCAGGGGGTGGATAATGGCCAATAAACAAACCACGTACGGAGTGTTTGCTGTGGGCTGGGCTTTGTTCTAAGTCTTTTCATGTGGTAACCCGTTGACTCCTCAACACGACCCTACCTTACCTAGTGCTTCCCAGACCCAGTGTTCTTAACCACTACCCCACTGCTTTCTGGGTTGGAAAAGAAGAGGGGAAGTATTTCAGAGAGCAGGAGGAACAGCTGCCCAGGAACTGGAGGCTGATGCACCGAAAGCAGACGAGAGAGCCGTGCGATGAGACCCTAGAGGCAGGGAGGGCCACTGTGGAGGTTGTTGGCCTTACTTCGGAGTTTTGAGAAATCACTGTATATATACTTTCTCTTTCTCAAGCTAGGAAAGTGACATGACTAGAGGATTAGAGGTGAAGTTTCAAAGATGACTTTGGCTGCTGTGTGGACTTGGAAGGCAGGAAAGCAGGGTGGTTTGAGGACCTCACTTGGGAGACTAAGGCTGTCTTGGATGAGACTTGAACAAGAGTGGGTCCTGGAGACAAAAACCAATGGATGGATTCAAGTATATATGGGTAGCTCTGCATTCAGGTCCAGATAGATGTGCAAAATTCCCACAGATTCATATGGTAAAATACAGTCTTTAAATGTATATTCACTTTCCGTTGCTTTGGCCTATGTGCCCAAGATCCTAAGAGATGTGGATTTCACTCTTTAGCTATCCGTCCTCCTGGGGGAGGGGGGTAGTTCGAGAGGCGCTGTGTCTTACAACCATTTTTCCTGGGGGCTTCAGGGTTTAGGACACATACAATTAACCTGCAGGCAAACTGGAGGATGTTGCTTGATATCGACAACAGAAATTGAGAAAACCTAAATTCAGCAAACCCGTGACCTTTGTTGGTTCAGTGCTTTGGTTTGTAGATTAAAAGCAAACTGTCTTTAATCCCATAAGCTCTGAGTGAAGGCTCAAAGGGCAATTTCCAGAGATTTTCATAACCAGACAGTGAAAGTCCAATTGTGGTCTCTTGCCCTTATACATACGAGAACCACATAGACTTAATACTTATTGAGCTACTCCTGAGATTTTTTAAGCTAAACGGAAAAGTGCTAAGGGCCAAATACTCTTGTTTGCAAGGTTTACAGAATTTCAGCAGGGACTGGATTTTTTTTAAAAAATCAGATAGAGGAGAGACGTCTCCATGGCTTGTACTCATGACTACAGTGTGGGTACGCAGTCATGTATACGGGGTGAAGTAGACAGTGGAGGTGTTCACCCACCTAATTATTGCCCTCCAAACTGTCGACTCAGGTCCTTGAGGCAACACCTGTCTTTGATTTCTGGAAATGTGCCTTGTTTTGTTTACTTTCAGGGAGGCCATGTCTGAATTTGAGTTACTGAGCAAAGGTATCCAAAAATCTGTTCCAAGTGACTGAATTGTTTGAGGGCTGACAGACTAGGATTAATAGAACAGGGAAGCTGGAAATGGTGCTTGTGGATTTCGACCATGGCAAAATCAAGGCTGGGGAATTTACATAAGATCAAGAGCTTCGTATTGAGTTCGATCCCTAAAGCCACGCCAGATGTGACCAGAGTTCCTAGGAGTGTTGTACAGCTGTGTCCTCCCATGAGGGCTCAGCCTCCATTAGGTCCCCGGGAGTAAGCAAACTCCCGCACGAAGCAATGTGTTGATGGGTGTGAGTACATCTGGGAACATGTCCTGTTGGATCAACATATAACCCTATCAGAAGAACAGGACAAAGGTTGCAAGCTCCGTTTTAGGGCCAGAGGATTAAAATGAAAAGTCAGTGAGCTTTCAAAAGGGGTGGAAGTAATGGAAGGTGGTGAGACTTACTTGCAATCATTTGGCTTGGACCTCAGTTCTCACGTGTGTATTTCAAGTGGGTTTGCTTACAAAGACACATTCTCCTCTTTCCTTTCTCCCTTCCTCCCTCCCTCCCATCTGTATTTATGAAATGCCTCTGTGAACAATACTATGGTAGTCACTGCTGAGAGAACCAAGGCAGTAAGCCAGATAACCCAAGCCAAAATCAAAACAAAACTGTTCCTAGAAACAAGAAGAGTATGATTTCTGAGCCAGGTTTTCATGATGCCAAGCCAAAATTCAGATAATTAGACTAATTGTGGCTTGTTTCGTCTGTTTGACTTAATTAGCTGACTAATGTCCTTATTGCTAATTGTATCTGGAGTGGTGGAACCCCAAACCATAAGATATTCATGTCCTGGGTGACTTGGGGCAAGTTGCTTAACCTCTCTGATTCTCAGTTATAAGATTTTTTCTCAATTATACATATTTTATATATATTATAAAAGTTTCCTCAAGTAAAATAAATTATAAAAGCGCTATGAAATAAGACCTGGAACTACTTGGCACATATTTCCCTCAGTAAGACATTGTTACTGTTTTCATTAAGGTGAGACTTGAAGTGGAACTTACAAGGATGTGTAGATCTACACGGAGAGGCTTGCAAGGAACCAACATTTGTTAAATGTCTACTATATGTCAGTTTATTCACCGAAAAGTTATGCCCTCTCACTCTCCATGTTGCCCATGACGCCAATGTACTTTCCCTTGGTCCCACTGAGCTGGCAGGTCCCTGTAATCAGAGAAGTGGGGTTGCTTTTAGCACCCCACTAATAACATATATTTCCTAGTTACTCATAGTCCTTAGGTAAAGCATTAAATCTCCCTGACCTACAGAGTGAGGAAGTGATTCCTTTTTAAATCCATTTCCAAAGCTGATCTCATCAAGCAGAAAGTCGTGGTTTGGAGCTGTTAAATCTTTAACACCTCTTTTACACTTCATAACTTCTACCCTTAACTAAAAAGGGCAGGTCGCAAGCTCAGAACCTTAGTCATACGACTGTCTAGCTGGAGTTTAATTTTTAAAATTTCTTTGTACAGTGATTTTATATAATTAAAATAATAACATAAACTTTTCTTTGAAATGCTTTTGACTAAAAAGGGGACGTGATTTAAAAGAATACTAAGTAAATATGAAGCCACTATGATAAAAACATAGGAGGCTAACATGAGTTGGCATGTTGACACGGTGAACAGTCTGGCTGCGAGATTAAAATGGCTGAAGTCTGAGGACTGCTGCTTTAGCTAAAAGGGAACCCCGACTGTTCTCTTTGGCCTTATGATCTCTCAGCCTTATTTCAAGCCATCTAAGGCTCTCTGCCCCAGGAGAACAAAGAGGTGATGGCATGGCCATCTGGATCCCCCTGTGCGCATGGGAACCGCAGTGTTCTTGCATCAAGCAGTAAGAGCCCACGTACAGAGACCACACGAAGTCAGCCAGAAAGACATCTCTAGGCCGGCGGCGCAGCAACCAGAGGACAGAAGTGGCCTAACCCCGAAAGAGCAGTCCTCTGCTGGGCCCCTTCCACCCACGTTCCAGAGGACTGTCACATCCAGGTCTAGGGTGAAGGTGACGGGGACGTTGAGGTGGAATGCCCGAAGAAAACAAAGCAAGAACAGCAGTCAGGTAAGAAGACGCCTTCCTGTGGTACCAGTGTGCTTCCTATAATCTTACCGCTCGCCTCTGTGGTCAGCCTAACACGCTCCCACTTCTCCTGGAAGGCGGCATAAGCCCGTGGCTTTGTAGTCAGGGGGCCTTAGTGAATATACTTCCAGAGGAAGAAAGCTAAATAGAAAATTCCTACCAAATGAGAAGGACTCACAAGGCCTTTACCTTCACAAACTTAACTTAATATAGATAACCAGCTTAACACTCGGGTCTCCAAGTAAGCATGATGATCTCATTTCACAGATGGGGAAACAGGCTCAAAGGAATGAAATAACACCCCACTTAGTTAAACGGTGAGTAGAGATGGAGCCAGAAACGAAACTTAGCTCAAACATCATTCGTTTTTCATCATAGGTTCCAACTGGATAGAACAGTGTTTTTGCTTTTTTGTTTTTTATTTTCAAGGTCTACATACATAAGATTTAAAGGTTATGGCTCCTCTTCTTGGAATCTGAGACAGCTTTTTCTGCAAGCAATTTTTTAGATGTTCAGTGCAAGTTTGGATTCATTTTATTGGTTCATTTCTTGATGCAATAAATTGTTTTTAATGCAATAAATCTATGACCTAGCAGAGGGTTTGAACTCTTTCTATAGTGTCTTCCCTGTGTACATAGAGTTCCACTTACTTAGTTTTTGTTTGTTGATTGATTCATTCATTTGACTGTTTGCTCTGTGCTTGGCATTGGCCGCCATCCTCTGAGTCTACCCACAAATTCTCTGGGTATTCTCTAGAAATAGACCAATTAAATTGCTCAGTGGGCAGGAAGTTATTTTTAGAACAAAAAGAAACAGGAAATAATGCTTTATATGCTGCTTTGCTGATTTATAGCATTTACTATTCAAGAAGTGACATAAGTTGAAAAGATAAAAATATTCCATGTATACATGGGCCATGTTGAGAATGGATCCAAACCAGTTTGGTCACTCACAATCATTATGCTCTTTTTAGAACTAGTAGCCTTAAAAAATGTAGAGGTGGTTCACAGTTAAAGATCTCCTCCTCTACAACTTGGCTACCGGGTTTAAATTTTAAGTGGTCCAAACCAAGACCTTCCACACATCGAGAATTTATCAAAAAGCAGACTCCAAACGGTTGAGAGCCCATCACTTGAATCCCAATTCTGCCCTTCTTGCATCACAATTCACAAGAAAGTCTCACTGGACGTAAACCAGTGATACTCTGGAGCCAGCTGTAGTTAACTGTATGGCTGGAATCGTGCAAACGGAGTCCTCCAAACTATGGACCGAGTGGACCCAGCATGAGCTGCCATTTTAGAAGGCGCAGATGGGGACTGCCACTTAGAACGGAGAGGTTTGTGGTAGCTGGATTCTCTCACCTGAGTGCAACTTTAAAAAAAGCTAGATAAATTTAAAAATAAAATCTGTTTCAAGGTATCAGAGAGAAACAAAGGTAGTGAAGATGAGACAGACTAAGATTCCAGATGGGAACATCCCAGAGACGTGAGCTGAGGAAATGTGACAGCTTTTTCCAAGGGGTGTTTGTCAGTTCTGGGTGTGACCAAGAGGCTGAACAGCCTGTCTGGCTCCAGCAAAACCCCCCAGCTGGGATGGAGGGAGAAGACAGCAGAGACTTTCCATTAGGCAGCCCCAAGGTGACCAAAACTGGCCATCTGAACGGCCTCAGCACACAACTCCTGTCCAGCGCGAGACCTTTGCTGAATTCTGAAGCTGTACAGAGCGAAGCTTGGAAGGTAAAGCGAAGGGGAGTAGCATTTTCCTTAAGCTCATGGTTCTGAGGAGACTTTGAGCTGCTGGGGGAGGGAGTCTGGTTAACAGGAGGTGAACTGACCGGTCTGCAGCCTCCTCTGTGCCTCGGCAGACCTGCCAACTCTGGGTGTGGCCAGGAGCTGAGAATCCGGCGTGGCCCAGCAGGGGACCGCAGCTAGGGGATGGGAAACCAGAAGTGCTGGCTCTCCTGTGAGCCTGGAAGGATGAAACTGGAAAGTTGAGGAGCCTCAAACACACAGCTGGCATCCCTTCAAGGTATCTGTAGGATTCTAGAGCTTCATGGACTAGGAGACTAAAAGTCAAAAACCTCTGGCAAGCAGAGGAGAATTTTTTGTATTTTGTTAGTACTGAGCAGTCAAAAATCAACCTGGGGATGGAGTCCTGGTTGACATGTCAGATTCTCAGTGGAAAGGACATTCCCATCCCGGGAACAGGAGCAAACCCGAGAGAGACCCAGCCCAACCACATGTTTGGGGAGGATGTTGCCTTCAGCCCCAATCTACCTGCCCAGCAGAAGAAAGGTTTGTCTTTCTGGTGGAAGATGACATTGTCTAGAACCTCCAATATGTTTTTATGCATAACTCCCGGCATCCAATCAAAATGCAAAGACCCCTGAGGTCAGAAGTTTCTCATACTGTCATGCAAGGATCGACTGTGTCTTGAGAATATTTTCAGCCAGTTGACATTTTGAACACCCTCATTTCATGAATAAAAATGCCTTTCTGCATCCATCATGCTAATAAGCAAAAAAAAGCTATTGTTGATCAGAGACAGAGAGAGCTGAAACCCTTGCAGCAGCTCATCTGGGGTGTGGCTCTAATCATTAAACGCTGCCTAACCGCCCTCCAGTTGTGTGCATTTCTGACTAGGATGTGGACGAACACATATGTATCTACAGTACATCGTCTATGATGTGATGTTTTCAAAGTAAATTATAGATCACGTAATACACCAGAAGCTCCTTGAAATCTGGGACTTCGTTAAATTCAACTCTGTGTGCCCAGCTCATTCAGAGCTTAGCACGTATCAGGGATATTGATTGAGTGGATCGATACATTAAGTATACTGGTAAAATTACAAATGATGGATGACTCTAGACAATATTTCAAATGCTGAGAGTTCAAACAAGGGGCTGTTAGCTACTTCACACCTCTTCTCCCTAACTCATCATCTGAACCCCCTACCATACTCTGCTGTCTCTCTTGGCTCTCATTTCCTGTCTTTGATTGCTGTGCTATCATTTCTGATCCTTTTCCGTGTATTTCCGAAGGCAGCTGAGCACAGTAGTTGGGAAACCAGCACTCAGGTGTCAGGCAGTCCTTGATCTGCCCTTTACCACTCGTCTGACCACCAGCAAGTGACTCAGCTTCTGGTTCTGACTCCTTCACTATAAAATGTACCGGTATAGCAACTGTAGCTTTTGCACAAAGTCAGCGCAAGGATTAAATAAGCTGACACCTGTCAAATGCTTACGGGTGTGCCCTGCACACGGTCACAGTGCAATAAAATGTTAGCCATTATTGGTTTTTTTTGTTGTTGTTCAAGCTTATGCAGTACTCAGTTTGGTATTTTCAGTCGAGTATCTCTGACATTTACATGAAGACTGCTCCTCTTAACAGAACAAGGACTCAAGAAACACGAGACTTCAAAAAAAAATGGGAACTTTTACTTGCAAATTCATATTGCCTCATTTAAAGAAGTTAATTTGAGAGAGTAATACGCTGGCCTAAAGATATTTAAAAGACAATTTCCCAGTTTGTTACTATTTTCCCAGTCTATTTGGGCTTCCAACAGTTTGGGAGCTCTCCCAAAACAGCTCACTGCTTCCTAGCCATGTCTTTTTAAAAAAAAAAAAAATCGCTATTTCCAACAGAATTATCTTTAAACACAAGCTTTAGCTCAAAATGACATTTGCTTTTCTGGAAATAAAATCCAACTTTAAAAGAGGAAGACTTTGTGGAACATACGCTTTCCATTGTTCCAGATTCTAAGTGCCACTCCCAACGAAAAATTCTTTTAGGAAAGGACTCATTTGCTTGGGGAAGGGTAACACATTAGACCACCTGCCTCCATTAAACTGAGATGATAGGAGGTGTGAGGCCATGGGAGTAGACCCCGCATTTGTTATTGGATCTCAGTGTCTCTGCTGTCCAGCTATTGAGCTACTGCCATGGCTGGTACCCGCTCAAGGAACATGGCATGAGGATGATACGCAATTCCCAACAGCCAAGCCAGTAGGTGTACAGGACAGCCTGGACTAAACATCAGTTAGTTTTCTGATCTCTGAGCAACAGCTCTTAAATGATTTTCAGTGCATACGGCAAAAGTTACGTACAGCCCAAGTCACCCTTGACAGTCCCTCAGGATGATACCACGCTGGATAGTAACAAGCCCAACACAGCCAGTTTTCCTCTAGGAATGTCCAAATCCACTCCTGTTTCTTTGAATTACTTCCAGATGAAGTAGTTGGCTTGTGTTTGGGGGCTGTATTTAAGGAAATATCTTTATCTTTAAACACTGGTAGCACACTCAGTGTGGAGAGATGCCCACGCTGTGTGGGAACTGGTGCCAAATGAAAGAGGATCGCATTCACTTTTCCTATCTCTCCTGCACAAAAGCATATGCTGATTGAGCCAGGTGGACAGACAGAATCACCCACACTATTTATACAATTTATCATATTTTCTTTTCTCTCATCTTTGGCCTTGGCACACCTTGTGAACTGTATTGGTTGACTGTTAAATTAGATGAATTGAGATGTTCTCTATACAACAATCTTTGAAACAATTAATTGCTAAAATCTACTAAATATGTGCCAGGAACTATACTAAATACGCAGTATTTCATATACTCTTGTCTAAAGTTTTATCTTTTAAATCATACAGTAAAATTGACTTTTTGGTGTACAGTTCTCTGAATTTTGATGCAGGCATACATATATGAAATGCCACTGCAGTCATGATACAAAACAGCTCCATCACCCCAAACAACTCTCTCCTATCTCCTTGTAGTCACATACTTCCCCTACACCTAACCCCAAACAGATTCATTGTAACCCAGGCTGTCTAACCCCAGAGGTCTAGAAACTTTTCACACTGCGGTATGGAAGCAATGCAATCAACAAGACATGTGTCACGGTGTCTTATTAAACCTTGTTGATGCTTTTCAAAGTTGGGGATATTTAACATGATTCTGAGTTTTGTGAAGAAGCTTGAGGATGACTTCTATTCAAAACAGTGGCAAAAGGGGGCTGAGCAGACAGATTAAAGACAGTGATTTCAGTTTTCTCTCGAGTGAAAAAAATATTCAGGGCAAAAACAAAGAGAACAACAAACAAGAAAATATGCTCCCTGTGACCTTTACTTCCTTTCTGCTCTTTCCTCCCACAGGGTAAATTTTTTTTTTTTTTTTGGACAAGAAAATGCCAGTTCTGAGAGCCATTTTTTTAGATTTGAAAAGGGAAATTTTTTCTGGCCTCTTTTCCATTTCCTGGGTTTTTCTTTTTCCTTACCGTTGTTGGACTACAGTCTGAGGACAAGTTCTGGGCCCCCCTCCAGGTTTCATGGGGATCCTTAGTAGTGGTAAAGCTGCAGAAGAATGGAAAGCTGACCACCGAGTCCATTTACAAAGAAGAAAGTTCTAAATATTACATTGAGTTTCTTATAATACGTGCAAATCACAAGCCTGAAAATATCAACCATTTGCCTGTAATTTGGTTGGATTGTTTTCTGCTGGTGTTTCTTTGTTTGATTGGCACTCGAACTAACCACAGGCAGTTGATGGTGAGGTGGAAACAGAAGAACGCTCAAGACTCAGATGCTTGACAGGAACCAGTCACCTTTCCTAAGTAGGCAGATTTTCATCTCTGAGAGCAAGAAAGAATTGCTCGACTTCTCCATCATCCAGCCTACCTTTAGCTCAATCCATTGTCAACTCCCTGCTTCTGAAGGCACTGGCTTTTCTCCCTCGGGTAGCTTCCTCTCCTCCTACCTACCCAACTCCCCCTCCCATTTGGGAAAGTCCTTCTGTTGTACACAGAGTGTATTTTTAAAACCATATACCGGAACCTCAGTGCTGCCGGGGAATTCCCCCTGAAAGTGGCGGTATTTGTAAGAGAAGTGCATCAAATGCTGGCTTTTTTTCAGTTTTTCATTACAGATGCCTCCTAGGTCAGACAGAATCTTGATTCTGCTTCTATGTCCTTTCTCTGTGGGGCTCGGATATCTTGTTTCCTTCCTGTTATCCATCTCTCCTACCCTGCATCTTCTGCTTCTTTCAGGCATATTGGTCCAAATCTCTCAGTATCTCTGACAGAAAGGTAAAACTGGATCCCTTTCTTACATCAAACATAGACATGGACTCCAGATGCATTTAAATGTAAAAGATAAAATGATAAACATAACAGAAGAAAATATAGGAGAATATCTTTGTGACCTACCATGGGAAAGAATTTATTAAACAGAGTATCAAAATATTAAAAGTGCAAAAGTATTGATCCATAGGATTACTACAAAAGTGAGAATTTCTGTTCAATGAAAGGCAAAGTTAACAGGCAGATGACAAGATTGGAAAAGGTACTGGTTCATATCTAAAACTGATAAGGGATTTTTATTCATATTATTTAAGAAATCCTTACACACTATGAAGTAAAAGAAACCCCAGTAGAAGAATGAGCAATGAATATGAGCAGGCAGTCTGTAGAAGAGTACACCAAAGAGACTCATAGACACTGAGGAAATGCTCAAAATTATCTGTAAATAGGTAAATGCAGGTTGATATAATAGTAATGTATCACTTGACTGGAAACGATTAGATAGCAGGATAATGTTAGGAGCTGGCATGGATGTAAAGCTGAGAGACCCTTAGGTGTTCTGGTGTTGCTGACTGGGGAACCATTTGGGGGTATAATTGGGCACTACTTGTCAAACTAAGTATATGTAATTCTACGACCTAGCAATTCTGTTCCAAATGTTTATACCAAATAAATTCCCACATAGATCCTTAGGGGGCAATGCAGGAAGATGTGAACTGTGATCTCATCTGTGGTGGCAAAGAGCTGGAGGCAACCTGGATGTCCATTGTGGAGAAAGCAGGTGGCTACAACGTGATGGATGAGACCACGTGGCTATTAGAGGCAAAGGATTAGACATATATGCAGCGACACAGAGAGACCATAAAACACAGTGATCGTGAAAGAAGAAATAGAATAAGGAGGGGAGGATATAGCTCAGTGGTAGAGTGTATGCTTAGCATGCACGAGGTCCTGGGTTTGATTCCCAGTAAATTAATACATACATACATACATACATACATACATACATACATACCTAATTGCCTCCCTCCCCGCCAATTTTAAAAAAATATATTCAAAAATTTTGTAAATAACAAAAAAGAAACGGAATGAGTTACGATGTAGTATCATTTATGTAAATCTAAAGCACTCATACAAAATATCATTTTGCATATAAAGAAACATAGACACTTTGAATACATTCAACTAGACTGACTGGGGACGTGTGGAAGTAGAAAATGGGAATGAAAGAGAATGAGTAAACACAACAAGAGAGGAACCTCCCATGGATCAAAACCAAAGAAGATTATCACCTCCAGCCTCTGTTTCTGAGAGCCACAGTAAATAAAACACAACAAAGTCGCTTAGATGTACTTCCACGCTTTCTCCAAAGCAGGCTCTCAAACCCGGGACATCCTCTCTATCCTCAGTGACGCTTCTCCAGCCCTGAAGAACACTGACCTTGGCCTAGACTGCTAGAAACAAGCTGAGGATGCCCTGTCTTTCCTCTCAGTCCTGTCGGTGAATTGTCCATGCTGTTGTGACTCTCAGTATATTTGCCTTTACATGATGTACATCTCTCACTGCCTACCTATATCTGGGTTTCGTGGTTCTAAGTCCCACATATGCAGGTGTCCATGGCAAAATATCCATATTCAGTGGTCCATTTTGCTGCCCTTCTTTTTTGTCATAATAGAAACAACCTACATTGTCTACCCATAAGCAGATTTGTTAAGTAATTATAGTGCATCCAGACTGCGCAGCTACAAAAAGAAACAAAGACATTCCTAATGCACGGATATAGAATTATCTCGCAGACGCATTTTTAAGCGATAAAAAAACCAGTGTGGAAAATAGTGGGAACAATACGCTATGATTTGTTTTAAGGGGGAAAAGAATATGCCACCATATTTGCTTGTATGTGTCAACCATCTCAGAAAGGATACATAAGAAATGGACAGGACTGGTTATCATCTTAGAGAACCAGTGACTGGTGGACAGAGGTAGAGGGAGATTTTCTGCTTTTCCATATCTTTTGAACTTTTGAATTATGTGGATGCATTAACTATTTCAGATTAGTATTTGCAATAAATAAAAATTACAAATTCATAATAGTCAAGGATTATGTTTTCAGATTCTCAGTTCATTGGTGTGTAGGTAAACACTAAGTAAATATATAAAAGTTGTGAGAAATATGCTCTGTATCAATAGTTACCAAATTGCAATGGGGATGAAAAATGTGGAGCTGAATTGAGAAAAAATCCACCAAATGAGGAATAGCCCCTTCAATGGTCACCTCTAGAAGAAATACACTCATTTAAATGTAGGCGCTATTGTTGGGTGTATTTTGGATTCCTCTAATATAGGACTTTAAAATTTAGTGTCCATGGGGTCTACAGATAAAATTCAGGGGACTTGTACACCAGCATGGGAAAAATTATATCTTTATTTTTATTAACCTGTTTATGAAATTTAATATTTCTTTTAATTATGAAAGCATTAGTAATTCCTATGATCTTGTTGCCAGTAGAAATTAGACATTATACCTAGTTTTTAGAATTTGTTGTTTAATGCATTCATAAGGAAGAAAATAATATACCATAATTTTTTATATTTTGATAACTGTATTCAATATGATTGGTTCCTTTGTCATCCCATACATTTTATTTTATTCTCTTAAAAACATTATTTTGTGATGGAGTCCGGAAGCTTTACCACAAGGCCAAAGCACAGAAAGTTAGGTCCTTGTAAATAGGTCTAAATTTAGGGCAAGAAAACAGCCATAATAATTTATGACCATATGTTCTTTTTTGGAAAAAAAATTCTTTAACGTTTTGGCTAATTGCAAAGATCAAATGTACTCTGAAAGGATAAGGATATGCCACCACTGGAAATATTTTGGAGAAAGTTCCAACAACAGAGATTGAGTTTTATATCCAGAATTACCAGGCCCTCATATCATATCTCATCCTCTAACATGCAAATAATTCACTCATTTAGTAAATATTTGTTGAGGGGCCACTAGATACCAGGCACCAGGGTAAGCATGGAGCAAAGTATAATAAGCAGGACATACATTGTACCTACCAACCCCGATGGAGGTGATGTTACAATGGAAGGAATCACCCACAAAAAAATGCTAATAAATCAATCAGATACATCAGATATTTACGAGTTCTATGATGGAAATGAAGCAGGACAGTATTCTAACCTAAAGAGCAAGAAGAAGTAACATGGTGACCAGGAGCTTTGTTCTGGCATCACACTCCCTCAGTTCAAATCCTGGCTCCACGCCCCTCTGGCTCTGTGACCTTGACCTAGCTACACAGTCTCTCTAATTCCCAACTTATGTTATATATAAAACTAGCATATTCACATCACCAACTTCAAAGGGTTTTTTTTTAGAGAACCTAGCCATTTCTCACTTACATGTGGAATTCAAAAATATAAAAAGGATACAAATTGACCTATTTACAAAACAGAAACAGACAGACATAGAGAAGAAATTTATGGTTACCAGAGGGGTAAATGGGATGGGAAAGGATAAATTGGGAGTTTGAGATTTGCAGATACTAACAACTATACATTAAACAGACAAATAACGAATTTATTCCCTGTATAGCACAGGGAACTATATTCACTATCTTGTAGTAACCTGTAATGAAAAAGAATATGAAAAGGAATATATGTATGTATACATATGACTGAAACATTATGCTGTACACTGGAAATTGACACAACATTGTAAACTGACTCTACTTCAATAAAAATAAATCACTAATTAAAAAAAAGAACCTAGCCACTCCTAACATCTCCCTAAGAACCAAGCACAGAATTTGGAAGAATTTAGTATTCTTAAAGAATTTTCTTTCTTGGCATTGTATAAAAAATCTAAATACATTAAAGTCTAAGGGTTGCCCTGTAATTTTTTTCAAACACACCCAACAGCACAGATTGAAATGAAAGCAACAGAAAAACTAGTTTCAACGTTGCTATTGTTTGCTACCATATCCTGTGAGAACATGGTCCTGGGTGACTGAGAAAAATTAACGAGGGAAATTACCCCAGAGCTGATGGAGAAGGAAAGATAGGTATAATTTCTGGCAGGCAGAGATATTTCTAAGTTAAAAAAAAATTGTGTAATTGGGAGATCATCTCAAGAGGAGGGGAGATGGGTCCCCTGGCAGAGCGAGGTTCTTTATTCAACATTTATTGGAAGAACACTAAATGCAACGAACATACAGAGTGAACAAAGCTGACAAGTTCCTTCCCTTGTGGAGCCTGTGTTCCGACGGGGAAGATAGATAATAATAAGTACAAACACATTCAGCAACTGATGAGTGAATAAAGAGCGTTTCAGGCAGTATGAATTGCTCTGAAGAGAATACACCAGGTAGTGGGATAGACAACGACAATAAAGGAGTTTGGAGGAATTTAAAGCAAGGAGTGAGCAAGCTCACCCACGTATTTAAAGGCCACCTTGGCTTCTATGTGGGTAAAGTATTGGGCAGTGATAAGAACGGTAGCAGGGAGACTCCACCAGCAGGAGGTACTTCGGTGGACCCTGGGAGAGGTGATGGTACCTTGGACCAAATGGGTGGGGATGCAGACGAGAGAGGCAGGTGGAGAGATGAGTCAGCTGAAACAGGAAAAGCAGGCACAAAGGTGACCAGAACAAAGGGTAACAGAATGGGAGTTTACAGCGGAAAGAACACTTGCAGATCATTCTGGTCCAACCCCTAAATTTCTGCAGATGAGAAAACCACATCCCAGGAAGGCGAGGCGGCTTCCCCATCATCTCAGAAGCACGACCAGTCTCTGAGTCTCCTGACCTCACCTTCAGGACTCCTTCTATCACCCCATGCTGCAAAACCAGACCCCGAACAAGAGCAAGCACGCAGGGAAGAAGGACAAGAAAAGGGAGGGAATGAGGAAGAGGGAGAAAGGGAGGGCAAGGGGCAGCAAAGGGCCAGGATGGAAGTCAATCAAGATGAGGGAGAAGAAAATGACGGCGGGTGAATTAAAGGATGGGCGCCAGCAGGGGAGGGGAGCGAGGAGGAGGAGGCGGGGACCTTGTTGCTGGGAGTAGTTAGGGCTGATGGTTTCTCGCTGAGGTTTGGCTGAACAGACCGTCGCCTGGCTCACCACAGCTGTCGGGGCACCAGCGGCAGCAGTTGGAGCAGCTGCCCGCGCCACCTGAGCCACGGGAACAACGGCGAGGGGAGCCCAGATGGGCAGGAAGCTGCCCTGGGTCAGAGCCAGGCTGCCTGGATCACGGTGTTCTTACCCACCTCATGGGATCTTCCCAAGGCAGCCCAGAGACCAGGCATGTCCTTCACCGTAACTGTCATCAGCACCGCATCACCATCGTCAGTCAGTGCTGTCACCCTGCTACCAGTCTCCTGGGTCAGGCAACGTGCTGCGGGCTTCACGGGCACGTCTCTCTTTCATCTGCACAAAAACATCTAACAGAGGTATTACCTCCCCTGGTTTGCAGATAAAGAACCTAAGGCTTAAGTAACTTGCATGACACCATCTCAGAGGCAGGAAGTGGCAGAAAGACTCTGCTATCAATTGTTTTAAGGAAACCCAGAGTGCTGGGCAGACTTTGCAAGAGGTGTGGGTGATGGGCACTGAAGACGTCCGGTTCCTTTTCACTTCCCACAGGTGGAGGATGCTTGGACTGGGAAGACGGGGCTGATGGGGCCAGGAGAACCTTTGCTCTTCCCACCTCCTGACCGGTTCCCTCAGGCAACCCCTCCCCTGAATAAATGCCCAGTTCCAGTTACACAGGCAGCTCGCAGAACACAAACTGAAACTTCTTTTCGAGTTTTTATGCTGTTCCGTTGTTTATAATGTATAAGTACTGGCCTTCTCCTTTTCCTTCAAGGCCCTTTCAAATGTCATCCCTTCCGTGAAAAGTTCACTTCTCTTTAGGCAAAATAAATCACTCCATCCTTGGTGCCTTCACAGTCTTGCATTTTGGTTTGAGGCACTTGTCTGCCTCCATCATAGCTTTGCCTTCTTGAGGAAAGGAACCGTGTTTTAATCATCTCTGTATCCTTGGCACCTAACACAGTGCTTGGCGCAGTGGAAAGTCAATAATTTTAACTAAACTGAAAAGCAAAAAAATGGAAATGGAATTCGTTGGGGCCACTATAAATCAGCCGTTTCCAACTTCCCCTCCTTAACTCAGAAACTGAAATGAGAGAAGACGTTGTTATTCTCATAAGCACATCCATATTTTTTTCTATTGGCAAAAGCTTAAATAGCACATGGATTTCTCTTGGGAGAATAACTAATGAAAGAATTTTACAAGGATGTGAGTTATAAAGCTGATCATCTGCTATTTCCAAATTGTCATTGTGTGAGGGGAAACAAAACATACATATAAACATACATACGTATATTCTTTTTTAGTTTAGTCTTCAGACTTTTGCTCCACAGGCAAGACGAGTGAGAGGACCAATTATAACACAAAAGAATAAGCACAGATACAACTCATTTTAGAGGCAAATATTATATGTCACATGATCCTGGCACATTTTTACATGTTATTATGAGTAATATTACGGCAAATCACTTTATTTCTGATTTGGTCTCTGGAGCTCCTGCTTTATCATTAACTGAAACGTAACAGGTAGCATCATTTTCACTGATATGCATGGAAGGTAAAAATACACCATATTTTCCTCATCTATCCTTGCCTTGTTCTTTTTTTATTTTGTGTGTGTATATATATGTATATATTTATTGAGGTACAGTCAGTTTACAATGCTGTGTCAATTTCTGATGTACAGCACAGTGCTTCAGTCATACATGAACTATCCTTGCCATGCTCTTTATTAAAAATAGAGACTTTGGGGGGAAAGGAAATGACAGCAAGCATCCTGAAACCACAGCTTAGACACACGACAGTAATCCATAATCATGACACCTGTCAATGAATTATCGATGATGGGAGATCACTCAGCCTTAGATGGCAGAGAGGGATCAGTCCAAGGGCTGAGTGTAATTCCCAGCACAACCTCTCACATTCTACTCTCTTTTTTCCTGCTCAAGATATTAGAATACAAGTATGCAAGGATGATCTCATTATAGGGGCAACTTCCAATCTCCCCTAATTATATGTAAAAATATTTCATTTATGAACTCAAAAGGTTTAACAAGTAGTGTAATTAACTATTATTATTTATATAACCTGAATCATTCAGCCTCACCTACACGAGGCTACAAAGAGGGTCACACGTATATATAACTTACAATGTCTTTCAGACTCTTACTTTCTCAAAATAGAATTTGTTCCCACTGAAAGACATCCTCTCAAGTGGTGCTCCACTTATTCCTACAAATCACCCTGGCTATTGCCATGACCATGTGGCATCTACCAAGTTTTTTTTTTCTCTCTCTCTCCTGATCTAGCTCTCATTTTGTTGCTGTCTATTACCTGCTTTCAAATCTTCCTGAAGATCATTCAGCTTTGCTGCATAAATGGTGGCAAAAATGTCTACTGTTTCCAAAGCTGGCAGTTTGCAGGATGCCAGCCTGGGGCAGGTTCCATGAACAGACGGTGACTCTGAACTATACTGTATTCGTTTTCTATGGCTGATGAAACAAATTACCACAAACGTAATGGTTTAAACCAACACAATTTATCATCTTATTGTTCTGGAGGTCAGAAGTTCAACAGGGGTTTTACTGGGCCAAAACCAAGGTGTTGACAGGACTATATATTTATATTTTTTCCCTGGAGGCTCTAAGGAAGAATTCATTTCCTTGTCCTTTTCAGCTTCCAGATGCTACATGTATTTCTTGACTCATAGCCCCATCCTCCAATTGTAAAGCCAACAATATTGCATCTCTCCAGTCATTCCTCTAATCATGCACCCCTCTACCTCTCCTCTTCCACTTTTACGGACTCTTGATTACATTAGGCTCACTCAAATAATCCAAAATAATCTCCCTCTCTTAAAGTCAGCGGATCAGCAATCTTAATTCCATCTGCAACTTGAATTTCCCTTTTCCATATAACCTAACACAGTCAAATGTTCTGAGGATTATGACATGGACATTCTGGGGGGAGGGGACATTATTCTGCCTACAAAGTATACTTTGTCACTTGAACTCCAAAACAGTATTTTTCATGTCCAAAGTCTCTCGTGTCATTAATTAACAAATTTCTAGTATTATCAGGTCATAGGAAATAAAGTTAATATATTAAAGTCAACTGTATTTCTATATACCATTAACACATAACTGGAAAACAAACATAATACCATAATACCACCCAGGAATATCCAACACCTAGAAATAAATTAATAAACGACATGCAAAAATTCTACACTGGAAACTTTAAAACAGTGCTGAGAGAAATTCAAGAAGACCTTTGAACAAAGTGGAGAAGTATACTAGGTTCATGGATTAGAAGACTCATCATTGTTAAGAAAGCAATACCCCTAAACTCACCTATAGACTCAATGCAATTCCAATGAAAGTTGCCATAAAAACACCGGCAAAACTTGTATTAGAAATTGACAAGTTGATGCTCAAATGTGCAAAGCATTCAAAACAGGACACATTCATCATTTATGGTCAGTATTAATGCAATTCAGTTAAAAAAACTATTGGAACTTTGTAAAAGAGAGGGCAGCAGCATAATGAAATGGTAAGACAGCTCTGGGTTCAAAGCCCAGCTCTGTCACCTGCAACTGTCCCACCCTAAGCAGAGCTCTGGGGAGAAGTACGGGATGAAGGATGTATAGTTTGAAAAGGCACTCAAGGAGGCTTGGAAATAACTCACCCCTGCCCCCATCTCCCATCAACCACCTGGACGCAGAAGCATGGTTCTAAATGAATCATTCAAATGATACTACGCTCCTGAAATTGGAAGGGACCTTTGAGAATATTATATTTACCCAAGCTTCTCATGTTTCAAAAAAGGGAAACAGAGGCTCAAATAGGGGTGAAGTGACTTGGTCAAGATCACACAAATATAAAGGCAAGTGTTCTCTATCAAAGTTAGACCACAGCCCGGCCCTAGCTGCCCAAATCCGAGTCCACAACCCAGACTGGCCGCCCACTCGCCATGTAACTCAAGGATGAGCCTCTGAAATTCAGATCCCTTACCTGAAAACATGGGGGGAAATAACATCTATTGTTAGAGATATGTTGAGGAGTATTAGGAAAATAACTTTTAAAGTGTTTAGCAAATTGCTTGACACATAGAGGGCACTCAGCAATTTTTTCTTTCCTCTTTCCCTCTCTGTGCTCTATACGTAGCTGACCTCTCATTAAATACATACTCTAACATGGACATTAGCTGGGGCTTTTGTTGCAAGAAACAGAGCTCTATTCAGGTTAACCTAAGTAAAAGTGGGGTACCTGTTATAAGAGGATTATCATGAAGACCCCGAAGTCATGAACTCAGCCAGGCTTCAGGAAGTCACCGGAACCAGGAACCATAAAGACCTCTCTTCCATCTCTCTTTTCTGCTCGTCTCTCTGCATCTGCTCCTCTGTCTGTCTCTCTTTTTCTCTGCTTTTGTATGCACATGGCAATAAAACATGGGTATCCTAAAATTCAGAGCAGATTTCTTCCATTTACCAGCCCAGACCTCAACTGTGTTATTTTAGTCTAAATGCCAAACTTTCTGAGAAGGAGAATTTGGTTGGCCAGCCAGTGGAAGGGAGGGCCAGTAGAGACACACAAAAGAAATTGGCTGCCAGGGACCCATCACTCCAGGTGAAAAGAAGTTATAGGGGTCCTTGTAAGTTGGACAGAGGCCCCCTAAAAATATACTACAACAAACTGGCAACTTGTTGGTAGACATCTGAGAGGAATCCCCGCCACGTTTGAAAGGTTTCCAGCTCAGCACATAGCTCAGAGAGGCAGTGACCGACTCCGAATGCCCTATGCATCAGTGTGGGTACACTGACGACTCAGATTTTATCTATTTCCAAAGCGCCCCGTTGACTTTTTTAAACTCCCAGAGCCATGGCCACAGAGCGGGTTTCCTCAGGTCTCTTTCCTCGACTTAGTCACGAGGAGCGTGAGATCGGATATTCCCGCTCTTAAAACCTGGCCTTACGGAAAAAACTGTTCTTAAAAGAGTCATCTCATTTCAGATAGCTTGGCTCTAAAATAAAAGGCCCCTTTCACGGAGTTGCTATGGAAAGTTGCCACGAAGTGTACTATATCAGGGAAAATATTGGCTTAAGGTTTTTCTGCTCTTCAACAGTTATTCCCAGAGTCCAGTTGCTAGAAACCCTCCAGCTCAGCAGTCTGGTTTTTCGCTCGTGTACATAACTGCCTTTCTAATGAATGAATTACATGTGAGCTAATTATAGAAAATTCTTTTTTGGGGCGTGGGGGGTGCGGGTAGGACTTAGCATGGTCCTTTATTATGCATGGTCTTTTATTGGCAAAACCAACCACCTCTCCAAGTTTTAAATTTCATTAATTTTCTCCTTAATTAAAACCATTGATTTTAGTGGAAAAATAAATGAACCGCATGCTTTTCTAATGGATGTAAGCTTATGCTATGCAAATACCAGAGAGTCATGCACTGGTCCAGCACTGCCCCAGTTTATTACCAGTTTGAAAAAAACAACAGAAACTGTTAACACAAGTCTCCTTTACCCCAGATGAGGGAAGCTCTGCTTTGGGACTTTGCTAATAGTGAGCAGAAAATACTGCTCAGAAGTTTCAAACTTAATTTGCAAGTAGGTCATTCTTTTCCATAGTCTCTCGGCATGTTTGGAAAAATCTGAATGATGGAATTGAAAATTGTGCGGCTCTAAGGCACAGAGGAATGTTGACACTGGTGAGGTCTAGCTAGAAGCCCAGAGTCGTCTTGTGCATGAATGAGGACGATGGTCTGAATGTGGAGAGGAGTTACAGCAAGGAAGCTGGACACATGCCCGCTGCCTTCGCTCGGTAGAGTGAGGTGAAAAGTCGACACATAAGTGTGTGTGTCTCATTTTTCCAAACTGGATCAACCCACCATGATCTATGCACTAGTCGTTTCCTTTCTCTTCTGTCGTCTCCTCCTCTGAGAGTATCTGGAGTCCTATCAAAGAGGGCAGTGACTTCCAGCAAGTCCACACTCAGCCGGGAGCCACCAACGGCCGGTACACCCAGAGCCCTTCTTCCCCACACACGACTGGGAAACGAGCAGTTAACATACGGTGGCCATTATACATCAACTTTCCCCTACTTTGCAAACCTTTATATTTAGGGATTCAACCTTTAGAAATGTGTCCTACAGGAATGTTTGCTTTAGGGTTATCAGAGTTTTTATTACAACACTGTTTTTTTTTTTTAAGGAACAAAACTTAAGAACAAAGTTAAGAGTTCATAATTGGGATAATAGTTAAATAAATTATGGTGCATGCATATGACAGAATACTAAGTGGTCAGAAAAAGGAATACAGTCCAGCCATGGATTAGGACGTGGGAAAATATCCGTAATATGCGGTTGGATAGAAAAAGCAAAACAGCCCACATATTATAATTTAATTTTTGTGAAACAATATATTTCTATGGACTTGCGTGTATGTGTGGATAATGCACACACACCAAAAAGATCCAATAGGGTACAAATGAACTCTTAACAGCAAAAGGTGGCTCTGGGATGGACGGGAAAGGAACTTACACGTTTTACTGTCTACACTCTGATATTGTTGAATTTCCTACCATTAGAAGATATTATTTTATAATTAACAAATAAATATGATTAGGTACAGACTTTCAGTTTAGGACAGTGACAGAGTTCTGGAGATGAATGTTGTTGATGGTTGCATGACAATGTGACTGTGCAAATGCCACTGAACCAGACACTTAAACATGGCTGAAATGGTAAATTTTACGTTATGTATATTCTACCACAATAAAAAGATATGTCCTTCCCAAGGGCATCTCCATTGCATAAGAAATGGGCAGTGGGTGATCTGAAGGATGAACCACCTGTTCTCAGGTAAGTTCACATAAGTGATGCTGGACCCATGTGTAAAAAGTGTCCCGGATGTAATACCAGTGAGTTAGATGTGATGGGGTCCTGCGAGTTGCAGATGATGTCCTTGAGCAACTAGGGTAGGACAAAGGTCACCATCGCCTGTTAGCATCACAGGAGAGCTCCCTTTGGTAAAGTAGATATTCAGGGGGAGGCTCTTCACATCATCTCTTACGTGCATAACCACAACCACAACGCCCTTCCCCGCTTCAGCAGTGACTGCTTTTTCTCTTAAGCCTCAGCCTGGTTGTAACAGTGTACTGGGTTAACACCTTTGTCCACAGCTGCCTACATGCTGGAATTCCTTAAGGGTCCATGTGACATTTCCTGGCCATTTAATTGTATGGCATTATAACTTTCAAGCTGACACATGTCACAGTTGACACGAAAAACAGTTACCAGTATCGCTAAAATAGAAAGGAAGAAGGGTCTGAGGGCAACTTACACTTACAAGACAAAGGGTGGCTTTAAGCTTCAGTGAACCAGTCAATGAGCATGTATTAATTACCTACTGTATGAGCTAGGTAGGGCCCACAAACACTATACAGGTGCCTGAGCTTAAGGGCTTACACCTTACGAAGAAGATACTTAAAATGCAAGGCACTGAACTGAACTGAATTGAATCAGACTGGATTGGACTGGACTGGATTACATGGAATTGGATTCTTTTTGATTTGATTCAACAAACGTTTAACCCCCGTAAAAATACCCCACTTTGCAAGGTAGCATGAGTTTGAAGAGGAGAATAAAAGCACCAACAAAATAAGACCCCCCATCCTACAAGATTCACAATGAGGAGGCGGCAGGGATGAACCTAGGGGAAGGCAAGCCATACCGTGATGGTGGTAAAGGAGAGCTATACGCGTAAATCGGGAGAGGACTGCATCCGTTGTGTCCGCGGCGATTGGAGTGTGACTCAGAACAGACGGGAATGGGGGTGATGCCCAGGCTGGGCGAGCAGTGTGAGCAAGGGCCTGGGGCTGGAATGTGCCAGTGTTCGGGGGACAGGGCGGCTCATTTCCTCTAGAGCGGAGCATACAGGATGGGGGACAAGGCTCTCTACGTGAGACAAATTAGGGGAGGGAGTCTGGGGCCAGGGCCTCCAGGCACTTGTGGACAATCGCAGAGTCCAAGGGCCGAAAAGGTGATGGGAACTTAGTGTTCTACTAGCAGAGCTTTTACCCACGGGAAGCCATCGCCTCTCACTCAGGTCACTGCACAGGTTTTAACCACTCTTTCTGCTCCCGCTCCACCCTCTCGAATCCATGCCCGGTATGATAGTCAGTGTGGTCTTTCAGAGACTGCAAATCAAATCATGCGACAATTCTGGCTAGTGTTTTTCCCTTGTTTCTTTCTAAGTTCAAAATGTTAACATGACCTTGGGGGCCTGCAGGGTAGGGGCCCCAGCTCCTGGCCTCCTCAAGACACCCTGTCTCTCCCGTAATGCTCAGTCCACCTGAACTGCTCCTTCCAGATCGTAGACTGCTCATAGGTGCCTGGGCCATCTGCAGTGCCGGAAAAACTGTGAGCGGTCAACACACAGCTGTGGGAAAGAGCCTGGCAGGCAAGCAGGTCTGCGGGAGTGAACTGCATCTACAAGATGCATCTCAGGTACCACCCACCCTCATCGTGGGATGCCTGCAGGGGCAAGGGACTCCCTCTTCTGCCTGGAGAGCAACAGACAAATGGGCACAGATGGGGAAAGATTCTGATGAAGATCAGCAGGATTTTGTAGCCGGAACGAGGCCACCGCTAAATTGACCTGCCACAGAGTCCAGGTTGAGCAAGACAAGTCAGAAAGGGGGATGCAAACTGAGAGCAGAGCAAAGGCTGACTATGGCCCAAGGGAGCGTGAGAGACACACGTTCATGAGACCACCATCACAGAAGGGCTCGGAAATGTCAAGATCACAGCAGGGAAGACCTTGAGGAAGGGCTGCCAGGTGGCTGGAGTGGCGAAGAAGGTCACAGGAATTAAGGTCTAGAAATTGTTGGACAGAGAGCTGAGGTCACCCAGGATAAGAGCTCACCGCTGGACCCCTTTTATAGGACATTGAACTGCAATCCCACATTTACTTGTTGGTTTATTTGTTATTGTCTATTTTTCACCGCCCCAAGCAGATTATAATCTCCTCAAGGGCCAGTGCCAGGTTTGTTTCAGTGTGATATCTAACATCTATCATAATCAGAGATGCTTCTTAAATATTTGGAGGATAAAGGGATCATTGAACGAATGAGTGCTGACCGTACCTCACTCTCTCATCCATCCTTTTACAGTTTGAAGGTGACTCTGCCTATAGAAGCTGCGTACTGTGAATGGAAAACAGTTGGGAGTTGTGAAGACATAGTTTTACCAAGCTATTCAACTCTGGATTATACGCAGTTGTTCGAATTACTCTTCAGTTGCTGAATTTGTCCTCTCTGCTCTGACACTGTATGTTCTTTGAGGGCAAGAGCCAAATCCTGCGTAAGACTTCATTTCTATTTTCAGAGACCCCAGCGCAGTGCTGGGAAAATAGTACCTAGATAGGTACCAGGCTCGAGGGAAGGTTTTGCAGTTTGACAGGCTTTTTTTTTTTTTTTTATAGCTACACAAAATTTCTTCTGTCAGTGATCTTCGTGTCTTACTCAGTTTCCTTACCCACAAAATAGGGACAAAAACCAGGCTATAGCTCCCAGGGTTGATGCAAAGCTTAAATGAGATAATGTACACTACCATTCATCAGGGCCCGTTGCAGAGCACTCCATGCATGGTGGTGGAACACAAAAATAACTCCTTAACCTGTTTTTTAGCCTGGGTGAGCTGCAGCTGCATTTCGGGTTTGTCATGGTTTGCAGTAATGATACCCTCGTGCTCTTCCTGGGACCTCAGTGAAAGGAACATTTCCTCTCCTGGTTTGCTTCAGCAGCAGTGACTCCACCCCAGCACCGCCCCCTCCCCGGGACCAGTCTGGTCTGCATGCTCCTTGGTGGAGGGGAGTGGGGCTGCTCGCGACCTCAGGGGCTGATCGGGTGTGCACAGCTCCATGCTGCCCTCTGCTGGTGGTCCTTCGGGCTGCCCCTTCTCTGCCCTGGACTTTCCCAGTGCTGCGCTGACATAAAGGTACAAAGATTAACTATGGGAAGAGCACCATTAAGGAGACTCCCTGAAGATTCCGGGGTGGTGGGGGTAGGGATGAGGGATGGACTTCACCAGTTGTTCTGTGGCTCGGTTCCCCCTTATCGCGGTGCTCTCACCTTCGCCCAGGGCTCTATGAGGTTATACAGAGCGCACCAATGAGAAACTCAGAGTCTTCAAGGCTTAGAAGGTCTTGGAGCTCAGGTGAAGTGGTTCAGAGGCTCTGAGGAGGGTGGTGTCTAGCCTGAGATCACACAACTAAACTATGACTTTGGCCTCTCCAGTCCAGAATGACAGCCCATCTGCCAGACCACCTTCTGTAAGGAAAAGTCAAAATGCTCACCATAAAATGGAATTTCCTCCAGGAAGGCTTCAGCATTGCCTCGTTGAAATTAATCTAAATGACCGCAGTCATGGCCCAGGAGAAATCTTCATTTCTTCCCTTTCCTTCATCCTTCACGCCCAATAAATAAGCAGGCCATTTATTTTTGCAAATCATGCACCTGTGCACTGTTCTCCACCTCGCCCGCTGCCAGGGAGCACCGCTCATTGTCCCTCTGGCTGGCATGACTTTAGTTTTCTAATGACTCTCTCTCCGCCTTCTCTCCCATCTCTTTCACAACCCTCTCCCCTCCCAGCAGGTGGAATGAGCTGTCAGATCATAGATCAGTCCTGTTAAAACCCTTCTCGTTGCACTTAAAATAAATCAACCCTTCACCATGGTCTGCATGTCCCTGTGTGACTCCAGTCTCACCGCATTCCTGTGCCTCCTCAGTTCTCTACATCCCAACCAAACTGATCCCGCTTCTCTGCCTCCAGAAGGGCAGCCCGCACCCCTGTACTTGCTATTCTCTCTGCCTGGATTACTCTTCCCTGCACTCTTCTGAAGGCTGGACTTCCTCTTCCTTCATCTCTTCCCTTCCCTTCTCTTAGAGACGCCAGCAACAACCACCCCGCTCAAAGTAGCCTCTCTCCCCACGACTCTCCTTCTCCCATCATTCTCGATCTTGTCTCCCTGTGAATTTCCTTCATAGCAGTAATCATTGTTTGTTAAGTATCTTCCTCCTTTGCGTCATGAATGTCTTCCATCAGAAATAACTCCTGGGAGAGCAGAGCTCTTGCCGTCCCACTGCTGTCTTCTCAAGCTCTGGTACTTAATAGATGCTCAAAAAGATACTTGTCGTGAAGAGAAACAGCACTTTGTATCTTGTGGGGCTGGCTAACTTCCCACAGCTTCCAGCTGCTCCCCTGCCACGTCCAACCACGTGGAACCATTTGCATCAGACTGTGCTCTTCTGTTGCTTGACTGAGTGAATGAGCACTCACAAGGGATTTCATTTCCCCCACAGCATGACTGTGTGCATGTTTATATGTGCCAAGACCAAAACGTGTATATTTACACAAATCACATTTCTGCCTCCATGTAATATACAAGTTTCCTTCTCTTACTCGTCACTGTAAGTCATAGTAACAAGACTTGATAGCACAAAATGCCAACCCATCACATTAATACAAACTTGATATGATGTTTATTTGGTGATGGTTTCTCCCTGAAACTAGACACTTGGGAATTATTTCCAAGAATAATAATTGAACAGGGAAAGAGACTGTAGTTGCCATTCAAATTAAAACCAGAAATAATTTTGTGTGTGTTATTTGTCTCTGATTCCACCTCTAGCAATGACTGGAGACAGGTCCTTACGGGTGAGTAACAAGAATGAATATTATGAGAGTCAGAAATAATGAACCAGTATCTTTCTGAAACCCTACAGCAAATGGCACCACAAAAAGAGGGCTGGGTAGGAAAGTATGCCCATGTGAAAAAATAAACGTTGCAGTCAAGAACTATGCAGAACCACGTTGTTACGAACGCACAGCATCCTGTCTCCTTTTGACTTGGCAACAATAATCTGGTTACACAAGAGTGGAATTTCAATCAGATCTGGCCCCTGATGTGGAAGGTGCTGAATCACCTGCCCGGGGGAAGCTGCAGACATTTAGCACTTTCACAGACAGCAGCGAGCTAATAGAATTACAGTCTGGCTCACTAACCACACATCACTCGGCTGTGCCAGCCTCTCTTTAGAGCAAGGCTGCTTTCTCAAATGCAAACCACAATATACTCTCCCTGCACCTTGTATCTGTTCATCCTTCTCGATGGTACATGCAAAGTGAAAAGAAATTGAGAGGGGAATGAATGGAATTAATGACAGTCTCCTAGACTGGTTCTCCTCCTTGGCGTATTAATGACATGGGGGTTTCATCTCCTGGGTCTTATCATCTTTCAAAACTTTTTTTAAATTGAAGTGTAGTCAGTTTATAATGTTGTATCAATTTCCAGTGTATTACCTTCTATTCAGAGTAAAAAACATTTAGATTGGCTTGGGTGATAGTCAGATACTTTTTTTTTTTGCCTTCAAATATTTTTCACCTTTTCATTTAAATGTTTGCTGTGTAACATGTGAGAAATGCATGTTCTCCAACTGAAAGTCAAAGTTAGTAATCCCATGACCTAACATGCCAACTAAATCTAATCAAGAATTTGAAAGAAGTGGAGGGTGTAGCTCAGTGGTAGAGTACGTGCTTAGCATGCATGAGGTCTTGGGTTCAATCCCCAGTACCTCCATTAAAAAGATAAATAAATAAACCTAATTACCTCTCCCCAAAACAAAAACAAATAAAAGAATTTGAAAGATTTTATCAAAAGACACATCAAGCAGGCCAGAGACATTTATCTGGATGATCCAACTTTCCTCTTCAAGACTGATGGGTCATAGAAAGTTTATTTGCTGTTGTCTGTTTTGCTGAAGGGAAGAACCTAAGAAGTAAGGTGGGGTTCAGTTTCAGATGACAAAGCTCTAGAATGACTTCAGTTGATGGGTAAAACTTGTGAGCTCTTGCCCCGGCAGATCTTAGAGAACAGGCAGATAAGTTGGTACACTCAAAAAATACCCATTCATCAATGAGGTTTCATCCCAAGATACATTTCACACAACGGCTCTGTGAATGCCTTCATCCCACAGTTCAACACCCTGAACCAGAAGAGGCTTCAGCAAAGGTGAAGCATGATCTACACAAAGGGCTAAGCAGTGGAAAAGCAGTGCGAGCGGGGAGTCACACTTCTTAGAGTCCAGACCCTCCTCCATCTCCTATCACCTTGTGACTTTGGGGAAATTCTTGAATCTGGCTAAGCCTCCAGGGTCTTTTGGCTCCGAGATGAGGAGAAAGAATTCTTGCCTGACCTGTTCTCTACCTGGATGGTTGTGAAGTTCAAATAAAAAGGAGAGCTGCTGGAAATCTGTAAAAAACTGAAAAAATGTAAGATCTGATGAGTGTGATGATGGTTCGGTTGATGACAGCAGCTGGTTGGGTATCCAGAAGCATGGGTACTCGGGTCTCTGCCCAAAACCTCATAAAGAAATGGACTGAGGGACAGATACCGCATGACTGGAGATCAGGCAGGTGGCTTCCGCCCTAGGAATGATGCTCAGTATGTACCCAAGCCCGGGGAAACAGGGCCACCTAAGTTTTAATGCAAACATTATGAATTGTTCAGAATGTGACACCAATCAAATGACTTAACCCCTCTGAGTGCCTTGGGTTAAAAGGTAATGGAGTCTTTGGCGTAAAAATAGGAAAGTGATCCTGGATTATCCGGTTGAGCCCACTGTAATCACAAAGGCCATTATTAAAAGTGGATGAGGGAGTCAGAAGAGTAGAGTTAGAAGGAGATGTGACTCTGAAGGGACTACCAGAAAGCTGCAGCGCTGCTGAGGAAGGGAACCAGAGCCAAGAAACGGGGCTCTCGAAGCTGGAAAAGGCAAGGAAATGGATTTTTCCTCTAGAGCCTCCAGAAAGGAACGTAACCCTGCCAAAACGTTGAGCTGGGTCTAACGAGACCCGGCTGAATTTCTAACCTACAGAACTGTAACGTAATAAATGTGTGTTGTTTAAAGCCAAAAAGAAAAAAAAGAAAAAGGCAATGGAGTGACACAGAATTGGGTTAGAATCTCAAGTCTAATCCAGGCCAGTTGTGTGGCCTTGGGCAGTTAGCTTTACCTTTTATTTAAAAAAATTTTTAAATTAATATACAGTGAAATTGACATTTTGGTACAGCTCTATGAATTTTGATGCATGGATAGATTTGTGAAGCTGCAGCTACAATTAAGCTGTAGAACAATTTTATCAGCCCCTAAAACTTCCACACGCTTTCTCTTTGTATTGGTTACCCCTCCGCCATCCATTATCCATGGTGACCACTGAGCTAGTCTCCATCACTAGAATTTTGCCTTTCCAAAAATGTCATATACGTGAATCAGACAGTGAGCAGCCTCTTAACACTAGTTTATTTCATTAAGAATAATGCCTTCGAGAATCTCCAAGTTGTTGCCATATTAATAGCTTGCTCCTTTCAAATGCAGTTCCTTCCAAATACTCCCATTGTACGGATGTAACACACCTTGTTAAGCCATTTCTCTGTTGAAGGACATTTGAGTTGTTTCAAATTTTTGGTGATTATGAACTAAGCTGCTATGAAAAACATTTGTGTATCAGTTTTTGGGTGGACATATGTTTTCATTTCTCTAGAGCAGGGGATAGTCAGCTTTTTCTGTACAGAGCCATGCAGTAGCTATTTTAGCTTTGTGGGCCATGAAGTTTCTGTTGCAACTAGTGTAAAAGCAGCCATAGACAATACATAAAGGAGCCGATATGGCTGTGTTCCAATAAAACTTTATTTACAGAAATAAGCAGTGTACTGGATTTCACCTGGGGGTCACAATTTGCCAATCCACGCTCTGCTATAAATACCCAGGAGTGGGATTGCTGGGTCAGATTATTGGTCTATTTGTAACTTTGTGATAAGATGCCACACCATTTTTGAGAGTGTCTGCTCTATTTTGAATTACTGTCAGCATGTGTAAGAGTTCCAGTTGTTCTACATTCTTGTCAACACTTGGTACTGTCAGTGTCTTTAACTTTAGCCATTCTAATGGGTACTCAGTGGTATTCCATAGTGGCACTCATTTGCATTTCCTAATGGCTGATGAAGTTCAACATCTTTTCTCATGCTTATTGGCCATCCCCATGTTCTCTTTGCTAACGTGTCTGATTGACTCTCCTGTTCAGTCTTTAATTGGGTAGGTGGTTTTCTCGTCGGTGAATTTTGAGATTTCTTTACATATTCTGGACAGAAGTCCTTTTTGGAATATATTATTCACAAATATTTTCTCCTGGTCTGTGTCTTGTCTTTTTATTCGCTTGACAGTGTCTTTTGCAAATAAAAATTTCTAATTTTGGTGTACTCCAAATGTTTTCATTTGCTTTTGGTGTTATTTCTAAGATCTTTGGCCTAACCCCAGGTCATAAAGATTTTCTCAAACGTTTTCTTCTGAAAGTTTCACAGCTCTCCATTTTACATGTAGGTCTGTGTAAATGGACCTGCCATTCATCTTAAGTCTTTCATAGGAAGTATAAGGTTTATTCTTCCACATATGTAAGTGCAAATTGTTCCAGCACCATTTGTTGAACAGACTCTTTTGTTTCCACATTAACTGCCTTTGCAGGTTCAGCAAAAATGAACTAGCCAACTGCAGTGTGGTATCCTGGATTAGATTCTGGGACACCAAAAGGATATTAGTAGGAAAATTGTGGTAAAATCAAATAAAGTTAAGAGCTTCGTCAATAGCACTGTACCACTGTTAATTTCTTAGTTTTGCAAAATGTGCCATGGAAGTGTGAGATGTTAACATTAAGGGAAACTGGAAGAGGGGCATGTGGCAATTCTGATTTATCTTTGCAACTTTTCAATCAATCTACAATTATTCCAAAATAAAAAGTTTATTTAAGAAGTCGATTGGCCATATTTTTGTGGGCCTGTTTCTGGACTCTCCATTCTGTTCCGTTGATCTGTGTGTCTCCCTCTTCGCCAGCTGCACATTATCTTGATCACTGCGGTGGCGTTGCTGCTGCTGAACAATTTTCAAACTTCATTTTGTTTGTGAATCTCCCCTGCAGACTAGAAACTCTCCAAGGACAGGCACACACACAGAAGCTGAGTCCCAGTTTACCACTGAGTCCCTAGTGCCATGTCTGGCATATGGACAGTACTCTATACAAACTCTTTTGTCAAACGAATTTAAAAATGAATCCTGGTGACGCATCTTTTCCCATATCATCTGTTCCTTCTGTCCTATGGGGCTTATAATCTCACTGTCAAGGAGCTCCAGGTCAAAGTATGCCAAGAGCCTAACATGCTCGCCAGCGAGAGGGTGCAGGTAAAGCTCTTAGCATAAACATGAAACATGGTACATGTTCAGCAAATGTTAGCCTTAACTGCTATTTTGAGTCATTAAAAAAAAAACAGATTTAAAATTTTCATTTGCCCCCCGAAGTATTTGATTCATTCCTTCATTCACTAAATACTTATCCATTTGAGAGGATTGATGGCCTTTGTACTATAAGCCATGCATTTTGCTAGGAGCTGGAGACACAGCAGAGCACAGGGCGGATACCATCCTGCCCTCGAGTAAATTATTTGAATGAGCATTCCAACCAATTTACTCCACGTGTCCAAACCTAACGCATGGCGGAGCCCGTAGTCCATGTGGGATATGCATTTGCTTTAAAAGCAAAACTCATCTTTATCTTTAAAAAAAAAAAACCCTAGATGCTGACATGGTAGATGTGTGCTAATTCGCATAGCTATCACTTATCATGTAGTTTCCAAGTATGTGTGAAATATGGAAGAGGAAAGAGCTAATTCTGGAAGAGCTGTCAAGGGGACCAAGAAGGAATGGTAGCTTTCGGAGTTCTAGCTCCAGGATGTGATTGCTGGGTTTTTGTTTTTGTTTTTTCCCATTGTAATATAATGTGCAGGGTGGTTCTGTCTCTCTCTCTCTCTCTCTCTCTCTCTCTCTCTCTCTCACACACACACACCTTTCTACCAACCATACTTCCTTAATGTAATTAGTGACTGTGATTCTTATCATTGTCTTCAACTCTCAACCAAAAATGCGAGGAACAGGTATATTCAGTGATTCTCTTACCATCTGTGGACAATTATTTTCAAGCCCAACTTCAGGTAGCTTAAGGAGATTCCCTTATTTAATAATCTCTTCTCATTCTACGTCAAACTTTCCCCTTCCTGCACCACTGCTTTCGTGGATCTATTCCTCAGCTTCTGTAATCGTCATGTAAGAACCCGAAGAGGCTCTTCAGTCCCTTCCTTCTGATTGAATTAGGCAATAAGTAAGCACATCTGATTTCTGCCTTGTGTTGTCCCCCCTGGCAAGGACGAGATGGAGTTATGCACTTGAGGAAGTTAATTAGGCATTTTCCTCTTTTAAATATGCTTTTCCTCTTTTAAATATGCCCTGCATCTGGAATACTTTGATCTCAGTCAAACTGCGTCCTCAGCTAATTAACAGCAAAACAGTTCAGAAACTGTGTTGGCTGTTGGAAATAAATAGTTTCCCGGCAAAGCCAGCTCATGATCCATGGGCCGCCACAGCCTCTGAAACCAATTTCCTGCAAAGACAAAGACAAACTGCTTTTTCTGAATATCTGCCTCTGAGATGCACTAATTCTATTTACAGTGATAAAATCTCCCCAGTGGAACAGCCCTCAGATCCTGGAACCATACGGTAAACACAGCAAGCTGACTGATCGCCACCGTCTGTCCCTGTTAACCAGACCCAAACACGCAGCCTGTCTCATCAGCTCCAGGATCAGCACACCCAATAAAGTTCGCCATTATTATGGATGCGGGACTTCACATCAGTCACATAATTTGGAAAGAAATCATGCGTTTGGGGAAGTTTCTGGAAGCACAGCCACCTCAGCAGCCTGGTGCTGATATTTAATAAATACCATACCACCAGTTTTGTAGACGTTCATCTTCTCTACGTCACCCCGGAGAAAAGCCTAACTTTAAAGGCCAAATAGTACTTACGGGGAAATTACAAATTCCTCACGCCCAGCCATGCTTTCGGCTGGCCAATGTTTAGTTTGCAAAATGCACTGGTCGTAACTCCTTCTTTTTGTTCATAGCATAGCAAGGGCAACTCTCCAGTGACCGTGGATGGCCAATACTAACTACACTGGTGTGAGGAAATTTATGTTAGTCAGCACACAGTCCCCGTGCTGAAAGATAAGTCAACCAGTAGACCCTGAGGAGCTACCAGCTACAGGATGAAGGCTCCATTAAAGAAGAGAAAAGTCTATTGAGCACTATCATTGGTTGGCAGGCAAGAAAACTGGCAGACTGGCCGGTTGGTTGGTTAACTCATTCAATGATTGATTTGACAATTACTAATTAAGACATTTGAGGCACGGAGCCAGGTGCTGGTATGCGATGGGCAGCCAAAGGCAGACACAAAAATGCCTTGTGATAAAATCCCTCATTTACCTCCATGGCGGTTCAACCATCCAGCTGAAAACAACTGAACACCTGCTGTGTGCCCAGCACCACATTTGTGTTTAGGTAAGGGAAGTTAGCAGCTAACAACCATTACGCACTTACTGTATCCCATTCTATAGGCTTTCCATGTATTTATGTATTTAATCCTCACGTAAAATATCCATCTTATAAGGAAGGTGTATTTTTGGTACCCAGTTTGCAAATGAGGAAATACAGCACAGTAAGTTGCTCAAGGTCACACTACCAGTGAATGGTGGGTCCAGGTTTGCACTTGGGCTGTGTGGTTCCGCAGCTCACCACGCAATCAAACCCAGAGAAGGCAGAACACCAAGTTTCTGTTCTAGAAGACCCTACCATTGATCTGGGAAGTCAACATTACTAACACAAAACAAACAGAATGTATTTTCAGAGTCGTGTGTGCATAACTGTGGTTTGTGGTTTAAAAGTAGTTCTAAAGGGATGTGGCGTAAGGTGTGGTCAGATGGGACAGGGCAGGTCCTGAACGGCTCCATCGCTTTACGTCCAACAGTGAGAGGCACGGGCTTTGGAAGCACTTGGGTTCAAACGCTCCTCTATCACCCACCTCTGTCACCCTCACCTCTTTATGTCACATGCCCCCATCTACAATACAGATGCTGCCACACTTACACTAAGGGCGATGGTGAAGACCAAGCAAAATAACACATGTAAGGTCTGGTACCTAACAAGCGCCAAGCTGATGCTATATCTTGATACGAAAGGTTTTCACGTGGATCTTAGCAATTTTAATGTGTGCAGATTGGCAAAGAAAGGGCAAGAGAGTGGGGACAGACGGGTCATGTGTACAGAGACACAGAATCAGAAAGACGCCAGACATTCTCTGTCTCAGCCTACTAAGCTCATTCCCCCTTCCTCACTCTTGGCTGCTCACAATCATTCTGGATGTCCTGGACTCTATCATAGAATCTGTGATAAGATACACGTATGTACATATGCACATACAGAGAGAAACAGTAAGACACCCAAACCTGTACTTAGAGGACTTAAAATTTAATCCTGATCAAGGCAGACAGTGTCTTGCCTAAACTCATCGCTAGCAGGTGAGTAAGCCCTCAGGAAAGCCTGTATCAAGTGCATTTCAGCATTAGCAACGTTTAGTAATTCACTGGCCCATCGTGCTAGCTGGAACCCCCATTTCCAGAAATAATGAAAGCAGTTTCCAGTCCAGTTAGGCAACCAAACTGACAGTATTTGTAGAATGCTTACTCCTTGCCTAACGCCGGGCTTGGTCCTTCCTTCTTCCTAGAGAATTAGGCGGATATTGTAGGAATCTGGTTAATTGCCCATGAATGTGCAACGTGGAACGGTTTACACGGCAAGTACTGGCTGAGGCCAGTGAAACAGAACACGTGCTCTCCAGCCATTCATTGCAAAATAGTAGAACAGGAGTGATAGGTACACGTATGACAGCCGTGCCTTATGAGCCAGTGTTTTACCCATGAGCCCTGATCATTTCCAATGGGTAGTATTTCTTTTTATTTTGCTTTTCAAATATTGTTCGCTGGTCTCCAATGCTCAACTTACGGTCGGAATGGGAGTTTATAATTGCTAAACAAAACAGATGCAAATCTCACCTAACTTAAGAGAAGCTATTTAGGAAATATTAATGAGAAGCATTTGAGAATCTACCCAGGACAGGGTAGAAGCTTTTGCTGGACTCAAGAGAATGGGGTCAGTTTTCAAATAATGTATGTTCTGGGACCTGGAGTGCACTGTTGGGCTGGTACAATGTCACACCGACTCATCATTTCTCCAATTAACTCCAGTTAGATAAAGTTACAGTATTTGCTATCAACAACTGGCACTTTTGAATTCAGTTTGAGATCTCAAATGTGGTTTATGTATGGGGCATTTCAACAAAGCATTGTCACCAGGACACAATAAACAGAAGATAACTTTTAAGTGAAATGGGAAACAAAGCAGGGCCCTGGGAGTCAGAAGAAATTTTAGAAGGCATCCAGTCCAACCCTTTACAGTAGACCTTATGCAAGGTTTCTTGTGGAACATTGTTCAGTTCTTATTGTCAAAAGCAGGGGGAGGCTTTTGGTCCTTTCATTAAGTCTCAGAAATTGGTTTCACTGAGCTGTACAAAAGAGTTACCTTTGTAACAGCTTTGGTCAAGTCTCCTTGGAGTCAGCTCTGGATGATGTTGGAGGCCCAGAGAATGAACATAATTAGTCCTAGAGAATGAACATAATTACACTGATATCAATAGAAACACACAAGAGTGACCCTAATAAATAGTGTTTGGTGACAAATGCTATGTCGGAACTTAACACACAATGGAAGCCGGGCATGGTTCCCGTCTGGGAGCATCTGATAAGATGTTACGAGCTCTGCCTCCAAGAGTTTAAGATTGATGGTAGAGTGTCAACCCTGGAGTGTTCCAAGTGCTTTTTTGATTCTGTGTTGCAAAAATTCAAGTCAATATGTTAGTCTTTGGTTGGTTGTTTACTCAGGGTGTTGAACACGGTTGATATTTTTGCCATGCGTAAAACTGAGACGGAGCCACGGCTCACCTTGGTAGTTACTAGACTTCCAGTGGGAATCTATGAGCCCATTTATTCTCAGATTTAAAGCCAGTTTAAAACTTGAACCCTTCCTGTTCAAACACTCTTCAGGTGAAGAGCCACTGTGCAGACTGCGTACCCTCCACATTTTCTGAGGAAGTCAGGCCCTAGCCAGGTTGGCTGTAGCACGGGGCACAGTTTCCAGCTCAGAGATACCTACCGATGTCCAAGATGGGGGCCATTCGGGATGAGAACGGCTTTGACGTCAGATCCATCTGCAGTTAGGATCCAGTTGCTAAGCGACCTCTTTGAGTCCCATTTTCCTTATCTTGGAGGCACTTTCTTTTGGAGGAGTGATACCTAAGTGCATTCAGGTATGTGATGGACACACAGTAAGCCACAGAGCGTGGTTGGCAGGCATGCAGACAGCTGAGGGCACACAGACCGGGTTTCTATCCTCAGGTCTGCCACTTACTAGGTTGTCACCGTAAACTCGTGGTTTATGTTCTCTGAGCCTCAGTTTCCCCCTCTGGAAAAGGGGTCACACAACAGTAATTCAAAAGGCTATGGTGAGAATAGAACCGTATTAGCGGAAAATGCATGAAAATCATGGGGATGCTGTTTTGCGTGTCCCCAAAGTGCCTTGCCGAGCGCCCAGCACGGAAATACTTCTTCAGTGATGGGCTGACAAACTGAATATACCAAGATTCTGGGCTGGGGATTTTCAAGGATTTCTAGAGATTTCTCTTGCAGATAGACTGGAGGAATGCCAATGGGAAACGTGCCACGGGGTGGAGGCGGGAGAGGAGGGGAGAGATCTTCACTTCTGCTGCTCTTTCTTTTCTTCTTCGAGGGATGACTGTGGGATGCCGGTGTCGGACCACTGCTTTAGCATCAGTGACAGCCCTTAATGTTATGAACAAGTAAAACCAGAGACCTAGTGGCTCATTTTAAAACCTATCATTCCCCCACTTCCACTCAGTAATTCCCTTGAGCATCATCCTCCATGAATAACAGCGTAGATTTGTTCTTAGGGGCTTATGTATTTTCTCAGTAAATTTGGGGCAATACTTAAAAAAAAGAACCAGGTGAAATTTAGGTGATAGGCATCTCCTTGAGGTCCCATGTTTCCATTTTCCAAAGTGATCCCCTTGCCTTGTGATTTCATCAGGAAAGACTGTTAGTTTCGAACAGTCAGGAACTAGATATCACAAAGCAGCCTGTGCTCAAGGCGGGGGCTCTGCAAGTTGAGAAGCTCTGGCTTCCAACCTCAGCCCTGCCGCTTCCTAGCGTTTGACCTTGGGCCGGCAGCCACTTAACCCCCTTAGCTTCAGCGTCCTAATTCCTGAAACAGGGATACCCGAAGCCACTCCCTGGGGCTGTTTTGCAGATTCCCGGAATGGCTGGCACATAAGGTGCCTAAAACATCTTGACATGAAGGTCGACAAATGCCAGTCATCATCATTGTAATTAGCTACTATCCCAAAGCCGCCTTTCTCTTGAGACCAATGAAGTCAAAGGTTGTTAAATGTTATCCTAATAGGATTCTTGCAGCCCGATATTGTCCACTTCATCTTTCTTAAGAATGGTCATCTGTCAGATAGGCCCATCTGAGGATCATAGTGTACTCCTGAGAACACAAGGAGCCATTGCTTCCTGTGACGCCTGAGCAGGAAAAAAACAAAAAACAAAAAACAAAAAAACCACCAACTTCATCCCTACCTGAAAACTGCTCTGGGCAGATGTTTCCCGAAGGAGACTCAGTGTGGGGCAGAGCAATAAGGAGCAAGGATGTGCATTCAGGCAGAAACTTGGCGTCCACCCACGGCAGGACTGCACATGAAGCTCTTTCTTGTGAGCCCCATCTGGTACTCATTAGCCCGTTTCCTGTCTCCTGCGCGCTCATGTACACTGCGAGCACTGTATGAATTTATGCTCGCCTGAGTCTGCCTTTTTAAAAGAGGGCCTCTTTCTTCTGCAATCCCCACGGAGATGGAGAGCAGTGACTTCAGAGTCAATTAGACCTGCGTTCAAATATTCATTCCACCCCTTACCATCTAGGTCATGGAACCTCTTTGAACTTCGCTTTTCTCATCTGTGAATTAGAGAGTTAACATGTGTAAAGGGCTTAGTCAAGGGTTGACACGTAATAAACACTCAATAAACATTAACTCTGTCCTGAGGACCTGCCTTAGAAACAGTGGTGGTGGGCAGACTAAGACACAGTGATAAGAATGACTCTCTTTGGGCCAAAATAGCTACTGTCAGAGAACCACCCCCTCCCCAACTATTCTCAGGAATTACTGCACCGTCTTAGCATCCATGTAGGATAATCCAACTCTAAAACCCAAAGCCACTTTGGCTCTTTGGAACAATCTCATAATCTCTTAATTTTATGAAATAACTTTAACTCAGATAAAATTGAGGAAGACAACCCCAAGCGGCCCCTTGAAAAGAATCAAGGGAGGGAAGGAAGCACTATTTCCCAGCAGCAAAAGGAACTCAAAAAAGATATTTTAAAACGTTTTCTCATAGCAGCACTATTTCAAATAGCCAAGACATGGAAACAGCCTGAATGTCCATCAACAGGTGACTGGATAAAGAAGGTGTGGTATATTTATACGATGGAATACTACTCAGCCATAAAAACCGACAACATAACGCCATTTGCAGCAACATGGATGCTCCTAGAGAATGTCATTCTAAGTGAAGTAAGCCAGAAAGAGAAAGAAAAATACCATATGAGATCGCTCATATGTGGAATCTAAAAAGCAAAAACAAAAAAAAGCATAAATACAAAACAGAAATAGACTCATAGACATAGAATACAAACTTGTGGTTGCCAAGGGGGTGAAGGGTGGGAAGGGATAGACGGGATTTTAAAATTGTAGAATAGATAAACAAGATTACACTGTAAAGCACAGGGAAATATACACAAGATCTTATGGTAGCTCACAGAGAAAAAAATGTGACAACGAATATATATATGTTCATGTATGACTGAAAAATTGTGCTCTACACTGGAATTTGACACAACATTGTAAAACGATTATAAATCAAAAAAAATGTTAAAGAAAACCATTTTCTGTCACTAAAGAAATTATGAAGTGAAACAGATGCCCTGATATTACATTCCACAACTCTGCTGTGTCCCCATCACCATCTTTTAATTTTTTTCCCTAAAATGGTTTCTTTCTAGATTGCTGGTTAAGGAATAAAACACTGGGGACAGCCTTTCCTAGCTGCTGAGAAGTTTTGTGCTTCAGAAGAAGGCTAGCTACGTTCTCCACTGCACTGATGTATGGCTTTTCCAAATTATTTAGAAGTCATATATGAGTATGCAGAACACACAAGTGGGATTTCAATGATTGTTCAAAATATTTCTGTATCCAGCCTCTTTCTTCTGGGCTCTTTACAGTGGTTGTTAACATCCGGGGAGTTACGGATTTCTTCATGAAGCCGTGAACCACCTCCCAGAAACACGCACATGTGTATAGGCTCACACACAATCTTGAATCGGCTTCCAAGAGGGCTCGCTGAGGCATCTCCAGACTTCTAAGTCATCAAGTCTGCAGGTGAAGATGTCCTGCTGTGGCCTTGGGCTAGTACCATCCAAAGGCCTGGCAATCAGGGTCCTGCCAGTTCTGAAGTTTATAAAGACCCACTCTGGCTCTTTCCTGGCTTTCCACAACGAGACGAGGAGTCCACAAAGCACCAGCCATGCAGCCATCTCTAGGCCACTCTCTGGGGGCCTGGGACCCAGCTTTTACAGCCTGTTTTACAGGTCTCTTTTCAGAGTTTGCCATCACTGGGGTACACCATGTCCCAGAGTGCATTCCTCTGGGAGGCTGTTCTCTTTGTGATGGGTACAGAGCTTGAATGTTTAGGATGGGTGTCCACACACAGAAGTTAAATCCCCTCCCAGTACAGAAGAGAAGCAAGAAAAAAAAAAAAGGAAGAGGTGTGGACTTTGGGCCTGGGCCCTCCATCTGCACTCTTGTCCAACATCCAGGGAAGGGCCAGGCCTGGCCTTTGCACGTGCTCTTTCACCCTCTCTTGGCTAATTCCTACTCAACCTCTAAGACACAGATTAGATGCTCTTTTCTCAGAGAGACATTCCTGGACCCTCAGTTTTAATTCCCTGGTTAATGGTTCACACCCTCTACTTCCTCTTCACAGCACTTACCTAAAGGTTCTTTGAGTGACGTGTTGAAGAGTCTGTCTTCCTTAACAATCGTGTGTGGTTGTTTGCGTAAACTCGAGCTTGTTGACTGTGTATCTCCGCAGCACCTAGTATGGTGCCTGGCACTTGGCTGAGCCTCGGTAAATACTTGCAGAGTGAATGAATATCACCTTTGGGACCTATATTCTCCATATTCTAAGACATAATCCTGTTCCAGTCTTTGAATAGCAGGTTCCTTCCTCCTTAACTTTGTAGGACCTTCAAGACAAAATGACGATGTAATGGCCCTATGATGCCAGTGAACTGGGAGGCCATCTGGCCTAGGGGGCTCCTGATCCTGGCCGTGGACTTGGGGAGATGCAGTAGACTGTTGGAAAGTGCTGTAGAGTAGTGCTCACAGGGCACAACAAGCCAGTAAGAGCCTAAGAATACCATGTAGCATCGTGTAGCCTTTTCACTCTTGTCATCAGCCAACACCATGATGTAATAATCGTAGGAATCTGCCATCTGGGTGCAAATAAAGACAGTCCAAATCTGGCACGAAGTGTGAATAACAAGTGGAAACTTCTTACTTCAGTATCACCCTTAAAATGACAGCCTGCCCCTGATGAAGTGAGTATTGTGATTTCAACCGATCAGCAATTGGATTACCTCCCAATGACTCAGTGCCCCTTGTTCTGATTGGAAAAATAATTGTCCGTGAGAACAAGTATCGTCAGTGTAAGTAAATATTGCCTGGATGTTGTGGTACAAATTAACTGGCTGAAGTTAAGCTAGATTTTCTAAAGATAGATACATATCCTTAATTACATTTCTTTATTCACATTTTCTTTATCCATTTATCCACTGGCAGACACATAGGTTGTTTCCATATCTTCGCTTTCATGAATAATGCTGCCGTGAACATGGGGGTGCAGGCATCTTGTCAAGATACTAATCTTATTTCCTATGGGTGTACGCCCAGCAGTGGTATTGCAGCATCATGTGGTAGTTCTCTTTTTAAGAAACCTTCCTGCTGTTTTCCCTGGTGGCTGTGCCAATTCACACTCCTGCCACAGAGTACAAGGATCCCCTGTTCTCCACATCCTTGCCAACACTTGTTATTGTCTGTCTTTTTGATAATTCCCACTCTAATGGTGTGAGGTGATACCTCACTGCTGTTTTGATTTGCATTTCCCTGATAATTAGTAATCCCGAGCATCGTTTCATATAACTGTTGGCCACTTGAATGTGTCCTTTGGAAAAAGTATCTATTCAGATTCTTCGTGCATTTTAAAAATTGGATTTTTTTTTTTTTTTGCTGTGGAGTTAACTTATATGTTAACTTGTATGTTTTGGATATTAACCCATTATCAGATGGTTTGGAAATATTTTCTCCCATTCCATAGGTTACCTTTTCATTCTGTTGTTTCTTTTTCTGTACATAAATTTTTAAATTTCATGTAGTCCCATTTGTCTATTTTTGCTGTAATTGTCTGTGCTTTTGGTGTCATATCCAAAAAAATCACTTGCAAGTCCAATGTCAAGGAGCTTTCCCTGTTTTCTTCCAGGAGTCTTAAGGTTTCAGGTCTCACACAGTATCAGTTAGGGGAGCCGGCTCTGAGGGACTCACTTCCAAGATGGGTCTTTACTCAACAGTGGAGTCACCGTACTCCCTGGTGTATCTGCCTCTCTTCACAAGTCTCGTGTTTTCCTCTTGTCCTGAGCTTCTCCAAGTGGCTTTGGCCTCTTACAGCACAGTAGTTTAAGAATAAGTAGATTTCTTACATAATGTCAACTTCTAGAGTGATTGTTCCAAGAGCAAGAGCTGTAGGAGAGCTGGGAGGAAGCTGTAAGGCTCCACCGACCCTCTCCTTGTTAGTTCCAGTATGTCGCTTTTACTGCATTTTGTTCGTTGAATAAATCAGTAAGACTAGCTAGGTCTGAAGGGCTTGGGGAGGAAGAGATGTCACCTTTAGATGGTGGAGTGGCATGTGGTATAGGAATGAAGGGGTGGAGGGTGGCCCTCTTGGAGGCAAGTTACCACAGACTGTCTTCTAAGACCATTCCCATCCTATCAGCTCACACCCAAATAAATATTACGAATCTTTCACATCCTTTTGAGAGGACAACTTAGAATAAAGGCCTCTTAGTGGGAATCACAGAAGGTAAATAATGTTTAATAATCACTTGCTATATGCAAAGCTTATAGACCCTGAGCAAATTGTTCTACATGTGCTATTTCACTTAATTCTTATAACAATTTCTGAGATAGATCTGATTATTCACAATATTACAGATGAAGATAATGATGCTCAGTGAAGTTAAACAACTTACTCAATGGCACACAGTAAGTGGAGTCTGAGATTTGAACTCAGGCCTTCTGAACCCCAAAGTTTGTACCCTTAGTACAAAAATCAGGCAAGAGTTTGTGCAGAAGGTGAGATCATGGTTGGCGTTAGAAAAGCTGGCAGACAAATTTGAGTAAGTGAGCAGGGTGGAGACAAAAAGGCAACAATATGGGTACAGGTAGAGAAGTGAGGACTGGCCTGTTGGATCATCAAGGAGTGTGAGGACTAGAATTGGACAGATCTGCAGGGAATGAGTTCTAGTGGCCACGAAACCCAGAGAGGAGCTCGATCCATTGAGACTGGAGTCAGGCAGCCCGCTCAGTCCCGAGGAAGCCCTTACACCCAACTCAAGACCTCAGTTGACAGCTTTGTTCTTCTTTTGCTAACAAAGTTTCAGAGTGTGCTTCCACTATGTCAAATCCCAGCTAAAACTCACATTAAGAGTGGAGGAAAAGTTCACAGAAATCAATGAGTAGGGTCAAACAGTGGCGCCATTTCCACTCCAGAGAAGGATTCCCTTGTGTGTGTGAAAAACTCTGCTCCTCCTTTTTCTCCGAATTGACAGCAACTGGGGGAGGAAAGGGAGTTGTTAACTGGGGAGGCAATTTCTAAATCAATACTTCAACCTGGACCCAACTATAAGAACTTGTAAGGCAGTATCTTAGGTAAACATTTGGTCAACTGAGCTTTTGTAAAGGTCAGGATGAAGTAGTCTTGATACATGACTTTGCAATAGAAAATTTCACTCCTTTATAAAGTACAGGAATGAAGAACATTGGCTTCAGAGCCAGACTGCACTGGATTTGTAGCCAGCTCCACCGCTTCCTAACTTTGGATGAATCACGTTCGTCTTGGAGCCTTACCTGACATATAAAAGCTGGAAGCAGCACAACACCTAGAGGAGGCAGTGGAGACTTAATAAGATGATGCACAGGGTCTGGCTTATAGAAGATGCTCAATGCATGTTAGTTACCCATGTTGGGTCTTAGGGTCACAGATACTGGCCTGACCTCAGAGACCAGTGCTTGCTCCACTGCTCATGGCCAGGAATGAGAGTGTTGCAGCAAATGCTATGATTGTAATCATGGACTCAGAGCTGCCTGAAAACCTAGTCTCCTCATTGACCAGGACTGGGATGCAGGAGGATGTTAAGTCAAACTCTTCCACTGTACTGAATTAACACAGTAATTAAGGTAAAATACCTTCCTCATGGGGCTACTTTGAAAGCTAAATTATGTAAAACACCCGACAATGCTAGGTTAAAGTCATATAGTCACATAGCAAACAGTCTCTCTATATTGTCTATGATGACGATGATGATGATGATGATGATGATGATGATGATGATGATGATGATGCATTCAGATATTCATTGAACAGCTTCTGTATGGCCAGCACTAACCTTGGAAGCTTCTTCAGGACAGATGCACCCCTGCATAGAAGACTGGCTCCTGGCAGACATGCAAGACTTGCTAACTGCCACGTCAGCACTTGAATGAAACTATTGACAAGGCGCATGCTGTCTGCAATGTGGTCAGAGCAAACCCAGGCAGTGTGGTGTTCCCGAACGCCTGTCAACCTCTAAGCATCCAGAGGCCAAACCAGGGAGAGTGCTTATTATTCAGCCTGTCCAAAACATGGCATGGCCAGGAGGAGGGTCTCATTGAGGCTGAGGGAAAAAGCGAAAATGTGAAGCCAGGTAAATAGCGCCAGGTGCCACGTAAAAGAGAGAAGTGAGAAGTGAGGACCTATAGGAAACAAAGCACAAGCTGGGTCAGGTCAGGGTGAATGAAGACCAGGGTCAACGTGAATATCCGAGGATGACTTTAGGTGATAATGGCAGCATTGTGCAAGAGTGGGTCTTTTGCCTCAAAGTGATGGGGTCGGACCAGACTCAAAATGATATTTACACTTTTCCATAAATTTCGGGCCTCCCATTTTTGGAATGAAGCTCAAGTTCAAATCATGGAGATTGTAAAAACAGAAGTTGAAAAAGCAATTGATCGCCAAGCCATTTTTAATTTCAGCTGCCTCTGTAAAACAACCAGAGTCTAAACTTGTTGACCTTGAAAGCATATAAGTGATTAGACATGATTTATGCTAAGAAGCAAATCATAGGGCACTGGAGGATTTAATTAAGATGCCAGGCACAGGGGTGTGTTTTCATTGGCATGCCTCAAGCGCTTTATTTGCTGATAGAGACTGTAAATGGGCTAATAAAGTAGGTATCTTGGATGAAACTGAGGCTGTGTAAGAGCAACACAACTGGTCTGCTTCCCTCCGTCTGGCTCTGTTGGTTCTCCATATTAAACACTAAATGGAAAAGGTGAAAATGGCTGACTTTGAAATGATCTTGAATTAAATGCTTTTTGTGAGCAAAGAAAGGAGTCTTACTTCAAAGGCATTACTAATATAATGAAAATGAAGGCTTCATCTTGAGGTGACTGGGGAAAACCAATGCTACATTGTTAGTTACCCAAGAACTGATAGGATTAAGTAAGAAGATAAATAACTGTTCAAGTCAATCACTGTAGAGAAAAGAATAAATTCAAACTGGGTGCATGACACTGAACAAGCAAACCTACCATTTTGTTGCCGAAGCTTTTGGCTTGCAAATGGATTAAGGTCAGTCCCTTCATATTTCAGAAGATGTGCCAGGACCTAACATGTTCCTCCCTCACATCCTCCCCAAAAGCCCCTCTTGGCTTCCTTCACCATCTTATTTAGTGCCGATTTCATCATCCTTCATTATAATAACTCCCTTACAAAACCACTTAGCTCCACTGTCCATCACTTCCTTCCCCATCTTCTGCTAGAAAAACAGCCCAGATGACCATCATCTGCCTTCTTCAGCTGAGCAGATGAACGTTCCCAGATAACTTTACAGACAGGGCTATTTTCACTTTAATTCATATTATACCACCATGAGGTACTCAATGCATTCCAGTAATCCCACTGTTTTTTGAGTAGGTTGGATTTCCCATTTTCTTAGAAAATTTCATGCCTTCTCCCATTCTTTCCTCCACTAATAGTAAGACCCTCTCCTGCTGCACTGAGAAGTTAGAGGTCATCGGGGGAAACTTCCTTGTTTTTCAACGACCAAAGGACCAAACCAACCTATACTTACAATCTGGAACTCTCTCCTACATCCCTCGCACCACAGTGAGTGTCAAGACCCTCTTCCTCTCAAAGACAACCCCTCCTCTGCGCTCCACATTTCATCCCCTTCCATCAGTCTCTCTCCTTTGTACTGGGTCATTTCCCTCAGCAAACAAACACGCTCCCTCTCCCTTTATAAAATCAACAAATAACAAAGCCAAAAATTTCCCTTAACCCCACATATTCTGGACGCAGCCCCATTTCTCTGTTCCCTGTAGTATTAAACTTCTCTGAACAGTTGCTTGCATATGCTGACCCCGCTGTTTACCCTCCAACTCACTCTCATATGTTAACAAGTGGGTTTCTTCCCATTTACTCTACTGAAACTGCTCTTGTCAAGGTCTCCAGTACCTTCCTTGGCCAAAGCAATGCCCTTATCTTAGTGGCTCTCCAGGCAGCATTCAGTAGAACAGTCTCTCCTTCTGGACACTCCATCTCCTCTTCTCTTTCATGATACTGTCATCTCCTGGCTTAACTTCTACTTCATAAGCTAATCCTTCTTCGCATTACTTCTGGTCCTTGCATATCTAATAAATCTGTATACCTTGTGCTCCTTCTGGGCTCAGTCCTGACTTCCTTTTCTATCCCTCTAGAGTGGGGAGAACGTATGTAAATTCCCATGGATCTAGATAGCATGGCTTCTCCAATGATCCCCAATTTTGTATCTCCCATCCAAACCTTTTCTTCTAGGCTCTGCTCATATATTCAGTTTGATGTTATTATTCTTCTCCACTTGTAGGTCTCCCAGGCATCTCACACTTTATATGAGCAAAAACGCTTGATTTTCCATCCCCAAACTGCTTCCACCCTCACTCTGTCATCCTCGTATCAGTAAACTGTAACCATTGTCCACATCATCATTCAAGCAAGAATCCTAATGATCATCTTTCATTTTTGTTTTCTGTCCGCTTCCCATATCAACCCCAGCAGCAAGTCTTGGCAGTTTCTTCTCTAAGAATCCTCCCATCTGTCTACCACTGCCATCTCCATCGCTATCTGCTATCTCTCACTTGGATGACTTGGTCCATTTGTGATCCTCTTCCAGCCATTCTCCATGTAGCATCAAAACAAAAAAAAATCTATTTTAAAAATGAAATCAGCTTCCAGTGGCTTCCAATTACACGTAAAATGAATTACCCGGCCCCGAACAGTCTACTCCCTGCTTGCTCCTTCAGTCTCCTCTGACAAAATTCTCCTCCTCCCTCACCTAGCTCGCTATAACTACGCTGGTGTACTCCAGACACGCTCAGCTCTTTCCAACCATGTGATTTTTGTCCATGCTGTTCCCTGAACTTCTGCATCGCGTGGCCACTTCCCTTCTTTAAGGTCTCAGTATAAATGCTATCTCCCCAAAGAAGGCTTTCAAGGCCACTCTCCCTAAAGCAGATTTTGCTCTTTCTCTGTTCAGCCCTTTGTTTCTTTCCTTGATGAGAATAAGAAAGGGAGAGAAAGCCCTCTGAACGTACTTGTCCCATTCAACATTGTGTAGCCAGCATCCAGCACAAAGTCAAGAACAGAGTAACGGCTTAATAGTATATTTTTGAAATTAGTGAGGAAGCCTTTCAGGAACCTAACCCCTATCACCTACAGGAATGGAAATTTCTCCTTGTATCTCCTCATATTTAGCATACTACGATCTCTAGGTAACTAGGACTATTTTCCTAAACTTTATTTTAGAAAAATGTTAAGTTGCCGAATTATCTCACTCAGTATTGGCTGGCAATGATACTGAGAAATATGCTCATTCATTTATAGGTAGTTATGTGGGTATATTGTAGTCCTACAATTCCATTTCATTCTGACACTAACTACTCAGGCACCAACTGCACAGGTTAAGGGCTCAGTCCACAAGATTGCTTTAGACACTGGCCACAAACAGGGCTCCTGTGCTACCTGTATTCTGCCTGGCTGACTACAAATTCAGGGGTTCCCACAGCCTTCCCAAGGTTTGATAATTCACTAGAATGACTCATAGAACTCAGGAAAACATCTTACTTACATTTACCATTTTACTATAAAGGATACAACTCAGAAATAGCCAAATGGAAGAGATCTATAGGGCAAGTGTGGGGCAGAAGGATGAAGTTCAGGATCATCTGGACAGAAGAGATGGGGGTGGGGTGCAGAGCTTCCACGCCCTCACGAGGCAGGTCACTCTTTTAGCACGGTGATGTTTTCACCAACCCAGAAGCACGCTGAACCTCACCATTCAAGTTTCATTATGTAGGCATGGCTTATTAAATCATTAGCCATTGGTGATTGAATTCAATCTCCAGTTTCCTCTTCTCTTTCCTGGAGGTCAAGGTGTAGGGCTGAACAGTCCATTTAACTACATGCTTGGTCTTTCTAGTGAACGGTTCCCATCTTGCAGCTACCTAAGGGTCCTGCCTTTGGTCACCCCACTAGCATAAATTCAGGTGTGGTAAGAAAAGGGATTATTATAAATGAATTAAAAAAAAAACTCCTGCCATTCAGGGAATTTCAAGAGTTTTAGGAACTCTGTTCTATCAACCAGGGACAAAGACCAAATATGTATACTTTTATTATACCACAGTAGCAAAACACTTTTGGAAAATAGAATGTATTGCTGAAGATTGACAGAAATAGCTTCTATAACAGATGATATATGTTAGGAGTTTTGTCCTACAGCCAAGATGAACATATAGATTTTTCTAGGTGTCTTAATGTATGCTATTTGCTAGATTAGGTTTTGATAGTAAACAGCATGAAGAAGTGCCTTTTTGGATGTGTCACTAAATTAAAGATAACCAAAGAGGATATATTTTTGAGAGTAAATAAATTCTATAATTAAAACAAACTCTATGAAGGAAGTATTTACATATATTTACTGATAGAGGGACTCCTCTGATTAACAATTTTTAAAAAATGTCTAGGCTAATGTACATATAAAATTCTCAAGTTGAAATTCACTCATCCCATCATTCACAAGCAAGCTAATACAGTCAAAAAGTCAAATCCACAAAAGCTCAAACGGCTACACTGATGTGATGCATTTCAAAAATTAAATTTAAAACCTTAAAAAATCAAGACTTTTAAATTACAGTAGAGGCTATACCCACTTTTGTAAAAGTGGGCTTTTAGAAAAGAAAGTCTTGTTTTGGGTAGAGTATTCGGAAAATTGGTATTTGGAAATATTTCCTTTGTTTCCTGATTTTGTAGCTAAACATGATCCATGTGTCACTTATAAAAACCCTCATATCTGCATACTGGGAAAAATTAGTGGAGTGTCTTTGTTTTCTGTTGCTGAATAATAAATTACCAGAAATTTAGCAGCTTAAAACAACACACACACACACACACACACACACACATTATCTCATAGTTTCCCTGGGTCAGGAGTGTGGACACTGTTTGGCATTTACTGCCTAGGGTTCCACAAGCTGCAGTTAAGGTCTCAGCCGGACTGTATTTTCATCTGGAGGCTCATCTGGTGGTGGGGGGGGGGATCTGCTTTCAAGTTCATTCAGGTTATTTGCAGAATTCATATCCTGACCTGAGCTTTTAGCTGGCTACTCGCTGAGACTGTCTGCAGGTCCTAGATGCTACCCACAGGTCATAAAGGCCACCACAGTTCCTTGCTATGTGACTTCCTCCAATATGTCCCCTTATTTTCTCCAGATCTCATGGAGAGTTTCTCAGTCAGCTAAGCCAGAGTCTTACATAATCAAATGTAATGAGAGTGACATCCACCCATTGTTGTCATATTCTATTAGTCAGAAGCCAGTCACACGCCAGCCCGTACTCAAAGGAGGGGGATTCCACCCAGGCACGGACTTCAGGAGCGGGAAACCATGAGGGGTCACCTGAGGACTATCGGACACACAGTATTTTCCAGTCACTTTGCAAAGTTTCATAATACACAGTTTCAGTGGACTTTGACCCCATTTATTAAAAATTCAAGAATGCAACTAAAAGAACCATTAACTGACATCAGAGAAGTGAAAACCTACATGCTGAATTATTGCAAAGACTTTTGCATAATTGGTGCATAGGATAAAAAATTAATATCATGATTTCAAGCATGACCAATAATGCACTTCTCTAATTTAGATCTGTTTATCTTTGAGAGATACCATTTTTTTCAGCTTTGACAGACATTAAAGCCAAGAATCGAAACGAGCTGATCATAGTGACAGATCTTTGAGTTGCTGAATTAAGTGTTACAAATGTTAAATCGAGATTTTCATATATAATAAAGCTTATTTTATCATATTGTATTTACTGATAATGATAGTTATGATATTTATGACAGTAGTTATTTAATGATAGTTATGATACTAAGACAAAAATTTTGGAACTACTAATAAGTGAAAGATTTTAAGATGTGTCTATTAGGGGAAAAAACGAACATGCATCCATATATATTTGTACATACACACACACACACATACATTATTTATTTCTCTAGAAAGTGCACATGAGTTATGTTACAAATATTATATACACTCTAAAATATACAAAAATACAAATCAAATGAGACACAAATGAAAAACAATACTAAGATGTGCTTTCTAAACATATAGAAAATGTATACAATTTCCAAAGAAATGCACATAATACACATGCATATGTCGAGATGCATATTCACTTTTTTTTTCCTAATAAGCATGTACCATAAAACAAGTTTGGAACTCACTGCTCTTATTCTGTGCTTCCAACATAGTAGTCACTGGCCACACGTGGCTATTGAGCACTTAAAATGAGGCCAGTCCAAGATTTCTAAGATTTGGACAAAAAAATATATATATAGAATATCTTATTTGAATTTTTCATCTTCCATATTTAAATGGCAGTATTTTTGATATGTTGGATTGCATAAAATATTTGTCACCTGTTTATCTTTTAATATTAAAATTACATATGCAGTTCACATTATCTACTGGATAGCCCTGCCCTAGGGGACTAACAGACCGTTAGAAAAAAACAGAAGGCTGGTTAGTTGTACTTTGTGAACTAAGCAAAACTGGGACTAACCTACATGACTGACAGGGTAAATCCTAGCCTCACCTGAAATGATTTGCTATGCTTCATGCTCTTGTAGCTGGTTTCCTCCCTCACTCATCAGTGATGGCAGTGTGAAATTTTCATATCGTTAATTAATGGTTGAAAGAGATTCTAAACAAATGAGCTGAACCCAGACCTAAACCCACACACCTGTGGTCAATTACTCTATGGCAAAGGAGGCAAGAAAATACAATGGAGAAAGGATAGTCTCTTCGGTACGTGATGCTGGGAAAACTGGACAGCTACCTGTAAAGCAATGAGATTAGAACACTACCTCACATTATACACACACATTCAAACACCTCAAAATGGATTAAAGACCTAAATTAAGACCCAAAACCATAAAAGTCCTAGAAGAGAACATAGGCAGAACACTCTTTGACATTAACCGTAGCAATATTTTTCCGAACATGTCTCCTAAGGCAAAAGAAATAAAAGCAAAAATAAATGGGACCTAATTAAATTGAAAAGCTTTTGCACAGCAAAGGATATCATGGACAAAATGAAAAAAACCTATGGAATGGGAGAAGATATTTGCAAGTAACGTGACCGACAAAGGGTTAAAATCCAAAATATACAAATAGCTCATCCAACTCAGTATCAAAAAAAACAAACAACCCAATCAATAAATGGGCAGAAAACCTAAATAGACATTTTTCCAAAGAAGACATACAGATGGCTGACAGGCACATGAAGAGATGCTCAACGTCGCAAATCATCAGATAAATGCAAATGAAAACAGCAATGAGAAATCACCTCCCACCTGTCAGAATGGCTGTCATCAAAAAGTCTACACATAACAAATGTCAGAGAGGATGTAGAGAAAAGGAAACTCTTGTTCACTCTTGTTGGGAATGTTAATCGGTGCAGCCACTACGGAGAACAGTATGGAAGTACAAAACTAAAAATAGAATTACCATATGATCCAGCATTTCCACTCCTGGGTATATGTAAGGAAAAAAATTAAAACACTAATTCAAAAAGATACATGCACCCCAATGTACATAGCAACACAATTTATAATACCCAAGTTACAAAAGCAATCCAAGAGCCCATCAATAGATGAACAGATAAAGAAGATGTGATATATACACACACACATATATATGAAATCCTGCCATTTGCAGCAACATAGATGGACCTAGAAAATACTATGCTTAGTGAAATAAGTCAGAGAAAGACAAAATTTTTCTAAAATCTAAAAAAAAAAAAAATACAAAAATGTATATGCAAAACAGAAGCAGATTCACAGACACAGAAAACAAACTAGTGGTTACCAAAGAGGAACGGGGAAGAGGGAGGGGAGAGATGGGATTAAGAGATATAAACTACTATGTATAAAACAGATCAGCAACAAGGATACATTGCACACACGGGGGAAATAGAGCCGTTACTTTGTAACAACTTTTAATAGAATATAATCTGTGAAAATAATGAATCACAGTGCTATACATCTGAAACTAATGTAATATTGCAAATCAACTATACTTAAATTTAAAAAAATAAAGGAAATGAACTGATTTTTCCCTCTAGACTGTATCCTCTGCTCCGTTTGCCAACACCCATGACCTGATGCTGCTTCCTCTGACAACACAGCCGTGTAGGCTCGGGTTTTAGGATTAACCCCTGAGTAACCTCATGGAACTTTCCCAATCGCATGTGCGTGTTTACAGAAATACACTTACATCAATGCGGTACAATGAGTTCTCTTCAGTTACGATTAATAAAACTGCCAAATATAGAGCAAAGGAATAGCTAAACTCTGTCAAGCGCTTGAGATATACTTTCTAAAAACTTGCCTTGTAATTAGTTCACATTAAGCCACAGTTTTAAACAGGCAAGTCTCAGCTCTGACAATTTCATTGGCAAAAACCTACTATTCTGTTAAGAAACACACAAATTTTACTTTTTCTCCCTGAATTTCAGATAGTACCCACTCCCTAGGACCTCTCGCAGTAACCAAGCTTGTGGGGCAAATCTCGCCCTCCACTTTCTTTCTGAAAAAGCCTGTACTTTGAGCTTTTTGCTAACGTCTCCTCTCACTGGTGTTCTCCCTGCACCTGGACCGCCTCTGATGGGCTAGTAAACTCTAGGAGCCTGTGGTAATGTTCTCCATGGGGGAATTATAATGAAGTCTAGCTGTTGAATGTCTTCCTTATGTGGCTCCAATGCCCATTTTTCTATAACTTCCAATTATTGGTCTTAAGTCTTCTCTCTAGGGACATACAAAACACATCCTTCTCCTATACTTCATTCTAATTTTTCTTCTAAATCTTCTCCAGGTTACTTGGTTTCTCTAAGTATTCCTCCTATTCATTAAATAGGTATTTATCAGATGCTGTATTAGTCTGTTAGGGCCACCATAACAGAACACCGTAGACTGAGAGTCTTAAACAACAGAATTCATTTTCTCACAGTTCTAGAGGCCGGAAGTCCAAGACCAAGCCACGCCGGCAGGGCGGGCTTCTCCTGCGGCCTCTCCTCCTGGCTTGCAGACAGATACCTTCTGGCTGTGTCCTCACATGGCCTTTCGTTGTGAGTCCATGCTCCTGGTGTCTCTTCCTCTTCTTATAAGGACACCAGTTCTACTGGATTGAGGCCCTGCCGTTATGACCTCATTTAACCTTAACTGGCTCCTTCAAGGCCCTAGTGCCAAATACAGTCACACCGGGGGTTAGGACTTCAGTATCTAAATGCTGGGGGAACACCGTTCAGTCTATAATGGATGCTTACACACAAGAGCAGAAAAAAACAAAACCCTGTCACTATGGACAAATGGCACCATTTCACAGCTTTTTAGAATGTCTTTAAGGGCTACGGCAGCTAGAACATAATCCAGTAGTAGATATGGGACCTGATCAACATAGAGTGGAACTATCTCCTCTTTTTGGAATTTTTATTTAGCGAGGATAGGATTCCCTCCTGTGATCTGCACATCTGTTGTCATAAAAGAGAGCCCAGCTGTAGGTACGCTCTAAACCCATTTTATCTTTGTCTGTGTCCGGGCAGCTCTTCCATCGCCAAATTAGACTGAAAGCTGGGTGGAATGGAACTGAAGGTAATGTCTTCTAGTTCTTTGAACACGTGTATTGTGCCAAATACCGTGGCCCGCATACGAGGAGTGGTGTCGGCGGGCCAGGGCTGGCATGGTGGGAGTGTGATCTGTGCACTTGGTTTAATGCTGTGCCGCGGCCGTCTTAAATTTTTGAACAAGGTGCTTCACGCTTTCATTTTGTGCTGGACCCCACAAAATTGTGCGACTGACTTTAAAAAGGAAAACATCATTTATGACGGGTCGACTCACTAGAAGTCAGAAGACCTGGATTCTGTCCTCGGTTCTGCCACTAACTAGATAAATACAAAGATCAATGCTCATTTAATTTCTCCACCCGAAAGACTCTCTTTTCTGATTCAAAAATTATGCAAACTTACTTTAGCAAAAGGTTTCTATAGAAGACATCTTACTGTTTTTGCCTGCCAAGCATCCAACTCCCCAGTTTTCTTCCAGAACCTGTTCCTTCTCACATTCTACCCAAGAGGTTACTAGATTCAGGGAGATGACCCCATTTCTCCCCCAAACCCTGCCCCAGAGTGACTTTGTGGCTCAGGCCTGGCCAATCAGCACGGTTCACCCCCGGAACAGTCTGGAACTTGCCTAGAAATGGGCATATGGTCCAACTAGGCCAGTGGGATTTGATTACAGGACTTTGGTGGAAGTTTAGGGCAGCGGCTCTCTCCTCTGGCACCCTCGGAAGGACAAGGTAGGCCTGGAAATGCTGGTCATCACCTCACTTCCATGAAGGAAGCCTGTCTGAGAACAGAGCCAGCCCAGAGGAAGGTCAACCGAGAGATGAAGGGAGACCAAGTCCTAAGGACATGGTGTGGCCCCCGCTGAGCGGCTGTGCCTACAGCCTGCACATGCACGTCATGAGAGCCAGTCCAGGCCCCGAGCCACCTGATCTGGGTATCTGTCCCCTGTAATGATGGGAATTGTTAGCCACTAGATCCCGGGTCAGTGGATAACAGACGCTAAATTCAAGAATGCAAGAGTGCTTTGATGTGGAAGTCACCACAGGATGTAAAGCTAAGTGGTGCAAGATGAAGAATTTCTGAAAGTATTTCATGGACCCAGAAAGGTCATTATGAAGCGGGAAACACGGCTCACTAGAAAATCACTATGCAAAGAATCACTTTTAATAACTGCCAGATCATCCTAATTGAGCTAATGAGAGCAAAATCTATGACAAAATTCCAGGAAACAGCTTCTGAGAGTCAAACTTACTTTCAAGTCTGGGAATTTGTCTTTATGTTTTATTTATTAAACACACCCTTGTGTGATACACAAAGAATGAGGTAGCGTCATTGCTAAATGAACAAACAGAGCTAAAGGAAGCTTGAAACAGTCTGCCTAAACCCTACCCACTACATAATCATGGATGTTAAAAGGTAATGAAGTAGCTGGATTCAATTATTTATCTTTAAGATTCTGGTCTTTCTTTTATATTACAGTTTTTAATTGTCTCTTTGGTCCCAGAAGAGAAGGAGGTCTACAAAGTTTCCTTCGGGGCAAGTGACTACAGCTTTCCCTATTAAGGGACAGAAGACAGTGTGAAAGGGGCAGAGAACAGAGTCGGTTCCTGTAAGAAGCCAGGATGACCCCTACAGCCATGTAACAGTGGAAATGGATGCCCCACCAAGTAACTCTTTGTCCTCAGAAGCATTCAGACTGAGGATGTGCAATCTCTGCACAGAACACTGCAGAAAGATAACAGGTAGGGGATGACTGGTTAGTTCTCTAATTCTGCAGATCTTGGGAGAAGTCACAGGGAATTCTGATGTCCTAAGTTCAGTTTGCCCTACGCACATCATCCTGGTGGTGAACAGGAGAGAGGAGAAAGCCAACACACCAGCACCTATGAGCCCCTTCCGCAGATTCTAGTGGCTGATCCCAAATCCAGCAACACGTCCGTGTCGCTCACCAATTCCTCACCAGCACCGACCAGAGCTCCGAACAAAGCAGGCATGCAATAACTATTTGTCAACGATCGAATAAATTAGAAAAATAAATGAACACATCCATCAGAAGTTATGAGCTCAGTTTTTCCTGCATTTATTTAGCTCCATATCCTCTTCATTTACAAATTAATCGTGTGCCTCCTAGTGACATATCACATTACTCACCTTATTATTATTATTATTAATCACTGTATTATTTCACTTCTCAGATGTGTGTGTCCTACCTTCTAAGATGGATTATGAGTCCTCCGAATCAGGCCTTATATTCCTTTTTCAGCCTCTCAGTATTCAAACATTCAGAGCAAATTAACAACAATGTTCATGAAAACCACAACTATTTGATGCCAGCACTATCTGCCTCCCCTTTATGACGCTCCCAAAGCCCCACGGAGGACACTACATAGTTCCTCCTCTCAAGCCCAGGATAGCAAAGATTCTCAAATTCAATCACCCTCTATCCTGTTTCAGGCACAGGATCATCACCAATACAGTGGACTTTAAAGCCAATACACGTGCAGAGGGTTTAGCAAATCAGTAGAAGTAAAAGCAACGTTGGAGAGTTTAGACAGTCTACGTCAACTCCTAACTGCGGCTATGTGTTCCAAGGGCAACCCCCAACTCGAAAAGGTTTGCTGAAGGTCACAGAGCAACCTTGGGAACTCAGAGATCCTGACCAGCAACGCTGCTCCTGGAGCCATTTCAATCCCCCGGAGGAGGGGCAGTGCATCGGTAATGACCTTACTTTTTACTGAGTAGATTTAAAATTGTTAAACATTCCTCTTCCGATGCCCCATCAGCAAACACAAAAGAAGAGGGGTCGCTCTGAGCACAGAATTCTCAGGTGATTATGCGTCCCCTTTTCCACCAATCAAAAAGATGAAAGAGTGAATGTCAAGACTTGCACCACACAAGCCCTTTCTGAAGGAACTGAAAGACCGCATTGTCCTTTATGAACATTAGTGACTGCATTCCAAATGGAAAATAAAAATGATGAACACTTCCCCTTGAATTCAAAGATTCCAGCTCAGTTTACCCTTTAATGCTAACCTCCAGGTACCAGACTATATACATTTGGTACAGATAGGAACACCGTTTACCAGTTAGGTCCTGGAGGCTCCTAGAGCCATCTGCATACAATCAGTACTCAGCATTTGCAACTCATCCTTCAGTGACTGCCCTGGATCATGACTAATGGTGTGGTTTATCAGCTCCTTGAGGGCAGCAGCCGTGCTTTACTCCTACCGGCTTCTCAGACACACACGTCAGTTCACATCTCTTTTACTGACAGCCCTCCAATGACCTGAACGTGATCTTAAAATAAATTCAAGTTCTTTACCACAGCTTACTTCAAGGCACCAAAATAATCCAGCCCTGCCACCCCTTTGGCTTAACCTTGCATGTTCCCTCCTTACTTACTCAGCTCCCGTCGCCGTGGCCTTCTTCCTTGTCCTTGAACATGTCAGGCTTGCTCAGCGTCCGCCTGCGCCTCTCCCGTTCTGTGTACGCTGTATGCCTGGAAAGATGTGCGCCAAGATCTTCAATGAATGGTCCCTTCTCACCATCGAGGTCTCAGTTCAAGTATCTCCTCGAAGAGGTCGAAACACACTCTGTGATGTACTCCCTGTTTCCTTTCTGTTTTTTTTAAGAACAATTTACATTTCTTTGCTGATGACTCTGGCTAACTGTACTTCAAATGTAGAAGAAGTTAAAGAGTCTGGTAAAGCCATCTCTTGCCAACAGTTAAAGGTGGTCTGTGAAGAGGAGCTTGAACACCATCTTTAAGCTGAGGAGGCTCTGATTCTCACTAAACAGACTTCAAATACAGCAGAAGTGAAGGAGTCTGTCAGGTGAAGCCACTCCTTGCTGATTTCCTAGGGATGGTCTGTAAAGAGTGACAAACTGCTGGTGGTGGTTTATTTTGTCCACAGCACCTTTCAGGAACTGCAGTTATCTTGCATGTTTCTTTTTTTCCTTGGCTATTGTCTGCTTTGTTCCTTTGGAATGTAAGCCATTGCAGAAAAGAGATCTCATCTTGTTCACTGCTGTATTTCCAACTCCTAAAAGGGGTCCCAACATAGAGTGGGTGTTCAGTAAACAGTCATTTAGTGTACCTCCTACGCTGCCTTATCCCGTTAGGCAGAGACGCTGAAATCATATGGGAAAGGGAGAGAGGCTCCCTCTCTAGTTTATAGTTAAGATTCCAAAAACATGATGGCGGCCAATCCATGGCTGATGGAAAGACAGGTTATTTAGACAGTTACCTGTCCTTAAGTACAGATAACTGTCTCAAGGACAAATATGTGGTCCTTTAGCACCACTACTGTTTTTAAAATGATGGAAGAAAAAGCATACATAGAGCTTAACGTAGTTCCTTTTTTAAAGATGTTTTTCCCCTTTACAGTTGGATGTATCAGCGGTGTGGGAAAGAACACTGCACACGTTAGGAATAGCAAATAGGTTTACCTCATGCGGGCCAATCTGAACTGACAGATAACATCTGTTTGGAGAACTAAGCTAGAGGAATCCCAGGAATAAATCCAAATTCAGTGTCTGCTCTGCTGTTGGGGAAACGGCTGTGTGAGTGAGGACGGTCCAAGGCTTTTGTGTCCTGATGGACTTCCTTCTGTCACACACACACACACACACACACACACACACATGCAAACTGCTGTAGGCTGAGGCTCTGGGAAAGTGGTTTGACTGAATTATACAACTATCCAGGCTAATTAAATCCAACAGGATTTTCACTTTCTCCTCGCACTAACTAAGCCGTAAAGAAACTGACGTGACTCCACCCTCTCTAGGATGTGACTTCAGACAGCTCGCCATTTCTCCCAGCTTCAGTTCTCCAAACCAGCTCAAATAATTTCAACTTAACAGAAGCCATGAAAGGGGAAAGTAAAAAGGAACTCAAAACTTACACAATCATCCTACGTAAATGTTTGGTTCTCTGTGGGAAGATGGAAGCCTCCAGACCATACTCGCTTCCTCTGTGAACAAAACCTTCTTAGCCTTACCCTCTTGCAACTTCGGGGTGCTGCCATGTGATGGGGCCCCTTGTCTCCCCAGCAGTCACCCGTGTCATTTCAAAGTGAGCTCTAAGCCTCTACATGCACACAAGACAAAGGCCCTCACATGCCACTCGATACCACCTGGCCTTACTTTGTAAATATCTTGCCTCATCTAGGAATTTATTTTGGAATATGTTTTGGACTACAAATTATTATCTGGGAAGATGGTAGACTTATCAGCTTGATTAATCTGGGAAAGTAAATGACAGTTTCTTAGGGGTTAAAGGTCTAGGCTTGAAACTCTATTTTGGGGGGGTGGGATCTGTGTGTGTATTTTTCTGTTCCCAAGTTCGTGTGTCTTTCATGTTCTGGCCACTGTTCAAACTTGTTGCCAGTTTTTGATAAAACATTCAAAGGGAAAATGTGAAGGGAGGCACTAGGGAAACAGAAACGGAGCAATGTGGTAAGAAATTCTTTAGGAAGTCCAGGAGCCAAGAGGGGGAGGGAAGCAGAAGGCTGTGCTGACTGACAAGAGATGGAAAATCACCGAACCATAATAGACCTCACTTGCACTGACATGCGCTAACTGAAGTGAACAGCTGGGGTAAAGTTACCGCATCTCATTTTGGAGTTTGGCAGTAGATCGGGCCCTATTTACAAAGCCGACAGTCATGACAGCATTTCCCAGGTCTAATGCAGAGCAAAAATGAAGTCAGCTCAGCCCAGCGCCTGGAGTATTGCAAAGGGCCTTTACTTTGGTGAGACACTCTGCTCTTCTGCAAGGGACACCCATAGGTTCTCCTTTGATATCATGGTATTTGAGGCAGCACGAGCCTGCCTCTTGATTCCCTTCGGTGGAATCGGGGTTGTAATTTAAATCGCAGCGTGTTTGTACAGGTGATAAGCCACATCTGATGCTTTGGCTGCAGAACCCGATCAACAGCACAGAAGAGAAAAATTTGCATAGCAGCGCTACTTCTAAAAGCCTGCATGAACTGAACACTTACTCTGTGTCAGTCACGGTGCTAAATTCTTTTGTGTGGCTTACCTGACTTAATCCTCCCGGTTACCCTGTGGGGTTGGTACTATTATTATCTCAGTTTTGCAGGTGGGGACTGAGGCTTGGAGACATGAAGTCATCTGCCCTGAGGCAGAGTTAGTCGGGGGCAGAGCCAGAGCTGCACTCGAATGTGTCGGCCACGCAAGCCTGGGCTGCTCCCCGTGCAATCCTACTGTCACTGTCAACCTCCACGCAGCACCGTGTGGGGACTCGCCCCGGGTGGGAGTCCCTGGATCTGCTTCTGCTCTGGATGGTTCTCTCTTTGCCTCAGCGTTTAACATTGTATCACGTTCCCATTTGTCTCCAAGTGTTTTCCTATGATGTGGATGCAGCCCAAGGGTTTTTATAGCTGGTAGCTGGGGTATTAAGTGATGCTCCCCTCCGCGGGAGGGAAGTTTGTTGTGTGGGGAAGAAAACTGTTGGAAGTAGGGAAAGAGGGAGGGCTGATTGCCATGCCACGTCCTTAGGAGAACTTGTGCCTGGAAGCCCCAAAGAGAGGTGAGTTGATGAGTGTTCTGTGCCACACTCCAGCTCCCTGAGAAGTCCCGCAGTTTCTGTAGGGAGCATCGAGTGCTCCAAATCTCCAAATTCACTCTTGTGAATGCAGATGGAAAGTCAGTTATACCTTGTTTCCCCTTGCCTTGCTGAAATTTAGCGTTCCATTCAGTTACAGATGCAGGCGACAAATTCCAGTCGTGGAGGCAGTGCCTATGATTCAGTCACCAACAAGAGTTTGGATAATTTCACACTACGTTTCAGATGTTATAAGTGGAACATCATTTATGCTGAGCGCTTCTTTGAAATTGTTGGTAGCCACCAGACCTGCTGCTACGTTTTGTTATTTAATGTACTGTATCACAGTTGAAAAAACAGTTTGGTTATTGTATTGAAACCTAATTGACTTCCTTTGAATCCTTTTTATGACTTTGAATTTCAGACATTTTCTTTCTGAGAAGAGAGATCTGTATAGGCTTTACCCACTGGCCAAGGGGATGCATGACACACAAGAAAGTGACGAACTCCGGCTCCTTGTCACTCACGTAGACGTATGTTACATGTATTACTCATTCAGTCTGCCCTCTGACACTGGAGGTGGGCACTAGATTATACCTCAGCTTAAGGAAGAGGAAACTGAGGTACCAGGAGGATAAGGAAGTTTTCTGAGATGAGTCCAGTATTTCCCGAGTGCTCGTAGTGTGGATTCTTTCCTGCCAGCTCAGCATCCTTTTCTTCCCTGTCTGTACTCCCTGGATCCCACGGAAAGAGGTCGGGGGCGGGACGAGGTGAAACATTCTCTGAAGTCCCTTAAAAGGAGGATTCTAGGTGAGAAGCCCTGTGTGAGATTCAGAAAGTGGACGAGCCGGGAAGGTACTGTCTCCTCCTGCAGCAGCTCGGCACTTGTTGGCCGACTTGAGGTTTGCATCAGCTTCGGGGGCCGCCCCAAGTGATTCTTCCCCTTAGATGCTGCTGGGAGTGTTGGCTACTGTTTTGTGAAATTTCTGAGCATTCTGACCTTAGCAAAGCCTGCCAGGTTTTTCCTAACCTTCCTTCCCAAGTTCTTCTAAGCTATCTGTAAATCACTATGCTCAGTCCCTTGCAGTTTGAAATACCCAGAGGAGTTTCTGTCCTGACTAAACCATGCACCTGCTCTGGGCCAGGAGGGAGTGAATTAATAGCAGGAGCTCAACAACAGTGTATCAGTCAAGATTCTAATAGGAAACAGATGGGGTAATTAAAGAGCGTTTAACAAAGGGACTGTTTACAAATGCAGGGGAGAGTTTAAGGAAAAGCAAGAATGGAGCTTGCTAGGCTAGCAGGAGCAAAAACAGGCTCTTATCCTCTCACACCAGAAGGGGGAAGGGGAGGAGGCAGTTACAGGAGCCCAGAGAGAGGCGCAGCTGCAGTGCAAGCAATGCTCCTTCCCACGGGCGCTGTGGCCCAGGCCACAGGCGAGAAACCAGAGAACGAAACACTCCAACATTTCTCCATCTCCCAACTCCTTTATCTCCTGCTAATACCCACTGTCTTAGCCAACAGCACCTGAGGGCAGGGAAATCTGGCTGCTGCAGTGAACAGAGGTCAATTTTCTGGGGCACAGAGTGGGGAAAGGGTGGAAGGGGGATGTAGAAGGGAAAGCACAGAAAATCCTGCAAAGGGATGGGAACAGACATCACTATAGATGAAGCTTTTTCATGGTTCAGGTTAGAGAAAGGGGAGAAACTGACTCTGATTACAACATAGTGCCATAAATGTACTTCTCCTAGGGTGACCAAGTGACTCAGCTCCTGGTAATAGTTCAGTTTGTCAGGACAGTTGTTTTGGTAGTAAGAAATGAAGCAGAAGAGCTTGAAGATTTTGGAACATCTCATGAAACCGTGCTGGTTGATATGTGTAGGTTTTCCCTCGGATGAATTCTCAGTTCCACCCAAGTAGACATTGGGCACGTTGGCTAGATCTTTATTTTACAGATATCCATAAAATAAAGGATTGTCCAAAGATATTCTCAAAGGATGCTTCAAACTCAAACATGCCATCACTCTATGTGTTCTAGAGCTGGCTGCCCGTGGCTTTGTGTGAAGCTTATTGTGGTGACCAGTATCTAGTGATTCATGTTTTCCCGAGGCAATCCAATGCTATATCTGGTGGCTGTCCTGTTAATGACTGAGGTCTACAACATTTGGATTTTCTAAGTAAGACTGAATAGCATTAGACTAGAGGGGCATTGGAACTAGTGAGTCAGTTACTACATTAAATGAAGTATATATGCATTTTTTTCTTCTCTACCCAGGTTCCTAAATTTTCTTTGTGGGAGTATATTTCCACTGACTTTATCAAGAAAAGAGCATGGAGTTATGACATTTGCAAGTTGTTTTAAAGGAGTCATTGGATGCACTATAACTGACCCTCATCAATTTTTCCAGTAACAACCCTGCTTACTCTCCCACCCATCAATCTCATCTTTGTTCCCTTCCAAGATCCTTAGTCCTTATTTAATACAAAACTATAAAGAGATAGAGCAGGAGTGGGACAGAAATGAGGCCAGTGGGGAAGAGAGATGAACATCCAATCTTTATATTATGTTTTAATGGAATAGAAACCTTACTATTTGGCACACGTGTGCACACTTGTGTGTATCCACCTGGCGTGCTGGTTTCACATACACATTTGGGAAGTGAAGCCTCTATTTGTTGCAGACACACTCAAAATTCTCTAATCACAGAAATATTCTTGGAAACTAGCACAAACAGGAGGAGAAGGAATAGTCAGTTCTGTGATGACTTTTTAACACTCCTTACCACATTTTCTTTATTGTTGTCATAATGTCATCTTTGGCCCCTTGGACCCTTTGAAGACTTAACGAGAGTAGTGGGAAGGTATGAGTAATTATAAAACCATGTACTCCCCTAAACTTCAGAGACCCTCTCAGGTCTGATGACGTAAGGGGTTTCTGGGGAGGAATCATATGCAGGGTGAAAGGAACTATCTGTTACTTCCTTCAGCCCTTGGTGCGTGCTGCTTCCTATCCACAAAAGACACCAGATTCCAGACTTTTTCTTAACCTTTATGTCTCTGCTTTAAAGTCCTTTCCCCTTGGGGGACACTTTTGATCAGTCTCTGAAGTAACCCCCAGGCACTGTCTAGCCCTAACATCGTTCCATTTTCTTTGTAGCACAGTTTTCTTGTATCATTTGAGTATTATTATTTGTCACCCTGTGGTAGAAAATATACCCTGTAAGAGCGAACATCTCGCTTGACTTGAAGCCCCAGCGCCTAGACCAGTGCCTGGCACAGCTGAGTGGGTAAATAAATGGTGGGGAGATCAAGTCATGGAAGGGAACGTTGCTAAAATAGCATTGTTATATTTATCAATCTACTTCTTTTAGAATGATGAGTCTGAGCTCTTTGAGAAGATACCCTACGTCCAAAGGACATCTTAGGACATGCACATACCTCATTAATTCATGGAGCAACAAAGTTCCCTGGAACACAGCAGCTATTCTGTGTGAAATGAAAATGCTCAGGTGACGCAGGATTTGAGGTTTAGGTCTCACTCCCTGTTGCACATCTCCAGGAACCAAAGAAAGAAATCAAGCCATTTTCCTTTCTCTAGTGGCACCACATCTTTCCCTTCTTATCCTTCTTACTGGCCTTTAAATGTGTAGATGATTTTCAAATAAGCTTACTAAAATAAACTAAAACACTGTCAAATATATTTAAAGTCCCTTATTCTGAATGCATTTGCCGCCTAACTCATACACTAAGAGTCTGAAGTATTAATGTTTCATTTCTCCCTTTTCTCTTCTACCCTTTCTTCTGATTCTTTGGTATGTATCCTGGATACAAAGCTGCAGCACTGAATTTATACAGGCAGGAAGCATGAGGAAGAGAAGGGATGTGATGACGGGTGAGGATGTGAATAAATACATCCCCAAGTAAGGAGTGACTACCCCTGAGCACTGTATTGACTTAGCAGTTCTTAAAAGCCCCAATCCTATAGCCCTAGACTTGGAATCCAAATCTACCATTACTGGCTGTTCAAATTACTTCATCTTGTTGTGTCTCAAATAACTTGCTGTCAAATGGCAATAATAATGCCTAGCAAAGCTATTGTGAGGATGAAATATTACATCAAGCTCTTAGCACAGAGACTGGTATATAATGAATATTTAAAGAATATTCTCACATTTGGAAGTAAGCATGACACAGCCTTTGGGGTCTCCATTCAGAAAAACATGAGTTTGAATCCTAACTTCACCAATTCCTAGCTGTATGATCTTGGACAAAATATTTATGGTTTCTTCATTTATAAAATGTTACCATGTTAACCTTAGTGAGAAAAGAAAATTTGTTTAGGAAACACTTTATAAAGGACTAGTTGGCTGTATCTGTAGGGCTGCGTGTAGATTGGTAAGAAAGAGTGGAACCGAGGGAGACCATGATTGTTCTGAGTGAGGAGAAAACAGGTCAGGATGTCTCAGATTGTCTTTCCTCCGAAGATGGAGGCAGCTTGGAGTCCAAATTGGTGAAAATGAAGACTATTTTAAGAGAAGCTGCTTATAATAATGTCTACATATTCCACTTCCTGCCTTCCCACCTTTGGCTACACACACAAAAGCCTTGGAGAATTTTTATGTACATGCATGTGTAAATCCAGACATGAAGTCTAGTTCCATGCCTGGGCTGTCTAGCTGGGGACAGCCCTGTGGGAAAATGAGGTGATACCTGCTCTGAAGGAACTGAGCACAAGTAGGACCTCAGAGCCAAAGCGGACCATGAACACGTGAGCCCTCTGAGGGGTCAAGGACACACTGAGAACTGGGCTGGGACGGAAGGGAGGTTGGGGTCTAGATCTAGATTCTAAATCTTCAAGAGCTCAGTGACATCCCCAAAGATCTCTGTATGACATGCAGACACTAGGCTGTGTCTGATATGTTCAATAACCCTATGTGGCATTATCATTATTCCCACTTCTTTTTAGAAAGAAAACAAAGATTGTGAAATGTGCTAAAGGTCATACAACAAACCAAGACAACAAAAAGTCTTGGATTGAATGAAGCTTTATCTGGTTCTAGAGCCATGTTCTTAACTCCTAAACTCTGCTGCTTCACTTCCAGCCACGGTCCCTAAAGTCCTAGTCTTAAATTTTCCTCTTTGAAAGATATGATCCGTTTTAGAAGCCAAAGTCATATGAGATCAAAGCTAACTTACTGACACCTGAAAGTGTAGAGCCAGTTTATCTAGATGATGTTTTTGACATCTTTGAATTTAAATGAAAAGGGTTATTTGCAAAGAAACCCACCCCAGCACCAAATAAAGTTTAATATCAAAGCTTTTTTCCTGCACAAAGGAGTGAAGACTCTCATCCTCACTCAGGGCCAGCATCATGGGTGTGTGACCTGGCTACTGCACAGGGATCAGCCTTCAGAAGGACCCACTTGGCTAAAACTCTGCTGTCAGCTTTGAAATTCTTAATAATTTAGTCTTTGAATGTGTGTTTTGTAAGTGGAGACTGATGAGACGATGGAGTGTCATTGTGCGCACAGGAGATAAGTGTAATATGTGTGTCCACCATTCACTTGGCAACTGGGTCCCACAAAGTGTGTAGCTGGTTCTACCCTCTCCCACAACGCGAAAGGTAGATTTTAATGCATAACTCGCAATAAACATTCTTCTATCCATCGACCCAATTGATTAAAATGGTTTTCCTCCAGTCAGGAACCAGAGAGCCCTCTTTCACCAGTATTTGACTTGCTGTGTTTCATTGGATATAATTCAAGTCCCTGTAGCCCATGTTCCAGAGGCTCTTTAAAATATGGACGATGTATCTTTGGCTCTGAGAAAACATCTTAATTTTTAATATTTGGTACGGTTCAACTCAGTAAATATTTATGGTTTTGGATTCCAAGCCTCTTGGGGGAAAAAAAAAAGAATTAGATTTGAATAACCCTCAGGCCAGTGGATGCACCTACAAAGCTGCTGGCCCTTCAGACCTCAAGGACAGGAATGGCCCAGACCACAGGAACCCCCGGCTAGTAACAATTTGTACCTTGCTGTGGCCACGTGTGGTTCTTTTCTAGCGCTTGTGTCAACATTTGCATTTGTCTACAAGGGACAGTTTTAACGATCTGGATTGGAATGGATGTCTAAGAGCATGGTTTTTAATTCCTACTATCTTCAATTAAAATGATAATCACTTAAAAGGAGAGAAAGCTGAGCCCCAGAACTGAACACATGTAGATGTTTGGGCTACGGGGAAATCAATCTCCCATCAGAATGCTAATAAATGCAGACCATCCCCGTCCTTAATTAATTGGTTAACTGAACAGAAAGGCTAGGGTGGAATAGAAGCATGATTACTTAACACGGAGAATCAAGAAGGTTGGGTGAATAACAATTACCTAATTAACGAATAATAAAGAACATTTGAGTTTTCAATTAATCCTTATTGGCAGCTCAGTAACATCCACCAGAATCTGCTTCATTTCATTGCGAACTGGGCCTTTCAATTTGAAACAATTTTAACACTTGGTCTGTAATATAAATCTGCTCATTAAAAATGTCCAAGATCAACATGATTCAAGAGCAAGGCCAATTAGACTAATTTGGTCAAGTAAAGATGTATTTTCCTCCGTGCTTGGATATAAAGGATTCTGTTGCTTGAATTTAGGATGTTACCTGGTAAAAACACTTATTCTGCTCATGAGTTATAATGAAAAAGACAGAAGCAGCAGAGAGTTAGGGAGCCTACAGTACTGGTAAAGGCAGGTAAGATGCTTGATAATGAGACTATATATTACTTAGATTCTTCAGAGAAACAGGACCAATAGGATGTATATACACATACATACATACAGAGAGAGTACATGAGCATAGGGTTGTGTATGTATGTACAGTGTGTCTATATATATATATATATATATATGAAGAGAGAGATTGATTTTAAGGAATTGGATGACATAATCATAGGGGCTGGCAAGCCTGAATTCTGCAGACCAGGCAGCAGTTTGGAGAGCCAGGGAAGACGTGATGTTGCAGCTGGAATATGAAGTCAGTCTGAAGGTAGGATCCTGTCTTCCTTTTTTTTTTTTTTTTCCCAAGTCTTCAACTGATGTAATAAGGCCCACTGACAAAATGGAGAGTAATCTGTTTTACTCAAAATCTACTGATTTAAATGTTACTCACCTCTGAAAAACAGCTTCACAACAAGATCTGGACTAGTGTTTGACCAAAACCTAGCTATCATGGCCTAGACAGGTTCACACATGAAACTAACCTGGCAGCGACCTAAGTGTGTAGAGACTGAATTGAGATCCCCAAGCCCCAGGGCCCTGATGTGATTGTCCTGGGATCAGAGAGGGCGTCAGAAACCCTCAACCATCCTCCCCACTCTAACCCTACCTGCGATCTTAGTATATACCAAAGTTTGAAAACCAAAGGTTAGAAGTCTGACAGAGATCATAAAATTCGTTTTCCTAAAATTGGGAGAGGGACTAGAAAGGCAATTAGAGCCAAAATAGAGAATTTTAGAGCAAAACTAAATAAACCAAACAAGACAACAAGAAATGTCCTACCTAAGCCGGATCTAGAATTTAACTCCAAATCCAATGCTTTTTTCATCATCTTCCTAGATCCGGCTACAGTTTTAATTCTAACATGCCCAAACCCCCAAAACTAAATGTCTCTGTTCATCACCCTGGGAGAACTAATTACTAGATTTAGTAAAATTAAACTTTCAAAACGTCATTTGATTAGATTCCATAATATGGTGATTGAAATCTTATGACCTGTGTGTTGATTCTCCAGGAACTTGGGGTGCATGTTGCAGAAGCAATTCTGGAAGGCAACACTTTGGCCAATGTTTTCCAGAGTGGGTTCTCTGGAACACCAGTCCTTGAAGAGCTGCATTTGAAAGGGCTTTTGTGGCCAATTGTGTTTGAAAACGTGACATATTACAGCCTCCAACCCCTGGAGAATCATAATTTATTTTTGTATAATAAAATCTTTAATAAATCCTACCGTAGAGAAACCTGTCCAATTGTGTCTAATTTAGCATTTCTCAAGTCCAGCATGCACCATTTTTCTTCCCACTGCAATGTATATTAACATCCCAAGTAGCACAATTTAGAGAATGCATTTGAACAATTAAAGACCAAAACCAAAAGTCTTTACAATCAAGAAAAATAACTGCATGGTTTGCACTGCATTTAGAGAACCAAATAAAAGTCATGGTTAGATGCTTCTTTAAAGTAGGCCGGGCATATTCCCAATTTGCTAGGCCACTGAGCTAAATTCCTAGGGCTGAGGTCATTGCTGCTCCCTTCATCCCACCCCTGAAACGGCACGAAATTTGTAGATGACCCTACAAACCAAAAGACAGATTGTTGGCTGCCTTTGCTAAAGCAGAAATAGTTTTTTATAGTAAAACTGACACTGAGAAAAAAATCACTGAGGCAATCACACTTGTACCCATAACCAAAACACTTAACTGGGACTGATTTAAATGTGTTGAAACACTAAATTTTCCTAGTGGTCAACTAGATCAATCTTTGAGATCATTTGCACTAGAAACTGGGGTAGAAAGGCCAGTTTGGAAGTCACTGTTTTGGGCTATTTCCATGAGACAAGGTGAGTTTTGAACTGGGAGTTCAAGAAATTAGGGGCTGGCTGGCACATGGCCATCTGCTAGCATTTTGGGTAGACTTTGTGCAAACTGCAAAAGTGTATTCCCTCTGGGCACACAAATTACAAAAAAAGGCATCCCTTCCTCTGGGTTCTCTGCAGCCTTGTCCCAGAGCTAGGGCCTGAGACTGGATTTCCACCCTCGCTGGCCCACCTGGCTGGATGCCTTTGAGTGGAGCAGAGTAATATACCAGTGCATGTGGGGGTAGGGGGTGGGAGTGAGTCCAAGCAGAGAAAGATGTTCAAGATAGAAAGAATCTCCATTTTTCCCCTTTTTTTCTCTTTTTCTCCAAAAGAGCTCAAGCTGAGATGTTCAAACTTGTTTCAGGCCTCAAGGTCTTTTATAGAGTGTGAAATACACATGACTAGGAGCAGGTATGGAAAACTTATGACATGTTTGCTTCAGCTTAAGATAATTCTAGACCTTAGTTTTCCCTGAAAATGAGAAAATATTTCCATTATTTTATTTTAGTAGCAGAACAACGTAGACCAAAAACCACTGTTTCATGAGCAAATAGATTTTAGGACAGTCATTTATTCACTCGTTTATCTGGTGTTAAACAAACTGAGCCACTTCAATGAATAGAACGCTATTCTAATTCCAAGAGATACTCTGGAAAACAAGTGAAGTATTTTTCTTTCCCTTTCTGAGCTTATACTGTAGCAGAGGAGATGAGACAATTAAGTAATGACCATAAATTTGGGAGTAATGGCAGAGGGCATACCTGGAGGTGAGTAGGGAGAGCTAGCTCTCTCCGCCCCGATTTGACTTCCTACAGTGAACAAGGAGGTGTCCTGAAGGAACAGACCCTAAGAACCAGTAAGAGGCAAAAAAGGCAGAGAGAAAAGCAATGGAAAGCTTAGAGAATCCCAGAGCAGGGAGAACTTTAAAGTCATATAATTGTTGAATAGGAGGCATAAGTTAAGGATAGATATTTGGACAGAGCACAGATATCAAAGGGCCTTATAAAGTTACACTATTGGACTGTAGTGTGATGAATTAGCGAGGAGCAAGACTGGAAGGAGGGAGACTTGCAATCCAGAAGAACCGTGACGGTGATAATAAGGACAGAGAAAAGTTGTTCGATTGCTCTGCTATTTACAGGTAGAGACAGCTGGGCCGAATGGACATTTATTAAGGAGGAAGAAATAGGACAGAAGGAGTCGAGGGAAGAGGTTCCATGGATGATTTCCAGGTTTCTGGATAAGGCAACTTGGCGAGAAATGGTACCTTTCAATGAGATACGGGAGCAGCTAGGGAAGAAGAGCTCGTTGGAGAGATAATGAAGTTCAATTTGGTCACCGTGGGTCTGAACAGGCTCTGAGACAGTCTGCTGGTGGAGACATCTAGGTCTGGAGCCACTGGAATGGATAATGAGGTCACTCAGACAGAGGGGACACAGAGAAAAGAGGTGAAGGGGCCGCAATGGGCTTGAGAGAAGAAGAGAAGTCTACATAGGCACTAAGAGCCATCAGAGGGAAAAGAGTCAAACCAGGGCTTTAATGGTACAGAACCCAACGAAGGCAGACTTGCAAGAGGGGATTATGGTTGGAGTCTCAGGTCATAGAGATATGAGCAAGGACTGAAAAATGTCCATCATATTTGGCAACTGGGGGGGTCACTGATGACTTGAGCCAATAGTGTGTTCGGTGGACAGTAGGAGTAAAATTCAGAGGTAAGTGAATGGGCACGCGGAACTGGAGAAGTGAGAGGACAACCCAGAAAGAATCTCAGTAACAAGAAGAACAGCAGAAAGCTTGGAAGTGTAGCATGGTCGGACCATTTCATGATTGGACAAAGGGGAAAAAAAGTTGGAGAAAATGAATATGTTGGCATTGAATAGAAAAAAAAATGGCGGCTAGAGATATAGGAGAATGGAAGCCAGAAGTGATGGGAAAAAGTCTTTGAAGAAACCAGAATGGAACGGACCAAGGAGTTAGCCTTGAGTAGATGGATAGCATCTCTCCTGATGGAGCAGAGGGGAAAGAACACAGTCTGGGTGCGAGTATGAATTGAGATGTGCCAGTTAGGAAAGCTAAGGCGGTTCATCCTTGATGGTTGTTATTTCTCCTATCAATAGGCAGTAGGATAATCAGGTAAGAGGGATGGGCTCACTTAGAGCCATTCACTGTACTTACCCTCTACCCTTTATTCTTCATTACACTGATTCTCATTTGTTGTATTGATTACCACTTGACTGTGTCCTAAAAATTCCTTCCTTACTTTGAACAGTAGACATTTCAGCCAAAGTATGTGGCCTTGCTGGTGATTAGAGAAAAGTTTTCTATAGAAAAGAGGTACCTTAGGTGATGTGATGCACTGCTGTGACCAGAGGGGACTTTTTACCTCATATTATACAGAATAAAGTTTTACAAAAAAAAAAAAGATTTTCAAGCATTTCACTAAAAGAACATGAGAAAATTCTACTGCTAAGTGACTGAGCTCCCTCCATCCACCTCCCTACCCCTGTCTTTGTCTCATTCTTTTCAATGCTCCAGCAGTGCCAAGTTTACAATAGTGTCTTTCATTCCTAGCTCAAAAGGTTTTTCTGTTTTTTTCTCCCTTTTCTCCTCCAAACACACTTATACAGCAAAACTTTTTTTTCAAGATGTCCTAGGAAGTTGACAAAATGCCAACCTTTTCTCTAACTATGCAAAAATGTCTTTTAAAACATGGTTTAAGATAGCAGTTTCTTTCTGCTTACCTTTACCTCTTCTTCCTCCAGTTGGGTTTATGGATGGTGCCCAGTATTTGGGCCGGAGTGAGAGATTCCATCTCACCCCGAGGGAAAGCTGTTAAGCTTTCTGAAGCTCTACAGGGCAGTTAGAAACATCGGTGAGGGAGAGGCTGCTAGCTTACCTCTGAACTGTGCTCTTCGGAGCCGTACCTCACTAAGAGCGCGTGTCAGGGCTGTCACAATAATGCAAAACCAGCTTAGATTAGAGTTCCCAAAACCCTGCTTGACATGACCAGTCAATACAGAGAAATCTACAGGCAGCACAAGTGCAGCTTGCAAGATGAATCTGTCAGTGGAAGGAGCTGATTATACATCAGGTCCTATGTGCTCTGTTCAGCGTGCTCTTCCTTCTTACCTGTCAGTGGAAAGGACTTTGGAGATGAGCTATGGTGGTGGTATGGGAAAATCTGAGTCAAATGTGAATAATTTAAAAAAATTGTTTTCACTTTGTCTCCTTTCTTTTTTGGCCACAAAATCTTGTGTAAAACACCCATACTAACCAGATAAACTTCTCGGAAGTAGAATTTATAGTTGCTGACTTTACTTTTTCACTTCTCATTCATTCTTTGATTTGGATTTTTTTAAATGATAAAAATAATACAAGGTCAAATAATAAACGAGTTTTTTTTTTTAAGTTAATAATCTCTGATGGCTTTCTCTCCAATACTCCCCTCCCCACCCCAAGGGAACCGGTCATAATACTTTGGGGTGTTTCTTTCTCTTTCTCTATTCTCTCATCTAATCGCTCTTCTTGGTCACCAAAATCAAACATCCATTTCTTTTCAGTCCTTGTATTATTTGACCTCAAAAGAACATTGGACGCTGTGGATTAATCTTTCCTTCACAAGATCTTCTCTTTTCTTGCTTTTTCCTGCACCTTTTTCACTTCTTTCCTGCCTTTTTGATCATTCCTGCCCAGTGTTTGTTGCTAGCTCTCATACCTCTGCCTGCTTGTCAACGTTAGTGCTCCGTCCACTGCAGGCAGACCATACCTCCAGAAACTCCGCCCATAGAATTAAAGAAACTTTGGACGAAAGTCAGAGTTCTTCCAGTGTTTTCATTTTATTGATAAGGAAGCCGAGGCAGAGAGAGTGAAGAAGTAACATATCTGAGGTCATTTCAGAGCCTGAACCTCAAACAATAGCTTCCTGACTTAAAATCCAGATCTGGATACAGGGCAGCGATCTACCGATTTCCTGGTATATTTCTTTCATTTAGTCTTCTCCCCTCTACCCCCTTTTTGGCTTGGGAAGAGCAGAATTACAAGGTAAATCTAATCTTCAACGATGGCTTTTTAATATGGCAGTAATAACACACTACATAGGAATTCATCTGGGGACGCCGACAGGAAAAACTAAAGAGAACAGTGTGATTTGTTTCATTTATCCTGAGAGGAAAAGGGGGTAAACAGGCTCCCCTGAAGATTGGGATAAATTATTTTATTTTATTTTTCATTTTTAAATTTATTTAACTTTTAATGGAAGTACAGTCAGTTACAATGTGCCAATTTCCAGTGTACAGCACAATGTTCCAGTCATGCATATACATACATATATTCATTTTCATATTCTTTATCATTAAAGGTCATTACAAGATGTTGAATATAGTTCCCTGTGTTATACAGAAGAAACTTGGGTTTTTGAAATCGATTTATATATAAATAGTAGCTAACATTTGTAAATCTCAAACTCCCAAATGTATCCCTTCCCACCGCCTTTCCCCTGGTGACCATATGATTGTTTACTATGTTTGTAAGTCTGTTTCTGCTTTGTGGATGAGTTCATCAGTGTCCTCTTTGTTTCCTTTTTTTTAGATTCCACATATGAGTGATATCATATGGTATTTTTCTTTCTCCTTCTGGCAGCCCTTATGGAAAACACTATGAAGATTCCTCAAAAAACTAAAAATAGACTCATGATCCAGCAATCCCACTCCTGGGCATGTATCCAGAGGAAACCTTAATTCAAAAAGACACCTGCCCCGCAATGGTCATTAGCAGCACTATATACAACAGCCAAGACATGAAAACAACCTATGTGTCCATCGACAGATGACTGGATAAAGAAGCTGTGATATATTTATACAATGGAATACTACTCAGCCATAAAAAAGAATAAAATAATGCCATTTGCAGCAACATGGATGGACCTGGAGATCATCATTCTAAGTGAAGATCGGGATAAATTATAATCGGCACAGAGAGAGAGCTGAAGTTACCCGGGATGAGGCTCCTCTCAGAAGCACTTAGGAAGCTAAAGGCCCTGGGAGCAGCCGGAAATCAAACTGACAGAGTGGCTCAATTACAGCTTCTCAGGGAAAAGCCACTGAGTCAGAACCACAGATATGGGGGCACCCTTTATGTGCCTGGACTTATGCTAATCTCTTTGTACATGTAACTATATTTTCCAAACTCCAAACCAGGGCATATCAAGTGATCACAGAAAAGACCGCTTGAGATTTGGGGGTTTCATAACTGCTCTGACATGGAGCATTACAGGAATACAAGTCATGGTCTCCAACATCCAATTATCAGAATCCATTTATCGTTACAAGGTACTGTGTGTAGCACATTAGTGAGAAATTGTAAAACTGGCTCTGATAGCCTTAGTGATCCTCTCAGAAAGCAGCTGAACTAGGAGAGACTGGGGGAAGGAGAGAGAATTTCTTTGAGTTTGTGTCAGCCTCAGACAGCTACCCTAGCCAAGGTCACATCCGCTCCTGGGGCCCTCATCCGTGGCTGACTCAGGTTGGGGTACGAAGGACAGGCCATCTTTGGACAACTCTGAGGGCTGACAGAGCTCAGAGCTCCTGGAAGGCAGGGCTGAGGCTGCCACTGGGCCCCAGAGCTGGTCCACTCCCCGCCGTGCACCTGCCTTCATCTCTTCCCTCCCACAGGGATTGATCCCAAAGGCACTTCTTAGGAATCCACCTACACATTAAATTCTGTCTCAGAGTCAACTTCCAGGAAATCTAGCCTGGACAGGAGTGGGTGTGTGCTTTCCTCTCACCTTCAGCCAAGCCAGCGGGTACCCGAGAGAACCAGTGGAGAACGCGATACACATCTCCCGGACTTGGGAAACATAATGGACTCAGGACCCTCATGCCAGAGAAAGCGAGGAACCAGAGGCAGCCATGCTGAGAGGGAGGAAAAGGGAAAGAAAGGGAGAGAGACTGCGCTGCACTGGAAATGCGTGCCTTATGCTGGGGATACACTGAGTACACGAGGAAGCAGACATCAGATGGTGTAGAGAACGGTGAGGCCCTGCAGGCAATAGGCCAGGGGTGGAGGACACGACTCAGGTCCACGCCAACTCCACGCAGTTGACAGTGAACTCTTGAATATGGTGGTTGAAAGAAGAGTTCTGGTCTGTCTCTGACTCTGGGGAGAAAGATGTTTAAACTAATTAGCAACATCTCTCCTGGCTGCAGAAAGAGGGGGCCTGAAGCATATATTCACCATCTCTGGAGTAGACTCACAAAGAAGAGAAGCTGTATAAATGACGAATCATTTGACATGGAAAGTAAGTACAATGTGACTTGCCGTCTGCCACTCTAGAGCCAGGAGTTAATTTTCAGAAGGACAGACCTGATCGAATGACCGCTCTGATGGGAAGCCTTTCACGACTCCACACTTCAGAATGACTCAGAGGCCTTGAGTGTTTGACTCCCATCAAGTCTGCCACCTGCTCCCTCTCCCAGGCCCCCTCCAGCTCATTAGACTTCCCTTTTCACACTTCTTTTGCAGCTCAATGACTTTGCCCTTCAGCCTGGAATTCCCGGCCCTCGCCTTTCCTACTTGTTCCTCAATCCCCAGGCTCAGGTATCTTCTCGGAAGCCTTCCTGAGGCACAGCTCCTGGTCCAAAGTTGGTCCCGTTCCCCTTTTTGGCTATTACTCCATCCTGATTCACAGAGCGTTGTCGCCCTGTGTTGTAAGACTTGCTCTTCATTTAGGCTGCAAGCCCCTTGAAGGCAGATACTCTTATTCATCTTTGTCTCCTCGGCTCTCAATACTGTGGCTGGCATACAACAAGCACCTGGTATTTTTGAATAAACGAAAGATGCCTAGAGCCATTAAGGGAGCCTTCACTGAGTGGGTCAGGATTAAATATGATGCTGAAACTCTTGGGCCAGGTGGCTCAGAGAGGAACGTCCATTGTTTCCCATGAAAACCCGGAATCCAAATACCCAGAGGATGCTGGGGAGATGTCACTACAACTCAGCTTTAGCATAACCGAGAACTCGTAGAGCACAGACGCTAAGCCCCTGCACTTGGAATTCTTGCTATTTGAAGAAGGAAGGCGCACGTGAGAGACGGATTAATGTTCAGGCAACCTGTATTTGCACAGCTGCAGGGTCTTTCTCAAACAAGATGTTTCAGCACTCCTCTCTTTGTGCAGGAAATTTGATGACCAGGTAGGAATATTAGATCACTAGACAGAGCCTGGAGAACTGTGGGAAGCACCACGTCCATTAAAGAACATCATTTATTAAAGTTCCTTGAAAGATTTCCCTGTCCTTTATGGGGGGTGTGTGTGTGTGTGTGTGTGTGTTTGTGTGTGTTTATGTGTGTGAAAGTTTCTTTGGGTTATAAATAAAGACCTTCAGAATCCACCATGAGTCAGAGAAAAATGGCAGCCTGGATGGCCAGGTGTCGGGACAACCCATCAGAAGCCTGACCACACGATGGGTCCCCTGGCAGCTCGTAAGCTGCCCAGACACTGTCTTGTGGGGTTTGTCCTGGAGTTAGTCCTTCAGTTCAGCTTCTCTTTGCTTTACAGCCACGTTACTGAGTGAAGAACTGCAATGATGCAATTCAGGAGAAATGAAGTTTGGCCACAACCACCTAGAAGGTTAATTCGACACAGTGCTCATAGAGGAACTGGATTCAGGTGTGTAAGTCAGCCAGGGCCACGTGTGACCACAGGACAGACATCAGAAGTCTCTCCTCATGCTGACAGGAGCTGCACAATTTATAGAAGGTATCACGTAACCAAGTGAGGTTTCCGGGGGCAGCTCTACTGGTTAAACCCATTGCTTTGGGCTCTTGGGGCTGTAGACTCCTCCCTTTGTAGATTCACATAGGCAGGGTCCTTGGCCATTTCAATTACTAAATCTGAACTCCTTGAGGCTTAGGATATTGGGAAAGAAGGTCTTTAGGACTTGATGGCACATTAAATCCATACCATCGAACATGCAAGGAGAGTGGACGTATGGCAAGAGTTGAGGGGCTCCAGCCTAGGGGCTGAGCCTATTTTAAATAACAATTATAACGGAAGGGCACGTGGGGGAAAAGGTTATGATGTGCTATGTATAGTTCCACTTTCTTGGGCTTTCCATGATTCCAGCGCCCTTCTTTGGCACAGGCGAGCTGGTTGCAGGATCCAAATCAACTGTTAACAAATAAAGTAAAAAGAGGAAAAGGTTGGGCACATGGAGAAAAGCCGAAAAAATGTCCAAATATTCTGTCTTTTTCAAAAGGACAAAAAGTCAATGTGTCCCAGGATCTCTGGGTCTGGCTGAGGAAAAGGAAACATGCTTTGCTTCTGTGTAAACACACCTTCACATCTGTATTCAACGGCAGAGAGAGGGAGGGAGAGAGTGAGAGAGGGAGGGAGAGATACACATCAAACTCCAGGTCAGGGACACCAGCGCTCCCCACTTGAATAATCCACTGCTTAGCACGCTTCAGTAGGAACACCCCGGGAGGTGCAAACTGTGGCCGTTTTAAGAACCAAAAGCAATACAATACACTGACAAGTCCAAACCACACACGGCCTCTGCTATTCCAGGTACAGAGGGGGAAGGGTGGGCACATGGCTGTCTAGTCTGAGGCCCTAGATCTGCCTTAAACTGCAAATGTCCTTGGATTTCCAGTTAAATGAGACAATTAATTCCTTTGGCTGAATGTGGTTTAAGTAGGGTTCTGTCACTTGCCAAAAAAAAGTCTTACCTAATACAGAAATGCAGAGCAGAGCTGGAAGTTCTTAGCTTGGAACCCAGACAACCTTAGCTAAGTTGAATTGCAGAAAACAAGGATTACCTGGGACCCTGCAGCTGGAGTTGACAAAAGGGAAGGACACATTGTCTACAATCTTACCGAAGCTTCTTCCGAGCAACCCCCACATGCTGTACAGTGCTGTCTTTCAGGTTTGCAGGCATCTGGGTTCTTTTAAGACAGCACAGACGCTTAGGGGATCCATAACCAGCATTTTGACCTAGTTTTCTCCTTTGCCACCCCTGAGTCTCATGCCACTCCCCCGGGTACAGGCCACCGCACCCATCTTTCTACTCGGCTTCTCCTTACTCTTTGCCTTTCTGTAATGTAATACCCAGCACGCTGTCCTAGTTAGATGCCTCCTAACCCATCTATCCTGCCACATAGCCTGCTCCCCCAGACAGCTGAGACTGTGCTCGCTCGTGTGTAAATTCCTGGAGCCCAATATGGAGCCTGCCACGCTAAAGTTCATGCTGAATTTAATATGAGGCTCAACTCACTCAGACTCGCTCTCTGACCGTCACTCAGCATCCAGCCTCCACCTCCTTGGGACCCTCAGAGACTTGTCTGCCTCTGACCTCAGTCTGCTGCTGTTTCCTGCTTGCCCTTATCAAGTGTAAATAAAGACTCTTGTCTATACACACGCTTGCTTATTTATTGAATACTTACCAAATAAGTACTTAGTTATTTTAACCTATCCAACCCTCATGACAGCCTCTCCATCTTACAGATGAGAGGGTGTGACTTGCCCGAGGTCACCCGCATGGTAAGTGGAGTGGCTGAGGGGTTCAAAGCAAACAGCAGGTTTTGAACTGGTGTATTATCTGCTCCTTGTGGGCCAAACATGCTTCATTTATAGTGTCACATTACTTCTGCAACAACCCTACTTGCTGTAATTATTAGCCCCATTTTCCAGATAAGAAAATTGAAATTCAGTAAGCTTAAGTTATCTCTGCCCGAGGTCACCTGGCTGCTAAGTAGAAAAGCTGAGTTTACATCCCAGGATGTTTGAACCCAGAGCCCACATCCGTTAAGCACGTCTATGACCTGACTGTTGCTTATACCAGAGGACGCCACCAGGTCATCTGAGCTTTAATTACCATTTGATGTTCTTTTTATTATGAATGGCTATCACAGCATCTACTTCACAGGATTGTCATAAGCTCTTCCGTCTATGTTTGTAAAGTTCCGAGACTGTTTGGCATATAGAAAGCACTCAACAAATGTCAGTTATCATTGTTTACTGAGTGCTTCCTGGGCCAGATGCTGCACTGAGCATTTTGCTTGCATTTCTGCATTTACTTCTCACATCAACCTCCTGAGGGAGGTACCAACAGGATGCTCATTTTGTAGATATGGAAACCCAAGTGGAAACTTCATGTGTTTTCTTCACACTCAGCACAGGGATCCCTAGATAAATAGGCCTATTGCTCTAACCTTCACTTTAGAAAAATGTCAAGTTGCCAAATGACCTCCCTCAGTATCAGCTGACAATGATGCTGCAGGACGTGTTCATCCACTCACAGGGAACTACCTAGGTACGTGGTAGTCCTGCAATTGAACTTAATTCTGGTACTAACCGCTCAGAATTAGCACAGACCCCACAGGTAGAGGGCTCAGTCCACAAGACTGCTCTAGACTCCAGCCACAAATAGGGTGGCCAGGCTATTTGCACTCTGCTTGGCTGATGACAGTTTTGAAGGTTCCCATGTCCACCCACCTCAGGTTTAATAATTCACTAGAATGACTTATAGAACTCAGAAAAACACTGGACTCACACTTACCATTTTATTATAAAGGATACAGCTCAGAAACAGCCAAATGGAAGAGATGCACAAGGGGAGGATGGGGTGGGAGGACATGGCTCAGGATTAGCCACGTGGAAGAGCCGGGGCAGGGGGCAGAGCCCCCACGCCCTTCCAGGGCAGCACGTGGCTGTGTTCCCCAGCACGGAAGCTCTCGGCTGGCTGGTGCCCACAGCTGTCCAGTTAGTTAGCTGTTTGACAGCAGCGTGGTACCAGCTGTGACACTTTTACTTAGAAACTTGCGATGGTGGAGAGAACAAGAGCCCACTGATCCTTGGATGGGACTGTCCTCTTCTTGGGTTCTGTTGACTCCCCGTCTTTTGGCGGTTCCTGGGCCATGGGCCTCAGCTCTGTAGATGAAAGGACTTGCACCTCCACAACTCTGTGGGGTCAAACTGGGGAAGCAGAAGCTGCTGAGAGGAGGAAGGAATCACATGCTTACTGAGCTCCCACGGTGTGTGAGCACCAAGCGCTGGACACATGAAGTTAACCCGACTGGAAATCACCCTGCACCTGGTCAGCTGGAGCGCTCACCAGCTAAAGATGCAAACTCTTTCCCTGTGCCTGTGCAGCCTGAGGCTGCTCACCAGGGTGAACTGGCACAACATGAGGAAAAGAGCTGGAAATTCTCTAGTTAATTTCAGCCTTGTACATTATTCAGGTTGCCAAAAAAAAAAAAAATCCATCATTGGGTCTGAAAAAATATGGACCAGTGTCTGGATAGATTAAATAATCCAGATGGCTGAGTGAGTTACTACAGCAGAAAATAAAGTGTTTTCACCACCAATTGAGCCAATCCAGAAAGTTTGGGGATAACAGATTTCTTTACCTCGAATGACCCGATCTCTTCTCTTCTTGGTCTGGCTGGCTTAATTTCACTGTGCTATCGCCAAATCTTACTTCACTTGGGCCGTTTAAATAGTCACAATGTTGCCTTATTATATAAAAGATGAAAAGAAATGAACAACCAAAATTTGTCGGCGGAGAACAAACAAACTTTGGAATAAAGGATTAATCAGTTCTGTCACTCTCCCTTGGGCAGCAAAAATCAAGCCTCTTGTTTGGGGAAATCCTGCTGGATGGGACAATTTCCACATTGCCAGGCTGTTTTTCTTTTTAATATCACAGCTGATTTGCTGTGGTGGAGGCTGCTACAAGCTGCTGGCACCATCACCGGTTACAAAATGTGTCTGCCAAACCGCTCAGGGTCGAGGGAGCCATACTGTATTCTTCGATGGTGGGCTTCGTTGCCAGGGAAAAGACCTGCATAGAAAGAGGCCCATTCATCTTCTCCCCTGCACCTCCTCGTGACCTGAACAGAGTGAATGTACCAGTTGTCCTTGTGGAAAACAGAGGCACCAATTCTTGTGCTCTTCTCCATCCAATCCTGCTGTTGGAGACTTTCAGTGGACGTTTTGGCCGTCGACTTCCTCCCATCCTCGTCCCTCGGTGCACATGGCAGTAGAACCCCAGGTAAATGCAGATGGCTCACCCCTGCCACCTACGTGTCTGAGAGACACAAACGACCGCGGCTGCCAAAAGCTTTTGAATCCATCATTACCTGTCAAACACTCCTGCCAGTATTCTTCTAAGAAGGAAAACTGTAAAATCAGAAAGACACAGACAAAGTTACAAAATGTAATCAAAATGTAATTGTATCTCTCTCCTGAAAAATCTCAGATCCGTGCACTGTATTCCACGGGTGATGATTATTACTGTCTTTTTTTTCTTTTTTTTCCTGTCTCCATTCGCAGATGTCAATACATGGTGAACGGTTTCCAGAAACTGACTTCATTTGCAACTGAGAGCAGAAGGGGAAGGGAGCCCAAGCCACACGGGCATGCTGACAGCGCGGCATTCTCCACTCAGAGCACAGCCCCATGCTGGTCGACTCCTGATGCCAAGGCAAGAGAGCAAGGGCCCATTATTTAAGGACACGTTTTAAAACAAGAATTCAACTGTCACAGTGCCTACCTCCTCCTCTCTCCTTCTAAATCCCACTTCAAAGAACCAACGTCTCCCATCAGGGGAAATAGACAGCAATTCGGAGTTAAAGGTGAATGAAAATGAGATATTTTAATTCGCTTCAGAGTTGTTTGTGGGGAGTGATAGTTTGTCGAGTGTAAACAAAGAAGAATTTCCTTCTCAAACTTGGCTACTGACATCAGTGAATAACCAGACCAGAAGGGAGGAACTAGGAATGAGATGAGCGCTGCGGCCATCACACATTTTCACGCAGTTCTGCAAGTGACTTGTCTCCACTTTTCATTTGCATTGCCCGTGCATTCCTTCAATGCAGAGAATTCACAATGGCTTCAGGAATTAAAATTCTAGGTAATTTTTATTGCGCTCTTATCAAGAACCAGACGCTGGTCGAAATGCTTTACTTATATTAACGCATTAAATCCTCACTAAATGTTATGATGCAGATCCTATTCTTATCCCCATTTTACAGGGAGAAAAGGGAAACACTGAGAGGTCAAGAAATTTGCCCAAGGCAACACAGTTGGCGCATGCAGAGCAAGGGTGTAAACTGAGGCAGTCTGATTCTCTACTCAGTGGCTTGCTGGCGGGGTAGCGTTAGAACACGGCCTGAGGGAAGCCAGGTAGCTGCCCAGTGAGCCTTTTCTGCTTCTGGTGGGTCTATTTTTATCCCCTGCTGCCTTCTTCACAGGAGAGTTTGGGGAACGAACACGGGAAGTGACCTACTGGTGAGGAGAAACCGATGAATCACGTTGAACAGGGAGGAGGGGAGAAAACCCTTTCGAGCCACAAAGATATCATTTTCCTCACCGGGAGGAGGTCACCGAATGCATCACAGGAGAGAAAGGGATTTTGAGAGGTCACGTGGATAATAGTCCCGCCTTTGAGGAGGACACCCACTCCCCGAAAAAATGATCTAAAAGAATTCTTGCTGCAGCCGGGGGATTGGGCTACTTCTGTTGACCTGTGCCCAAGAGTGTATGCTTGATTAAGGTTCCTGGATGTCCTGTTTGGTCTGGCCTTTCCAGGCACTTTAATGGTCTTGAAGAGTATCCGACAAGTCACCTGGAGCAGGCAGATGTGGTCCTAGGTCCCCTGTTGACAAGCTGTAAAGGGCTTCAGGTCACTTTGTGTGGCGCCAGTCTGTGACTATTCGGGATGCCAAAAAAGTCAGAGGGCTTGACAGCCTGGCAGCAACGCAAAGCTCTGGATTCCTCTTCTGTTGTATATTTATTTACTCCAACAATTTTTCCTGAGTGTTCCTTTGAGCCAGTCACCAAGGATACACAGACACACAAGGCTTGATCGCCAGTCCCCACGCTGAGGGAGCCGAAGCCTCGTGAACTCTGGGAGAGGTTCTCGCCAATCAGGCTGTGCAGGATGTGATGCGAACAGTTTTTCGTTTTTCTCTCTTCTCTTATGCTTTGTCCTCCAGGCCCCATCTCTGTCTCCTACTTGACTGGCTGATGACTTTATGCTGACCCAGTGTTAGATAACTTCCAAATACTAACTAAAACTAATAACAGCCCACACTACAGAAGCTCTGCGTAGGGCGGCCGTTCCATCCTGAAGCAACCCTTCAAGGGCTGCTTTTGTTATCGGCCTTATTTCCTACGGAAGGGAACTGAGGCACAAAAAGGGGAAAAATGAGCCCAAAGTTAAAATGTTCATCAGCAGTAGAACCAGGCGTTTGGCTTCAAGGCACATTGGAACAACCACTGCTGTACGTTGCCTGCTGGAGAATGCTGCCGTTCAAAAGGATCTTTTCGGAAGAGATAAGGAAGACACTGATGGGGAAAGACTCCAAGCGATAAATCATAGCAAGAGTCAGCATTCGGTGGGGGAATTAGAAGTGATCTCAGATCCTCAGAGCCTCGCCGCTGGGTGGGTATTATTTACACATCAGGAGGCGGATAGGACAGAATCAGGGTCTGCATCCAGGCCCTCTTGCCCATCTTGTGCCCCTGTTGCTGCATCACCCTGCTTCCTGGTGACACGCAGCATCGCACGGGCACGAAGACAAACTCTGCCTCAAAATGAAAGGGACCATCATTGAGATGGATCGGAAGAAACGACAATGGAATGAAGAATATCAGAATTAGATCATCTGAGAGATCTCTCAGTATAACCATTAGCCTCATGATTTAACCTCCGGCAACGTTCCCAGGAAAAAGGTGGAGGCAGATCTGGGAATTCAAGTGACTGATGCCCTCTGGGCCCTCCCGAGAAAACACGGCTAGAGGAGAATTTGCCTGAACGCCTAGATGCTGAGCCAAGCACTGGAAAGAATGTGGAGTATAGAGATGTCATACGCTTCTTCCTTCAGTGAAGTCATTGTCTAGGAAATCACTCTGCTGGCTCGACACTGGCATTTTGCATTGTTTGCCCATGTCAATCAGATCATAATTTGCTCCATCAAGGGAACCTTCTCAGCGCTAAAGAGTTGGAAACGGCTCTGGGACCACAGAACTAGTATAGCTGGAGTCTTGCTGCCTCCTTGGTGATGCAAGCCTGTCGAAGTTGTCATTTGCACTCAGAAAGCTAGCTGTGGTTAATAGAAAATAACTTCGCTGGTAACGGAGACACACACAGAGACGCAAACGCACATGCTGTGTGGGAAACCACAGCCTCTGTTCTTGTTGTGAGAATGTTCCATCTGTTCTAAATCCTGCGCAGACCTGCCACCTTACATATCATTCTTTGAGTTGCTCAGTGTAGCCTTTCACTTGTCAGTGAGATTTTTTCATCCATAATTTTTTTCCATTTCTTTTTTTTTGAAAAGATTCTTGCCTTAAGAGGAGCTGAATTTCCCCTGCCCATTCTTTAAAGACAAGGAAACAAAGGAATAAAAAATAGATCATAATAATGATTGAGTGCACACTCTCTGGCATACGCTGAGCTAAATGCTTCGCATGTATTAGCTCATTTAATCCACACAAAGCCCCTAATGAGATAGGTACTATTATTAACCCCTTATTATAGGTGATAAAAGACCTAAGTGATGCAGCTTGCCCAGAGTGCAGGGACCCAGCTGCGACCCAACTCTGGTCTGATGGACCTCAGCTCACCTCACTGACCCTGCAGCTCCCTACCTCCCTCTGCTTCTTCAAAGGATGCCAGGCTCTGTTTAGCAGAGGGTAAATGTTTGCAATTCCGAGTTATGTTGGAATGGATAAAGGAGGGAATTTTTGGTACAACCCTTATTTCCCTGTAATTCTAGCATGAGGATTCTGAGATAGGATTTCATTTTCCCAGTTACTTAAATACCAAGTTTATAACCTGCCACTTCCATTGCTTTGTGTGCTTAATCGGAATATTTTCTTTAGAAAAAATGTATGTGTCAAAAGAAATGTAGGTTCTGTGAGAAAGGAGTATTAACTAAGGTATCCTCAGAACCAAGAATATGTGTCTGCTCCATGGTAAGTGAGCCGTAAGTATTTATTGATTAAATGGATGAACAAGAGGTTTAAGGAGTCACAAAGATGGCTGTCTCCCTGAAAAGATCACAATAAACTCCTGGAGGTCACCACCAAATGCTGACCCCTAATTGCCCAGAGGCCGATCATTCTGAAATCTGGGGCTAGCGTTACATTTATTGAAAGGTCCCCTTACTCCTGGCTGAGAAAACAAAGTCACGTGTGTTTGTGCTTCTGTGCTAAGTATCTATGTCTCTTTGGAAATAATCACAGGGTCTGACAGAGAGGAAAGGAGGGCTGGACAGTCATTGTCACTTATAGTTGTCACCCTATTAAAGCCATGGGCTACGTGGTTCAGTCCATGAGAAACTGGAAATTCAAAGTGGTATCACTCAAATAGGAGTTCTAACAAGTTGTAGCATCTTTCCAGCAACATAAGTGGGACCATTATTAATATTATAAAAACTACTGATTTTTATATTTTTATATGTTATTTATATTAATAAAATCATCAGTAACCCTCAGTTCTCTCCTACGGACTGAGAAGTCTCCAGAACAGCTCTTCCTCCTCTCTAGAACCATCTCTCTCATCACCTGCTCTGCTCAGCCCCCGTAATCCCTCTTAAATAACTCCTCCTCGTCTCCACGCTCTGCCTTCCCACACAAAGGACTCTCAGGAGGTTATTTCCTTACTGCTTAGGGTTCTCTAGAGAGCGAAGTTTCCTCTGTGCTTTCTGTCTTTTTCCTTCATCTGGTCTCCTAATTCAGCGTCGCCAACGGAAGAGCTCTCTGTGGAGGATGAGGACGGGACAGAGCAGGTAACTTCTGAACTCCTTTTGCACAGAGAGGGGGGGAAAGGCTGTGCAAATACACAGACTGAAACTTTCTTCCTTTCACTCATAAAATAACTGTTGTGCCTAACCGGAGTATTTCTCCCAACTCTACAGCAGTGTTAAGAATCCATTCAAATCCTGTTGCTCAAATAGCATATATCTATCTACCAAAGAACTCTTACTCTCCAGAGAGAAATGACATTTATAAATCCCTGGGCCAAGCGCAGAACAATGTTGCGTCACAGCTCTTAGCTTTCTACATTACTCTGCAGCTTATTTGCTACTTCAAACCGGCCTTCAGTCATTTTGTGCAAAATACGCTGAGGATCTAAATCCCTGCCCACAAGTAGGTTTAGGATCTGCAAACCTTCTCCTTTTCCAGCACAGCCCACTTGGTGGGCACGGAGCTCGCTTGCTGTCGCCACCCTCCTTGTGCACGTCAAAACTTCTCATGGTCACATTTCTGCCCAGATATTAATAAACGCGAGTGGGAAGGAGACAAATGCATGAAGTCTGCTCAGCCTTTCTAAGCCTGTGGAGCTTCCCCTTGTGCTTCGGCTGAAGATGGGGTGAAGATTAGGCATGCCGGGAGCCCAGCTGTCTTAGGGAAAAACCCTGAAGCAAGGACCTGCCAATTAAAACGAGTTTCTGGAGGCCAAGATGGAAACCTAGCTGGAACCAATTTTCATGCTACAGCACCGCCATCAGGCCTGGGTGCACCAGGATAACAAGAGGCAGATGGCTTTCAGCAAAATGAAAACTTCGAGGGCACCACACATATGGTCCCAGTTCCCAAACTTTGAATGCGTTTGGCCCCTGAAAGTGTTTCTATTTAATCTCTCCCTAGTAAAAAGGCAATGAACCCTCAAGGGCACCATTTTTTAAAAATAAAAAGTTGGTCCTCGCACCTTTGTAGATGCAAACATTTATCAGTCTTGGGGGCTGGGGAGTGGAAATTTGCCCCTGGGAAGAGAGAGTTCTAGGAATGGTGCTCCTTATGGAAGGAAGCAGGAGATGTAGATCTCAGAAATGACAGACCTGCAAATAACTGTTTGCAGAGATGGCCTAAGGAGACACGGGAGCTCCGGCAGTCCGAGGGCTGAGGGCACGAGGGCTATCTAGATCAGTGGTAGCATCCGGAAAGGCTGGGACCAACCACCCTCAGCCTGCAGGTCACTGGGTACTCGAAATGTTTAAAGAAACTCATTTGAAATAAACTGACGCTGATCTTTTACAATTAGGAGATTTCACATGAAAAATACTCAGATTATTGATTTGAAAAAAAATTAGAAGACCTGGGCACATGCTTCTGCACGGCCCCAAAATGGTAGAACTGAGTCCCTGCATGTGCTCTGGCGTTTGCCGTGGCCCCTTCATGCCTGTTTTACTCATTTGTGTTACCTTCCTTGCCTACAAAACCATGAACCCCTTCGTCCTGGCCCAGTCCTGGTTTGGCCGCTTATAGTGGGTGAGTCCCTGGACACATCACTTAAGGCTTCTGAATCTTTATCTACTTATCTTTATAGTGGAGATAACACCTTACTATCATGTTGGGAGAGTTAAATAAGATATTGCATGTAAAGGGCTTTGCTCGTGGCCTGGCACTTAATAGGTACTTACTATTTATTGACCATATATATTAACCACTGTTATCATTAATGTCATTCTTACTGAACAAGCTTGTCCTAATCCTTTTATCACTTCCCTTTTTAATAAAAATGAGGAGATATGAAAGTCATGGCCACAGATACAAGCCTCCTGTTGCCCAAATCTCCTGGGTCACTCGATGTACCTTGGAAAAATTAGATTATGTACTTTGCCTAAAGCCATATATAAACTGGGCAACTGTCTGTTTCAACTAACCATCACAGGGGACAGAGCTGAAACGGGGGGTCCATGGAGACATGCCGCGGTGAGGGGCAGGCCAGAAGTGATGCAGAGGTCCACGGCCCCACCTGGTTAGTCAGGTAAGGACACCCACTACTCACTACTGAGAGTGCAGGACAGTGAAAAGACATCACTGCTGGGGGACATCTGGGTTCAAAACTCCATCCATCCTCATCACCTCTAGGCCACTTTGGTCCTAGAACTCCTCTGAGTTTTGAATTCCATTTCATAATTTGTAAAATAGAGATGGTGCCAGCCTATCTTGCAGAGTCATTGTGAATGTTAATTAAAATAATACGCATTTAAATGCTTAGCCCCCAGTAAGTGCCCAATACATAGTGATTACAAATAGGAGTCAGAATAAATTATAATAAGTCATCTATTGAAAAGGGTTAAAATCTTAACTGAAAAAATAATAATCCCTATGAGAGTAAGAAAATTAAGTGTTGAGCTATTGCAAAATGTAATACACACCACGTCAAATGGGTGTCACGCACTTTCTGAGCTGACTGTAATTACCATTATTTACTGATCACTATTTCCGTTAATGCCTCATTACTCTCAATGACATTGCTGATAAGGCTTCAGGGGGTTTCTTTGTTTGATCTGTATTTAAAATTGGCGATGCGTGTTCTACTCCTAATATGTGCGGTATTATGCCTCCTTTTCACTTTAATTTGCATATAAAAATTCTGCTTTTGCCTGCATTTCTACTTCAGTCTAGTCTTAGCTGATTAGAACTGAGAGTGACAAATTACATGTGTGCAGTCTGTTAAAAACACTCTGGCACCCTGACGTTCTAAAATTATTGGGTATGAGTGTGTCTTGGTTCTCAAAGTGGCCAGAGTGTGTGCTCAATCCAGTCTCTTTTCTCTTGAGCAGCCTTACTTCTCAAGCCTTTCTCTCTTTTTCACTTTTGCTACAATGGAGGCTGAGGACAGCATTTTATCCACCTAGGAAACAACCTGTAGTGGTAAAACCAGAGAGAGACTGTCCAGCACCACTGCATCACGACGGCAGGGAGAAGGTGAATGAATTAATTATGCAGGGCTGACACTTATAAATTTGTATAATGAAGGTGATGGGGCCAAATTGCAAGCGGGATGCATATAACCAATTAACCCGTGATGAAAACATCTTCCTCTAGTGGTCTGTGTCCTGAATGAGTTTGCTTCATCCTGGGAGGCTGGGTTGACTATGTCTCTTCTCCTCAGAAAACAGCTCTGAGCATCTTGCTTGTGAGGCTGAAGACCAGTGTCAGCTTTGTGTACAAATGCTCAGCTTTTCCTTTCCTGTGTCCGCATCCCAGTGTGACTAAGAACATTGTTTCAATGCTGATGATACATTAAGACAAAGACAAAACTGCCTTGACATTGGGGAAAAAAATTGGAAGTCTTTAAAGTGAAAAGCAAAACTCAAGATGGCAAAAGTAAACCTTAGACAGAAAATAATCATGATGATGATTATTATTAATCATGATTTCATGAACTGCTTGCTTTGTTTTGTTTTTTTCTTTTTTAAAGGTTAGTCAAAGCTTAATAACAAGGGAAAAACATTAACGTACTCCTCTCCTGCCTTTCTGAGCACTTGCAATTTTTATTAGTTTCCTAAAGGATTGAAGAGAATATATTTTAACTGCTTGTTAAAGCTGAAGTCTCTCTGACTTTTCTTCCTATATCCATAAAGTTTTATGAGATTCCTCATTGTGAAGCCCTGCAAAGTAAGAAAACTTGTCTCCAAACAAGGCGTAGCTTTTTATTGCTCCTCTGCAGAGCAAGAACTCCCCAAGGACACTGCTCTACAGACCTCAGGCTTACTCCTCCAGTTTCCTCCAGACCAAAGCTGCTGATTGGTCAAACAGCCCTGGGTCCCTTTCCACTGCCTTCTCTCAATATCCTTCATTTATTCATTCTCTCCTTTTTCCTTGCTCTTGGCGATGTCCCCGACCCCTTCGTCTTCAGGGGTAATGATATTCACAGCTGGCGTGGGCATCTGCTGATTTTGCTTGTCAATCATCTCTGTGCTCTGGTAGCAGAACCTCCCTTTCCCACTAGGTAATCCATCCAAGTGATTTTGGTAAAGTCATTAATATAAATGGAAGTGGAGACACGACCCAATCAGGATACCTATGACTCAGACCCAACCCAGCTGTTCCAAAAGTGGGCACTGATGGATGCAGCACCAACAGGGCCCTGGGGAGAGAGTTTCATTCTCTTGATTTGGAATCGCTCGCTATAAAGTTTCCTGTGGTTGCTGGGGAAACAGCTCACCTCTTTCGCTGGGAACTCGCTGTGACGATGGTAATACCAACACTGCTGTGACCATATGTATCATCAGAGCCAAAGCCGAGAGAGGGAAGCCTCACGTGATTTCAGTTCTTGGATTCAGCCACGTCTGGGGCCCGCCGCTCATCTCAACTTCTGCGTTCTGAGAACCAACAAAATATCCGAGTCTAAGCTAGTTTGTGTTGAGTTTCTATTATTTACAACTAGAAGAGCCCGAATTCTTTTACTGCTTTAAGAATTCTTCCATCCAGTGAGGAAATGCATCTTTATTGAGGAAGGCAGACTGTGGTACCTGCATGAGAAGTACCTGCAGAAATCACTCAGGGGGCAGAAAACAAAGATCATCATTCCGAATGAGGACACGGAGGAAAGCTGCAGTGAAGGAAGAGGTGGCATTGGAGCTGGGCTTTGCAGAGGAAGTAGAATTTCCAACAGTGACGAGGAGGAGAGCATGGGAGGAAGTGGTACAAGAAAAGCCATCACCCTCAGAAGGGACAGTGTGAGGGAAGACAGGGCACGTTCAAGGACTGGTGAGTGGGTCAATGCAGCAGGACCTAAAGGATGCGGCTGTATCTGGAGCAGGTAGTCAGTGGGCTGGAGTCAGATTTTGGTGACATTTGGAAACCATTCTAAGGAGTAAAGCTATTTATTCTGTAGGGAGGGGGGAACTGCTACTGTTTTTCACAACAGGATTAACATGACTAGGATCTATGTTTCAAGAAGAAAACCCTGCCTCTCACCCTGGCCTCCCTGATTCAATGCACTGCCTCTCTTATCTGCTCCTGGCATCTCATCCCACTCATGCAGAAGGCGCAAAACCTGAGCAATGGATTTCTGAAACAATCCCGAGACGAGACGTAATCAGAGGATAAGGTTAGAGAAGGTGACGCATCGTGGCCAGCAAGTTTAAGGGCCCTGGCCCCAGCCAAGCGACTTAGGCGCATCCCTTGATGTCGTGGACCCCGTGAATGCCTGCAGCCAATGACTGACGATGGAGGGTATAAACACCCAGCCCCCAGGCCTCCCATCTGTTCCACCTGTGGTCTTACTCGTGCACCAAGATTCTCACAAGATTCCTCGCTTCTCTCCCTCCCTCAGGAAATCACTTGCACAAGAAGACCTGTCTCAGGCTCTCTGTCTAAGGAACCTGACCTAAGACATTTGACCTAATTTATAAAATGGAGTCATTGTAAGGCTTAAGTGTGAATGTAAGTAACAAATAAGTAAAAGTCAGTTGATATCATTAAGTAAAACTGAATGTATGTTAACATAAGTGAAACTGAACAGTGCCTGGCACATAGCGGGTATTAAAGAAGTATTTGTTCTCATTAATGTTATAATATTACTTCTTCAGGGTCAAAAGAATCTCTCTGCTCCTCTTCGATCTCATCACAGTTGCTCTGGGCTAGACTTTCCTCTCTTGTGATTTTGATGACAATAAAGGTCTTGCCTGATTTTTTCCTCCCTCCCTCCCTTTTTTTTCCCCCTTCTGTAAATATTGGAGTGCTCATTGTATACCAAGCACTGTTCTAGGGGTCAATTTAGGCAAGTTATTGAACTGAGCCTCAGTTTACTCATTTGTGAAACAGGGACACTGGAAATCTACTAGCAGTGGTGGAACTGAATGAGAAAAGGCTCATAAAGCACTCAGCTCTTGTGTAGTAAGCACTCTCTATAACCGTTCCCTTTTGTGCTTTCTCCGGGAATCATTTTCTGGCGCATAGACAGCAGAGACACTCGGAGGATAATGATTTACTGCTCCCGGGCTCCATTTGACAGAGCGGTTATTCTTCGATTTAAAGGGCCAGTGACAGAGCTTCTCTAATAAGGACAACCTTGCTTTTCCCAATTAAAGTGCTGTGATCCCTGCATACATTACTGTAACTTGCATGCTGCAGCACACATCTTATCAAACCGCGAACCAATGTCAAGTGCTATGCCATGAATTGCCATCGAGGAGGCACCTTGAGCAGGTTAGTGGTCTCCTTTATGTCAAAGGTCCACACTCAGCTCTCAGGGTAATGAGAACGTGGCCATGATGACAGCTTGCATGCTGCAAGCAAGCCCCGGCAGCAGGGATGAACACGAGAAGAAAGCAGAATTTGAACCCTGTTATATAAATGGTTCTTTTGGTTTCCTGAATCTTTGTGGAAAAAAAAAAAGTTTTTTCATTCTGCCTCTTTCAGTGCAAGTTCAGGTTTGGAGTTTCCTGGGTTCCTTTTGAGGTCTGCCATGGCTTATGTGAATAAAACAGAAAAAGAGCAGAGTTTCTCCCAGATTCCAGCCAAAAGCAGACAGAACTTAGCACAGCTCCTGGTGAATGTGATGTGTTGAGGTTTGGGATCAGATCTTATCCACGGTGAGAGGAGGGTGTGTGTGTGTGTGAACTCACACTGAATCACTTCTATACTTTCATTTTATTTTTGCATTTTCCCCTCTCCAACTTTAGTTCATTTTTTACTCTTCACTTTGGAAAATGACTGTATAGGAATTATGCCCAGTCAAGAACTTTTTTTTTAATGTCAAATACAAGATAGTTGATGGAGTCTAAAACGCACTTTTTAAGCCATGACTTTTCACAATGATTTAAGACAGCCCATATTTCTTTTGATTTATACAATCCCATGTAAATGCTGTCTATCATCACAGTTATTATGGTGTTTAAAGACGTGGGACATAAATATGTTTTAACCTGAGTTTCTTAATATTTGAGCTTCTACGGGTTTTTGATTCTTTCACATCATTAGGTGGCTTAGTTGAGAATGGAATGCCACTAACTGAATCAAAAAATAAACATGAATACAAGTAGGAATGATTAGAAATCAGTAAGAAATTGTCTTGAAATTGTAATAATTTTTGAAATTTATATTCAATGTACTTACAGTATTTGCTCTAAGAACTTATATTCAAGGAGAGTTGAAAGCAAAATAAAAATATTCACAATAACCATATTTTAAAATATTGTCCCTTTCTGCCCAAGCAGTAAAAGTGCTTCAGAAACATTGTAGCTGAATCAATAAGAGGAAGACAGTGGGTCTGTTTAATGCCTGACTTGAAAGGGAGAAGGTTAACAGGTTAGTAACGGAGACCCAAAAACGTGAGTAGTGCAGGGCCAAGAGGATGAATTGCTATTCAGAGTCCTCACAGGGTACAGAAAAACAACCGCTTGTGTATTTTATTACATATTCACTAAACATTTTTATGCATCTGCTGTGTGCAAATCTCTGAGCTAAGTGCAGTGGAGGAAAAAAATCAGAATCTTGCATAGTCTGTGGTGTCGGGGAGATGAGGATTTCCAGAAGGGTGCTCACCATCAGACACAGCTGAGGGTGTGGGTGGGCTCCGTGAAAAGATCTCTGAGAGTGGTCTGAACATGAAATTGCCCACTGCCAGGATCCACCTAGGACTACCGCATCATGACGCAAACTTGGTCCAGTAACCAAGTCCATGGAAGAGAGTCCTACCTGCCGAGTCTGGACCAGGGAGAGCAGACAGAGGCTCCTCTCAGGACACACCGTTCATTCTCCCAAGCCTTCAGTAACTCAAACATCCACTTAGAAATTCTCGTCGAGCATAGGGAGAAGCTGTGCGCACGTGCTGGGTGTTGAACCAAATCGGAGTTGTGCTAAGAGCTGAGAACAAAGAGGTAAACCAGAAATGGTCGCGGTGCTTACATTCTGGTGCAGCAAATGGACATTTAGCAAATCACATGCCTCAGTAATTGCACCTGTGATAAGAACTTCAAAGAAGAAATAGAGATTGCAAAGTGGTGGGCAGGGGGACACGGAATCTGGTCTGGGAGTCCATCTTGAGAACATTTAAAGGAAGCAAAAACGACCAAATTGAGGCCTGTAGGCGGCGCTAGCGAGGAGTAAGTTGAGGCGCAGGAAACTAGAGAGACTAGGCTGTTGAGCGCCCTGAGTCGGGATGAGGGCGGAAAAGTTGGGCAGTGCGCCTGCGCGACGCGGAGGCATGGGGACCAGGCTCTGCAGCGGGAAGGCTTCGGGTGAGGAAGGGTCTGCGGGGTCACTTACAGGAGTCTGAACTTAATCCTTAGAGTAATAGGAACCCCCTGAGGGGTTTTAAGCAGGGAAATGACCGGATAATATTTGCATTTGAAATGCTCTCATAGACTGCAGTGCAGGGAATAGACAGAGGGGCCTGGATCCGGGAGGTGGCGGAGTTGGAGGGAAGAGGCCGTGGGATACACACGTGGGAGAGATTTAAAAAGCAAGGCTGGGGGCGGCACTGCGCGCTGTGTCCCCTTCCCTTCGCCCGCTTTTAGGACAGAATTCCTGTGCTGCTCTCAGGAAGCACTGGCTCTAAGAGGGGGGCAGGGGAGGAAGCCGTAGTGCGTGTGTCCATCCAGCAACAAGGGTACCCAAATCCCTGGACCAGTTCTGGGGAGGCGGAAGCTGGTGTTATCTTACCCAGGTTTCCACGTAGTGTGCGACCCAGCCGTTCAACTGACTTCCTCCCAGATACCCAAGCAGAGCAGAGAGGCAGGAATAAGTTCATGCATTACATCGTGCAGTTAACAGCCCATGATGTCCTCAGGTATGCGTGCGTTTTGATGGCGGTTTGATACAGACCACAGAATTGATATACCCCATGGAATCTGAGAGTGTAATATAAACCCAGTGTGTTTTAAATACTCAGACTCGGCTGTCACAGGTAGAGGCAGAAAATATGCGTTTCTACTTCAGGTATCAGATTGAAAAAAAAAAAGTGGTCTTTTTCAGTTTAGCCTCCTGGAGGATGGCTGAGACTAAGTTTATTGTTTAAGTTCAGTTCCTAATTTGGTTTGGAAGTGAACTTACCACTTGATCAAACTCACCAGGGCGAGCAGCTCGGTTGGGGCTACACTGACACAAGCTCTCTAACGCACTTAAAGACTCCTGGGTTTTCTTCGTTTAAATGACTGAAGGCATGATTCAAAATGGTACCGCGTAGAAGGGAAAAGGCCCGGCAAGTGATTAACTGGCTGATTTGGTGACCTGGAAATGGGCCTTTGGATCAGGGAAATGCATCCCATATTCTGGACCTAAGAAGATTTTGGAATGTTTGGAGTACCTGGCGTAATAAAAGTAAAAGGCCCTGTGTACTGAATATAGACACTATGTTATGTCCTCCATAAGAACCAACTTATTCAATCTTGATATAAACTTTATACCATAAATGCTTTTCTTACACTCATTTTACCAATATAAAATGAGACCAAGAAAGAATAATTAATTAGCTTAAGATTATAGCCAATAATTGGCAGGGTCAGGATGTGGCCTCAGATCTAAGTGCAGGGTCTGCATCTAAACCACTCCCTTTGCCCCGTGTATCTGTGAACGGAAAAACAGAATCCCACAAACGATTCCTCAGTATTACCACCAGAAATTCTCCTCATTAGGAAAGTGTAAAGTGGGATCAGTTACAGGTTGCAGCTAATATTACTATTTAATGTTTTCCTTTCTTATACCAGTGAATTTCTTAATGATTTTTTAATTTAAACATTCTTCTCTTTTGTAGTTTGTACATTTATCTCAGGTTAACTGAAAGATATCTAAATGCACTTGGCTTATAGTAGGATTAATATGTTCTTATAACCACTATTGTTTCCACATGATGACAAACAAAGAAGAAATGTGGAAATAACCTTAGCACAAACCAAAGCCTCTGACAACCACTAATGTGTATCATATTAGTAGAAGAAATAGGAAGAATTAAAGATTCTGGAGAAATATGTCAATTTAGAGGATGCTCTTAAGAGCTCAATTTTCCACTGAAGATTTCAACATATTATTATTTTACCCCAAATGTTTCTATTATGCCTGAAAAACAAAATGTGACAGAGTGAAAGGAAGAGGAAGCTGATTGACAAGTTTCCTGGAAACGAGTAGAAGTGGGCTGAGGAGAGAGGGGTCGGCATGTTGGGAAAGGCATAGACTTTGGAGGCAACTTAGACCCCGGATCACATCTCAGCTCAGCCAATTCAGAACCTTGATCTTGGGCAAGTTTCCTACACTCCCGAAGCTTTAATTTTCTCATTTATAAAACTGGAAAACTATACCTAGTAAGTAGGATTCATGTGAAGACTTAACGAGACAGCAATAATATTATTGCAGTTTGGTGACGTTATTATGTACCAGTTATTACTTAGTCATAAAATAAAATGAGAACTGTGAAGTACCATTAGCCCCATTGTACAGATGTGTGAACTGAGGCTCAGAGAGGCTATGCTATCTGTCCAAGGTCACAGAGCCACTGAGGAAGGGAGGTGTGATTTACCTGCGCCTGTGTTACACATCAAGGGCAACTGCCCTTACCGGGTCACTACAGAGTGGAAGATGTGTTGGACTGAGAGAGTGGAGACTTGAGTCTTAGTCCCAGTTTGTCTCTGACCAGCTGTGGGACCCGGGACAAATCACTTGCCCTCCTCGGGCCTCAGTTTTGCCGATTTCAAAATGAAGCGCCAACCCAGATGACTTCCAAAGTCACTTCAAAATTAATAGGAAAAGCTTAAGATGGGGAGAAGTTTCCCCACCAGAACAGAAAGAGCAACAGAAGTGCCAAAATTTCTGCTCAAAGAAATAATCCCAAGATTTGGGCTGCCAGAAAGCTTACAGAGCGATAATGGACCCTTATTCAGCGCCAAGGTGACTCAGCAGGTGTCCTCAGCTCTGGGTATTAACTACCGCCCCCACTCTTCCTGGAGGCCCCAATCCTCAGGCAAGGTAGAGGCAAATCACGTTCTAAAGAGAACACTTGCTGAGCTGTGCCAGGAGACTTCAGAAACCTGGGTCCCCCTCCTGCCTATAGCCCTTCTAAGAATAAGAACGGCCTCTAAGGGAATTTTAAAACTCAGCCCATTCGAAATGATGTATGGGAGGCCCTTTTTAACGTCAGATTCCCTGTTTGATGAGAAAACTCACAGATTACTTTCCCACATTGTTAGTTTAAGTCAAGTTCAAAAGGCTCTCCAAGGATATGGAAATAAAGTGTTGCCCTTTCCCACAGAGGAAAAGGTTGAAGTCCCTGTCCGGTTAGGGGACTGTGTCTTACTGAAAACTTGGAAGGAGGGGTCCCCTGAAGACCAGCTGCAGCCAGAATGGAAGGGACCATACCAGGTCCTACTGAGCACCCCAACCGCCGTTAAGCTGTGAGGAATCGCTATCTGGCTACATCTGTCCAGAATAAAACCTGTAACTTATAAGCTCCAACAGGAACCAGGAGAGACCTACGCTTGTGAGGCAATACAAGACCTCAGGTACCTGTTTAAGAAAAACAAATGATATCATGTAGCGGTGATTAAAACAGTTCATAATTGCTTGAATATATCCAATTGAAGCTCCTAAAAAATATATATTTCAATACACAGTAGAAAAGTAAAAAGTTTCATGCTTAATCAGTATTCTAAGTATTTAACAAATTCTAAAGGTTCTTAGTAGCTCCAGCTGCCTTTGAGATGCCTGGAAGGAAACCTGGGGCGTCTTAGATATTAAGTTAACTAGGATTCTTTAATATGTTAAGTTAAATGTAATCAATCGTGACTTTAATAATTGTAAGGAGATCTCTGTCAATTGCAGGTATTTAACCATGTCTTTTAAGTCTTTTGTCGTTATAGAGAGTTAAACTGCTGTTCCAAAGGTGCTCCATCATCAAGAAGGTTATGAAAGCGGTTACAACAGTTTCACATCAAGGTAAGGCTCTGTGAGGATTCCAGCCTGTCCCGCACTGGGGCGCAGAAACAAAAGGCTATCCTGCCCCTGGGGCCCCTAGGTTAGGCATTCAGAGGTTTTTACTCCTGATAGGCAGGGTCAACGCCCCTACTCAGCCTGGAAGCAGTTTCAGAAGATGGACCTTCACCCCTCTGCAACCTCGTAAGATTAAGGGAGTAAAATCTGAGGGGGATTGAGACAGGAGGGAAGGGGGCAGGGCACAGCCACTCAAGGAATGACAGCAACCAGAATGGTGGAAGGTTCACCTCCTAGTTGGCCTTGAGGATTAAGAGGTTTGACTTCTAGCAGAACTTGAGCTTCATTATATGCTTATTGCAACAGCGTGATCAAATAACATGCCCGCAGGTGCCATGACAGTCCCAAGGCTAACCGCAAAAAGCCAAAGAATGGGCGGTGGCCCAGTTCCTGGGAATCCCAGCCCCTTCCCCAGGGCAGTTGGAATGGTCCCACCTGTAGGCGTGTGAAGCTACTGAGCCCATAAAAAGTGGCACGCCTAGCGGCCCTTTTCGCTCCCTCCTCTTGGGAGACGGCCCGCACTCTGTCTGTGGAGTGTGTACCTACTTTTACTTTACCCTGAGCACCCTTTCCTTGCTTTTCTCTTGCCTTACACTCTATGCAGTGTGTATCTCTCTAAATAAATCTACTCAAAAAAAAAAAACTAATAATAAATGTGAACTTGCTCTTTTCTTCTGTGAGAGGCTCCTCCTGCCACTGGTGGGAAGCTGGATCCCTGCAGTGAACTGACAGTGGAAATGTTGACATGACGTGAGTCTCCTGGTTCTTCCCTCCCACCCAAGCACACCCTCAGTCACTGTCGGCGCCAGCGTCGGTGTGAGACTCTGTCTGAAGCACTTAGTCATGCGGACAGCCCGCTTCAAAAGCAAAGTGTATTTGCCTGAATTCAAATTTACCGGAAATGACATTCATCCTCTTTCTCACATGATAAGAGTTATCACTTGCCTGTGACAGGCAGCAGTTGCACACAGAAGGGAATTTAAAAAGAGAATCAAAGTGGAAAGAAGAAAGGTAAAATAAGGAAGCTATTTTGTCTTATCTCTCAAATGAAGTTGAACTTTTAGAGGTGAGGTAACACAAGCTAATTTAAAATATTACTCTGATAGAACAGGGTGTGCAAGGAAAACCAAAAGCAGAATAAGAAGTTCTCGGGCATTCGGAATAACCAAGCTCTAAGCTGGGGAGACAAAAACCGTTCAACACTTTTAAAAGAAACGTTAAAAACAGTCTTTTATCACTGAAAAATCTTTTCTGTAACTCAAAATAATTTTACTTTGTCTGTTTTGACCAATTATTGCCCAAAATGATGATTTTGATGATCAGCGTCTAATAGATGGAGGTTCACCGCTGACCCGGCTCTTTGCCCGGCTCTCGGACCTACAGTTCCTTCCATACAATGGTCCCTGTGCTTAATCATTATTTCTCAAGGACTAGTCTACCAAGAGGTCAGAATCCCAGCACAAGGGCTCATTTCATTCCCCATCTTTCCCAGCAGTGGCTTCTGGGTTGTGAAATTGTGCCATTTCAGCCCAGAGAGGTTCTACAAGCAGTCTACGAGCGGACTTTGATTCGGCCAGCCCACTTAATCGAGAGCATCTTAATAGTCGCTGATGACCAGGGGCTTCGAAAGATTTGGTAATGGATGGGCTGATCATACCACGTGAAAGTTAGTTCAAATTGCCCTCGATAAGAGTCTACCACCAATTCAACTGACTGAGAGATGTTTAGCGGATCCTGGTGGGTGATCTAGTACTGATTCTGCCTATTTGCAAATGATTTGTAGAGTCCACATGCTGTTTAAAAAGCCTATAAGACACTGTATTGTAAGATGTCATCAATACTACTGCAATCAGAGAGTAAGATAAAACACGATTTGGAGATTCTAAAGAAGCTAAGAAATTGGGAGTTCGAGATTTGCAGGTACTAACTACTACACATAAAATAGATAGACAACAAGTTTACGCTGTACAGCACAGGGAACTACATTCAATATCTTGTAGTAAGCTATGATGGAAAAGAACATGAAAACAAGCAAACAAAAAAGAGGCTAAGTTTCACCATAGAAAGAAAAGCTCATAAGCTTGTGGGTAAGAATCATGAACATAAATATTACATTTGGAAAAGCTGAGATTCACTAGTTTTAATACTATTGTTTGGGGAATATGAGAAGGGTGAATTAAATATAGATGGTTGATGCTCCAGGCAACTGAGAAGGAAAAGAGGGGTCTTTTGGTGAGACCAGCAAGAGAAACATATTACTACAGCAAAGACCTTTTTCACACTTGTCTGCCTTTAACTGCTAGTCACAATCAAATGTGGCATTTGCAAATAAATGCCTTTACACTGGAGGTCTCTGTCCTCTTTGAGGATTACTTTTTGAAACATAATTGAGCTTGGAAAGTACTGCCTAGAAAGAATCCTAGATCCAATACTGTGTGTGTGTGAGAGTGTGTGTGTGTGTGGTCTAACAGAGTGGGTTCTAAACGTTAAGAGCGTATGTTAACATAGCGTTTCCTAACGCCTAGATCCAAAGTGAGATGAGCGATTAAAACAATTTCTCTTCCACTTGATCAACTAAGTTCAGTACAACCACGTGCAGTCAACAGAGTAGACAAAATCTATCCTGAATCGCATACCAGTGCAGGGAGAACTTCATTATTTCAGATGAAAACAGTAATCATTTAGATTAAAAACTTTCCTTTACTGTGACGAAAGACTCATTTAAATGCAAATATTTTCCTAGTTATCTTGTAAGGTAGATTTAATTTCTTCTTTAAGAAGTAAATTTCTAATTCATATGTAGTTCTTTACTCCCCAAGCATTTGTTTTAATCATGCACATCATCCATGATTATATCCACTAGGAGAAGTTAGCAGGAGAACCCAAACCATCGAGACCACAGGAGAAGGAGTGGAGTGTCCAGGGCCTTTCATAAATATTCATCGAGCACTCAGCTGTGCATGAGGCCCGCGTTCACGGTTAACACCGATGTGAGGATGAGGTGGGTGATAATGCTGCTGTACTCTGCATTAGTCAAATCACATCTTGAGAAATGTGTGCAGTTTTATGTTTCTTGCTTTATGTGTCTGACCTGGAGGCAAGAGATAAATGTTACCTGGGGGAAATGAAAGGAATCAGGGATGCTAAGCATCGAAAAGAGGCTTGGATTGAAATAAGGCAGTAACCTCAAACCTCATGAGGTCAAGGACCACCTGTTTTATGCTCCCAGCTCCTTGCATCCTGGCATAAAATAAATATTCAGTAATTATCTGTGGAAAGGGTTTTTGAGGGGAAATCAGATTAAAGAGGGATTATATATATTTAGTCCAGCTCAGAGAGGCAGAGGGAAGAGTCAGGACAGAATTGTTTAGCCACAAATTCTACCTTAATGTAAGGATGACCTTTCTGACACTGGCTCATAAGAGTAGAGGCTGCTTATAAAGTGTCGAGTTTATTAGAAATAGAAATAAATGTTCAACTAAATGCTGGGTAGTTATTATAGAGGTCATTTCTGTTCTGATCTGGATGTAAGATTTAGGTTAAAAAGTGCCAACATTCTATAATAGTATCATTTAGCTACTTGACAAGTTTTACCTCAATTATCTTGATGGTTTATGAGGAAATGTATCTACACATTTCTTTCAAATTTCCCTTACAATATATCTGTGAGAATCAACCCTGATCACATACATTAAGCATCGTGACTAGAACACTTGGTTTGTGTTTCAGCTGGTTCTCATTCTGTTTTTGTTTTTATTTTTCTTTTATTGAAGTGTAATCGATTTACAGTGTTAGTTTCAGATGCACAGCAAAGTGATTCAGTTATATGCATACATACGTATATACTTTCTCAGTTTTTTTTTCCAGTACAGCTCATTACAAGGTATTGAATATAGTTCCCTGTGCTATACAGTAGGTCCTTGTTGTTTATCTATTTTATATATAGTAACATGTATCTATTAATCCCAAACTCCTACCCTACCCTTCCCCTGTCTCTTTCCCCTCTGGTAAGCACAGTTTGTTTTCTGTGTCTGTGAGTCTATTTCTGGTTTGTAAATAAAATTGGGGGGTTTTTTTAGATTCCAAATATAAACGACATCATATGATATTTGGCTTTGTCTGACTTACTTCACTTAATATGATAATCTGTAGGTCCACCCATGTTGCTGCAAATGGCATTATTTCATTCTTTTTATGGCTGAGTAGTATTCCATTGTGTGTATATACCACATCCTTTTTACCCATTCATCTGTCAATGGACATTGAGGTTGCTTCCATGTCTTGGCTATTGTAAACAGTGCTGCTGTAAACACTGGGGTGCATGTGTCTCTTTAAATTTGAGTTTTCTCCAGATAAACGCCCAGGAGTGGGATTGCCAGATCATATGGTAACCAATTCTTAATGGTAAAAATATTTCTTTGACAAATTCACAACAGAAATGCAGCCTCTGTACCTAGCCATAAATACATGGGGTTAATGCCACATGGGTAGAAATAGCCTTCAAAATTTAGCTACTGCAGGGAGCTGACTCCCCCCTCGATATGATTCACTTTTCAATTTTAAACTTCATTTTGATTTTCCACTGCTACCCTGTGAAAACTGACGCTCAGAAGGCAAGGCAGGCCATGACGCCTTACTGTGATGCCAGGCCAACAGCAGAGTGCCTTGTGCTACTCCCTCAGCCACTCCTGGAGCAGAAAAAAAGTTCAGTGATGCCACAAGTCAACAAACAAAGCTGCAGTTGCCAGCTGGAACTTGAAGAACACTGGGTGCAAAATGAGGAAGGACTTTGGCAAACTGACCAAACTGGCAAACAGTCCTAAATCTGGTTGGTTATGATTAGACAGAATCGACTTTATTTTCATGACAGAAAAAAAGAAAAACCTGCCCGGTTAATAAACTCACCACAGTTTCAACTCACAGCAATTGAACACCTGCATGTCAGTTATAAGGGCTAAAAAAAAAAAAAAACACTATTTGGAAATTGTTTTATGATAGTTTTATATCATTAAAAAAATTTAAACTAATGACCTTAATATTTTTTCCTTAGTAATGTTAAACACCAGGAGTTCTCAGCTGGATGCTTGGCTATTTTTCTATTTGAATTTAACATATTGGAATACATACTGGTTCAACCAATACCAGTCATTGATGTATAGGTAAAAAGTCTCTGACCCTAGCCTAAAATATTTTAAGTGGTCCACATCTGAAGGAAACCTCTGAAACCATCAGGGCCTAATAGTCATGGCCATAATCATAATGACAACCACCACCACTACAAACGTGAGCCATCATGGTATGTTAACGTGGTTTTAGCTACCTCAGCAAGCTTGGTTTCATTCTTATGCCTATTACTGAAATAAGAAAACCGGGGCATTGGGAAGTCAAGCAGCTGACATAAGGTCACACAGCTGCTAAGTAGTAGAGATGGGATTTGAACCTACGTCATCTGCTTCTAGAGTCCTTGCCCTTATCCACACTATCTCCTACCTGTCTATGGTCAGGGAATGAAAGCACCAGGATGATCGAGCACAGCCCTTGAATTATTGAAGCAAGGACCAGACTGAGCTCCAGAGAAAGGGTCAGAGCACAAGACACCCACTGACTACCAATGACAGGTCAGCTTCAACCTCCTCTTGGCTTTAGTGACCCAGACTATGAAGACACTGGCTACACGATAGCAAGTATTTAGACATGTGGGTGTAAGGATGGGTGCATCTTTGCTGCTGCCTCTGACCCTCCACTCACTACGACAGGAAATCAATCACACAGCTTACTGTCCATAACGATTAACATGACTTCATTACCCCATTGTCTTCATCAACATAGTTTACTATTCCACGTGGCTCTTTCCCAGAAGAAAAAGTTACAACACTATTGTTCACACCAGGAACTGAAGGATTCATCAATTCTTGAATACAAAGCACCAAACAACAGTTTACATCCCAAGACTCTTTGAAATCCTTGTCTCAAGATTTTCACTTCTGAAACTCCTAAGCTACTTTATGGTGATACACACCCAGTCCTAGCTAACCCCCTATGTTGAAAGATCTACCTTAAACCAGACTTGAAGATCTTAGTAATTATCTCATCTTGGTCCTTCTTTCACTGAGATGCTATCAAAGTTCTGTGGAGGGCTGTCTTCCCTCACTGCGCCAAGCAATAAACTTAGCTTTGTCAACAGGTTGTGTTTTATGTATTTTGAGGGGCCAGCATTCAATACCTCTCAAGGGGAAGCTGGTCACTGCTTCCAGGAACCTTTCTTTGCCACTCCTTCCCCTCTCCAAAAGAAAACAGAAACACTTAGGACTTGCTAAGGTGCTGACTATTCAAAACTTTTTGACATTGTTAGGGGAGTCACCATTTGTCTTGTCATTGCCTAAGTTCGAGCAAAATATTCTTAATATATAAATATTGGAGGATTCATGATGTGACAGTTTATTTTAATGTTAAATGTTTGCTTTTTGTTTAAAATTTCCAAGAGACTTCATTTAAAAATCACACTTGGGGAGGGTATATAGCTCAGTGGTAGAGCGCATGCCTTGCATGCTTGAGGTCCTAGGTTCAATCCCCAGTACCTCCATTAAATAAATAAATAAAACTAATTACTCCCCTCCCCACTAAGAAAAATCACACTTCCTTTGCCTAAACAAAGTATTGTGCATAGAAACAGCATAATTTAACCAGATATCATCAAGAAGTTTAGATATATGAAGTCAACTGGTACAATATGGAAATGCTAACTTCTTCTCAAAAATAATTTACCATTATTGTTTCCTTTTCCATATGTATGATGTTACAAAGAATATTTGAAATGTGTATGCATAGTTTAAGAAATAATAATACAAGAAGCACCCATGTGTTCACTACCCTAGTTGAAATACAGAATGCTACTGAGACAACAAACAGCCCTATTTTATGTTTTTATAATTATCATGGCTTCTTGATACACTTTTTACAAACATATTTCTCAAACTTACTGTGCAGTGGCTATGTCAACTTTTTCTTCTCCTGGCACCCCTACAATCTGATTTATGGTAAGCATTCTACCTGTTTCAGAAAGGAGGTTGACAATTAATCTTCCAGATTAAAAAATCCTAGTTAAAAACTAGAAAAGGTCTTGGCAGTTTACTCAAGACAGATTTCTTCTTCTTCTTTTCTCCCTTGGTCCATAATAAAATGGTTTTTAAATGCTTCCTTGCTCCCATGACAATTTGGACCAGTGCCCACACTCCTACTCCATTCGGAGCCCCATCTCCGCACTAGCATTTACAGACGGGGGAAGGGGGGCGCTGTGTGTGTGTTCAGTCCTCTTCCCAGCGCCCCGTGGCGCCTTGAACCAAGTATGTGTTCAGCACGTGTTAATCAAATGCAGGGCTGGCGTTCTCAGCAGATGGGAAACCTCAGGGAGGTCTTTGCTGTTCTTTAACATTCTCTTCCACATCTTCCCTTCTCCTCTTTGCTCCTCCTCCTCTCTCATTGCCTGTGTCTTAGTCCCTGGCGTGGACCACGGCTCTCCTACCCTACAGATAGCATGCAGAATAACAGATTGCTAAGCCCTGATTTATCATGGCTTCTCTTCATTTTACTCTTTTCTGATCATTTATTTTCAATAGTTTTCTTTAATTTCAAAAAGGAATCAAGTTGTTTGTCAGAAATGAAATGGTCCAAAGATATATAAATAAATACCTATTTTCTAGTCGTACCATCTGAATAACCAGTGTTAATAGCTTAGGACATTCCTGCCTTTTATCAATGTTCTCAAAACTATATACACATCTCTTTCCCTCTCTCTCTCCATAGACACAGAATTTCCCCATCTTCCCATGCTGCCTTCAGAAGGAATTGTATTATATGCATGATTCTGAAGGTTTATTTTTTTCACTTAACAATAAGTCATGGATTATGGATATGAGTCGAACTTGATTTTTTTAATGGCTACTGATATCCTATAGTATAGAAGCACTGAAATATATTCAACCATTTTAAGTGGACAATCTCGTTTTCAGCTCTTTGCCATTTCAAATAATGTTGTAGTAAATATCCTTGTGTGTGTGTGATGTATGCGTGCATGTGTATCTGCAAATTTTCTATCATTTGACCCATAAACTGCCAGAGATAACAGAAATGAGAAATTGTTGGGACTTCTTTTCACTGATGTTCTTTACTCAGGAAAAAATAAGAGCCTCAATAAGGTGATGATGAGGCATTTCAACTCATTTCTAAGAGGATGTGAAATTTTGCTAACAATGTAAGCTGCAAATGAGACTTTAAAAAAGTGTTTCATTTCACGTCATGGTACTTTGTACACCATCAAAGAAAAGTAATCAAAATGCAAACAGAAGCTTCCTGCTCAAGGGAAATATAAATAGAGACCTAGAATGAGTTGGATGGCAATCACTCCTTGTTGGAAAAAAATGCTTTTACTACAAAATAAATGAAACATTTAATGTCCCAATTCCATTTGGGAGTGATGTACGTTTTAAGGCACAATTCCTCTTGCTAATCACAAACGCAGAACCCCTTGGATCCTCATGACATAGGAGGAGAGAGTTCAAACAGCCAGCTGCCTACCACAGAAAGTCTATAATTGGAGTGGAAAGAGGGCAGATAACGCATAGCTCTTGCTGCATATAAGGAAAGCCCACAAGGCATGCAGAAATTGTTGGCCCTATATTCAAATTGTTTGTGTGACAGAAAGGATTCTTAGAACTAGTTTGGGAACTAGAATTTGAAGCATAATGTACACTTATGAAGGAGAGTCAGAATGGGAACAATTCTTTTTAGACTATTATAGAATTACATCAAACTCCCCCCTACCCACATCTACCTCACTCATCATATAAAAACAATAATCAGAGTATTTTGACAATTCATTCCTTCAGTTTTCAAAGATGAAGCCTTCTTATAAACCCCATGCTACGCTACACAGCATATATGCAAATACAGTCCTTCCCTACCCTCCACGCTACCCCTTCTTCAGTGAGAAAACGAGGGATTGTAATGCAGCATGAGTGTTGTAATGGGGAGAAGTCCAAATGCCCCGAGAAGAGCTATCTGGCCTTGACTTGGGGTCAGGAAAGATCTTGTGGGTCAGTACTGTCTAAGCTTATGAACAAGTTAGAGTTGGATGAAAATTATTCCAGGCAGAGGGTATATCCTCAAAAATCAAGGAGTGATAAACTCACTAAGGCATTAGAAGATGCTTAAATGATAGAGCATAGTGACTGAGGGGTGATGAAGATGTGAGAGATCAGGCAGGTCACAGGAAGAAAGAACAGGATGGAATTGTGGCTTCTGCAAGACCATGCCAGCTGCAGTGTGAAGAACAGCCTAAAAATCAGGCAAGAACAGGAACCTGGAGACAAGTTAGGAGGCTGTTGCCAATTTTTCAGCTGAGATGATAATGACCTGACCTAGGGAAATGGTAGTGAAGATGGGGAAAAGAGATGCAATCAATTTTCCAAGCTCAGGCTGGGAGTCTTGTTTGTTTGGAAGCAGATCATCTGACAGTCCTGGACTTGGTTTGATGGCAATTTCTTTTCTCCCAAAGTAGAGGAAGCAAGAAGGCACACTGCTTGTTTGGATTTAATTCTAACCAACAAGGAAGAAACATCTGGTGCTTTGGTGGCTACTCCTATGGCAAGGCCTAGTGGTTTAGGTTACCAACCAGCCAGCCAAAAAAGCTAGCTGAGACTTAATAAGGATGATTAGAAACCTACCCAGAAATACAGAATCACCTCTGTTATGGAGTCACTTCAGTTCCAGAAGTTTGTACATAAGTCTATTTCTTGTTCTTAGGTTCAGAATAACACCATACATTGCCATTTGTTGTTGGAGCTTAGAAATGAAATACTTTTTGTGTGTTTCACTTTTTTTCTATATGGGAAGATTAGTAAATACAATTTTTCGATACGATTATTTAATAAGAAGGGAAATTGACCAAATGGGGAGAGTCAGGAACAGAGCAACCATGAAGACAAAGCATGTCCTCCTTTAAAATATTGTTGAGCCTGGACTGTGAGCAAGGCACTGTGTCCGGAGATGAAGACATGACGGTAAACAAATAGACCTAGTTCCATCCTCCAGCAACCACATGGGGGTCAGCAAAGCAAAGTGGAGGCTGGAGAAGGGAGAAGCATAGAAGCTGGCTTCAAGGAGCCAAAAAGCTGTCAGTAGGAACAGGGGCCCAATTTATTCTGTTTAAATTAAGCCACTGAGTAGGATTTGGGAGAGAAGAATTCCAGCAAATTCTGGTTGTGTGGCTGAGATAAACTGTCTGAGGTGACGCAGTAGCGGGTTCTCCCTTCTGCTAGCTGATGCTGCATTTGACTTGCACTGTTTCATTTAAACGTCAAACTGCTCTTTGAGATAATTGCCACGACTAGCCCCATTTTACACATGAGGCGGTGAAGTTTCAGAGATCCCGCGGTTAGGACACAGCAGAGCCACCATGTGACTTACTATGGTCTTTACTGTGAACTCCACCACTTCCCCATTTTTTGCAAAAAAAAAAAAAAATCATTAACAGGCTGCGTAGATGGTGATCAAAAGGTTTCTCTAAGTAAAGAGGGAGAACTACCAGGATGTTAAGAGTCCTCCTAAACCGCACATTCAAGTATTCTAGATATTTCCAGAATATGAGACACATGTACTAAAAATATGCTTCAGATGACAAAATTATCAAGATAGAGAACAGACTCGTAGTTGTCACGGGTCGGGGGATGTGTGGTAGGTGGGTGTGGTTATAAAAAGATCCTTGTGGTGATGGAACACTTCTGTATCTTGCTTGTAGTTGTGGCTGCAATAATCTACACATGTGATAGAACTGCATAGCACTACATACACACATGCATGCACACAAGTGCATGTGAAACTGGAGAAATCAAAATAAGGTTGATGGATGTCAGTTTCCTAGTTGTGGGGCTGCGTAATTAACACAAGAGTTACTGCTGGGGGAGACTACACAAAGGGGTACGTGATCACTCTGTGTATTATTTCTTGTATGTGAATCCATAATTTCAAAGTAAAAAGCTAAAAGCATATGTGGCGCAAGCACAGGAAAATGCCTATGCAAACACTGGCGGTTGTCCTTCCCCAGCATTCTTCTCTACCCCACGCTCCTCCAATGGAGGGAAACCTGGAGCTACTGCAAAATGCGCTCCCTCTGTATTCCCAGGAGCATGTCTGACTGAAGACATTTTCCCCCAAGTTCCTGTGCGCTGGACACATTAATAGTTCCCCCTAGTGCTTTTATTTGCATTTCTCCACATCATTCAGGAAAGCGTTCCCTGGAAAATGCATTCTGGGAGGTAACAAAAGTTCTGACATTGATTTTAGCGCATGAAAACAGATAATGGAGCTAAGGAGGGAAAATCTGCATGATGAAATGATAAAACTCAAATGATTGCAACTCTGCATTTTATAATTACAGAATTTGGGTGGTATCTTGAATATTATCTCCAGATAAGATTGACTCAGTCATCCAGCTTTCCAAAGAGCATTTGGAGGAATGCCACCTTGTAATTTTAACCCTCTGATTATAAAAATAATCAATACCTACATTATTAAAAAAAGAGAGAATAAAAATCACCTATAATGCCACTATTCAAATATACATATGCCAATTTTTCTTCTCTGCTCTAGTTCTTCTTAATCAGGACACTTGATTATAAATGGCAGACACTCACTGAGACCTTGCAACCTTCGGGTACAACCAGAAACTGGGGCTCAGCTGCCGTACTTAGGGCTCATTCGCAGGTTTTGCAGTTCTTAGCTCTGTTTGCTTTGGTGTCACTTCCATCCTCAGGCAGGTTTTTCCCTTTTGGTGGCAGAAATGGCTGCAGTGGATCTTGACTTCTATCTCACTTTTAGGGGATCTTAGCTGGAAAGAGAACTTCTCCTTCCTCACAGCTCTACTAAAAGCCCCCAGACTGGGTCTAATGAACTTGACTGGGCTAAGAGGCTATTTCTGAGCCAAACACTGACCAAAGAGTTAGACTGTGCTCGGCGCCAGGTCCGGGTCATGGTCATGAAATCAGGTGATGGATGGGGGCATGGGATCAGAGTGCTTTTACCAATATAGTTCTGTTATGGTTTGGTAATCGCTAAATCACCGTTACCACTAAATCACCTGTAGGTCAACAGATTTCTCCTGTTTTTCAGTCATTCGCCCTAACTCCACTGTGGTAAGAATATCACCTTAAATACAAAGAAAAATGCAAATAAACGTAAGACCACTATTGTCAAGCTGGTATCCACTTAGTGCAATAGATCATTACAGTTGTGGGGACGATACAGTTTCTCATACGCTGAGACTAAGAAGCAGGGTTGGCTGTTAGTTCTCAGGGCACGTCAGACATTAACAAAAACGGAGACTGAAAAAGACCGTACGTAAGAGAGACCACTGTGCAGCTCACTGTTTTGCAAACTCTGAGTCGTGATTTATTTGTGGGTTATGAAATCAATGTAGAGAGTCATGATGAATTTCAGAAAAGGAAATAGAGTAGAAAACATGAAAGTGCAGCACAGATGGTGAAGTTAAGAATTGCTTCATATAAATGCTGGGGAGGGTGTGGAGAAAAGGGAACCCTCCTACGCTGCTGGTGGGAATATAATTTGGTGCAGCCACTATGGAGAACAGTATGGAGATTCCTTAAAAACCTGAAAATAGACTTACTGTATAATCCAGCAATCCCACTCCTGGGCATTTATTTGGAGGAAACTCTAATTTGAAAAGATACACGCACCCCAATGTTCGTAGCAGCACTGTTTACAATAGCCAAGACATGGAAACAACGTAAATGTCCATCGACAGATGACTGGGTAAAGGTATGGTGTGTGTATGCATGTGTGTGTGTGTATATATGTATATATGTGCGTATGTATGTATGCAAATGTGTGTGTGTATATATATAATGGAACACTACTCAGCCATAAAGAAGAATAAAATAACGCCATTCGCAGCAACATGGATGGACCTGTGATTGTCACACTAAATGAAGTAAGCCAGAAAGAGAAAGAAAAATACCACATGCTATCACTGATATGTGGAGTCTAAAACAATGACACAAATGAACTTATTTATAAAACAAACAAACACACAGACACAGAAAACAAACTTATAGTTAATGGGGGAAAGGTAGGGTGGTAGAGGGATAAAGTGGGAGTTTGGGATTTGCAGATACCAACACTATATACAAAATAGATAAACAACAAGGTCCTACTGTACAGCACAGGGAACTATATTCAATACCTTGTAATAGACTGTAATGAAAAAGAACATGAAAAATCACTATGAATCACTATGGTGTACACCAGAAATTAACACAACGTTGGAAACCAACTATACTGCAATAAAAAGAAGAGCTTCATAAAAAACTTGGGTTACAATTCAAGCGTGGGCATGCACATTCATGGACACGCTCTGGGTCACAAGTCAAAATGTATCTTACCATAGGTTGAATTAATTGAAATCACTGTTGTCACTTGTATAATCAGAGCTGGGATCTAAAATGTTAAGGAGGAAAGTCCATTTAATATGTTCTGCACTGAGCATGAGTCACCAGTGAGCAAGCATCTCTTTAACATTCAAATCCCATGTAGCTGAGAGGGTCAGTGACTTGCATTGTGCTGGGATCACCTGGTTTAGACGAGAACAACGCTCAAGGGGCTCAGGATGAATCTCACGGATCTACATGTGTCCTCAGTGCCATTTTTGCTGCATGTCCTTGGTAAGTATTGGTGTCTCCAAGGAACACCGGTCAAGGTATGCCACCTTTCCTTTAAAATAAACACATCTTTATTTGCCAACTAGTATTGTCAACATAACTGAAAAATTCAAGAAAATTTTGAGCTGGTTGAACTGACTTTATCAAGGATTTTATATATTACCTAGTATCAAGTTACGCTCTGATCGTTTCTTTCAGTGACTTGTTGATTTTATGTGTTTACGCAGAAATATTTACAGTTCTAGTGGAGCCTGAATGGTTTGAACTGTTTAAAAGAAACTCCTTTCTACTGATCAGTGCACAAGACAGCGGCGGCTCCTTAGAAGCCCTTCCATAATCATTGCCCTCTCCCACTTTAAAAATTAACATCTCTTGTTTCAGTCGCAAGCTTATGACCCCACCTTACAACTAGATTCCCACGTGTCACTTGCCTCCCCTCCCCCATCAGCTCTGTAGCTGCCACTCTCGGATTTCTTCAGAATCCCAGCCAAGAGCCAGATCTGCTGTTTTCAATTTCTGGCACCCTTCAAAATATCTTTCAGATAATAAATGAAGTTGAAATGGGTCAACATTCCTTCTCACCATCCGCTCAAGGACAATGATTTCAAAATTTTTATCGCCAGGGTTTCAGTGGCCAGGCCCGTAACACCAAACACCCACCAGAGATTCTCCATTTTCAAGTCTCTTAACCTAATAAGTCTACATATAAACTCTTTCTCTATCCCCTAGAACAGCAATTTTCTCCTCCTGACTTCCTGTGTCTATTAAAATTCACTGTTTTCTCTAAGATACCAAGACTCAAAACTTCAAGATCATCTCGAATTCCTTCTTTGGTCCTCACCTTCCACATGCAGTCATCATGACGTCATTCAGCCATGTCTATATCTGCCTAGCCAGGCTCTAAACCTATTCCACAAGTTCATTCTGTCCAAGACGGCATCATGAGAGTGTCACTTGATGGACCAACCATCAGGCCAGAAATAAATGCAGCATGACATCATGTTAGGCATAGTTTTCTATTTCTAGCTTAAAATCAACCTAAAACATAGTAGGAGCTCCCTGGGAAAAGCAAATGGTTTTACCATTTTCTGTTTTTTTTTTAAACTTATTTTTAATAAGGTTTTTGATTAGTTTAGTTTTGAAGGGGGTTGGTTGGAGGTTATTAGGTTTCCTTATTTAATTCTTTTTTTGATGGAGATGCTAGAGATTGAATCCAGGGCCTCGTGCATGCTAAGCATGTGCTCTACCACTGGAGCTATTCCCTCCCCACTCCATTTTCTGCTTCTTTTTAAACAAAAATAATCCTCATTCTCACTATCTTAATCATTAAACACCCATTATTTCATACACACACACACACACACACACATATATATGTATTTACAACTTCTGTATGACAGCATTATTTCCTTTCACATTTAAGCTCCTTCTATATTCCTAAATGTTTGGGGGTGCTAGATAAAACCAAAGCAGAACCCTTCATTTCCCTTTTATTTCTTTCTAACTTTCTTTTAAATGAGCCACATTTCATTTCACTTTCCTATAACTGGAAAAGCAACAACTACATTTTAAGTCAGTGAGGGCAAATAGCTCTCATTTTCCTTATAGGCAAAGATGGCTAATTGCTACCCACAGTGCTATATCGGGTAGGACTGTCGGTCACAATCAGATTCTGCCAGAAAGAGTGCTGTGGTCGGTTAGTGAGGTCTGCCATTGCCTTGAGTAGGACAGGCGATGACTTGCATATTATCCTGGGTCCAAGCAAGATTCAAGTTCAATTTTAAGTAGACAGAAGAGTGTGGCATCTGTATGGCATCACCTGAATGGTGAGTAATTAGGGCTTTGGGCAGACAAGGAGCTATTGTGTCATCCTGTCACAATACTGAAACTCCAGGGTTAGCAATTCATGAAGACTTTTTGAGAACGTTCACCATTAAAAATTTTACGGGGGAAGTTTCACTGTTACAATACAACTCTTTCCTTTATTCTGGGAAAGATAATGAGCTTAAGCCATTGTCAACAAACATCTAAGGAGGGACTAGTCTATCAGACTGCCCTTCAACCTGGAGTGTGAATGAAAGAAATGGTCCTTTGTATTGAAATATGGGATAAATTCATTAGCAGGAGAAAGTGAGAGTCAGGAGGATGAGACTCTGGGCAGAGAGAAATGAAAGTGAAATCCATGACAGTGGTGGGGATGGTACAGCTCAAGTGGTAGAGCGCATGCTTAGCATACATGAGGTCCTGGGATCAATCCCCACTACCTCCTCTAAAAACAAAAATAAGTGAACCTAATTACTTCCCCCCTAAAAAAAGTAAATAAAATTATAGGTAAATGTATTTTAAAAAAAGGCAAAATTGATGAGTAAAGAAAGTGTTTTTCCTTTCTTAAAACATAACCCCTCCCCCTCAAAATCTTAAAAGAGTAACAAAGTAAAAGATAAACAAACTAAACTAATAAAAGGAAAATAACAACCCTGGTAAGACTCATTGCTAGTCTTCTCTGAAAGGCTACCACTCTCCTGGCCTTTTCTCCCTCACAGGAAGCAGCAAGGCGTATCCAAGAAGCACAAGCTGTTGAATTCTCTTCTAGGTGGAAATGGTTTTGCATCAGCTAAAAGGAAATAGAGACTTAGGCCCTTCTGATTGTGGCGATGACACCAATCACAGCAGTAAACATAACGGCAACCACCCCTGTGTGTGCCATGTCCTAGCTCTGGGTGAGCCATACCCACGGCATCCCGCCTTGGTCCTCACCCAGCCCGTGAGGGGGTGGCTCTTATTATCTCTGACGTACAGCTGGACTTCGGTCATCTGCTTGAAGTCACACAACGAGGAGGTGACAAGGACAGAGCCAGAGCCTGAACCCAAGTCTGTCTAAGGCCGAAGCTCATTCCCTGCTCCGTCCCCTCTGCAGGTCCCCCTCTAGCTCCACGAGGAGCCCGAGGTAACTGTCCCCATCAGCTCCGGGGCTCAGACAAGACGATGCGCGTGGGCAGGACCCAGGAGAGAGAGCGAGCTACCACTCCACAGCAGGAAAAGTGGCTTTCATATTGTTTATACTTAAATGAGACCCTCTAGACCAGAGTTCTCTCATTTCCGCACTTTGTGCGAGTATATAAATTCTTCCAAAATGGGATTCACGTGACATTTACCTAGCAACATTAACCCTGAATCTCCCCGTAGGAAAAACTGTAAACTGGTGCTAATATTCACATCTGAACAGGATAATATGGACAAATCAAAGAAAATGCCTCCTGGTTTGTGTACCTTGTATAAACAGATGTTTAAAACTTTAGTTTGCCTACATTTACCAAGCATATAAATGAGATCTAATTAAACTGAAATTCCACAGAAAGCTTTCCAAAGCCCCTAGTTTACTCATCCAGTATAAACACTGTAATTGAATAAAATACAGTGTATTAAACAATTTAAAATGTAGGCTCATGGTTCCTTAAATTCAGGAAATACAGTATTCCAGTTGCACTGAGTGACCCAAAGTGATTAAAGTTTTTTTTTAAACTGGAAAAACAATTAATACAGAAAAGCACATAGTATAAAAACATCCATGTGTCCTCAACCCAGAATGAAATAATACTAACATTTAGCCATATGTGCTTCTAAAATTGTTTTTAACACAGGAAAAATAAAGCAATAGAGAGAAAGCTGAAGTATCTTGTATCCTTCCTGAGTTCCATATCCCTCCTTCCTGCTCTGCCTCCCCAGAGACAGCTTCTCTTTGGAACCTGGTGGGTATCCTTCAAATTCATGTTTTTATATTTTACTAGGAAGCCAGAATCTAAATATTATATTATGATGGCTTGTGATTTTAGATTTTATAAAAATGGTCTATTTTATATCAGGCATTCTGTTACTCGTATTTTTAAACTAAAGGCGGTATCTATTCAATTTAATACAGAAATAACATAGCTATTTATGTTAACTGCTATACTGTATCCCAGCGTTTAACTACATCAGAGTCCACGCACTCCTTTGTCAGTGACGATCCCTCCTCCCTACCCTTCCTTTTTTCTGTTGCAAGCGTGACTTCCCGTGTACATGTCCGTGTGTTTTTCTAGGGTGTGTACCTGGGAGTGAAACTGCTGCATCGTAGGCGTTTGCATTTTCAGACTTACTAGGTAATTGCCAAATTGCTCTGCCAAGTGATTGCACCATTTGACACTCCCACCAGCAGTGTACCGGAGTTCTCATTTCTCCCAGACTTACAAACACTTCAGATTGTCTGAGCTTTGAATTAGGAGTCCTGATTTTAGTTTCTTTTTTGCCAGCCTTTCGGTTGTGTATGGGGTCTATCATAGCAGCTGTTGGCAAGCGTTTTTCTTATTATCAGCAAAGAGCACAACACAAGCAGCACTGATACTTTGAAGGCATATTTGTTGCAGATACGTATCAAATGTATTTGGTTATGAGACCATATAATAGAACAAAACAAGTATTTCCTTTTGTACAGATCGACTGAATCAAGCAATCACCAAGCAATACCCACAGACTTGGAGAAGTGTAATAGTCATTTTGCATTACCTTCCTTTGCTTGCAGTGTCAACCAGCTATTTTTCATTAGCATTTAGCATCACATTGACATTGACTTATTCCCTTTTACTTGGAATCAGATGATCTTTGCTTGGCAGGGAGGCATAGCAACTGTTTCATCTAACCACCCCTGAGGAATTGTATTAATGTTATAGTAGTTACTACATACGTAGTCTGGCAAAACTTTTTCATATAAAGATAAATTGTCAAGGCCTTCGAAGGTAAAGAGAATGAAAGGATGAGATAGGAAAATGGATATCACAAAATAGACCTTGCCTCTTTAAATGTAGCATTTGAAATCAGTATTTTCCATCGCATCTGGTTCTAATGATGAAATACTTAACAACTCAGCTGATAATCAATGAGTGACTTATCCATACAAAGGTGCCTCTGTGGTTTGACACTAGGTCTACTTTTCCTTCTCCTTTGGACCTATGAATGTGTCTGCGAGTTCATGCAAAAGGGCAGAAACAGCTACACAGTGTTTACTGTGTGTTTACACAGTGTCTACACGTGTCATTCAAAAGATGAATGCAACACTTGGAAGCGTAAGAAGGGGAAAGAAATATCATGAAGTTTGCTTCCTGTCTTCTTCCTTTTTGTGGGTATAAGAATGATGATGGGGGAACAAAAAAAACCAAGAATTTACGCACAACAGAATTTTAGAGATTCGCGGGCCATTGGAGAACATCCAACCTCACACTTTCATTTTCCCGTTGGAAAAACCTGAGGTATTGAAATAACTTGTGTAAGGCACACTCCACACTTCATTACTCTGACCTTTCTTGTTTTCTCCATGGATGGGAAGATGTCCCTGCTCCTTTCATAATGAAAAGAGAAGACTGGACTTGGTTGGCTTCAATTATCTGATCTTGGGAGCTTCACACTCAAACTCACCAAGTCATTAAATTTCCCTCTGAAATAGTATTAATGGCAGAGGAAAGTGGGCATTCACAGGGAGAAGCTTTCAATTCTAGCTTGAATTTTACCCTTCATTCTCATGATACAACTGTGTTCGTTTTAATTTAGAAAAATCCCAAATCATTGAGTAAAATTGGTCCCCCAGGAAGATGTACTGTGCAGGTCCTGTTCTTTTATTTAATAGATATTTACTGGGAACCATACATCTGCTGAGAAAACTATAGAGGTCACTGCTCCTCTTGGCATTTACCATATAATCACCGAGCACATGGCTGTAAATAATTACATGAAGAACCAGCAGAAGGTGTTGTGGTGTGTCTAGAAAGGGGGACTAAATCAGGCCAGGGGATTAGGAAAAGTAATGTTTAAGATAAAGACTGAGTAGAAGGTAGCTTTGCATACTGCCTACTTCATATGCATTAAATGAAGAGAACCACCAAACAGTTTTTCACCTTGGTCTTTTCTAAAAGATGAGATATAATGCTTTTGCAATACATTGGACTTCCAAGGTTTTTTGCATATCATTTTAATTCAAATAAAAATCGCAGTTTAAAAATTATTTGCTCTGGATTGTTGGTACCTTTTCCTCCACATCATTAGGATTTACATACATCCTGGTGTATATAAATGTTGACGGTGACCCTGGATTCTAAGACGGGAAGGGAAATAATCCAGAAGAAAGAATTTCAGGGATGCCCTTGAAAAATTGAATTTAGTTGTCAAAGCAACAAACTCAAATCTCTGGAATAGTGACCTCTGGTTCTAATCGATTAGGCCCCTTAAAATTCATATTCTGCTCCCTTTTTTCCCCGTCTGTAAAATGGGAATGGCACAGTGAAGTTGACTAGCAATTCATTTTCTTGGGTACATATTTTCCTGGGCTCTTTTGTCCTGTTCTATTATACAGTTAAGAAGATCAAGCTTTCAACTAAAGGTGAAGATTGTTTACTAAAACTCCTAGATTTTCATTATTTATAAGAAAAGGACTTAAGAATGATGAATAAACATGTATGACAATTAGTTGATTCTGTGTTGGGTCCTCACATGGAACCAGATGGTCTAGTGATGCATATAAACAGATCATTTATTTCATTTGGAAATGTGAATGCTGAATAAAGAATTAGACATTTGTTATTAAAGTACATTTACCAATGTGCTCTAATTTAATACATTGTTAAAACAAATGAAAAGTAAATTAAGGGACTTAAATTATTTTGGTCATCTGGGAATAAATTAAAAAGCTTCTTCAGAATTTAGAGCCTGCAATCTAGCTGCGATGCACTGAATGTTTTTGTTCCCCTCAAATTCATATGTTGAAGCCCTAATTCATGTGTGATGGTATTTTGGAAGGTGGAGCCTTTGGGAAGTAATTAGGTTTAGATAAATGCATGAGAGTGGGGTCCCTATGGTGGGACTAGCATCCTTATAAGAACAAGAAGAGAGACCAGAGCTCGCTCTCTATGTCTGTTGAAGACACAGTGAGAAGGAAGCCGTCTGCAAGTCAAGAAGAGGGCTCTTACGAGGAACGAATTGCTTGACACTTGACCTGGAAATTCTCAGCATCCAGAAATGTAAAGAAAACAAATTTCTGTTGTTCTAAGCCACACAGTCTATGGCATTTTGTTATAGCAGCCTGAGCTGATTGAAATACTAGCTTATTTATTTTATTTAAATATCACATTTCAAATAATAATTATAATTAGTAAATATTGATTTCACTTGGCTTTCTGAACATGTTTGCACAACTAGGGGGAAGCATCATGTATCTCATAGCATTACTTCATGCTCTGTGAGAAGTTATGAGTTAGTCTTACCATTGAAAATGTCAGATTTATGCCCACTGAACACTAAAGAGTGTTTCCTGATTTTTACACGAACGTATTTCAACTTTCTACGTGCTTGGTAAATACGCATAATATTGGTAGAAATATTTAAACAGGTAACAAAGAGGGAGGATTATCCATGTTCCTCAACAATGGATGATATAAGGCCATGCCAGTGTGCTCACTATAATATTGTATTTCGTTTAACAGACAAAGAAGAGTTAGAATTCTTTACAAGTGATTTTATTTTTAAAAATCTTCTTGAAAGCTCTAAGAGTAGGAGTGAATTCCTTGTATCATAGAGATAAGGAATATTTGTGTATAGATTCTTTAACGTAATGAAGATGAAAATTACAATAACCCCATGTTCTCAAGTAAATAATTAAGCATCTTAGCTTTAAATTATCTGTTCATAATGCTTTCATATTAACAATAATGCTATTAAAGGAACGGTGAAAGGTTTAGAGGCATTGTAGTTTTGCCACTTTGATCCTAGGCAAAATGACGGCTCTGATAATACTACATCCAGATCTAACTTCCTCTAAAGGATTATTTAGACATACGAGTAATAAGGAAATTCATTTTGGCCATGAGATTGGCAAAAATTTGAAAGATGCTCTTTGTTAAGGTTTTTGTGATGCTATCACAGTTCTTAGTTGCAGGCAATTGAATCTAGCTAATTTTAAAAGAAATAAAACATCAAAAATTATTAAATGCTTAGATGATTACGATAGTTGCAGAAACAGGCTCTAAGTGTTACAGAATAGATCTTAGAGCAAGGCTTCAGAATTGTCCTAATGAGGAAGCTGCCACCATCCTGGACCTTGAACCACAAGGTCTGCTGCCTCCAGCACCAGCAAAAACAATGTCTTGTGCCTAGCCACTTCTCTCATGTAATTTTTTTCTCATCCAAGTTTCATGTGACTGACTCTAATTGGTGGTTTCCAGAAGAAGTTTCAGAAGAAACTAGGAAATATTTTTTTTTTAATTCTTTAGAAAGGAGGGATTTAAATATGTAAATCATCAAAACATAGTTGGTGTCCCAACTTCTTCAATAGCACCAAAGGACTAGCATCCTTCTTGATAAAGATACTGGGAATTGGGTACCCTTCTAGAATCCTGACAGTAGTACCAACTGGGGAAGGATTTTTGAAAAGCAGTTTGGTGGTACCAAAGACAACCTAAAATGCATATTCAGGATGATTAGCTCTTTCATTTCTAGGTCCATCTTGCAAAAATAATTACATCTGTATCAAAAGTACCTACAAAGAAGTTGGGAGAGCATTATTTGTAACATTAAAAATAGTCAACATTAACTAGAGATCCTGTAATAGCTAAGGTTCTGAATTGTAGCTTGGTCTTGGCTGAGGACTGTGCATACTGCCCTATTACATGGATGACCAGGGACGGTGACCTTCAGGGGACTGCTGATTACAGATAGGGTGACCGTAGTCCACAGGGATCCTGGCCTTGGTGAGGAATGGGACTAGGTGCTCACTCATTCCCTTTCATCACCACCGATTTTCATCATCAAGCCAATGGAGGTCACAAGAATCACCTAAGGGGCTTGTGCATAAAACACTTTCTCAGATCTCATTCCCTGGAGAGTCTAACTCAATAAGTCTCGGGTGAGGCTCAGGATTCTGCATTATTAATAAGCTTTCATAATCTTGCAGGCAGAATAGTGTCCCCCTAATCAAAATGACATCTGCATCCCCATGGCAAAAGGACCTTGCAGCTGTCAAACAAGAATCTGGAGATGGGGAGATTATCCCAGATTATCCACATGAGCCTGATATAATCACACGGTCCTTAAATGTGGAAGAGGTAGGTAGAAAAGTCAGGGTAAAAGTGATGTGTGGAGACAGACTTGACCAGCTACTGCTGTCTTCAAAAAGGGAAGGGAGCCACAGACCAAGGAATGCAGGCAGCCACTAGAAGTTGGAAAAGATAAGGGAAAAGATTTTCTCCTAGAGCCTACAAAAGGAACGTGGGCCTGCTGACATCTCGATTTTAGCTAAGCGAGACTCAATTAAGACTTCCGACTTCTAGAACTCTAAGATAACATATTTGTGTTGTTTTAAGCCACTAAATTTGTGATAATTTATTACATCAGCAATAGGAAACTAGCTCACATCAAATTCTGGTAAAGGTCCCTTGTCCTCATCCTTCTCTACTCTTTCTCACTGTAATTTCTTACAACCTTATGACTGCAAGTACCACCTTTACGCCAAAAATCTGCAGATTTAAACTCTGCCAAATCTCTCTCCTGAACTCCAGGCTCACATATCCAATGGCCCACTCTGCATCTCCAGTTGGAATTCTGATAAACATCTCAAGCCTGATCTGTCCAAAGCCAGACTACTAATGTATCCCTCTCCTCCAAAATCCTCTCTACCCCCAGACTTCCCCACCTCAGTTGAAGGCATCTCAGTTCTACTATTTCAGGACAAAAACATGGAATCATCATTGATGCCCCTTTGTTCCCCCCTTTTCCCTCATATCCCACATGGAACTCATCACCAACTTATGCTGGTAAGATTCCCAAAAGATGCCAAGAATCCAACCATTTTAAATCATGCATCGACCATCCTAGGAGAACCATCAGCTGGATTACTGGATCACTGCAACCGCTCCTCCCCTGGTCTCCCAGATTCCATCTCACCCTTCACCCTCTATTCTCAACTCAGAAACCAGAGTCATAGACTAAAACGCATTGGATCTCTCCACTCTGCTCAAGACCCACCAGTAGCTCCTTGTTTCACCCACAAGTAAGTGTACAAGTCCTCAGCGATCTGTCCCCATCCTGCCGTTCCCTCCCTGACCTCATCTTCTCCTCCTTCCACCTTGCTCTCTAGTCTCAGCCACACTGCTCCTGCCTTAGGACTCTCCCTTCTCTCCGGAATGCTCTTTCTACAGACATCTACATCCCTGTCATTTCCTGTGTTCAAACACCACCCTCTCCATAAAGGCTATCCCAGTTAACCTATTGCAAATTGCAGGCCTCACCCTGTGCCCTATTCGTTCCCTTTTCCTGCTCCATTTCTAAGAAACACTATTGTTTATGTATCTGTTACGTCTTTCCTCTATTGTTTCTCTCTCCCCACTAGCATATAAACTCCATGAGGGCAGGAGTTTTGTCTGTTTGGCTCATTGATGTGTCTTATGTTTCAAATATGGTGCCTGTAAGGGACAAAATAAACAGTTGTTAAAATTTGTTAAAATAGGACCAGAGACCATTCTTTGAGAAACAGAATTAAACATCTCCTGCAAGATGTATTTATCATGTCATCATGGTGGCATTAGAATAAGATTCATATTAACTTGTTTCATTGAATATCAGAATTGTATTGTTAGAATAATTTGTCACTTTGAGATCACGAAGTCTCCAACTCTTGTACAAGATAATCTTTCCTGCTAAAAGGTCTACTTACTTTTGATGGCTTAATGAAGCATTTTAATGTGTGGCCCACACGGAGCTCTCTCAGGAATTGTCATCAGAACATTTTGTTTCCTGGACCCTGAAACTAAGTTGTGAATATGGGGAAATTAGATGGACTTAATTTTTTACATCTTTTGGAAAAATTGCAATGGTCTAGAGTTGTACATTGTTCTACCCACTGAAAAGGAACAAAGTGGCAAAGTAATTATTGATCACGTAATATTTCTAGGCTTATGCTAAAACTGAAGAAACTTTTTCAGTTGCGGGAAACTTCCTGGAAAATAATTTCATGCATTGTGGAGGTCAGTCATACCGTATTCCAAATATGACGTATCTCCATCGATAGAATAACCAAATCATTAACATTCACCAGCTGACCTTTCCTTTCTAATTAATCCAGCTTGGTTTTCCCTGATTGAGTAAACTGGCCAGATAAAAACAAACCTACACTTGGCCTTGCTCTATAAATCTGATTCCTCCTGGAACATTTTAGAAAGTGACAATTACTGGACAGCAGGACTACTCTTCAGAAAGGGGGCTTGTACCTTGCACTCGAGCTTTGCAAAATTACTACTGTGCTGTATATTTATCACTGGGGTCTGTCTTTTGCACATTCCCTTCCTCTTCTTTTTGAGTCTGAGCTCAAGAGCCAATAGCCTCCACCTTCACCCTCTGAATCACATCACTTCTTTATCATCCCGCGCTGTACTCATCTCAACCTTTCCTGCTCTGTGTTGTAATCCATCTATTTCCTTCTCTGCTCTTTACTAGACCATGTCTTTCCTCTCTCTGTCCCCATTTCTACCAGGGAGTATGGCACATAGCACACGGTTCACAGAAGTGAGCAATTGGCAGTGAATTTTTTGGAAGGAAGGTGAGGCCCACTGGGGTTGGGCCACCAGGAGACAGGGACATTTTTATAGAGCCTGTCACCTGGATATTAGGTCAGAGAGAACTACTCAGATCCCTGTAAAACTGTATGATAACCAGCATCTTTTCCCTTCCCTGGTCTACCCTGAAATGAGAAGTGAGAGAAAAATTAGGCTCAATGAGATCATCATTCAAAGAATAATTCATTCTATACATGGAATAACAGAGTTTTTATAGTCACATGCAACTATCAAACCACTGGCAAAAGGAGAACAAGACAAATTTGGACCGAGCACTCCATGCTGATTGTTCTGCCTTAGACAGCATTATTATGGGAAGACATACCCTCAGAGGGGAATTAGACAGCCCCCACTGATACCCCTACCCCAGTCATGTCCATAGTGTATGCCAGGTACTCAGCGTCATCTCCCTTCACTCTGCCAATCTCTTGAAGAAGACCGATGATCAGAGAGGCAAAGCGAAGTGCCCTAGATCACACAGCTACCAAGTGCTAGACTTCGAATTTGACCTAAATCACATTTGCGAGAATTCCATAATAACATACTGCTTCCAATAAACAGAGCAAACACCAAAGTCTTGTCTGTAAAAGACTATGATGTGAATCACCAGGCATAAGACAGAAGGTTTTCTACTCGACATGAAAAACCAGAGAGGTATGGTTGCAGTCATATTAGAAAGCTCAGGATATGGTGACTGCAAAGACCAGTGGTTAACTGAGCTAGTTACAACTCCAGCTTCTCCACAGAGGTGCTTCTCGGGCTGGGGAGAAAAGTCTCTTTCAGCCTAGAAGGGAATTGATTGACTCTCTTTTCCACTTCACAACCTCATTCCCAGCCTTTGGCAATGATATGAGAAGGAGAAACATCTGGAAGAATAATGATCTAACTTTTGCTCATTGAGCCCTTACTGTGTGTTTGACATAGATTGCTTCATAGCTAGTCCCTCATTCAATCCATCCAACAACTCTGTAAATATCTCCACTTTATGAATGTGGAAACTGAGGGCAAGTTCATTTGCCTAAGGTTCTCCAGACAGTGATGACCAGTCCTGGGTTTGCATCCCCCCCGCGCAGCCCTGAAGCGCATCCTTTAAACCACTGCGTTTTATTGCCTCTACTTGGAAGCAGACAGTTTAACACAAACAGCCACAAATGAGGGCCCCTTTTAGACAGCTGGTATATTTAAACCAGTGTCTATTCATCCTTACATAATGCCTCTTTCTGAAGTGCTTCAGAGAAAAAGTTTACAAAGGGGGCATAGGTCGTGTGGAGTGTACAGTGGACTGGGTTTTGCACATTTTAGCAAGAGGAGGAAAGGCCTTAGCCCCTGTATGTATCTCTCCTGCAAGCAAAACCTGCACTTCTGCAGGAAGCCACCTTTTAAAGAGAGAAATAACTTAAAACAAAAATCAATCCCCAAAGGACAATCGATTGATTAAAGGATTAAACAAGGAGCAATGGATCATTTCTGGAATTAATTATTTCCCCCCTCTCTGGGAACTCAATGATTTCTCTGGGATGACCTGGCTTGATTGAATAAACTGGTGAGTTCCGTCCCTAATCCCAACAGATAGCGTCCACTGTTCTCTCTCTCCATCTACTCAACTAGAATTTACTGAGCACATACTTTGCATCAGACCCTATATTGGGTGCTTTGGAGAAAGGAAAAGAAGGGAACAAAATCCCTTGAATCTTGCTCTCATGAAGCTTACAGACAAGGGAGGGAGCCCATTATTAATCAAAGATTCCCAGTGACAGGAGTACAATAACGAGTTGTGACGCAGAGCTCTGAAGCAAAGAACCAGAGTGATATGACACCATGCGGGATCGGAAATGGCCCCAGACTGGGGTGAGGAAGTAAAGCTTAAGCTGATATCTGAATGTGCTGGAGGTGAGATCACGCCATGCAGAGAGGATGGCGTGTGCAAAAACCACATGGCAGAAGGCAGCGTGACGCACCGAAGGGACACATAGTATGAGAGAAGAGGGAGTTGGGCCACACTGGGGTGCCGGAGGCTCTCACCAAGGACCCTGGTCACTGTTCCCAAAGCCCTGCGTAGGCCTTGGCTTAACACAGAGATCAGGGAGGGATGATGTAGACATATCCTTGTGCTGAGGCCTTCTGGGACTTCATATCTAGGATGATGGGTACCTCTGGGTTTCAGCTTGGCCCAGGGAGGGGGTCCTAGAGAAGCTCTCTTTCCACTTGATGTAGCTCTCCTATCTTTTTGATCTTTGGGGGATCTTTAAGTTAAAGGCAGGGATTTTTTTTAAACCACACTCATCAAAGTACTTCGGTTTCCAGAAATAAAATCAGACGACAACAATAAATACGAACAGTAACACTCACTGCGCTTTATTAGATTCTGACTGGGTGCTATGCTGAGCATTTTGCATCTATCATCTTATTGAATCTGCTCAACAAATTTATAACAGAACAACTCTCAAGGCAGTGAGGGTCTAGGATTCAGAAAGCTGGAACTGTGACTTGTAGAGACTGACACAAGCAAATTCACACTACGGGGATTTGAGAAGAGCCTAGAAAGTGTTTGACCAGTTACTGCAGGGGTACTGAGCAGCCGTCAGCTGTCGGTGTTAATTATGCTTGTGGAAAGGGATTTCTGAAGCTATTAGGGACATCCACCCACAGACATCTCTCTTTTTGATGTCAGGGGCAGATCCTATACTATGTTCTAAGTTCAGTCCGCGCATCCCGGATAATCACAGTGCTCTGTGCTTGTACAGAACAGGTTGTTTCCAAATGGCTTCGCATTCAGTGGTGAGGTCACCTCCAGGGCCTTCCCCTCCTGGGCAGCGTGATTTGCCGCCTCCCTCCCATTAATCAGGCCTCTTGCTTCAAAGATAGAAACCCAGCTCAAATTGACAGTGGGAGAAAGGGAATTGATTGGCTTATGTAACTGAAAAGCTCAAGGGTAGTCAGGCTCCAGGCTCAGCCTGTTCCCAGCTCACTCTCCAGTCTCATCCATGGCTCTCCTCCTCTCTCTCGGTGGAGAGCTGCACCCAACCTCTCCCAGGTCCTTCAGAAAGGCTTAGCTGTGCCTGCCTCTCTGTCATCAAAGATGCTACTAAAGCCTCCCCCTCCACATTGACTGATGCTACTCATATCTTCCTCCGTTTTTAAATATAAAATTATTGAGCACCTAGAGGGGTGGCTAGTCTCTAAAGATGACCCCCCCACCCCTACAGTGAACCACACGTCCAGAGAGTCGCATCCTTTTGTGACTCCCTCCCTCGCTGAATCTGGGCTGGCCTTGGGACACGCTGTGACCAACAGGACGCAGTAGTGGTGGCTCCATTCTAGAGTTGTGCCTAAGCCTTGCAAGGGCATGACAGCTCCTACTTTCGCACTCAGGGGATGTCTTAGCTATCCTGTAAGAAGTCCAGAGACCCTGCTGGAGGAACGACATGGAGAGGCCCCATGGAGTAGGAGAGCCCCTGGACCTGCAAGGACAGAGAGGCCCAGTGGTCCCAGTCATCTCTCCCCAGGCACCAGCCATTCCTGCCCACCTGAGCCTCAAGATGACTGCAGCCCCAGCCAACGGCATGTACAGTTAAATCATCCTCCAGCGGAATCCCACCAAACCATAGAATTATGAAAAAAGAATAAATTGTTGTAATTTTAGGCTACTAACTTTAGGAGTGGATTGTTACAGAGCAATGATGACCGACACTGAGCACCTGCCAGGTCCTGTGCTCCTCCTGGGTTTATAACTACAGGTGCAATGGGCACGGTCCACAGCCTCCCACATCTATCCATCTTTGCAGGTTTACCCTTCTCAGAGGTGTTTGCAGACCTGGCTTACCAGAGACGCTTCCCCTCTAATAAGCTCTCACAAGACTTTTTACTTCTCTACCATAGCCCTTTGTACACCCAGAAGTAACTCATTTATACGTGTCTTATCTCTTTCCTCTGGTGGCACATAAGCCCTCTGTGGGTGGGGTCCACGCACGCTGAGCTCACCACTACATCCTCTGCACCCTGCGCATCCCTGGGGACATGATCAATGCCCAGTGGGCATTTGGTGGTTGGCTGACTGGAAAAAGCCTGCCTCTCGTCTGCTTTTTCTTTGTTGGAGAAGATGCCAGGATGATGACTCCTTCACCTCCCATAAGGCAACAGAGAGAAGACAAGCCACTTCTTAATGAGTTTAGAAGCTCAAGTCCTAGAAGAGCAGTCTGGCTCTGAAAAGTGTGTTCTTTTTATAATAAGGACATCTTGCTTATTTTCATTTGGAAATCGTATGAGCAGTAGTTGCCTGTTTTGTTTCTTTTTTTAATGATTTTCTCCGTCTATTTCCCTCAAAAGACAGTGAACCAACTAGCACACTTTTCTTCCCACCCCATACCTTCAGAGGCCTCGCTGTGATGGAGGACCATAAAAGAGAAGGAGGGGATATTTTTTGGTAGGTTTTAGAGAAATCAGAAGGTAGAGTATTTGATTTTCAGAGGAACATGGATCGTGGTCCTTGGAGTCAGCTAGTCTGGCACAAAGCAAGGACAAGAACCCTTTGCCTTCCATTGTGGGAATTGCCTTCTCTGCTTACCTCAGCAGACACCTCTGAGGCTGAAGGCACTTCCTGCGAGCTGACTCTGAATTAGCCGTTCCTCTGGCCCAGATGCCCGTCTCTCATCTGACTGGAGACAGCGCAACTCTGCTGGAGCAGTTCACACAGTACGCTCGAGAAACAGCCGTATCAGCCAAGAATATTTACATATGGTTTGGATTTAATACATATGGTGCTGGATTTAAAATATATTCTATTTACTGGCTGGTGGGTCATTAAGCCTTCTACTGTGTGCGAAAAGCTAAAGCATTTCTCTGTGGCTATTTAACTGCCGTGGCAACGGATTAATTCACAAACTATGTAACATCATCCAATCCCATGGAATAAAGATAATGAAATTAGCAACCTTTCATATAATAGCAGCATGAAAGGTCTTACGTAACTTAACGAAAAGACAGTGCAAGGAAGCAAAGAAAACACAGCGCAGCGACTCCCATCAGTGCTGTCTTGTATTCGTGGCACGATCTTCTCTGTGACCCTTGATTTCCCTATCCACAAATGGAGACAATAAATCCTATTTCATGAGTTTCTTGCAAGAATAAGAAAGAAAACACATTCATTCATTATCCAGCCATCAGCAAACTTATCAATTGCCTACTATGTGGCAGGTATCCTAGTCACAAAATCCCTACTCTTGAGAAATTACACATTTGTGTGTGTGTGTGTGTGTGTGTGCTCGCGCACGCGTGTGTGTGTGCAGACGAGGACATAGCCAGTAAACAAGGAAATAAATTGAGGTCGCCACAGGAAACAGATGGCTCGGTCAAGCAGGGTAATTAGATTGCAGAGAGTTTAATGAAGGGACCGACTATAAAGGTGCTACAGGATGAAGGGAAACTTGCAAGGTATGGTGAAGCGCCCTGGGCTAGCGAGAGCAAAGAACTGTTACCCCTCGAGGCCTCAAGGGTTAGGAGAGGAGAGCAGTCACAAGAACCCAGAGAGAGATGCTCGTAGCTGAGGGAGGCTGCTGGCCTCTAGTAGCTGTGACCATGGGAGACGAAACAGAGTCACTCCAAACAGCAGTATGGCAGGAAGGGAGACAGGGAGCAACCTTGTCCTCTTCCCATGGTGCAGTCTCTGCCACCGCCTGTCATTGGTTGAAACTAACTGGAATCTACAAGGCCAGGGACCAGAAAGCCTATGTGATGCAGTCCATACTGGTGAGCCTCACAGGGAAGAGAAGGCGTGTGGAAGAGAAGAGAGTGAATGTGGAGGGGCAAAAAGCAAATCCGGGATAGCAAGCTCCTATGTCATGGCCCAGATGTTGAGCACCATGGAGAGAAGTAAAGCAGGGAAAGAGGGATGAGGGACACGGGTCCATAGGTCAATGCTACACTATTTTATTTAGGACAGTCAGGAAAGAGCTCCCTGAGGAGGTGGCATTTGATTGAAGGAAGTCTACAGGAAGTGAGAGACTGAGTTGAACAAGAAGAACTTTTCAGGCTGAGGGGACAGCAGATGCAAAGGCTCTGAGATGGGAGCATGCTCAATATATTCAAGGGATTATAAGGAGGCCAGTAAGGCTGGAGTAGAGTAGGAGGAGGGTGGGAGAAAAGGTAGAGAGTCATATTGTGTATGGCACTGTAGGCTTTTACGTGATTTTGACGGGAAACTACTGTGGAAGGATATGAGCAAAGAAATAAATTATCTGGCTTACGTTTAAATATAAAGTATATTTAACTATGCTGAGGAGGTACTGAAGGGGAGCAAGAGTGGGTATAGGAAAACCATTTAGAAGTCCAGGGCAATACTCCAGGGGAGAGATGAAGGTAGCCTGGATCAGGTGGTAGTTGAGGAGGTAGGAGAAATGAGTGCATTCTTACATATTTTGAAGGTAAAGAAGACAGAATTTTTCTGATGAATTTGGAAAGGATTATAGGAAACAGAAGAGTTAAACATGATTGCAAGGCTTCTGACATAAGCAGCTAGAATGATGAGGTGGCCAGTTACTGAAATCAAGAAGACTGGGGAAGGACAGGTTTGGGGTACACAGAACAATAAATGATCCATGTATCACCTCTACCCCTGCCTCACCAACAATTCAATTGATAATATTCATATTACAGGTAAAGCATGACTCAAACACCTCTTAAGAATCAGATAACTTAGTTCTGTCTCAGCAATCTGAATCACACTTCAACATGATTCCCTGTCTTCTAAATTTATCATGCTGCCCTCTAGCAATCTACCCATCACTTCACATTTAGGTTTATATTTCTTTTTTTACCTGGATCCCAACTTTTGGCCTGGAGAGATTCTACTCAGCTTTCAAAGTCCAGCTTAGTTCCCACTAAATTCATGGAAATTCCTGATTATATCATTTGACATTCAGCCAAAAGATATCAAAGAAAGGTTTATAAATTTTAAATGTTTGTAATATTCCTTCTCCAAAGATGAGGTACCAGTGGGATAGAATTTTGCTGTGAGTGATGAACCCGGCTGGGGTGGGAAAGGACATTAGGGATTTAGCTACGACTAAAACCCATGTCAGATTTGAGAAATCTCTTAGATCTCTTAATGAAGATCTGTAGTAGGCATCTGGACATATGAATCTGGGGTTTATGAGAGAAGTCTAGATGGAAATGTAAGTTTGGGAGTCATTGGCATATGGTTAGAATTTAAAGCCATGAAACTAGATGAGTTCACCAAAGGCATGACTGTAGATAAAGGAGGGGAAAAAAAGCAAGACCAAAAGTTGAGCTCTGAGCCTTCCAATAGTAAGAGGTCAGATTGAAGAGGAGGAAGCAGCATGCCATATATTTTCTCTTCTATTCCCTCAAGGAATTTGGCAGGACCTTTAACACACAGTAGGTCCCCAATACTATATGCTGCTTAATGAGAATCTGATACAGTAAAGATGAGTTCTGCAATAGCCAGACAGAAGAGCTGCAGATTTCAAATGACTGCTAAAAAGTACTGATACCTGTTTAAACATGTGTGTGTGTGTGTGTGTGTGTGTGGTGGGTGGTTTTCCCACACCATCCGGCGATTCTGCGAGACACTAGCTGGGTGTCCTACAGTTCCACTCAGTTTTGACACTATCTACCCGGCGAACAGCAGCAGATCCCGTATGTGACGGGCTCAGTGTAACAAGACTGCCCCCTCTCCTTCAGATACCAGTTACAAATCAAGGTTGTTTCCTGTACTTTGGACTGACTGGCTATAAATCAGAGGTTTCCGTCCTCCTTGGATTCAATTAATTTGCTGGAATGGCTCACAAAACTCAAAGGAACACTTTACTTATTAGATTACATGTTTATTATGAAATTATTGTTATTAAAAGAATAGAATTTGAAAACAGCCAGACGGAAGAGATGCATGGGGCAAAGTACGGGGAAAGGGCTTTGAGCTTCTGTGCTCTCTGAGGGTGCCACTCTCCAAATCTCATGCTCAGAAGCTCTCTGAACCCAGTCCTTTTGTTTTGTGGAGGCTTCGTTACATAGGTGCGATTGCTTAATCATTGAACAATGGTGATTGATTCAACCTCTATCCCCTCTCCCCACCCCAGAGGTCAGGGGGCAAGACTGAAAGGTCCAACCCACTAATCACGTGGTTGGTTCTCAGGATAAGGAGCCCCCATCCTTAGATGGATCCAAAAACCACCTCATTAACATAACAAAAGACACCTCACGGCTCTCATCACAGGAAATTCTAAAAAACTTCGGAGCTCTGTGCCAGAACAGGGGACGAAGACCAAAAGTGTACTGCTTATTATAAACCACATTATCAGAGCTTCTCCTTTTATTGCCTTTCTGCATCCTTCCTGGCCCCACCTTAACAGATAGCATGTTCCTTCCAGAGGCAAGTAAGGGTGACACTGATTCCACACTCGTCTTGAATAATAAGTGAAGATGACCTTGCAAGAGCACGGTCTGAACTGTGCAGGTCCACTTACACAGATTTTTTTTTTTCAAAACTACGCTACTACAGAATCCATAATTGGTTGAGTCCTTCTTTGGATATGGAACTGCAGATACAGAGGGTGGACTGTAAAGCTACATGCTGAGTTTTGACTGTGTGTGCCCCCATCCTCCATGCTCTTCAAGGGTCAACTGTACTTCCTAACACTGACAATATCATTTCTCCCATTCTCCTTCCTATTGTCCCCATTGATCACGGTAAGACTTGGGGGAATCCCAGAATAGTTTCACCTGACAGAAGACTTGGATGACCTACTCTAAATCGTTCACCTGACATCCCCATGGAAGGGGAAAAAAGTAATGTGCAAAAACTAAAATAATACTGCCAGCTATGATTTACCAAGCACTTATCCTATGTCTGGTACCACACTAAGTGTTTGACATGCATTGTCTCAATCCTTTTATCTACCAAGTGAAGCAGGCACTATTAGAACAGGAATAGACCTCAGGAATATTAACAGCACAATAAACACTGACAAATGAGCTGAGGTTGTTTTACACCCATGGTCTGCAACCAGTGGGCAGGCAGACACAACCAAGGCAGGAGAGTCTGGTGGAAGATACACAAACTTTCATGAGGATGGTAAGAGCAAGTATCATACTTTGCAGAATCTTCTTACGGTGGGGATGAAACCTTTGGCACTTTTAAAAAGTCATCAAGAGCCAAAGACCTGAAAAGTCAATATTTCCAGCTGGGAGCCTGTTGCCTCATCTCCCACTTTATATAACGTGTCTGTTACTTTCCAAAGAGTTTACATCTTTCAAGTGTTTTTGTTGGTATTGGTCCATAAATCATATTCCCATCTTGTGACAACCACACAATTTCAATTCTCATTCCTCTGAGAGAATTGAGGTTCATAGTATATAAAATAGAGGTTCACAGATGTTCATAGTGCATGAAAAACCTTGCCTGAGATCACATAGGTAGTTAAGTGGTAGAACCAGATTTGACCCAAGTCTGTATGATTCCAGAGACCAAGCTCTGAACCTCTGCTTCATACTTCTCCTCTAAACATGTGCAGTGAGCTGGGCATATGCTTGTATAGCTCTTGGAATTCTCCACTTTTTGTCAATTACCAAATGAACAGAAGAATAACACTGAGCTATTTTCTCCTTCAATACATAGTGAGCTCTCATTTTTCTCCCTGCTCAAAGTACCAGCCATATATGTCCCACAGAGATGAACGTGAGTAAGGAGCCTCTATAGTTACTGTTAGGGAAATAAGACATAGGAGTTGCTATGTCTGAAAGCTGAGACTCCACACGTCTTTAAACTCAGAAAAGATGGAGGAAGAACGAGACAGGGATTTCCTTTTTGCAGAATGAAGAACATATGCAGAGGCAGGAAGCGTCTGTAGTGTAGTCAAAGAAAACAAATGGTCCCCTATTTATAGGTTATCCTCCAAGAAACACACATCTGGGTAGCATGATTAACCCCTTCTTCAAGTGAGGGCCTTGATTCAAGTGACCAAAGTAGAAGAACAGTGGCATGAAGGCTGGGAGCTAGACTGAGCCCACACAGGACCTTGAATGGCAGGCTGAGGGGTACGGACTTTATCAGGCAGGTGACGGGCACTGCTAAGGGACAAAGCATCTGAGTGATATGATCAGTGCTGTCCTATAATCATCCAGGTTGGATGAGAGAAGGTGATCGGGAGGACCCATCAGGTGCCTGCTGCAGTATATATGGGGTTACAGGCTGTTGGGATAAAAATTGACATTGTAGGTAGTTGGAAAACGTCTGTTGAGGGGAGGAAGCTCCTTACATTTATAAAGTCCCAAGTTGAATACGTTCTAAGAGGATTATCTGATAGTCTACAAGGTAGATTATAATGCTGAAATCCATAGAATTATACCTTACTTTCTCTATGTCAGACGTACAGTAGAATCCCATGCCTTTTCATCTGCTTCAGAATCATGTTGAACACATCACTGGTCCTTTAGGCTGTCACTGTAAAATCTTACTTTATAGGGCTGTTTCCTGTAAGTTTTAACAACCTTGTTGTAAATTAGTGTCAAGTATCTCCATGCTGTTTACACTAATTGGAGTTCGCTTCTAACATCATCCCCTTGTACTGCTTGGATCGCAAGTTACAATTAACATGTTGCGAGGGATAATTTTTATTTACAAAGTGCTGAAGTGAAGCTTCTTTTATGTGAAATGTGGTAGAAAAGTCATGGGGTAGGAAGCCTTTTGACTTGAAATTTAATCTATCATGTGGTTCTCTTCATGTTAAATGACTGAAGAACATTGAATGTGTTTTCCTGGAAAAAAAAAAAAAAGAAAGAAAGAAAGAGAAGGAACAGACAAAGGAAGAAAAATTATATTTGTTTGAAAAGGAAAGAAAGGAATACATGAACAAGAACTGGTGCTTTTAGAACTCTCAGATTTATTATTTCCCCATTATTGGCTTTGTATAGGCTAGTTTCAAACGGCTCTCTTCCTGCCCATAGTAGGAAGATGGTGCATTTGTAACATAGCAACGTATTTTTAGAAATAGACAGGCCTCCTGCTGTGGGGACAGACCAAATGTGACCTTACTGAAGATCATTTTTTTCAGTGACTCTGATGAGAAGGACTGCCAGGACTGATGACTTTGGAAATAGAACTCTGGATGTTTAGCTCATGGGAAACAAATTGCTTCAAGCGTAAGAATTTTTAATGGGTATAGAAGGAGGAAACAATATGTGCAGTATTTATTAAAGGTCCTTATACAGAAGAAAACTCAATTTTTTTTTCTGCCTTAAGAAGAATTTCTTTCTAAGCAGAATATTTTATTTTGCATTAATGCTGGCAATCATAGTTATGTTTACCTTAATGATGAATGAGAGATTAAACCACTGGATATGCACATATTGTTCCCAAATGTGCTCAATTTAGGGCAGTAATTTAGTGAATATTCAGCTTTCATACAAAACAGACCTAATTCCATAAAGCAGTTAAGATAAATTCGCATTTCAAGGATTTTCTTTGTCCCTTAGGAACATATGAATACACTATAATACAGTCCTCCTGCTGAATCTAAACCTACTGAAACATGTCTGTGTAGATAATTACTAGACACACTTATTTGAGTGGCCTAAGCCAGACGCCTGGGAGTCACTGTCACTCGTCAGCCCTAATGTGCCCTTGGTCACTAAGGCCTGTCCATTTGGCTTCTGCGGCAGACAACACTGGCTGTCTAGTCAGTGGGTGTTTCTGGCCTTCTTTCTTGCGGAGAAAATTCTATCTTTGTTCAAGTACTGATCAGCCGTGTGCATCAGGAAAGACTGGGTGAATTTTGGTGAGTCAGCCAATAATGGTGTCCCCAGTCCCCATGCAGGTGATTGGCTCAGGAATGGGTGCACCATGCAGTTGTGGACTATCAAATGAGGAGACATCTGTTAACACAGAATATGTGGAATCAAATTGCTCCTTCTTCCCACTCCTGCCAGAGGCATTATTCTAACATGCAGCAATCTATGTCATTTCCCTAAATTCCAAACCTCACACACAGTTCTCCGTGCCACTGTCCCAGCCTCATGCCCCAGTATTTCTCCAAATGTACTGTGTTACCTTTATGGAACTGCTCACAGTTTCTCAAATACACCATATAGCATACCCCCCAGCACCTTTTTGCTGCTTTTTTCTCTCTGCTGAAATGGCCTTCCCAAACATTGATTCATCCTGCAAACCTCCGTTTAGCCATTTCTCTCCCTATTAGCTATTCATCACTTCCATCATGCTACATTGGACACTGTGCACCCACTATTGTAGTTATCACGATGCGCTGTAATAACTTACTGATGCATCTCTCTTCTTCACTTGTCTAGGATGCCCTGAGGAATAGACTTAAGTTTATCACTGCATCATTGGCACCTGGCATAGATCTTGGCCAGATACTCAATATATGTATGTGAAAGGAAGGGAGGAAGGGAGGCAGGAGGGAGGGAGGAAGGATGAGAAAAAGGAGAGAATCCATGCAGGAAAGCTGCCATAAATCAAAAAAAAAAAAAAGACATGAGCACCTGAGCGGACTGGTGGGTGGTTTTCCAGGATTATGGAATAATAACAGAGTGGGGACAGCAGTATCGACATCAACAGTGAACACTTACGAAGCGTTTCCCAAGCACAATGCTAAACATTTCATATAATTCATTTCATTCGAGTTTCATGACAACACAGTGAGGAAGATGCTATTACTATCCCCCTCATATTATAGACAAAGGAACTGAGGCTTCAAGACATTCACGTTTCAAAGTAAGTGGTGGCTGAGTCAGGATTCAAGCCTTTACTCCAAGGTCTTACTCCAGAACTTGACCAAATATCTGTAAATATGCTGTTCTCCTACTTGTCCTAGACACGTGTTGTTCACACCAAACAGAGGGGAAATCTGAGCCTGGAGCCTTGGACTAGTGGTCTCTCTGTCACTTTCTCCATCAAAATCCCCCTCAGAGAGAACTGGAATTTCTGAAGGACCAGGTACAATGAAGTTGTTTGGTATACTGGCAATTTCTTTTGGCTCTCCACAGGAAATCCCCTTTCCAATCTGAACACTCACCAGTGTCAGCTTAGGTAATGACCACATGAGTCTCGCAGACCTGTGCTATCTGCCATCCAGGTTACTAACGCTGTAACACCGTGGGCATAGGTGATTCCAAGACTGAACAAAATGAATGGCATGCTGGACTGGCCAACCACGACTCACGGTGAGAGCTTTCCTTAAAAATGAGTTCACCGGCTCCAGTTCTGAAAATCTCTCCCAGAAAGACATATGAGACATTCAACCTCCTTAGAGAAGGTTGGGCCGTTACCCCGACACTAGGACTTCTCCAATACCCTCAGGCTTCTAATGGACCTTCTACTAGCACCTAACCCCAGCCTGATGCAGAGCTTAAAGTTCTGGTTACTCCACAAAACACAGAGTCCTCCTTACAAACTCTAGGGACTACTTATTCACCAATTCTGAGGCAAGTCACTACCATACGCAGGCACTGGGGGGAGCTGATGCAGATGCCATCTTATCCCTAAGGAGCTGCAGTCTAGAATACACTTGTATCTTGATAAAGTGAAGGAAGCATCATTCATAAATTGCCAGCAGTTCTTACTTATTAGACATGAAAACACCACAGAACTCACTTCGCTTTGGGGAGGCCACCACATTGGATACTTAAGTTAACCCAGTGAAATTTTACACTACCCAACAAAAACTGTGAAGTCATTACTGACCTGAATGCAGATATTTCAGCATGAGATACTGACTCGTTCGTTTACCAAGGTAGAATGGATCTACTGTAGAAATGTCAACTTACATAGTTAAATGTGCAAATTTCTCATAAGCATAGATGTTGATTAGTCTGTTCCTGATATTATTTATTCTTGGGAAATGTAAGGGTTAAAAAATTCAATGAGAAAATTAACAAAAATATAGTGAGCACTGTATGAGGGGGGCATTTATAATTTTGTGAAAATTTAGAGAAACAAATAGTTTCTAGCTGATGGGATCAATTATAGAATAAGTCACAGGGAAGCTGATACTTGGGCAAGATGAAGTTTTTGACAGGTAGAGAAAAATCATATGAGTAAAGACATGGCAATACGCAGGTATGAATGTTTAGGTAATGTTAGAAGAGAACTAGTTTGGATTGAGTGTTAGAATCCTCAGGGTGAGGAAGTTTCATCTAGGATAGATTTGGTCAGTAGTCATTCACTGTGACTAGAAATACTGCCCATTCCACAAGTCAGAGGTGGAAGAGAAAATAGCTGAAGTGTTCAGGTATTCAGACTTTTATTTAGCACCATCTGGCTCTGTTCTGGATCAGCACTGCACACAATTTGCTCAAGGTTTATGACTTTATAATATACCCACACTATTGTCACTATTTATGAATTTTCTCCAAATTCCAGTTAGTCAATGCCTCTCTGATCTTAAAAATTCTCTTTATCCTCACTATTCAAATATGTGTAAGTTCTGAACATATAGTGTGTGTCTCACTCAACAGAAATTTGGATACACTGGGACTGAGAGGGTCCTGACAAGAGCAGGTTAAAGTCAAGAATCCTTTTGTATGGTTCTTGAATAATATGATCTTTGATGAAAAGAAACCATTGACTCCATCCCTCTCTACTAGCCATTTTCCACTAGCCATTTTTTTTCTGTTGAAAGCATCAATGCTTCTCCCCTTGAAGTGGGTATTTGCTACTTTCAAGCCACTCAGAAGTCCTTCCCCCTTCCTAACAATGCTTCAGTCTCCACTGGAGATTAAACTCTTCTCCAGTGGGTACTGTGGTGAAATGACAAATCCACAGGCCTGCCACCAACAAAAGAAGCTTCAAGAGGTCCCTGGAAGCCTTTTCTCATGAATTCTTCCTCTCATTACTCTAGTTCATCCAGGAGACAGACAGGCAACCAGAGCCTAGCCAATCAGAGCTCCCTCCCACAGCCAATCAGGGGTGCCTCCCTGGCCAGACTTCTGTTTCCTGTTAGAAGACCACTCCTGTGCTTCCTGCTTCCTTCCCATTTCCAAGTACAGGTCTCCAATTTTCCATCAGTAGTTGTTTTTTCCCTGTTTCTCAAGCATACTTGGCCTTTGAACTTATCCTTCTCTTTATCTCAAGTTCTTGTTCCCCAAATCTTTGGGAGTGCTTTGTTTAAACGCAAAGCGTTCTCATTTTCCAGGCAATGATACAGCATTCGTCTAACGAGTTAAGTTATTGGAAGCATCAGAAGAATTTCAAAGGTGATGATATAGTGCCATTTAAAATATTAAATTATAACATTGCATTTTCTAAAAACACGGAATATCGTATACCCAGTTCTCTATATGTTATTTTCCTGATTCAAACTCAATAATTCCTATTGTCTACATAAAGTATTATGTATTCAAGGCATAAATTATTTTTCTTGTCATATTTCATACTTTTCTTCCCGGTCAAGGTTTCATCTAACTGAACAACATGCATCTTCTAGGCTTTCCTGTCCCTTTGCTTCAGCTTAGCTGTTTGCTTCATCCCAATTATTTTTATCTTCCTTTTCTTTCCCTCTCTTTTCTACATATATATTTCTAGGTTAAAAACCACTTTTCCTACAAACTTTCCATGGCCAGCCACTCAAACGTCTTTTTCTCGGAGTTCCCAATGCATTTCATGTGCATTACTCCTATAGGATGTAATGCAAGGTAAGAAGTCTCATTTGTATGAATGTTGTATATCTCCTGCTAGACTATAAGCTCCTCACTAACACAGCAGAGAACGGGCCTTTGTTGTTATATCACTGACATTTGAAATGTCTGACATTCAGATCTTTACCGAGTACCTCTTCTATGCAAGGCATATTCTAGAAGTTTCAGTTACAGAAGTAAAACCAGGAATGCTAGCTATTGTCATAACCCACATGTAAAATGAGGAGGGGCTGGGGTATATCATATCTCACATCTGAGGTTTTCTTAAAAAATGTAGAACTCCCAGTCCAGCAGCTGAAGGATACACATACAACAAGCTAACCAAGAGAAATACTGAGCAAAAATAAATATTAAGAATGGAGGATTTTTAAAAAGAGAACGAATTTTCTAGAGGGGAATGAGGTCGGGGTAGACGTCACAGAGGAATCACCCTAGTTTTCATATAACAATTCAGCATAAATTCGTGGAGGAGAAGCACATGCACGGGCACACTTAACAAACTGTCTCATGTTGGGTTATGTGTTGGAGGCGAGGACACCACCTGCCCCCAAGGTTACCTTTGGATTCTGAAGTGCACTCCGTGGTTTATATACCTGATTGTTTCTAGCCTAGACTTCTCTGAAGTCAAGCTTAATATGTGAAGAATAGACCTCAGGAAGAAAGCAATTCTGGAGCTAAAAGCTACCATGGAAGATTCATCTAGTGCAATTGGCTACATTTAGCTATATACTGGGGGAAAAAAAAGAACATAGAAAATAAGGCTATAAGGAAGTCTCAGAAGATTGGTAGTAGAAAGTGGAACCATGAGGACGATGTCTTCAACTCCGTTCTCCATGAAGACCTCTACTTGCCTTGTACTTGCAGGTCGTCAGGGTTTAAGAAGCATCGATACTTTTGAGAACTCAGCTGTCTACCAGGAAACCACTGGATCTGAGGAAGCAGCTCTTTAACCTGAAATGACAAAGTCTTTTTTTTTTCCTAACCAGAGGTGGATCTATTCCTACCAGGTGAGGCTACCATGTTTATTTCCAATTGATCAATAGTGACACCTGCTGGCTCAGGAAGAGAGACACTTGAGTGTCTGAAATGACTGTAAGACTGAATTAACTGTGGAAAATTGTGGATAAAGCCATTAGCGCTAAACACCACAATAAAGCAACTTCAAGATCAAGGTTATTATGATGTGGAAATTCTCAAGATAAGGACAAAAATGAATCAGCAGTGGGTTATAAACTTGGTGGTCATGCAGAAACATGGCCCCAGATTTGCATAACCCTTGAGGAGAAGGCCAAGCTGTCCTACTTTACCTGGCCTTCCTCGCCTCACGCACCTTCCAATCCTTGTGCCTTTAGTTTCACTTTGGTCCAACCCATCCTACCAAAGCAACTAGAATAATCTGTTAGGTCAACTCATTCTCAAAAGCTTTGATTTACGAGGGCTAAGGGGGCTAGAAATTACTCATCCCAACACCCCCCACTTCCCACCCCAGTTGGTACCTGCTTTTGGCTAGTCATTTTGAGAAAAAAAAAAAAACAATATCAAAGTAAAGCTAAGTTAAGTAAATTTGCATTTTTAGTGAGAACACCTTGGCAGAGCATATAGTTAACCCAAAGTAATGTATCTTTAATTCCCTACTGAGTGTTGTGCCAAGGGGCAAGAAAGAGATGTTTAGGGTGGGGGGCGGGGCCCTCCCAAGGCACTTGAAATAAATACATACAAATAAAAGCAACAAAAATTCATTCTTAATACTTCTTAGGTACTCGCACATGTAGGACATAGTGATACATGTCTGACCTCTCCTCCCTTATAGAAGCATCACAAAAGTCTTAATAGGTGGGAGCCATTCCACCTAGTTACTAGATGAGGATACAGATGTTTAGAAAATTCAAGTCACTTGTTTAGGATCATACAGCAAATACATGGCGAGTCTGCGATTCCAGTCAAGGTCTCTCTGATTCCAAATTCACCCACTTACCTAGTTACGCCCTGTCGCATGTTGCTTCGAAGTCTGGCCCAGACCATCAGCGACACCCAGCTGCTCAGACTAAGGCAACAGAGGCACAGGCTCCGCAAGCCACAGCCCAAAGGGACGACTTTACAAAAGAGCCATGTAGACTGGGAAGCAGTGTGTACCGGCTAATTGCCATCCTAAGCAGGGGAATGTGGCGTGAAGTTGGGGCTTTTATGTAATTCTACAGGACACATGGAGTGAATCAAGCATGACAGGGGGGTGAGAAAAGATCGTCTCGGCAAACACAATGAACTCTTCTTTTTGTGGAAGCATGCCCACTGGGATGGAGAGTACCAGGCTGGGTTTAGCTCACAGAGCCACACCTGCCCCATTGCTTCACTTGCAATCAGTCAGTCTCAGTTACTGAGCATCTGGCATCAGCAGCATCGCATTAGGTCCTGCCTATGTCAAAAACCATAGTCCTTTTGTAAAACAAAAAGCAAAAAAAAAAAAAAAATTGAATAGGTAATACATTCACCCGCTTCAAATATCACAATGATGTGAAAAGGCATAATGCTGAGAACCTCACCCCTATAGCATCCTCACCCCCTCCACTTCCCCCCGCCCCTACAGCTAACGCTCTCATTACCAGCTTCTTGAACATCCTTCCAGGGCTTCTTTATGCAAGTATTAGCAAATACAAATGAATACTCTGATTTTCTCACTTGTATAGCATAAAAGCTACCATATATGGTTCTTCCGACTAATTTTTTCACCTGAACATATCCCACAGATCTCTCCCTATCTACCTGCCTACTATCTGTCCGTCTCTGGCTGTCTCTGTCAATCTCCTATCTACTGCATAGTAATCCAAGTCCTTTTTAACGTTCACTTATCTGGGCAAAATATGGTGGGGGGAGAGACTATTGCCTCTTTCCTAGTGTTAGGAGTGATAATATAAACATGATAGGATTTCAGAGCATGAAGAGATCACAGCTGGGATGGGCATGGATAAGATGCCTTGGGGGTGGACAGGGGAGGGGACATCATTCCTTGAAGAAAGAGATAGCCAAGCTATCACACAGCTTCCTAATTCAAACACAGGTGAATTTCTTGCTAATGTCAATGAAAATACTCTTTAAATTTTCTCAGTTAGCTTCCTCCAGTCTGCATTTAGATTCAAGCCAAGATGCAAACACTGTGTTAATTGGAGCATTTTCCTGCAGAAACTAATTATAGCCCCATGCTGTCAAAACAAGGCAAATTGTTAATGATACTTTACCTGACAAAACAGAAATAAAACCATTTTGCCGTGGAGGAGGATGCTGGGCTGGTGTCACAAAAGCCTTTTTAATCACAATTATAAAAATGAAGAGGACTGCTGGAGAGAACCCATCTGGGCCTAGCACGCTCAGCTGGTTCTCCGGCGGGAACGGAGATGGGAGGCGGGGCTGGGGCGGGAAGCATCTTCCCTCAGCCTGGGCTTCCACATTCCAGATGAGGTGCTGAGACAGATGACAGCTCCTGTAGCAGATCCCTCTCTGACTGTTTCTACAGATGTACATACAGCCATTCCGTAAGCTGCGTGAGAGCATTGGTTCATTCAGTGAACATCTGTTCCCTGAGTGTCTGGCAGGCCAGGCACGGTTCTAGGTGCTGATTTCACAGCAGGTGATTAAACAGAACAAAAAAATGAAGCAGAGCAGAACACACAAAACAACACAACAACAAAAGCTCTGTCCTGTATAGTTTATATTCTATTATGTATAATATTATCTATAATAAGGAAGATAAGCAAAAATGTATCTGTATATGTCAGCTGGAAGTTTCATAGAAAAACAGAAAGTAGAGGAGTTGGATAAGAAGCATAGGGGTACAATTTAAAATAGGGTCGTTGGAATGGCACCCACAGAGAAGGCAGCATTTGAGCAAAGACCCAAAGGAGGTAAGGGATTAAACCCTGCAGGCTTCTGAAAAAAGAGAAAATATAGCAGAGGGGAAGCTGACGTTCATCCAGGAAGGTTAGTAAGGCCAAAGAGTTTGTGAGAATACTGAGATATGTTTGCACTACCTGGTACAGCCACCTCCCCAAGCAGTGGACCACTAAAGGAGGACTCACTACCAAGCAGAGGGCCTCCACGACTCGACTCTAGCCCTCTGGTCAGCCTTTATCCTGATCGGTCCATGCCTGAGCATGGTGGTTAAATACCACACTCTTACCTCTGGACCAAAGGAACAGCAAGTGCAAATGACCTGAGGCCGTGTGCCTGGGTATTTGAAACAAGGAGTCAGGAAGCCAAGTGGGCTGGAACAGAGCGAATAAGAGAGAGGAGAATGAAGAGGGCATTGGAGAAAGTGGCATGTGCTGTAGAGGCTCAAAGGCTATTAGCAGAACTCTGGGCTTTGCCCTGAGATGAGAAGCCAGTTTTGAATCAAGGAGGGACATGGCCTTACTCATGCCTTGGAAAGGACCCTCTGGCTGCTGTGTTGACACTATACTTAGGAAAAGCAGGTGGAAGAAGAGTCTAGTTAAGAAGCTATAGCATTTATCCAGTTCATAGCATGATCGTGGCTCTACCAGTTTCCTAGTGCTGCCTTAACAGATTACCATAAACTTGGTGGCATTAAACAAGAGGAATGTATTCTGAAGGCTGCAATTCTGAAATCAAGGTGTTGGCAGGACCATGCTCCTTCTGAAGCCTCCAGAGAAGAGTCCTTCTTTGCCTTTTCCAGCTTCTGGCGGATCCAGGCATTCTTTGGCTTGTGCCAGCATCACTCCTAACTCTGCCTCCATCGTCACATGGCTGTCTTCTCCCTCTAAGTCTCTCTGTATCCAAATATCCCTTTGCTTTCTCTTAGACATCAGTCAAGGGTTGAAGGCCCACCCTAATCCAGAATAACCTCACCTTAACTTGATGACTCTGCAAAAAGATGTTATCAAAATAAGGTTGCATTCACAGGTACTGAGGGTTGGGACTTATATGTATATCTTTTGGGGAGACACAACTCAGCCCACTCTAGTAGCTTAGACCACAGTAGCAGGAGTGGATGTGGAAATATGCATTTTGAGTCTCAATATATTTTGAAGACAGAGCTAATAAGGCTCTCTGAAAGGTTGGATGCGGGACATGAGAGAAAAAGAGAAGTCAAATTTGATTCCAAAGTGTTTGTTCAAGGTACCCAGAAGGATGGAGTTGCTATCAAGTAGGATAGAGAGGAGGGAAAGGGGGCAGGTTTGGGGCAAGGATCAGTTTAGTTTTGACCATGTTGAGATGTCTGTTAGGCATCAAAGTAGAAGATGAACAAGCAGTTAGAGTCTGCCTTCTAATTTATCTATATACATTTATATTTTCAATGGTGGGGGGAGGTAATTAGGTTTATTTATTTATTTATTCTTAGAGGAGGTACTGGGGATTGAACCCAGAACCTCATGCATGCTAGACATGCGCTCTACCACTTGAGCTATATCCTCCCCTCTAATATTTATTTATTTTTATAACCTACCCAGTGTGAGGCAAGGCAGATGTCTTAATGATGTATGTAAAAATGAGTGAAATCACAACTACAAGTGGAAAAAAAAACATAATTAAAACAAGTATGATTTTTTTTTAATTTAGGATGAAAATGGTACTTCTTAAGAATAGAAACTAACATTTGTATACCCTTCCTGTTTGCCAATTGCTTTTCACATGCCTTATTTTAACCATTCCTTAAGTAAGTGATCTATAAATGCCATAACTATATCTATCCTGCAGTGAGAAAACCAAGAGCGAGAGAGGGTAAAGCACTCAACCAAGCTCACCCAGAGAGGAAAAAGAATGGGACTTTAGCCCCAGGCTTCTGACCCCAAATACCAGGCTCCCTTCACTGCACAGAGTTCTCGGGGATGTACGTCCTGATCAGGAGAGTGGTGGTTCTATTCCCACTGATGTTCAGAAATTCCTTACATCAGACTCAGCGTAAGAAAATGACCTGGGCTGCAGCAAGTCGTCTTCACGTTACACTTTTTAAGCTGCCAGTCTCTTTTAAGTTGAAATAGGTAACAGAGTTTGGAAATAACTTTCCTAAATAGACATGTTCCACATCTTTTCTGTAAAAAATGCCAAATATGCTGTGTTCCTACTCTGACATTCAGCGAAACGGTACTGATTGGAGCACTTAATCTACAGCACAGAAATGCCTCCCCGCTACCAACCTTGCTCCCAGCAAGAGGAGCCTTCCGGAAATCAAGAAATTTGCATTTTTAGTTCTACTTCTCTCACCAACTTTTTGTAAGGCTTTGAGTGAGCTGTGATTTCTCTGGGTTACAGATCTGACAAAAAATAAAGTAAGGAGTTGACACTTGATGGTCTCAAGACAGTACAGTGTGGTTGCACGCAGGCTCTGAAGTCAGAAGTGTGTCCAGATCCCCAGTGTCCCGCAGACTAGGTATGTTAACCAGGGCAATCGCCGTCTATAAGCCTTCATTTCCTCACCACTGAAATGGAAATAATGCCCATTTTGCAGCACTGTTGTATGGATTAAGTGAGATAAAGTGTAAAAAGCACTTAGCACAGTGCCTGACACAGAGGTCGATCCAGTTGGCCGCTACTATGACCATTAGAATACTGTGCATCCTTGCCCTTCAGAAAATGCGTGGTGTTTCTAACACAGGCGACAGCCAGATACTGCAGCTGACAGGGTGTGAAACAAAACCCACGATGCCTCATTGCTCTAAGTTACTGACTGACCCATGACCTGTACTTTTCCTGCTCTGTGTCTTGGTTTACAGGTCTTTAAAATGGGCCATAGACCACCTCCTGCTTCCTTTACAAATACACAGGGTGATTAAAAACTATGAGGTTATTCATCTGCCTTGTTGCCCTGATACCATCAATCACTCCTTGTCTTTTCATCGCTAGCTAGACGCTGGCCTCTCGAAAAAGCTTTTCTCTTTCAACGAAAAAGAAGGAAGTATGAGAGATCAGCTAAATGTCGAATGCAGCAAATTGTCTCATCGGAAAAACAGGCAAAGCTGTTTCCAGCAACAGAACTAAGTTACAACTAAGAACGGGCTTAAGGAGGCACAGGCTATTTGTGGTAACACATCAATGCAGACACCCCGGGTGACAACTCAGTTTCTCCTGTAATAAACAACGCTGTTGCCAAAAAAGGAAAAGGCATTTTCTTAACTGAGTGGGAAGCAAGAAGAGAACATCCCAGACAACAGACGCGTCGAGGCCGACCTTGGCCCCCTGATTCCGGCGTTCTGTCTGTCTGCCTACCTGTGAGCTGAGGACCCAGGGCTGTGGGCTCCCCGTGATGGAGGACTGCAGAGGGCTGTGGGCTCTCCTCCCCATTATTCAGGTAAATTAAGTGTAGTCTTTCGGCTCCTCTGACAGGTCCGCTCCTCAGAATCAGGAGAATGCTTTGTGCTTATTACTTTGCCTTGGAGTCGGTCTTTAACAAATGTTTGTTGGGTGAGGAAGTGGAAATAATCCTCTTCATCTGAGTTCTATGCTTTATTTGATTCTCTCATAAAGCATCTCCTTGGTCGGCCTTGTATGGGAGCTGCTCACACATGGGCTGTTTCCTGTCCGCACCGGACAGGGCAGCAGACAAGGCGTAGCTATCCTGTAATCCCAAATACCTTTCATGTAGTAGGAACACAAGACATATTTTTGCCATTGTGTTAGTTCAAATTGCTTTAAACCCCTTTGGTATGACCCTAGGGGGAGCTGATGCCCAAGCTTTTCTTCTGTTGTCACAAGTGCATCCACAGAGAGTCTCTCTGTTGCAACCTTCTCATTGCTCACCCAGAGATTTTAGAGCACTCCTCTCTGCAAGGCAGGGCAACAGATATACCGAAGACCCAGGCATGGTTGCTGCCCTCAGGAAGCTCACTGCTTGGTGGGGGAAAGATGGCACACATATCAACGGGAGACAGAGCAAAATGTAATGACGAGGCAGCAAAGAGGTAAAATGAAGAAGAGCTGGGGGAGACCACTAAGTCAAGGGGAGCTGTCGTGCAGAAAACTGTGTTTACATTGAGCGTTTTAAAGATAAACAGGTGAAGTTTTCACTTGTAAAATGTGTACAGCCAGCAGTCCCTGGGCAACTCATCCTGACTGCTCACTTTACCGAAGAAGACAGAAGAAGATGCAAACCAGCCACATCGACGACTAATAGGGAAAGGACACCCATGGCTGGAATCGAGGATCGCTTTCCACTACACCTAAGGTCAACGGGGCTGGCTTAGGGAACTCGATTAAGAAGAACTGTATCTGTATTTCACCTCTTGAAACAGGCTTTTCAATTACAGAAAGATGGCAGAAGGAACTATCCTTCCTCCATGGCCAGCTCCCTGGTTCAAAGACCCGGAATCTCTACCAAAAGGAAAACTGGTCAGCCTTGAATGCAAGGCTACAGCCTTTGAAGGTTCTCTTTGTCCCACTTCTCTATATCCATTTATGAACAACTTTCACAAAATAACTGGCTGGAAAGGAGTGGTTGGAACTGTTAATTAATTAATTAATTTTACATTGTATCCTGGAATATGGTTCCTGTAAAGACAGAAAAACCCTAGGAACAATGCATGCTAGGAATTTTGGTTTTTCAAATCCCTCATTAGTTCAGAACATCAAAGAACCAGACCGTGCATGTGGGGAAAAAAATCTTAGTTCCGTGCAACAGAGTCACACTAGATGCACGGCTATTTGACACTGGGAACTGAGCTGCAAGTTAGAAACGGCAACCAGAAGGACTTAGACGAGAATCTGATCAACACCCAGGGGCATGATGACAGGGACGAGGGAGACCCGCACAATCAGTCTATAGACAGTTGCTGGGTTTCAAAAGATCTTCCCTCGCCTGAGGATGAATAAAAAGAACCCAAAACACACAAAGGGTCTTATGGAAACGTACTGCAAACCAATGGAAAGAAAAAAACTCTTCAGACTTCTTATAATGAGTTTTACAGAACTCAGAAGAAAATTTTAGAATATCAGTTGACATCATTAATAGGCTGTTGCAAGATATGATCTAAATGAAACAGGAGAAGGACATTATCAGGAAGATTAAGCTGAGATGAAAACAGGATACAGTATGAAGATAATGAGTCAAGATAAAAAGGGAGCTGGATACAGTTAGGAATTGCAAGGAGACGAGAACTGTAAAATTGTAATAAGACCATCAAAATCCATATTGGAGGTAGTTCAATCAGGCTTGTCAGTTTAGACAATGGAATTAGTAACGTGGAGGACACCCTTGGAAGTGCTTTCTGAGGATATAGAAGAAAAATATAAAAAGATCAAAGGATGAAAGGAAGGTGGTGAGTAGGGAGAAGAAAGAACAGAGAGATACCCGAGAATTAGAGGAATTCACGAAGAACAAGCTAGAGTGACTGGAGCATACGCATCAGAGTAAGAAATGATGGGGGGTACAGGAAATTTTTCAGAGATGAGCAAAGAATGGACTAGCATACTAGAAAATACTGGATAGTAGTCATAACAAAGATTTCTTGACCATTTGTCTAAAGACTTTATTCATATTAATTTCATGAACTCACAGCTATATGAAATTATGGTCTGCACTTTATAGATAAGGCAACTGACTCACAGAGAAGTCTCTATCCTGCTGGAGGTCACAGAAGTATACTGCAAAGCCAGGACTCATTGCCTGCTGGTCCAGTACTGGAGCCAAGGCTTCTAATCACTGCCTTGTAACAATCAAGAGAAGTCTGTGCCTAAATAAATCTTGGCAAACATTGGTAGTTACCCAGGTAAAGAAAACAAAATTCAACAAAAATACACATGTGAAAATAAATATAAACAAACAAAAGCAAGTCATCTACAAGGGGCAAAAATCAAGCTGCCCTAGTGTTGTTGAGGTTGCAAGGAAAGAATTCCATTCATACATAGCAAATCAGTTTGATCTAGGAATTGCGTTTCTGTGAGTCCAACTTAAGGAAATAACTACATATACGTGTACAGATATATTTAAATACTATATATATTTAGACATTATAAATATATATTTCCTATAATTATCTATGAATCTATTTTTATATATTATGTATATAAAATTTACGTAATAATGACGTTTATCACTGTTATTCATAATAGCAAAACTCCAGTGATGTGTCCTACAACTAAGAATTAAGTAAATTACTTTTGGCATGTACAATGAAATTATTACGTAGTCAACTTAAATTACATTTTGGAAGACTTTTAACAACATGGAGAAAGGTCCCTGATACAATGTTAGGGGGAAGAGCAAGAAACAGAAACTTGCATATTGTTCGATCCCAATTTTTATGATAAAAATACGTGTTATCTGTAGTTGGTGAGATTCCAGGTGAATTGTTGCTTTACTTCTAAATTTTTCTGCATTTTGTGAATTATATATAATAACAATGCATAGTTTCAGAGTCAGAAAAAAGAAACACTCTTTATAAATGACCAATAGCAAATACCATTCAAAGTAAGAAGGCCCATGACAGTAAACAAAGGACCACTGACCGAGAGAGCTTAGTTTTAGCACTGACTCCACCCTCATTAGCAAGAGGGATTTAGGTCCAGCCCTTGGCCTCTGTAGAATTTCCACGCCTGAGAAATGGTTTCCCCTTTTGGAAGAATGGGGACTACCGTCTTTCTTTCTCATTATTACTCCTTTCCAAAGAATCAAATGAAAGTAACTTGGAAGTTATTTGTAATTTGTCAGTTTTTGAAGCACTATGTTTGGGAGCCATTTGTTATTATTTTGGGAATGGCAGCACATTTTGAAGTTCCTCTCTCTCTGAAAATAGCCCACCTTTTGAGTCTGCGTCTCTCCAAGACAGACGCTGGAAATTGACTTTCTCAATCTCTCTTACAGTTGGATCCCAGGCAAGTCAGATGCCCCCACCCAAGACCTGAGTTGGAAGTTAGAGACACAAATTAGCAGGCACAGAGAGGAATTCCTTTTGGTATGGCAGAGGAGGCCAGCATCCAGGAACAGCAGACGAGGAGTTTCTAGGTGGAGCCCAGGGGCGAAAATCGTTGCTGGGGATGTGCCTGACAGTTAGAGGAGGGAGTCCGCTGGGGCAGTCAGGGGTTTGCTTGGGACTTCTTTCCCCATCTGTGTAGTCTCCATGCCTGTGGGTTACCGAGCAGTCAAAATAAATAAATCGCTATTTAAACTGGTTAGGATGGATTCTGCCTTGGCCCCAGACAATCACCTGGATTTGAATTCTGCTCCAGCTGGTTATCAACAGAAGTCATATACTCTCTCCATGCCAGCAAAGAGTATCTCATTTAATGATCGACCACAATAACCTTATGAAATTGAGTCTGTCTTCTTCAAGGACCCCACTCATACTCCGCTAAGGCACTACAAACGCTTTCCTTATTCTCAATTTAAAGTTACACTCACTAGACTATGTCTCCCCTCCTCCATTTGCCAAGTTGTGCTAATTTGGGCCAAGAGGATGCAGTGAATCAGTATCCTAGAATTTGGGGGCTGGGGAGGATTTTAAAGAATTTCTAGCTCAACCCACTCGTCTGATAGATGGGAAGTCAACCCTGGGAACTTGTATGTTGATATTATATTTCCAATCCACCCAAACAGCTGACCTTATCATGAGTCTGCATACTGCTATAAAAGTGGAGCAAAACGTGAAAGTAACCAGTTGTTTGGTCTACACGTCACCTAGTTTGAGCACCCTTGATAAATGGACTGGAGTGAATGGTAGTTCATGGACTGGGGAAGCTCATCCCAAAGCCCCATTCCAGAACGTGCTAGACAAAACAATCCTGAGATCCTGAGTCACTTTCCTGAGAAAAGCTGGCCCGGTGCTTCGCCTTTGCCTTTCAACGTCCCCTTCACTGACAAGGTGATATCCACCAGCTCAGACAGAAATGGTAAAAGAGCCAAGCTTGGTAATAATGCAAACCATATAACTCAAGTTCTTCCAAACTGAACCGTAGGCAGTTTCTCCAAAATGAATTACTGACTGACTTCCCTGGAGCCTAGAAAGCTTCAGTGTACATTTTTCTTTGTACGTTTATAATTATACACTTCTCTCTGAATTGTCCTTTGCCCTGGGTAGCATTTCACACTAAATGCAACACAGAAGCCATGTTCTTTTGCTTACCTAAGGTTTTTTACCGTGGGCTCTAATTTTCTGGTTGAAGGGCTCCCAGTCAGTGACCACATCTTGCTTTCAGAGCATCAAGTTATCCTCTTATTTTATGAACATGGACCAACACAGATGGCACTTGGCAGCAAGAGAAGATGCTGAGGGCAAAGAAAGTCTTTGCAGATGAAGAGCACAAGCTGGGCTGGGCTCAGACTCAGAAACCCTCCAATGCCCAGCTTTCAGTACCTAAGGATGGCCATTCCCAAGTATTCTTAGAGCCAATATCTCAGAGGATGTCTATATCATTGCCTTGAGGCAGACGTTCTGGGGATGGAATTAAGAGTGAACTCTGGCTACCTGGTGACCTGTTTGGTTCCATTATATGTGTTCTGCCATCCCCAGAGAGTGCCTTAGCATATGCGTATATATAAACACACACACACACACACACACACACACACACATAGAAGATTAAACACTGCCAGTCTGCCGGTCCACATGTAGACAAGTTTATCCTCGGTGACTCCTACCCCTGCCTTCTGCATCCTGGGTTGGCCCTTTATTCTAAGTAACACTCTTACACTTCCCAGGGCTGTAAGGGCACCCAAGCTCCCCTTTCACTGGCCAAATTGAAACCACCTCCGAGTACTGAGAAGTCATTCACAATGAAACATGGAGACTTGATCACCCTACCCCTCCTGTTATCTTCTGAACTTCTTGTAACCCTTTGTTATTCATCAACACCTTGGGCGCCTGACTTACCTCTCCTCTAGGACTACTTCTGGCATCATGACTGATGACTCCAGCACCCACATGATGGCCCATCCACCATTTTGGCTTCTCAGTTCCTTGGCTCATATGATTGATTCTCTACCTCACCTTAGCCACCGATCCACAAGGTCACTTTCTAGATGATGATTTCTTTTATCATCAGAAACTGTGCTGCTTTTAAAATCTCTACTTCAAACTCTGAACTTTCTGTTCATCTTTCCAGTACTTTCATGCTAATTTTCCCTCTCTAAGTTATTTAACCTCACAGAGTTCTCCATTGCTATCATTTTTATGAGCTGTCACCCCTTTTATGTCCTAACTTTCCTCTTTATCCAGCCCAAATCTCATGATGCACCACTCAGATAACTGCCTTTAAAACCCCTTAACTTCTTTGCCCCACGCTCTCTCTGTTAAACTTGCCTGGGAAACACCAACCATAATTACACTCCAGTATGCTTTAAATGCACATGGGCTCCTATGCAGATACATTTTACTGGAAGAAAGTTAGGCGACCATACTAACTGGACGCACTTCAAATTTATGATCACAGATGTTAGATGGGCACTGAATACTGCAAGATGCTCCTGTGCACGTCTTCAGTAAACTGACTTTCCCACTCCGTGAGACAGATATTTCGTATTTTCTCTTTCCTCAGATCTCTATCACACCCTTTTCTCTATGTTCAGTTGGTAACTTTGCCTCAGACTTCACGGGGGGGTGGTGGGGGGAGATCCAGTAAGATCAGAAGCATCTCATGTTCCCACTGTCCATTCTGAATTCCCGTCTGTGAAAATGGAAGCCGCAGCCCTCCTCCTACCAAAGAGAACGCCTCTCCTTGTGCATGGGGTCCCATCCCATCTCACCTTCCCAAGTCCTCTGAGACAAATGGCTTCTAATCTGACACCACTGAGACAGGGCCCTTGGTGACTACAGAGGTCACAGGCCCCTGCAGTGAGTCTCTGCGGCCCTTCTCTGCCTATAGGCCCATTTTCTCTCCTGTGCATCTTCTAACACACCCCCCCAAACTCCGTCAATCATGACTCCTCTCTCTTGATTCCTATTCCAATGTAACACTAATCTAATGTGAAAAATAAAAGAGTTGGACTGGACGAAATCATGGGCAGAGTGATCTGGGGACTTGAAAAGTCAGAGAATGAGAGTGGAACACACAGCCTGGCAGGTAGGAAAATAAAAATGCTTTTTCTTTTAAGATGCAGCAAGCTAACACAGAATGATTAAAATCTAGCAGGCTAATTTGCAGCAACATGGGTGGACTTGGAGATTGTCATTCTAAGTGAAGTAAGCCAGGAAGGGAAAGAAGAATACCATTATGGTATCACTTGTACGTGGAATCTAAAAAAAAAAAATTCCAAATTCTATTTACAAACCAAAACCAGACTCATGGACGTAGAAAACAAACTATGGTTACCAAAGGGGAAAGGGCGGAGAGAGATAAATTAGGGGTTGGGGATTGACAGACACACGTTACTATATAGATAATAATAATCAACAAGGACCTACTGTATAGCACAGGAAACTATATTCAATTTCTTGTAATAACATATAATGGAAAAGAATCTGAAAAGAAAAAGTATGTACGTATGTATCTGTATAACTGAATCACTTTGCTGTGCACCTGAAGCTAACATTGTAAATCAACTACGCTTCAATAAAAATATTTTTTAAAAAAGTCCTTGCTCATACTGTGGCAGATAATAATCACCCCCAGCTTAGAAATCCCTGGAGTCTTATATTTTGATGTCTTTACAATCCTCCCAACTAGTTTTGTTCATACAGGGATTAGACTCATAGCGAAATGGTGCACTGTAGTAGTTAATTAGCATGACATTTATTGTGGTCACGAATTTCATCTTTTTTATGTTGCCTAGAGGAAAAACAAAATCCATCTTGTTACTGTAAACTCACCGAGTCCATTCTCCTTAATCTGTCCATGAACTGAGCTGTGCACATTTCTACCGTTTCCTCGCCTGTTTCTTTCCACTTGGAGAGATTCATTTTGAAACTGAGTTCACACACGAGGAATGAGGCACGGCTCACTGCCAGCAGGCCTGGAATTCAGCTCTTTCCGTGCATCTGGGACTTGAGCAAAGCTTAGATAAAACTAAAGAAATGGAACAAAATAGTGGGGCCACCAGAGCGAACTGTGTGGACTCAGAGACTTTCATGTCAGTGTTTTCCCCTCAGTGGCTACCTATATTTGGTGAGTCAAGTGTAATTTTCTCCTCTCCCCATCTGGCATTTCTGTAACTGGCATGTGTCACCACCAAGAGGTAGTTGGGTCGCTGGAGGTAATGTTTTCAATTCTTTAAAGCTTTCAGCAAATCTCATTTTCTTATGAAAAAGGAACAGTCTGTTTCTTCTTTCTTTCTTTCTGGGACATCACAGCTGTCTCTCTCCTCTTCCCCTAACTTCCCAGTAACTTTTTATTTATTTATTTATTTTTAACGTAGTCTGGCTCTGACCTATTTTGGTGACTTGGATCTCCATGGAGATGCCTGAATTCCTGATTTGAAATATCGTCTGTCCAATTCAAAGTACCCATTTACTTGAACAGTGAAAGCTGGCACTGAGAGAATATTTGTGAGGAGCCAGAATGCTAGAATGTAAATTCTCTGAGGTGATATTGAGATGCAGCAATTGTCTCTTGGCACCATCTGTTCTCCAATAAACCTTAGTTCTAAAGTGGAGGGAACTACTGCATCCTGTTTCCAACAGTGACCTGTGCCTCTTGTTCCTTCTGTGGCTGGGTGACTCCTGAATCTGACTTTGAACTGACACCAGGCGCCTGAGCTCTTTCTCCAGCCTTCCATGTTGAAGGGTTGGTTTACAGTCCAGAGGCACCCCCAGAACCACGGGGTGCAATTTGCTGCTTGACTAAGTATGGTGTCCCCTCGGTCAATGTAGACGCCCGTCTGTCACTAAGCAGAATGCCTGAGCCACGCATCAGCAAATAGAAAGTTATTTAAACTAGATAAAACAGAAGGAAAACGTTTCTTGAAATGTTGTAATAGCATTTCACTGAATCCATGAGTAGGAACTGGACCTTCCAAGACGTGCAGCCAGGCACAGGCTCTCCCCTCTCCTCTTTCTCTGTTCTTCCCTCTATTCAACTCTCTTGCTCCTTTACTCTTGGACTCAACATCAGTATACGTAGCAGGTCAGAGTGTGGACTCTGGAACTAGACGTCCTGGGTCTGAATCTTAACTAACCTGTGCCTCAGTTTCCTTGTCTGTAGAACGCTACATGATAATGGTATCTACCTCATGGTGCTGTAAGGATTACACGAGTTAATACACACAAAGTGTTTTGCTCAACATTTTGTACCCATTAAGTTCCTTTCAAAGTAAGCCTTCTCTGCTTGTTTATCAGTACTTAGAACTCAAGCATGCTGATCCCCGTTCTGTTTTTATAAGGTCTAGAGCTCTCTGCTAAGTGACTCTGCTAGACTGAATGACAATTCCTTACTCCCAGGGAGGTAGCCATTCCTGGTCCAATTGTCCATGGTTAAAGGGGACAGTGTTAGGGCCTTATTAGCAGAAGCGTGACAGGTACTGTTCCAAGAACAAATATTTATTAGTTCATAACAACGCCAAAGCAGTCACTACGAATGGCCTCACTTGTAAATGAGGGTCTATGAAATGAAGAAATGAAAGCAATGGAACCAACAACAGCAGAATTAGTATGTGAGCACAGGACCCAGCATGGCCTGAACTAGGTCCTCATGGTTCACTCCCACTTATGAAGCTGACTCTTGGAAAGGAGGCAAACACAAGCTTAATGAGAAGGAGACTGTAGACAGGGAGGAATGACTAGCAAGCAAGAACCTCCGAAGAACCTCGAGGGAGAGCATCTTAGAAGAAGGCAGAGTCTCTTGTCTATGTGAACTGATGTTAAATCCTCATGTGACTTGAAACCCCAAGAAGCAGAATTATCTGACTCTAAGTCACCATGGACTTTGAGTGAGTTGGTGGAATCATAGGGAGATTTAATACTGTTGAGTCACATTGATAAAATTTGCATTTTGTTAAATTCTTAAAAACGATTATCAATAGGCATTTGTTAAAAATTCCTCTGAATACATATGCACGTATTTATAAGAATGTGTTTATATGAACAGATGTATATAAGGCTATACATATATAAATTTATAATTTATATGCATTTATAATATAAATGCCTTATGCTGTGAGTTGTGTGGCTATGTACAGCACCATGGGAATTCTTAAATCCAAATATCATACAAGGTTAAATTTAAAATTTTTAAGATGTAAATCATTCAAATTCTAATAAAGGTTAAAAAATAACCCTCTAGTCATAGGGTTACAGTCTTTGAATTTCAACTTCAGAATCATCGGCTGGTAAGAATAGAAAGAGAGATCTTTGACTTTTTATAAAGCGACATATTTCTCTTTTCTTCTCTGGATCTCTAGCCATTTTTATTTTTCCTCTCTCCAAAAAAAGAAATCTTATTATGATTCCTTTACCTAACACCTCTCACCCCCACTGGCGTCAAACAAACCTACCGCTTCTGAAATGCTTCTTTGTTGCAGACACAAACCTTCTCTGTACACTGAGAATCAAACACTGAAAATTCAAGTTCAGCTTTTCCGGTTCCCAGTGGATAACTCGAACCCCTTCAACCGTGATCCAGCCATCTCAAGACATCCCAAGAATTTAATGTCTGAAAAGAATCCATATTCAGTGAAGTGCTTTAAACCCATTCAAATTCTCTAAGTAAAATTACTATGCCCTAAAAAGGTTCAGATTACTTTGGTCTGAAAATATTAGATTGCCACCCATGTTCAAACTGAATTTGGTATCAAAGGAGAACATTGTATAAGCAAAACTTATGTCTGCCCTTAAGAGCCTTAAAGTGAAGAGGAGGAAGCAAGGTCTATACACAAACTACAGGTCAAGGGAGAAAGTGTTAGGAGTCAGACCAATTCTACATCCATATCATTACACGTCATGTCACATGTTGAAAAGCAGAGTTTTTAATGCCTTAATGAAAAGATTCAAAGTAACACTAAAACAAGTGAGCAGTCATTATAATAACACAGCAAAGGGAAAAATGTCTACCCAGTGTACGGGAACACATTCACAGAGTAGCATCACCATTTCTTGTCAACCCTTCAGTTTTTGCCAACTGACCAGAACACTTGACTGCCTGACCTTGTCCTTTCTGATTACTCAGAGGCAAAGTCCTCACAGGTTCCAGTGAAGTGACAGTCTCTCTTTCGTGTCTTGACTTTGTCCTGCCCTCTTTGACTTTGTTCTACCATATTTCTTTTTTTTTTTTACTTTTTTTTTCAAATTTTTTTCTCTACCATCTTATTTCTGACACCAAATTATGTCAAACCTTGCCCCACGTCACATGAAGCACTGAGTTCAACATTCCGTCAACGCATAGCACTGTAACGTCATCGCGCCTCAGTTGTAAGGAATCGCAGCATGTACACTTGCAGTAGCGTGGGCTCTTGGATGGAGCAACCAACCATCCCAGTTGGCCCAGGACTGAGAGATTTCCTGGGATGCTGGACTTTAAATGACAAAATGGGAAGTCCCTTCCAACAGACAGAAAACTCAACTCGAGTTGGCTCAGTTTAAAAGGCAAATCACTAGCTTAGCATACAGAGAAGGGAAGACAAGCAGGTTCAGGCATGGCTAGATGCAGAAGCTCAAAGCTCACCACAGTACAGTCTCTTTCCATCTCTTGGTTCTGTTCCCCTCCCCCACCCCCACCCTGTGCTGGCTTTAATCTCAAATCACACATGGCGGCAGTTCAGCTCTACACCTAAAACTTCCCAGTGTGGTCCAAGTTGGATCATGTATCTGTTCTTAAACCAAATCCTCAGCCAAAGGGGAAAGACACGCTGGTTCACTGAGGCCTCGGTCACATGCCCACTTATACACCCAGGATTAGGATCAGGACCACCCAAACCATGGGAACTGTGAGGGAAGACATGGCAGGCCCTCCAAAGGAAATCCAAAAGCAGGAAAGAAATGGATTCTGAGAAAACAAACAAAAAAAAATTAATAATCCATGTAAGAAAATTTGGTGGTATCCTGGAACCACCAGTATGTGAAACAGATCTGTTGAGAACTATTCACTTAAGAAAAGCCTTGTAATTGGGAGAGGGAACGTCGACTGGGAAGGACAGTTGACTCAAGGAGATGGGCAGCACAGCTGGGTGGTAAGGTTGGGCCCACGACAATAATTCAGGAACATGATGCTACTGGCGTTAGGATAACAATTTAGAGCTCTTCTGTTGCTTTTACGGTGCTTCCTAGTGAAACTTTCTGAATTGCTCGTTCTTGTTCCTAGCTGAAGGCACTGTGTGTGGCTGAGCCCAGACGTGGAGGAGGCAGAAGCTACGTGGATCCCAGAGAAGGTTTGGATTTCGTTACTTCCGGGCCAGGATCTACGCTGGAATTTGTTCAAATTGCCTCGTCTGCTTTTGACTGGAGTTACAAGAATAAACACTTGGCGTTGTCATAAAATGCATTTCACTCTGGTCTTAAAAGAAGCCAACCGAGGCCAGAAATTTAGGAACTTTTAATAAGAATGAAGTCCTGATTAAAAACAAGAGAAGTAATTTCACATCATACTCTCTGGCTGACTTCGTGGATTCTCTAGGGGGTTAGTCGCTCGATTTTATGAAAAATGAAAGTAAAAACAGGTGTCATTAAGAGTGCACCTTATCTAAATCGTAGGCAGGGAAGAATAATGAAGTCATCTCTTCAAATGCCTTGGTTGTCCTGGGAATGAAACAACAGCCAAGTCTCAGAGTTCCACAGGTGGCCTATTCATCTTAAGGTTTCTTGGGAATAAAACATTTCATATTTCCAGCATTCTTTTCGCTTTCACATACAATGTTCTCATTCAGTTCTCACAACAAACCTGCGAGGTTGGCAGATAACCAGTTCCGTTTTGCAGAGAAGAAGCTGGCGTGCAGAGTGGTTAAATAGCTTGGCCAGGGTTATACGAGTTCCTGGACTTGGGACCACCCACCAGGGGTTGCGACTCTTTTGATACCTGCCAAAACCCATCCCTGCTAAGCTGGGTAAATTGGGCGTTTTGCTTCTCCAGAACTGGACCTGGGTAGGCCCACCTGTGGAGTAATTTGTTAATTCTTTCATTTACGGAATGCCTCAAGATTCTGTTGGATGATGGAGACACAGAGATGGATAAAGCACATATCCTGCCTGCAATGAGCTCTCAGCCTCATGTGGTTTCCTTTCCTTATGTGTTACCAGAAAAAGTTAAACATACATGATTTTTGGACCGTGCATCATTTTTCTTGCCTTTCATACTTCTGTTGCAATTATTATCAGCTCAGACAGCAACATAATAATTGTAAGTATTTACTATGTTCCAAAAACTGTGCTAGGTACAAATTTAATTGTCCTCAAACCAGATGTGCAGAGCAAATACAGCTTATTCAATTTGTCTACAACTTATCTGGTCTTCCTTCCAAGGCCCAGTGCTTGGGTTAAGAAGGAAAAACAATTTTTGTTCCAATTCCATTTAGAGCTTAACAATAATCATTGACACAGCCCCTTAGGTAGTGTTCAGGCAACATCCGGGAAGCAAGGCAAGCCTTTTGGAATAATCCTATTTGGAACAACAGAGCTTGGCTATCGCTCCTTCTCTTTATATTTTTTCTGACACACGTTCTAATACTCCCCTCCCCACACCTATACCCCCTTCCTAGTACTTCCCAAGGTAGATGTCCCACGTCACTAAGGAGAAGTCCTTGCACTCTGAAAGGCTAAACAGAAAAGCTTATTAATCACTTAAAAATATGGCTCCCGTGAAACATACGTTATCTCCTCAAATTTCCACCGAAGCTCTTGGGGAGAGCTGATATTTACAGATGAGTTAGCTGAGAGTTGGAGAGGCTTAATGTCATGTTTAAGACCACGAAGTTGATTCATTTTACTGTGTGCTTAATGATTTTGCCGAACGTCTACAATTTCAGATGTGACCGCACAGGCCTGGCAGGGAGAGAGGTGCTCTGTGCGGCTTCTGCTCCAGGGAAGGGCGGCTTGTGGTTCCCCCCCTATTTATGTTCTGGTCTCTAGAGCCCAGCATGGCGCCTGGTATACAGTAGGTGCTCAGCAGATGTTTGCGGACAGTTAACTGCTTGCGATTATTCTGGGACAGTTTTTATTTTCTTTTCTCAACGTCCACTTCAAAGATGGGGAGACTGGGGCACAGGGACACAGAGCTGATGGAGGACAAGTTGGGGTCCGCCCAGCCTCCTGCCTCCCCGGCCTGCCCTCTTCTGCGGCCCCTCACATTGCACAAGGCTCTGAAGCACTCCTGAATCCTGCAGGGAGCTGCACCGGATCAGCATCCCGTGACCTGTTTTCGGCATTTCTGGAAACACTCCTGGAGGCATGCAGGAGTCCTCTGGCTGAACAGGGAAAGCGACTCGGAGACTAGAATGTGAAAATCAGGGACCCTGCAAGTTCTGCAGTGCCTCCCCTCGGGGGGATGTTAACACCCCAACCCAGCTCAAATTTCGGATTGCTCCTCTCGTGCACTATCGCGAGATAAATGAACCCTGATTTGCCGTGTCCTGCACTGTGTGTCTCCTAAGTGCTGTAACACTGGCCATAAGCCCTTAACTCCCAGTTACTATTCGATGATTACCGCATCCCCCTGGGACAGGTATTTCTAGGATTGGCCACATTTTATAGCTGAGACACTAGGGCTTGTACACTTCACCTTCACAAGGTCGTAGAGATCTCAGGGCTGTCCGCCTTTGGACTCTTCTGAGAACTGTGCACCCCTGCCTTCTAATAGAATGACTATTGCTCTGTAACCCCAGGCTGCCTTAGTCATTAAAGGGTCAACTCAAGTACGTACTTTGGTTCTCGGCGAGGCTCACGTCTAGACGTCTTGCTTCTCCACCTCTAAGAGGCTGCAAGAAAGACTGGAGAATGAGTAGAAGTTTGAGTTGGGAGAGGCCAGCTTGATGGTCCTGACAGAGTCACAATCTCTGTAAGAATGTAAGACAGTGTGACGGTAACAGTGAGAAGTTGTAGGGAGCGGGGTTCTACTCCAGGCTTTCTTCCTTCTCAGCTCTGTGGCCTTAGACAAGGTAACTAAACCTCTCTGTGCTCCAGGCCTCTCATTCATCAATCATGGTTGTCGTACAGAGATATTGGGAGGATTAAACGAGACGGTCCTTATCAAGAGTTGAGCCCCATGCCTGGCATGTGGTAAACACTCAAAATGTGTCACCTAAAGGGACAAAAAGGGAGAGAGAATAACACGCCAAGAACAGGAGCAGCCACGAGATGTGCTAAGTTAAGACCCAGAGGCTAGAGAAAGCTGGGGTCCCTGAGAAGTTATCTTAAAATCGAGATAATGCAAGATAAATCAGGAGATTTTTCATGGTTTTATGTTCATCTTTCCCCAGTACTGTGAACTCTCTTTCTTAACACTGACCTTGCAATAATAATAACCAAAACATATTGGGGACTGATATGTGCCAAGCACTGTGTACGCTAAATATGAACTATGCTAATCTTCTAAACATTTCTGTTCAGTAGGCATTGTTCGATCCTCGTTTTACAGATGAGGAGATGGAGCACAGGGACGTGGGGCATCTTGTTCGTCCTAACAAGGGGTGGAGCAGGATTTGAACTCAGCTTAAGATCTCCTGAGTCTTTGCTCTAGCCACTCAGTGTCTTTCGATGGTGCTGCTGCTGACCGTCACCACCATCCTCCTCCTCCTGGTCGCCATCGTTAACACCGTCACCATCATCACACCTAAAGCTTATTGAGCGAAACACCACGTTTCTGGATTGTTTAAGAGCTTTCTGTTTAAGTCTCATAGTCTTATGAAGCACAGATACTTACCAGACAAAGAAAGGGAGTGTCTCCCTCAAGGTCAGGCTGCTGAAACGTGGTCCAGCCACAATTTAGACGCAGACAGCCTGGCTCCAGAGCTCATCGACTCACTGCTTTGCCAGTATAACGCCTCATGACGGTTTCATGTGCATTTGCATCTATTCAAATTTCTCACATTTTCTATTTTGAGCCTCACTACTATCCTTTCCAGTACGATGCTGCTTCTCATTTGACGAAGGAGGAAGTTGAGCCTCAGAGATGTGACATGCTCAAGGTTACTCAGCTGGTCAGTAGCAAAGCCGAGACTAAACATGTCTGTCTGCCTTCAAGTCCAGTGTTCTTCGTAGGAAACCCCAGCTGCCAGTAACTACCCAGGCCCCATCCCATCCTCCTCCTCCCCACTCCACTACACACACCACCTACATGCATTTTGTGACACATTTCGCTTTGTACTACCCTCCTCCTAGTCAGACCTCTCAAGTATGGTCTGATTCTAACCTCATGCTAGTCTTTAGTTAGAAATCAACCTGAAAAGCCAATTCACGTGATGATGTTATGCATTACCCTGTCCAGGAAAACAGGCTAACATGGGATTGGAGCTGAAGAAATAACACATTTAAACGTAGGACCTTAAGCAAGTGCCAGACCAGCAGAACAGGGTCAACAAGGTTCTTCCAACCCAACGTCTCTATCACCACACCATATGCCTGGCTGACCACGAAGGAAATTGTCCTCTCCCCTTCCAGGCAGGTGCTTGGCTTCAGGATGAATTTGAAGCCTGATCTTAGTCTATCCCTCCTTATCTCCAGTTATCCCACAGTCATCTTCAATCGAAGGAGGAAGTGGCAGGCAGGCCTGGACCGCAGGCACAAGGAGAAGGAAGCAAAGCTTCTCCTCGCTGTTCCTGTCCCACAGCTGTGCCTCCTAGAAGAGGATGGGACCGCTGAGCTGGATGGAGACAGTGTTTCAGGTGGAGGCAATAAACACAGGTAAGGACCAACTGCTTCTTAAAATGAAGAGAATATGTAGGCCCAGAAGAGAAGTCTGAGAACCTGACATTCTAAATCTCCATATAAACCATAGCCACCATGATGAAACCAACAAGGGAGAAGAAGACAATGGAAACACAGTCATTCATCTGGTCATTAACATCATTGTACGCCTACAGGTTACATTTGCAAAATTTGCATACTGTTATTGTAGTCATCTTAGAGTAAAGATTTTAACTAATTAAGCTCTTTCGCAAGAATCTATCTACTCCTTTTTTTTTTTTTGTATCTCACACAGTGCCTGGCAAATAGGAGAAATATTCAAGAAAATATTTGTTGATAGTGAATCACTGATTAAATTAAAACATTGATTCCATATTGTCCCATTATCACACTGATCCTAAACTTGCCAAGTTAAACATCTACTTTCATTTTCATTCACTAATTTGCAAATACTTGTTGAGTGCCCACTATGTGCCAGATACTTGGCTATGCACTTACCAACACACATGGTTGCTGACACTTCGGATAACACAATCCAGAGGGAAGACTGTCAAGTGATAAATACAGACGAGGTGGGATGTTTAACAGGGAAGCCAGGACACTACGGGTGTGTCGGTAAGTCACCCTGACCTTGCCTGGGGCTTTCAGGGCATCTTCTCTAAGCAAAGATTTTTGTCTCAGAGCTAAGTGGGATTTCATGAGTCAGAGAGTGAGGGAAGGTGGGATCTGGAAATGTGTGCAGGTTTAGATGCCAGGGAAGACATGCTACGTTAGAAGAAAAGAAAGAAGAAAAGAAAGCAAGCATGACAAAAGTGGAAAAGAGATCAATGGTAGGATCTTTGATGGCTTCTAAACCACCCTAAAGATTTTAGGCTTTTTCCTAGGGGGATTTTTATGAATATTTTTCACTTTTTACTTTTGATTGAAGTACAATCGATTGCCAGTGCTGTGTCAGTTTCTGGTGATTCACAGCACAGTAATTCAGTTATACACATAATGTTCTTTTTCATATTCTTTTTCATTATAGATTATTACAAGATATTGAATGTAGTTCCCTGTGTTATACAGTAGGACCTTGTTGTTTATCTATTTTATACATAATAGTTAGTATCTGCAAATCCTCAGCTTCCAATTTATTCCTTTCCTAGGGTTTTTTTTAAAAAAGATCTTCTGATTGCCCAGTGGAGGACAGATAAACTAGAATGGTAACGGGAAGCCACCATACTGCATATGAGCAACAGTGTGACCGGCGACTTCATCTGCCAGCAAGTAGAAATTGCTCAGATGGGTAGCATATAAGTTCAGGCTACCTCCAAGCCGTTTCTGTAACATGCTCTCTAGAGATCTTTAGAATTTGAAAAGGGAAATAATAAGAGCCTAGTGAACAGACAGAAAGATCAGATGCTGAAGAGCAGGAGGAAGAGATTAAACTATTAGTCAGTGTGTGAGTGCCAAGTGCCTTCTAAGTGACCGTGAATATTCAGGTAAATGTGTCTGGCTGGGAGGTGACTGAAACAGCAGGCACCCAGTGGACGAAATGTACTCAAGTAAATCTCTCAGTAACAGAAAACGTGGTATTGACTGATGCCCCTGTTAGGTTCTAAGCCTGGGTGTACAGATGGCAGCCAACATCCAGGCACAAGATTAAATACTCAGTGACCATCTGGATAGGCCATTGCCATCACACCAGACGTCTGGATCGTTGGAAACATCTGGAACATTGACCTGACTGCTCTTCCTGTGAAAATCCGCAGTACTGCAAGTCCCACCAGTGACTTGGAGAGGTCACGATTATCCACTGGCCAAGGGAGGAGTTCAGAGAAACGTGTGTCCAGCTAACGTGGTTGGGTTTCAGGGTCTAAGCGAGCTGCTTCCATACTCGAGAATCTAGTTTTTCTTTTTTCATCAGAAGAACTTGATCCTAGAGTGTTCTGCTAAAATTCTAACTGTCTTTGGTCACCCTGAAATACACTGAAATTCTCACTTCCTGAAACACGGTCGGCAAACCCGCTACCTTACAAGGTGAAATGTCAGTGATTCTTGGAGCGATCCCTCTTCGGATTGAGGTACCGAAGACAGGGACACCTGTCTCAGCTGAAGTCAGGGGCCTCCACTGTGTGCTGCAGAGCTACCTTTGCCTGGTTATTTCCTCTTAGATGCCATAAACCAGTACTTCCCTAGCTGCTCTCCTCCAGCTCAAAAGTAGAATTCGGACTAGAAGTTTAAGGGCAGTCACTAAGCGCCAATTGAGAAGCTTCCTGTAGACACTGAAAGCCGACTTGGAGGTGAGCCATGAAGACTACAGAAATGCCAGGAAGCTCAGTCTTACCCTCAGGACTGCTTCTGTCTGTGTGCTGACTGTATCTACAGGGTAGTGGAGTCCTGTTTTTACTGAGAAGACAAATCATCGCAACTAACAGAGAACACATTTACTTTTTTCCAAGAATTCTTTCCCAGGTAAGCTGTGTCACTCCTTGTTGACTACAGAACTCTATTTTAACTTGAAGCATGACATCCTCATCAAAATGTTTGGGGCTGGCTCTCTGTATTGTGTTGGCTTCGGGTTCTAAGAGACACAGGTTCGAATCCTGTCACTCCCTGGCTGTTGCCTTTTTTCATGCATAATCTTCTCATCTGTAAAGTGGGGCTAATCAAGCACATATTGCACAGGATTTTTTTTTTTGAAGGTAAAATGTGATAATTAGCACAAAGACTGGCACACAATTTAGCCCTCAAGGGAAATCAACTGCTAAATTTTAAATAAAGGGAAGCCTGTGTTGTATTCTTTTGGAAAATGATATATTACCTCTGAGTTATTGTTTGTGTGAATTTTTAATATTCACAAATAAACTACACTTAAGGTCACAGACTTCTCTGTCCTCTATACAACACTGCTCTTGAGTACATTTGTGATTTACTTTGTCTTGTTACCCATCATAATAATCTAGAGTGCTGATACCTCTCTATTGCCTTTACAAAGGCTCTTCAAAGAGATAATCAAATATTTGCTAAATAATTTGATAAAGTTAATTCAACTAAAAAAGATAGAAAAAGCTCATCATAACTGCAAACTGTTACAATTTTTTCCTGATTAGAAAAGGGCTATGGAATTATTATAAAGAATTGAGGATATAGAAGATATAAGTAATAAATTTACACATAATCACTCCACTGAAAGAGTAATGTCATTAACATTCACGTGTATTTCCTTTCTGTCTTTCTCCTTTCTTTGTGTGTCTGCCTGTGTACCCATGTGATTATTAATAGTTAACCAAATTGGGATCACCACATATTGTTCTGCATCCCAATTTAAAAAATGAGAGTTTTTTTCTCCTTTACTGTCTTAAGTGAACTTGACTTTTACAGGCTACATAAGATTTCCTCCACAGGATGCTTGGGTCTTAATGTTTTAAAGCATTGAGATTCATCCATGAATAGGAATTGGGAAGCACTTTGGGATTCCCAATATCTAAGCCAAGGACTTCCACTTCATTATTCAAGGAGAAAAACTTGAGGACTTGTTAAAGGCCTTTCTCTAAATCATAGTAAATATGGATCAATGAGGTTCCTATAGGATTTCAGACATGACCAATTTAATTGCTCTCATCTTACGCCTTTTGAGGTGATAAAATTAGTGACTATCTTCTCTATCATGAACTTCAAAACACCAGTTGCAAACTTTGTAGTATCTTTTCAAAGAGAAAATAGTCACATTTTCAGTCTGCCTGCTTTTATCGATAGAAATTCTAAGACAAACTGAAGGAGGAAGAAATCCAGCGTCTCAAAAAGAAAAACTTATTCCATCTCCAGAATCTGGGGAGAGGAAGAACTTCATGGAAGGGAACTCGAATTCACACAGTGAATTGATTAAGCTGATTCTTTAATCCATAGACACAGGAAAAAACAAGTCTTAAGAAATCAAAAGGAAATATTGATGTGACTGCTTTAACCAAATAGAAATGATTTATGAACACCTACAAGTCCTAGAACTAGACAGTCGACAAGTCGCTCCCATCCCTCCTCCTGCCTTCTTCTTCTGCTGTGACCTCAGTTCAGGCTGTGTCCCTCCAGGCTGCCCCCACAAAAAATCTCTCTCCCTGGTCCAGCGCATCCCGGAAGAGCAGAACACAACAAAGCCGAAGAGAAAACAGAGCAGTATGTGTGAAGGTCTTGCGTTTTCACTTTCAGCACATGTGTGGAGGTTCTGAAGTTCTGAGTAGCAGAAACACTTGAACGCTATTATTACAGAATTTTTAAAACTTAGCCCCCTTTCCTTCAATATGTGAACTTAATGGATTCTGGTGAATCCCCACATGGAAGCTGTGCTAGATCTTCTTATGGTTCCTCCAAATCATGACTACATTCTCCCAGAGTCTCAGGTACCATAGGATATGGAAGCAAGTGAATTAGGTGAAAGGTATGTGTCCTTCCCTTCAAATCTCTTCACTCAGTATTCTATTAATTTATTATTTTTTTAAGTCATTAAGTTATTGGCCCTAAAACTTCATTCTCCTTTATCCACACCCTTTACCATTGGCTTATTTTGGCCAATGAGGTATGGGTGGAAGTGACAGGGTTCTAGTTTTGATCCTATTCATTAAAAGGCATCATTGTTGCTGCTTACCCTCTTGTGGTCTTGCCTTCTACCATGAGAATGATACCCTCTAGCTAGCTTGCTTGTCCAAGAAGGTTGAGAGACAGGCAGAGCAGACTCAACCTAGAGCTTGGAACTAAACCCAGTTAAGCTCTGCCCAGATCAGTCAACCTCCAGATAACTTGCAGATACACAAGTGAGATAAATGCTTATTGTCATAGGCCTTTAGGATTTTTATAGCTGTTTGTTACACAGCAATCACTGACTGACATATTTATGCATGCATCCATTCTTCATTCAACAACCACTTGTAGAGTATCAGTGCTCTGTGAGGCAATGTGCAAGCTAGGCACTAGGGAGCCAGTAAAAATAAGATATAGTCCCTGCCTTCATGGAACATATTTTATAGTAAGGGAGATAAGTAAGCAGGAAATTACAACATAGTACCCTAAGTGTCAAGGGTGTGGAAAGTACAGTGTTGTCATGGGAGAGCACAGAAATGGTACCTAACCTATAGAAGGAAGATGACGGACATCTTGTCTGGCTCAGAGTAGGCCAGAGTATTCTTTGTGGAATACAGCTTGAATGAAAAATAATGAATGAGCTAATACTGGAAGAATAAATAGTGAAGCAAAATAGTGTATGTAGGGATAGAGGAGTGGGGCATAACTGTTCCATTGAGAGGAAACAGCGGGGGCAATGGCCAAGATACCAGAAATAATCAAATATATGTTGGGTACCAGTTTGAGATCCGTGCATGTAAATATATGGTGCTCAAATTTCAGTGTGCAAAAAAAAAAAAAAAATCAGCTGAGATACATGTTTAAAATGTAGATTCTTAGTCCTCACACCCAGAAATCCTGATTTAATAAGTCTGGTCAGGACTGGGAATCTGAATTTTAGCAGCTCCCTAGGGGTACTTGAGAGAAGAATTACAGAAGTAGAATTTGAGACAGCAAAATCAGAGAAGTAGAATTAAGTGACCATATAATTTTCTTAAATTCTCTATTTCCTAAAAATCTGTGTTATCAAAACCAAAATACAGTCCTAAATGGCTGATTCCATTACCTGGTTCCTTTAATTAAGTTTGGTTCTCTCTTCTCTGGGGTGGGGAAGGGGCAGGGCAGTTTTAAGAGAAGGTAACTAAGACTTTGGGGCTACTGACTCAAAGGATTATTTCTTACATTTAAAGCAACACTTCTAAGAAAGGTTTTTTCTGGAATCTCCATGTTTCCTAATAATATCACTCTCTGTACCCAAAGCTGTAGCCATACTGGATAATTCCCAGTTTCCTCTCATGACAGGTATCTCTCCCCACAATTGTTCTTCCTTTCTTCACTTGGTGAGTCCCTCCTCATGCCACAAACCAGCTTCAAATGCTGTCCTGGGACACCTTCCATAATGCCCTACAAATTAATGACTTGTTCATTCATTCAATCATTCGCTGACTTGACTGATGTACTGAGAACTTACTATGTGGCTGGCATTTGGGAGAACTTGAGAAACAAAACTCTGTTCCTGGCCATCAAGCTTAAGTTACTCTTCCTCACAGCATTCTGCCTACAGCTAATTGTTGGAGCTATATTTGCCAAGTAGTTACTTTGCTCCAGGCTCTACGCTTAGCATCCTACGGGCATTGAAACCTAAATGTTTCATTGGTTCCATTTTGTATACACGTGAACTGAGGCAGACAGAGGTTAAATAATTTGTCCAAAATCTCACTGCAAGGTTAAATCACAGAACTGGGATTTGAATGCAGTTAGACTGAATGCAGAGGTTTGCCTTGATAACTTTATAACATTCCTTCTATATCTTTATCACACTTTCATTGTACAGTATTATAATTAGGTATTTAGCTGGCTGTCTCTCTCATTACACTTTGAACAGTTCCAGAGAAAGCACAAAAAGAAAATCAACTTTATATTACATAGCACCTGGTATATAAAATTTACATTAAAAAATCATTGGATCATAGAAACGGAGATGTTTATTTCCAATGGCAAGTGTGCTTTGATAAGTGAAGCATGACAAGACCGAATTATTGTGTATTTTTGGAACTGGGGGTATAATCTAGAATTTGGATGGTGTTCAGTTTTAAACTTGTACAACTTGGCTGGATTCATGTAGTCTGGTTAAAATAGTCTCTTTTATTTTAAGCTTGAAGAAACACACTGTAGCAAAATATTTAGTTTTTATTGTATGTTAATAGGAATAAAATGATAAATCTTCCCTGATATGATAATAAAATTTACTAAACATTTACAGTGTGCTTGATACTATGCCAAGAACTTTATATGCACTGTCTCATTGGATCTTTCCCAAAGAACTCTGACACACAAACTTATTTTTATTCCCAACTTGGTCTTCTGAGTTCAGCTTCACTGTGCGAAAAGTGTGTAAGTTATCACTTTTGTTCTTACAACAATAACAACAGCAAAATCTGGGCAATCTAAAGACCGATAATTTTCCTGGAAATGTCAGAGAACTGAGGTTGAAGGACAAAAAGTCACTCTGAAATATAGAGAAACAGACACATAGAAAGAGCCACTGCCAGAATCACTTACCTGGAGCAGAAACCACTAGAACCGCAAATTGTTAGGAACACTTAATGGTGATTTCGATGGGCTGATGAAGACTGAATATGTACTAACATGAGAGAAAGAAACAATATCAAGGGGGGCTGTAGTCCTAGAGGGTCCTCAAACTTTCATGACTTTTACCGTCAAGAACTACACCAGGTTCTCATAGTGAAGATCCAAGAAACATCCTCTCCTGGCTTTGGCAGGGGGAGGGGAAGAGTAACCATGGTGAAATTATCTCAAAGCCTTATCCTTAACAAAGGCCTCCTTTCCAAGGAGAAGACTTTGCTAGCATTATCTCAGCTGGGGGAAGGGTGTTCCTCCCATTACAGCATCCTCTAGCCTTTCTATCTCACTTAATGGGTGGGGATAAGGGAAAACCCTAGTCAACTGAGGTCAGGGATTCACAACAGCAGACAGGGAAGGCCACAACCAGGAAAGTAAGTAGGGGAAGGATGCAAAAAAAAAAAAAAAAGCTACTGCTCTGGAGAAACCCCTGTGAACGCCATAGTCTAGAGAGATAAGCCTATTAAAAGACTATAAATTATAAGATTGTAGAATGTTCTCCCTCTCCCACACCTTGTCATGACAATAACTGGGCTCTGGGACAATAATAGTGGATTAGAGCTCAAAGAGCTGCAAGATACAGATTCTCCCTGAGGAGTATACCTTGGGGAGCCCAGAATCAAGAGGAGAGACAAAAACAAGGGCACTGAAGGAATCCGAAGCCTCTGGCACCTATACAGACAGCAAGCATTAAACACAGCCCGGCTCCTAGTCTGGTTAATATAAATCCCCAACTAAAGTTTCTACTACCCAATACAACATATCTGGCTTTCAACAAAAATTACAAGGCATACTAAAAGGCATTAAAAAAAAATCATCAGAACCAGACTCAAGTATGACACATATGCTGGGATTACTTAAACAGCTACGATTAATATGTTAAGGGCTCTAATGGGAAAAGTAGATAACACGCAAAAAGAGACGGGTAATGCAGGCAGAGATGAAAACTGAGAAAGAATCAAAAGGAAATGAGATGCATAAATGAAGAATGCCTTTGACCCAAGTTGCCCAAACACAGCAAGACAGATGCTCCAGTGCCTGAAAACTTTTTACCACCTTCCCTTATTACTCTTCCTTCAGTGGCCAGATCCCGTGTCCCTCCATTGTGAAAACTTCCTGAACGTCTACCTCCAGACTTCCTCAAGCCTCTCATGATGGTCTGTTTCTTCCTCTGTTAATACACTAGTTTGTACTGTAACTTATTCTTCACATTTCTGTTTTATTCACTGAACTGAGAGTTCCTTGAGAGTAGGATATGCGTCTTATTCAAATTCCCTCGCCAGGATCCCATAATGCTTAGTGCATACAAGGAAAGTGTTCACAGGATGCTACTGCGAGACATAATGATGATAATAATAATAGAAACTACTTACTGTACAGTTTATTCTATGCCAGGTTCTCTGCTAAGAATATGCATTATCTCATGGAATTCTCACCATGATCTCTATAGGGTGACTGTTGCTGTATCTGCTATTTGTATGAGGGAGGAAATTGAGGCTGAGAGAGGTAAAGAAATTGCCTGTGACCTCCAGTAGGGTATAGTTTGAACCCAAATGGCTTGCTTCCAAAGCCCAAGTTTGGCACTACCAAACACTGCCCTGTTGTGACTATCCCACCACGAAGAGGCAAATATAACTTCTGAAAAGGAAGCATGGTTTTATCCTTATTTAGTAGGGACTGATGTCCTACCAGTGTTCTGTTTTTGTATCCAAAAGATGTATCTCTGAAAGTTTCCTTGGAAGCACTTAGCAAATTGCCTCTAGGAGAGTAACTTGCCTTTGAGTCACTGGGGACAGAACTCAAAAGAGGGGGTGTCTCAGGGGGATGAGAAAATGACTCCACTGCCAAGGAAAGGCAGCAGCATCAGAGCTTTGGTGTTTGGGGATGTGAAATGGGACTCTGCCCAGTCCCCTGGGAGGGGGCTGGGAGAAAGAAAAGTCATCAAGGCTCTTGATTCATGAGCTGTAGGAATTCTGAGCTGTTTGTCTGAATCCAGCTTCTAGGAGCTGGCTGATGGCTGGTAACAAGGGCTATTCTGAATGCTAGAAATGAGTTTGCAGCAGCACCTATGGAAGAAGCCAGAAAAGAAAGTACACGCTGTCACCACGTCCCTTTAGACGGGCTGGAGGTCCCCTCAGCCCCCCTACCGCTTTCTCTAGACCAGCTGCACCCAGCTGCCAGCACCTCTCCTCGTGGCTACAGCTGAAGATGCCATGTTCTTATTCTGTTTCCAGCTACCTGAACTGAGGAGACTTCCCAGTGACAGCAGGATTGAAAACCTGCTGATGCAATCGTATTAAAATGGCTTGCTCTATAATCGGCTATTTGTCTGTGTCTATATTTGGTTTTCTTTTCAACTGATCTGACTGATTTCATCTAACAATAACAGACATGCATAATTTGGGGCATAATTTAGACATAAGCAGAGTCACCTATGAGGAACCAATGGTAATTTGTTGGTGGATGCCATCTATATGCTTAAGGCAACAAAGAGATCAAGGCGGGGTGGGAGGGGTTTTCTATCTAAGTAAATTGAGGCAAAGAGTTGAAAATCCTCATTTTCTATGCTCTAGGCCCAAAAGATGTGAGCTCTGGAATGCTGACATTCGCTCAATTCAAGCTTGAAACAGTGGAGACACACACACACACTAACAAAAGGGAACATAACTGAATGGGAAAGAAAAAGCAGAAAAGCCTCAAAGGAAAGAATCAGTAAGGCTTCAAGTTCTTCTAGGAGCTTCCTTCCCCATCCCACCACCGGCTGATGGTCCATTTTTGGTCAGATCTCAGGGCTGCGTTAATGCCCTGCCTTGAACCTTTACTTCTACCTTCAGATGATTTGCAACTTATGAGCATGACTTCCGCCTCTGAATGTGCACTCTTCAAACTGTATCAGAATTAAAATGAGGTGGAAGAGATTCTATTTCTGAGTTGGGTTGGGGAGGAAACAAGTTGTATTCACTATATTCCTCCACTGATCAAGACACCTTCTAAAACACAGTTGTGGTTCTTGCAAATGCATTTTGGTAGTTCTCTGCACTTTCAACACCACTGAGGAAGCTTAAAAGCCTCCAGTGTGCATTCAGATTCTGAATTTGAACTGTGAAAACAAAAATGACTCCACTGAAAGGATGCAACTTGCCCAGGAATGCATCATTCCTTTGAAGCTTACCTCTTTAAACATCTTTCAGTGTTCCTAAGATGGCCTGGATCTTAATGAAATACAGAAATGAGGGGAAATGGACCACAGTTTGGTTCTTTTTTTCTCTCTACTTCTGGGAGAATTAACTTCACATAGGATACGCTAATGGAATTTTCCAAAGGGGGGTTATAAGGGAAGTGGATCACCCCTGGGGTTTTAACCAATGGCTCCACAGATAATGTTGAACTCAGAGCTTTTCACATCATCCACAGGCACATCACTGATAGTTTATCCTGAAAGATTCAGGATCTGCCTGGTTCATTTCAGACTCCGCAGAGTCAACCACAGTAACAGAAAGGTGGCTTTCAATTCAGTAGAGACTAGTTACCTAGCAACAAAGGCCACAGGAAGTTAGGATCCATTAAGAAAGAGAAGGAAACACAATGCTATGATTACTCTGAGGCACTGAAATACCTCTTTAGAACGTTGAGCTTTCAATTCATCTGTCTTACAAATTAATTACTCCTTTCACTGCAATTGTCTGCATACATGTATAAAAAAAGAAACCAGAAAGAAATCATAGTGCTTTGTCATAAAGCAGCAGGACTGCAGACTGAATTACACTTTTCATCTAGACTGAAGATTCTGAGAAATATCAGCATGCATTTAAATATCTTTTTGACAATGGTAGACCTCCTATTGAGTGAGAATTTAGAAGATTCTTTGCTCTAAAAATGAGAACTTTTTAGAATGTCTAATTTTCTCATGAATGGCAAATTAGCAAATAAGATATTTGAGTGTTTAGTCTCTAATCTGCATAATAATAACTGCTCTCAAAACAAAATCATCTATTTTATATTCTTAGTGGGAAACCACTTTACACAAATTTTAGAGGAAATGTAATGCTTTGCATCCAGAAGGCCAATATTTACCTTCCAGTTTTTATAGAGCTGTGAATAATAATGAGTCATTCTCCTCCATAGCCGAGCTTTTCCTCTAAGTGAATTTAGGCAAAGATTGGGAACTCACTTTTCATGCTTATGCTAATGCTCAATTCAAATCATGTTGGAAGGAGGAGGAGGGAAAAAGGCAGAAGGAGAAAGAGAAAGAGGAGGCAGGGGAGGAAGAGGAGACAATGGTGGCTGCCTGAGGTGAATTCAAAGTACTTGTAGACTTGTGGGTGCAAGTAATGATACCAAGCAGGACGCTGCAGGACCCCTCCAATCCCTGACTCTTGTTTATAGAAAAGCTGAAGTCTCACCTGCGTCCCCAAGTCATAGAAGAGCAAGCTCAAGCAGCTGATTAAGACAAGCCTGTAGGCACTGGGGGATAGCAATTATTCTGAACGCCTACCTCAATAATTAATTGAGATTACTCCCCCATTTCCCTTTAAAACTTTCATGGCTGAACAGAATCTTCGGAGATGGTTTTTCTGGGAGATGCTGGGTCCACCAGATTGCAGGCATTCTGATTAAAAGCAACTTTGCTTTTTCTTATCAAGGCTGTTGCCCCCAGGATCATACCCCTGCCCCTCCCTGGAATAGAAACCAATTATTCTTATCTAAGTCTCAAGAGGCAGCTACAAAGAGAAGAAACAAGAACAGATTAGAACCAATTAAGCCCAAAATGGCATAGGATTTGACTTTCAGTGGACCTTGAGCCTCATTATACATTCCCTGTAATGTATTAGCATGCTCAATGACACATCCACCAGCGTCATGACAGTTGACGGTTGCCGTGACAACAACTGGAAAAGCCCATACATGGACAGAAGACAAGGTGATTGGCTCCAGCACATCTGGAAGGAAGACATGATGGGAGAAGCATCCAATAAAAGTCCAAACATGGCCCAGTCTGAGGTGGGAGCTGTCTCCACTAGCCATCTCGGCTGACAGCTCCCTGCTAGACTGCTTCTCTTTCCTTTTCCCTACTCAAGCGCCTTCTTGCCTTTTCCCATCCCTTGAGCAATAAAGCAGGTTTTCACTTTGTCCCTCTGCCTTTGCTGCACGTTCTTTCACAGCTGGCAGACAAGGCCCCACACCTTTGGTGGGCTTTCCAATTTGATGATCTATCTGCTAACAGTAACGGCAGTGGTTATAGAATAGTACTTACTAAAATGGCAACAAGTTATTGGGTGCTTACTGCGGAGATCTTGGGCTAAGAGCTTATACTCACCATCTCATTTAATCCTCACATCAACCCACGAGATACATTCTGTTATGATTCTTGTTTTCCAGAAGATAAAGCTGATACTCAGAGGTTAAATGATGTGTCCTATGTTACCCAGCTGCTAAATGGAAGAGACTAATTTTGACTCATGAGTCTGTGTTCAGCCTTCATAAACAGTGGAAAAACTTAGGGGTTGCCATCTGTTAGCACTTTGCTATTTACATTTAATGGGTTATCTAATTTATCTCTGAAGACAAGAAACAGAACTTGGACCTAGCCCATCCCACTACAGAGTTCGTGCTAATTACCATTATCCTACTGTCCCCTTTGGGGTCCTTCTCCCCAAAATTGTTTTCAGATTTGCTCAGGATGCCCCTCAGAGCTCAAGGAAGATGATTTATAGACAGCATAAACAATGATGTCTTTTCAGCCTCTGTCAAAATTTAAATTACCTGAGAAGCCCAATGATTTTTGTTCATTTTACATATTGAGGTTCCATCTTAGATTTCACTTGAAAAGAAAAAGCAGAAACACAGAGCAAGACATTACACCACAATTTAAATCAATGGCTTTCATCCTTCTCCCATGTTGACTGTGCCTACAGGGCTCTTAATCCTCCAGATGAAGCTGAATGCTTCCTTATTTTTGTTTGTTTGTTTGTTTACTTTGTATCCAGATATTTGGAGCATAATTAAGAATATTTCCTCCAAATCTGGCTTCCTTTCCTGAATGACTCAAAACCCTTAAAAGGAAAGCAACCAGAAAGCATACCTTTAAAGAATGACTAGACAAGAAAGTAATTGTCAAGTGGGGAATTAAATCATTATGCCAGGAAATAGGGTATCCTTGCTCTGCCTTTTAGCACACGTATGTTAGGCATTGGTTGCCTCACTATGAAAAGTTGGGCAAATCTCTTCTCTTGCTGGGCCTCTAAGACCTCTATGGTAAAATAGGTATAATAGTCACCTTTCAGATGCTGTGATGTTGAATGGGATAAAATGTGTCATGATATAAATTTGCAAGCTCAAATTTTGCTGTGCAAGCAAGCGAGTTTTAGATCAACTTACATTTTCTCCAAGTGTCTACCTAGCAGACTGGTATGAAATTCAAGTACCTCTATCTCTAGACATCTCCCTCATCTCCTTTCACTGTCCAACACCTGTCAAAGCATCAAAGAGTCCTCCAGACACCTGCCCACCCAGGGGGCCAAGAAGGCATTCGCTGTCTCTGCAGGTCTGGCAACTCTGCTCAGTCTTGGCACTCTCGGGTCATAGACCGTCAGAGAAATAAAATATTCCGATGCTTGTTAAAATGGTAAGGCAGACTTCGTTCAGGACTGTTGTCACAGGCTTCACAGTAGGGGAGAGAGCCTGGGCTCAACTCCAAACACGACACAGAACACTGGAGATTTATAGCCAAGCAGCTGAGTCAGGGAAGGGGGCGGTGGATGGAAGGTCACTAAGACAGAAGCGTCAGTCTTGCCGAACTGACCTAACTGGATTCTTACTGAGGGCTGGCCGAGGTGCTGAGATACTGCAAGGATGACAGGAGGATGATGAATTGGGTCAAATGTTGAAGGTGATCAGATCTTAAAAGTGGGAGATTCTGGCTAAACTGACTCAGCAGGAGTCTTGCTAAAACTGGCCTCTGTAACAACAGAGACAGTAGCTCAAGTCTGGGCCTAGTTGAGCAAAGGGCTCAGAGGAGCTTGACTGAAGTTCGGTCAAGGAGAGAGTCTTTGTAAAGATTCCTACACGGCATGAGTCCTGCGCCTGGGGCCCACCTTCCTATGTATCTTCGGAAGCCAACTCCGGAGGCCACCTGCACAGAAGGGGCCACAGTGCTGGACTCGGAGCGAAACCTCTCCGTGGTGTGGAAGCAGGGAGGGTGGACATGATTTTTAAGGAGTTGAGCCATTTACAAGAAACAGGAAGAGCCCTTCTTGCTTCTGGCCCTGTCTCCTGCGTAGAGAGAACACAAACTTGGCTAGCAATGGAAGGAGAGCTGGGAAATTACACACAATTACACATGAATTAGTACCTCAGTGAAACCCTCTGCCCCAGAGGAACAGTGCCTAGTTCTGGCCACACCCTACAGCCGGAACCCAAGGAGGGAGCCCCAATTTTCGCTCAGCTGTGGGCAGTCAATCTCCCTGGTTACTAATTTTCACAACGCTGCTTTGTTTTGTGTAGGTACACAGCCTCTCTTCCAAGGAAAGCTTGTAGAGAAGTCCCATTTGTTTGGAAAGAAAGGATAAACAAAAGGACAGAATTTCTGCCCTGGTGAGCCACCTGCCCCCTCCTCACAGGAAGCCAGGGAGCTCCAGGCACCATATTTGGCAGCTGGCGCCCTCAGTCAGGGGCTGCGTTTCTACAGGACCTGCCGTGGTACAGAACACTTAGAGAATAATGCACACTTAATAAACATCAGCCACCTTATCTCGCTGGATTTAAGATCTATCAGTGATAACATACGCCACTGTTTTGTGTATCATCAGCCAACAGAAAACAGTCAAACTACGACCCACTACGGATGATGAAACATACATGTATTTCAGACGGGTTAAAAAGTGAAAACAAGCAAGTGCTTTAGAATTGTTGGAATTTAGCAATGAGATGACTTTTTAAGCAGTGAAAGAAAATCCAGCCCAAAGTAAGTTTAAGGGAAATTATCTAGACTTCTTGTTTTACTCGACATCCCCCTCCATGCTTTGATGATCAGATGACACCTTTTCCTTATGACCGTGTAGAAGGCAGATAAAGAGTGAAGTGAAAAGGGTACGTGAGACTGCAGAAAGTCTGAAAAATTAGTTTGGTAGAGGTAGGTGGTCCCGTTACACTGCTGACTCCAACAATTCAAGGTAAAAACAGTGGAATTATTTTAGCAAATTCTTCATAATATAGCTAATAAAACCCAAATAACTAGAGAACAAATGTAACTCTAGAAAACTAACTATACACTGTGCATTTAATACCTATGGGAACCTATGTACATTTGAGGAGCAAAATAATTTGAGAATGGCTATTATAGAAGCCTCCTTTTTATAAATTCATTTTGAAACTGAAACATTGCCGCATGCATTACAAAGCTCCATTAAACACAGCCTGAAACTAATAGAAGTAGTTGCAAGTATTTTTTGTGCCATTCTGCTTTACAATCTGTTTAACATTTATCTCCACGATCTTAAACCATAACAATTTTTTTTTTCCCTTTAGAATCAGATTTAGGGACTATGGAAACCACACAAGGAAAAGAACACGGGTTAGGGCCAAAACTGATTCTCCCTGAGTGTCTGCTACATCCATCATTTCCCACTGAGTGGTTCAGGGCACAAGGCACCCTGCTAAGGAATGGGGCTCAGTCAGAAGAGTGTCAGGAGCAGAAGCGGAGGCAGTGAAAAAGGCAGCTCAGAGTTCTGGTCGACCCACTACCTACAGCAACACGCCCTGGTCAGAATAAGCAAAGTCTGCTATTCAGAACTTGCTGTACCAAGGTAGCCAGCCCCCATCCCTCGTGTTTGGGAGACTCAGACAGGCAGAGGAGTGGGGAAACTTTATAGGGAAAAAAAAAAAAAGAGAAAGCTAAGGCATGCCTTGACTGGCACTGTTGGCGTGGGAAAGCTGCAGACAGGCTACGTAATGGTTGGGGGAGCATATTTGGCTTCCTCTGGTTGGTCCCACATTGGAAATGGACAAAAATCGGGGAAGCTGTCAGTCACTGACCTAGTCCTGATCTCCTGGGGCTGACTGCTAGAGGGGTTATTGTTCGGCTGCCAGGACTGGTTGTTACAGGCAGCGCTGACTGCTGCGGACTGCAGGTCAGAGTTCTATGTGGAGCCTGACCACTGTCCATTTTTATATTCAGTCTCTCAGCGGGTAGCCTGACGGCCCGATAGACTAAATCATCCTGCCTACAACTTGAATTTTTAACATTTTAAGTTTTTCAAAATTAATAAAGCCATTCATTCTCCTTAAAGCCAATTCGAATTACACATAGGTAAAAACAACACGGAAAAAGAAAAGAAAAGAGCATTTTCCCACTATTGTATTCTCCAGAAATCTCTCTGGAGAGAGCAGGGGGACTAACCTATGGCTTTTATAAGCAAAATATCCACTTGTCTGAACATGGCATGAGACAAGTGGAGAAAAAGTCTGGCTATCAGCCAATATTCTCGGTTGGAAGCAACAGAAGCCAACCCGGGCAGAAAGGCTGTTTACTCACAGGGTGTTTACAGGGCGGCTCGCAGGACCACTGACAGGGCTAGAGGTCTAGACTTGGAGACAATCTTTCAGAAGCAGCTTACAAGCTGCACAGCAGAGCCGGTCCGACCGGAAAGCGCAGCCACTGTGCTTGAGCCCCGGAGGCTGGAGTCGCCATCTCACTGACCCAGTGCACCTGCGTCTCCCTGCAGCGCCAACGCCACCTCTGGGCCAGGCAGCGGGCTTTGCAGCCTCAGCCCCAACCTGTGCCAGAGATAAAATGGATTCTGCTTGGCCTCTGCCTCCTCACCATTGATGTTTCTGATCCAAAGCCTCGCCATGAGTCTGTCTGACTTGTTGGTCCTGTGTCAGATAAGCCATGAGAGAGGGAAGAAAGGCGAGTTTTCTACTTTGGAGAGGCAGGAATTTCCACAGAGAGGGTGAGTGTTCAAAGAGCATGGAAAAGTCACAAAAACAGAATACATGCCCACTACTGAGCAGGACCCAACACCCTGACCCTCTAGCTACACTGTGGGGAGTTTCAGGCTGAAAAAGACATTGTACCGGTCCTTTCGCGGCTCTGAGACGCTTGAAGGTGACATCTGGCCATCCTCTCAAGAAGCATGTGATTATTCTTGCATAGAAGGCTTTGCCTTAAGCCATGGATAATCTCAGTGGTTGGGGAAATAAACTCAAAAGCTTTGATGCCCTTCTTTCTCTGTTCCAGATTTAGTTTCTCTGGGTTTAAGTACAACTGAAATGCATCAGATACCAGATGTTTAAGACTCCAGTATAAATTTCTCTCTGTGTCATGTACTATATATTTTGATTTTCTTGCTTTTATTTTTCTCTTGAAATTTATTTTCCACACCCATTTTTTTCTCTTGCTGCATGATATACATCCTCTTTGGGATATTTCAAATCCTTTTTGGAATAAGAAATTGCTATGGAATAAACAAACAAAGACACAATCTGATTCAGCTCCAAACTCCCTTTCTCAAACATGGCTTGAAACTTCAGTGCGTTCTAATGACATGCAGAAGTTTCTAGATACCCCAGATATCTCAGCTGTATCCGTGGATGATCTGATCATTCTCATCATGCCTCGGGGCTGGTGTTTTTTAACCAAACTCTTAATTTTATCGTCCCCAGTTGGGAAGGTAGTGACACTGACTGCCAATTATGGAAAACATCACTCTAGGTACTGTGCTAAGCACTTCACGGAGATTATCTTATTTAATTTTCACAGCAATCCTAAGGAATAGGTACTATGAATATGCCTACTTTGTTAGTGAGGCCATCAAGAAAGGTGAAGTAACTTCTCCATACGTTCAGAGGTGTTAAGTGGAAGCGTGGTGCTTAATCAGTTTCAATAACTGACAATCACAGCAGAACCGCCACGATGAGCCAGCCAGTGGGAGGGGAGGGAGTGGAAGGATCAGGGCCTGTGGCCTTTCTGTACATCTGAGCAACTCTTCAGCTGCATGGGAACTTCGTACAGTGTTCAGATACATGGCTCTCCTTGTTCTTTGGAGTCGCAACATTGCTTCAAATTGTAAAGGGACGTGCTTTGCTGTTCCAAGGGAATCTGAAAGGAAACCCTCACCCTCATCCAGAAGACAGTGTGACTTACACTGTCCCAGACATGAGTGGGATGACCACATACCATGCCTGTGCCCACATGGGCAAGGAGCCTAGAAAGTGTCAAGGCTGAGGGGGCAACTCTGAGCCCTCCTTCTGACAACCTAAACCTTGACTTCTCGCGTGGCTACGCATTGCCAGCAAGATCCATACCGAGGAGCGTTTTAGGTATCAGACCTGTGAAATCAAAGGGACTCCAAGGGTCATCAACCCCAGGCTCTTTATTTTGAAACTCCACTTAGAAAACTACTTTTAGGGTACTCACTGCTCTCCTGACCTCTGGTTAGGACAGCAGAGCCAGATTCTATCTCATGTATTTCTCTCTCTCTCTCTCTTTCTTTTTTTCTTTGAATATGTGATGATGTGAGTTTAAGTCTTTGGAATTTTTTTTAACATTTTTTATTGATTTATAATCATTTTACAATGTTGTGTTAAGTTTTTGGAATTTTATCTGTGGGAAATGTTGGAGACCAAGATGGAAGGTGAGTTTCTCTAGATATGACTTCCATTTGCTTCTTCCAGGCACCTACCTAGGGCCATTAAAAAAAAAAACACTTTTTTTTTTAACAGAGGTACTGGGGGTTGAACCCAGGACATCGTACATGCTAAGAATGTGCTCTACCACTGAACTATACCCTCCCCTCTACCTAGGACCATTTTAAACAAACTTCTGGGCTTGAGGTTTTCGGGGGACACAAAGACACTGTAAATGCCAACCCCAACTTTATTTGAGGCCACGGTTAATATTATGAATCCTCAAGAGAGATCATTAACCATCTTCCTTCCCCAACCCGAAGCCAAGACTATCTTGGTTCGTGGGGTTTTGTCTTTCCTAGTTCATCCACTAAGGTTAATATTTTGGAGGAGTCCCTGTTTTATGAGAGTGACTTCCCACCTCATGCAAGATTTAAGCTTTGCCTTCTGTCTCCTATGTCAAGCCAATGGAAACCAAAGCTCTAGGCAGTGGAGACGAATGCGTACCTTCCGGAGAGATCCCAGCCATCAGTTGGGTTACTTGCCTGGAACTGTGCTTTTCATCAATTTTGTTAAAAATATGTTTTTATGTTTCATTCAGCCTTTTTTGACTTGTACCTGGAGGTTGATTTGGAGGAAATCTAGTCTGCCATAACATAGGAAACATCTGTATCACCAGGCTTTATTTTAAAATACAGGTTTTATTACTGTCACTGGAAAGAGAGTTTGTTATACTCACTGACCCAAGAGGAGGGGGTACCCCATGCCATGGAGGGGGGAGTGCTAAGTTTGCTCAGAAGGGAAAGGAAGGGGAACATTGTGCCAAGAGCTTTTATTGGGGTTTCTTCGGGGAGTAATTGGTGAGGCAGAGTAAGTAGGTTTAGGACAGGCTAGTTTGAATAATTTAGCAGGCTCTGGAGGATGGGGGGTGTTCCTAGTTGACTGGTACAGGCACAGACCCTGGGATAAGGCAGGGGAACAGGGGCCTGGAGTGGAAGAGCTCATTAAAGCTCTCTGGATTGGCTGGTTTGCATAGAAATGGCACATTCACGGTCCCTTGCTGTCTGCAGGAATTAGCTGGCCCTGGGAGAGGCAGTCCCTCCAGGGTCACCAAGGCTCTAAGATGTCAAAGCATCAAAAATACAGAATGAAAAGACATGATAAACAAGGCTAAAAAATGCATTGGCAAATAAAATGTCATATATTTTTTAAACACTAGTTATTTGTTTTCATTTCCATTTCACCTTCTGGATAGAAAGCTACCTTACCTTACATTTCCATATATACATATATTTCCTGAGAACTTGAGCTTCATCCACACTCAAGTTATTGAATATTATTTGAGTGTAGATCCACCTTCATTGGAATCAGGAGCCACAATTTTAAGAAACCATTAACCTTGGGATCGTAAAAACATTGATAAATCAAATACACTGCCTATTTCCAAGTATCTTAGTTTATTGCTTTCCTGTATGTTTTTTTTTTCCCATTAATCTCTCCTGTCCCCTCTTACCATTCTTTTTTTTTTTTTTTTTTTTTGGCTGTTGGTCTCTTCATTCTCTTTATTTTTTTTTCCCCATTGGTCTCCATTAAACATTTTATTCCCTCTCACCATTCTTAAAAGACTCAAATTTAAAATTAAAAAAATGAAGTCAGAATTAAGACGTCTAATAACATATGGTCTTTGTTGGGAATTTATTTGTAAGTACAGGTGATTGTAACTTCAAAGGATTCACAGAGTGGAACAAACCAAATCCTTGGTTTTCTACTTCAATCAAATGACAACTGCTTTTGATTAAGAAGCTGAGGAAGTTACCTAACATATTCCCATCACATGTCAGATTTCCCTTCAATTGCATTTTTCCACAGCCATGTTTTTTGAAAAGCATTTTTGGAAGGCGTGTTCCTTCTCATGTCTAGATTTGATCCATGCTGAGGATAAAAGCAGTTTTCTCTGCAATCCCACTGGTTTTGCAAGTCATTGTGCCAAATTCTCTGACAACATTCAAGCAATCATTACCCAGATTTACATGTGGTCTAAGTGTGAGTCCTATTTGGGGAAGACTGTCCCAGAAAGGATGGAGACAATGCTTGTAAATCAATATACAGAGAGGTATACCTTTAGAACTGACAAATCAAGACCACCACCCCCATCTTTGCCCAAGGGCTTATTCCTAGTATTTAGCAATTTAGCACAAAATCCAGGACTGTCCATGTTGCTGAAGTACCCTCTCCCTGCAGTGACCCAGTGTCTCTTCGAAGTTACGAACTTTAAAGTGGGTAAGAGTGAGGCTGGACTTCGTGTATGTGATAAATTCTTGGCACCTGAGGCTTTAAATCATTTGTACCTGATGCCACCAATCAGCTCCTTTTCCATCTGCAAATGAGTATTTCCCAGAGCGGAGAACACCATAATAATCCGCTATTCTTTAGGAAAACAGGCGCTCCCTGTTTCTTTGTTTAAGGCGATACAGAGAAATGAGTGTTTAGAGTGGCTCTAACTGCTCTCTGGCAGTTTCATTACATGCACCCTGCAACAAGAGGGAAGCCTTCAGCCAAATGACCTCAGAGACCAGATATTCAGGGAAGGCTATTTAGACACATACAGTTGAAACATCTTCTGAACAAAAGCCAAGGGATATTTTCTTATTTTACCCCTTCCAGTAAAGACTTGGATGAATATGCTACAAGATGCCATGGGAAATGGAAGTAATCAAATGACTTTCCTCGGATCTGTCTAGGCGTATCCAGAGTAGAGGGGCAGGGATCATTTTTAAGCAGGAGAAAGCGTAGTTTGAACTGTGATAAATTTAGGAACCCCAGAAGTCTTCCCAAAATATTTTTTTTGAGATTTTCAGGTAGTTTTCATTGTTCTTATTTGTTGAATGCTAGCTTTTCTTTAAAAAAAAATCCCCTGATAACATAAATATGCTATAATTTTGTGCAGAAAACAGCCCCTAAGCTTTTTGTACTGTGCTCCTTAATGGTAAAAACTTACTGGACATTTATCTTTAATATATGAATCCATTTATACCTTTTCTGAATAAACTACTATTATTATATTGCTTTCATTATAAAACTTTAAAAACTTGAAAACTTCAAAGAATGAGACAAAGTTTTTAAATACCCAGTATTTTAAAATCTCCCTAACTGCGATGGTTTCACACTTTTATTACCAACTCGTCAAAGTCTAAATATATCAAAGTAACAATAAAGCATTTTGACACTCATTTTGTATATTATAAAAGCATGGACATTCACTTAGGCATATTCTTTATTTCCGTGTTCCAAATTTGCAATATAAAAAGTCAGTAAAGCTAATTATTCACCATATTGCAAACATACAAAAATATAAATATATTAAAAAGCAACAAGTTAAAGCAATTTTATGAAAAGTCAAAGAAATGTACATCATTCAAACAAAAATTTCCAGATAAATTAAAGCATTATTCAAAAATAACCCAAATATTAACTATAAACCAACACAATATAAACTAATGATCACTGAGAATGGAATGTATTTGGTTTTTTAGAATGTAATCCTGAAGTGTTATAACTGTTAGCACAAATTTGTTTCAGCTTCTGGAAAAAATTTATGATTCTAGTTGAGAAATGCTGAAGATAGAGATATAAGCTAACGCTAAACATTTCCCTTTGACTCCTTCCTCTTCAACTATTTATTCCCTCTGCTGTTTCGTTATCTTGAGAACATATTATTTTCAAGAACTGTAATTTTTTAAATGATGGTAAATGATACTTGCTGTGTTACAAACAGCATTACTGATTCCTCTTGATCTAGTTTCATCACATGTACCCTGAGATTCCAGTGGAGATTAGGTTGCCTGTATCAGTTTCAGTCCTGTCATTTTTCACTAGTCTTTGAATTAGAAAAAGAATTACTCTTTCAATAGAAATTTGCCTTTCTTCCCCATCTTGAGGGTTTTGAAGATATTGAAGAACATTTCCTAAGCAGCTGTATCTTCATTTGATTTGAAATTTTAATGCAGCTTTTAACTCTCCAGGAATATCTTAAGATAGAAATAATTCAGATTTTATATTTTTAATATAAAAATGATTATACTGGGCCACCCAATACTGATGCTTCAACACTGGAGAAAAGCATTGTATATCAGAAATACGAGAACACCAAAAACTTGTGTGACAATGCACTTAAGGAAAAATTCACCATTAATGCTAGTGAAATGTGTATCTGTGTAGGTGGCTTTATCAATGGCATTCAATCATCACTGAAAGTGGCTATAAAATGGTTCAGATCAAGAGGAGAACTGAGAGATGTAGATTTCTTATTTTTGCTTAGACTTTTCATAATATCTTTAATTCAGGGATTTTTTTAATTTTTTCCTCCAGTTTCATTGAACTATAACTGACATACAGCACTTAGAAGTTTAAGGTTCACAACATAACAATTTGATTTACATAAATCATGAAATGATCGTCACAATAATTTCAGTGAACATCTATCATCTAATATGCACATGAAATTTTTAAAAATAGAAAAAATATTTTCTTGTGCTGACAACTCTTAGAATTTACTTTCTTAACAACTTCCATATATGACACACATATCAGTGTCAATTATATTTATCATGTGGTACATTACATCCCTAATACTTGTTTATCTTATAACTGGAGATGTGTTCCTTTTGACTGCCTTCATCCAAATCCTCTACTACTCCTGCCTCTGGTAACCACAAATCTAATCTCTTTTTTGAAAAGTTTATTTTTGAAGTAGAATTGACCTACAGTGCTACGTTAGTTCCAGTTATACAACATAGTAATTTGATATTTCTATACATTTCAAAATAATCATAATAAGTCTCATTATGATCTGTCACCATACTAAGATACTATGTTCATATTTTCTATTTATCCCTGGTTCAGTCTTGGGAGATCATACATTTCCAGGAATTTGTCTGTTTCTTCTAGGTTGTCCATTTTATTGGTGCATAACTGTTTGTAGTAACTCTTACGACCCTTTGTGTTTCTGTGCTGTCAGTTTAACATCTCCATTTCCATTTCTGATTTTATTAATTTGGGCCCTCCTTTTTTCTGGGTGAGTCTGGCTAAAGGTTTATCAATTTTGGTTATCTTTTCAAAGAACCAGCTCTTTGTTTCATTGATCTATTCTGCTGTTTTCTTAGACTCTATTTTATTTGTTTCTACTCTGTATTTATGACCCCAATCTCACTGGTTGCCAGGCTCTGCCTTGTGTGAGGGATTCTCTGTAGTAAGAATCTCTCTGAGCCAGCTTTCTATTTTGTGAGGGATAGTTTAGATAAAGCTGGGTAACATAATCTCAGATTCACCAATTGTGAAAACTGAAAGCCAATGCATTGAGAATGTTGTTTATGTGTTCCTAAAATTCATATGTTGAAGCCCTAACCCACCAATGTAATGGTGTTTGGACGTGGAACCTATGAGAGGTAATCAATTTCAGATAAAGTCATAAGTTAGTGTCCCTATAACAAAAGGAAGAGAGAGCACAGCTCCCTTTCTCTCTTTACCACGTGAGGCATACACTGAGAAGGTGGCTAGCTGTCTGCAAGCCAGGAATTAGGCCTCCATCAGAACCCAACCATCCGACACCCTGACATCAGACTTCCAGTCTCCAGAACTGTGGGAAATCAGTTCCTGCTGTGTAAGCCACCCACTGTAAGGAATTTTGTTACGGCCGCCTGAGCTGACTACTTCAGAGGGCATCGGCCAACTTCCCTGTGGGTCAAAAACCATCCTCTTCCCTTGAACACTGCAAGAGATAACCCCTACAGAACAGACAGAATGAGCCTACTGAAAAGGACAGGCAATAGACAGGGCATAGGGACTTAGATCTAGAGAGGGGTTAGGAACCATGTAGAGGGGGTGGGGTGGTGCAGGAGCTGGGAGCACCAAGGCTGATGAAACAAAGAAGGTGGGCTCATATTTTGATGTATTCCAGGCAATCCTGATGGAGCCATTAACTACACTTTGTATATACACTTGGATATTCAATCAAATGTTATTAAATTTAATTAAATTCAAAGAGTTGGAATCATTACATGACTAATTTAAGGCCTCAGGTTGGGCGCTTTCAACAGACAGCCAGCATCTGGTGAGGGCTGTCCATGCCTGTAGAGGGGGTAGCATTACCTCTGTTCAGAGGGTTGAAAGTTCTTCATTATTTGAAGACGAGTGTGGGAGGAGGAAAAGCTAGAAACATCTCCACTGAGGAGTCAGATTCTAAAATAGAACTTAAACACCATTAGTTTTTTTTTGTGTGTGTGTCTTTGTTTTCTTTTAAATGGGTCTTATTTTTTTAATATCAAGACAAAACAAATTATTTACAGCAAATCAGCAAATGCAAATTTAGAAAAACGCTTTCTGATAAAGAACAAACAAAAAAGGAAAGAAAAAGATGAAAACAAAAGAAATATTTCTCATAACCTCACCAACCCAAGACATCTACAGACCGGAGTTAACAATTTTGGTGTATATCCATTCAGTCATTTCTGTCTGTGTGTGTGAAGAAAGCAATTATTCACACACATGAACATTTATACACATTCAAAATACACTCTTCACTACCTCTACTCTAGGATTGAGGGTAAATCCTTCTAACTTCAGAGTCTTTTGATAGATAACATTATCATATTCAGTACAATAGTCAAATAACTGAAGATAACTTGAAGAGTTGGGGGAGGGGAAATCGGATTGAAGGAGGGAGGGCAGAGCTAAATTATCTGCACAAGGTGGCCACGGGGGCTGGGGAGATGGTTTCCCTCTGGCGGTCACCACTGCTCCATAGAGGACACCACTGCTACTCCCCTGAACGCGTCACAGCTCCCGGGGCGCTGTGGGGGCTGCCCCTCCCACGACCACCGCTGCTCCTCTGGGAGCAACAGGGCCTCCCTGTGACCACCTCTGCTCCGTGGGGCTCCACGGCCGAGACTCTGGGATCCTCTGCGCAGTGTCTCTAGGGAAGCAGAGAGAACGGCTCTCTCTGCCTCGGTTTACTTTCTGCCAGACAGGTGCATGTGATGTCATTTTACTTACAGCTGCTCGGCTCTTTAAAAGATTCATATTTCAACCAGGGGAGATATAACAGAAGGATAAATCCAAAGGACAACCCCACACTCTAGAAAGTTCCCCGCACAGGGAACTAAGGCTCCGCTGTGACTCCAGCTGGCGGTGCTGAGGTCCTTCTATTAGCAGGAATTCTCTCCTGAAAAGATCTTCATTCCTGCAAAGACTTCTCCCAAATATGCCTCTGTGTGTATGTAAACACACACACACGCACACACGCACACACACACATACACACACACACATTCACCCAGCAGGGCATACAACTGCAGTATTTTTTGGTCTTGTTTTTTGTTTCCCCCAGGAGGGACCTCAGTTACTGTGCAAATAGACTTCTAATATTCTAACCCACACCTTTGTGCCAGAAATGCCCAGACATGTCAGAAGTCCCTTGACCTTATTCATTGACTTATTCCTTTCTGATCAAAGCTCAAAAAAGTCCCACGTTCCAGTTCTGAAGCTACAAAGTAGTACTCAATCTCAACCCAAACTATACAGGGTTATATTTTATAACATCTTAGGAAGAGCCATGAATGCCCCATTGAAGTATTTGGACATAATTACATCAACAATGAATTAAATAGCGGGGTGTGCGTGTGTGTGTGTGTGTGTGTGTGTGTGGTGTGATATTCGTGTATGCATGCACACATTTATATGTTACTCACCTTTAGGGGCTTGTCATTTTTTTAGTCCCCTATATGCAGCCAAAATATCAATGTTCATGGTCAGATTTAGTATTTATAAGGCCTAAACAACCCGTGGTGGAAAATTTTTAGGAGATTTAATAAATAACTTGAGTAAAGCCAGAGACCTTTGAGCACAACAGTGGCTATGTTCTCATCTGCCCAGCATCCCCTTCTGTGGGGGAGTCAATCCTTACCCATTCCATGTATTTAGGAGTCAAAAGCTAGCCCACTGTGTCCTGCTCCTGGCATATGCCTCGGGCTTAGCCAATCAGGGCGCTGCAACCTCTGGCACACAGTGGTGGTGAGTTCAGAAAAGGGCATGTGATTGAAACGCCGTCAGTCAAAGGCTTCTGGACTCTTTCTTTATCCTGGAGACATAAAGAGGGATTTTCATCTCTTGTTCTGAATTCAAAGCTGTAAGACTGTTGTGAACACGGAGCTATTTATTGATGCTCTCTTCCTCACTACAAAGAGAGCGTCTTCTGAGAACAAAACCAGAGTCCAACTGAGCTGAGAGATGCAAAGAGAGACCAGACTCTCATGGTATTATCTGAGCTCTTGGAAGCAAGCAAACGTGGCTTCCCATCTGCATCAGCAGATACACTACTTTTTTCTTCTCTTGTACTTAAGCCCGTTTAGGTTGGTACCTGGCTAACACACTCCACAATGCAAAATAAACTCAGGAGAAAAAATGGATAAACTGATATAAAAAGTGCTGAAGGCAGATTTGATCTAAAGAAGAAGGAAGTATTATTATTCTGTCCTGGAATGGGTACCAGAATTCAATCAAAGGAAACATAATATTTGCACACCTTAATCCTTTACAAATGAGAAGTTTAGGACTCACAAGCTTGCCATCTTGGCCAAGGGCACATTGCATATAAGAGGAGAGGACAGATGTGAGTCTGGGTTTGTTTCCAAATTCCAAGCATTCTTCATCGGATAAGGAGAAATTAACTACTCTGCCGACATATTTCACTAAGCAAACACAGGGAGACAAGAAGAGAATACAATGAGCATGCAGGTTACGACACCAATAATTCATTATGAATTACATGATTCTTTTTGTTGTTGTTCAATGTTGATAAATTAAGTCTCTCAACCTCCCTAGCCCCGAATTCTACCCCGGTTAGAACCTGGTATATCATTTCCTCTACACCAGGAAAATGCCTCATCCAGGCCAGATACATTTGATGCCCACTGCAAAGAGCTCCCACCCTGCTATAAAGAATGGACTTCCTTTAGTTCTTGCCACAAGAATCTTTAGGTACCTCTATTGACCTCTAGTCTCTCCCCTCCTCTCCTTTTTCCTCTGTCCAATTCTGATCAAATTTAACTCATTCTATTTCAACAAATACTTATTGAGAATCTATCATGTGCTGGATGCCGTGCTGAGCAAATAACCTGGTTGAAGAACAGATTGTAGCTTCTTGTCTCAAAAGAATGAGTGATGTTTGCCTCCCTTTTGATCCATTCTCCACCTTCCCATCCCAGTAACCACACTTGTGTGTGATGGAGATTGAGTCTTCTGTTGGTAAAGAGAAGTAACTTGTTTTTAAAAGTCTGGGTTAAGGTCACTGTTATAGGTTGAAGTTTAATCCTCCCTCAAATTCATATTGAAGTCCTAACCTCCAATACCTCAGAATGTAAACTTCCTGGAATTTACAGATATAATTAGTCAAGTTCAGATGAGGTCATTAGGGCAGGCTCTAATCCAATATGGCTGACGTCCTTATAAAAAGGGGAACTTTGGACGTAGACATGCAGAGAGGGTAGATGATGTGAAGATCCAGGGAGGACACTATGTGAACGTGAAGGCGACCACCTACAAGCAAAGCCAAGGAGAGAGGCCTGGGAGAGATCCTTCCTTCACAGCCATCAGAAATACCCAACCCTACCGACATCTTGCAGCCCCAAGAACGTGAGACAATAAACGTCTTTTGTTGAAGCCACCCAGTGTGTGGTCCTCTGTCGTGGCAGGCCTGGCAGACTAACACAATCACAAGCTGGCTGTCATCAAACGTGGTCGATCTGGCCTCAAGAGGCTTTTATTTTTAATTGCATCAAAATTTTAAAGTTAGGCTATTTCACCTGAAAAAACCTAGATCTCTGCTTTTCCTGAAATATTGGAAAATGTAGAGTTCTGAGCTTTTATTTCCATGTGGCATAAATCACCTAGAACTGGGTGGCAACTTTCTCCTTCAGATGGGCACACGCTCAGTAGCTCACCGCCTTCCTTGCCAGTCCCTTTGCCTCCCCCTAGATGGAGTGATGGCTGCTTTGGTCAAAATGTTCCAGTCCACTGTGGTCCCTGGCCTAGGCTTACTGAAATATGGAGCCAGCGTGACCCAAGGTGGGAAGTTTTCAAGGTTGAGTGAGGGAGAAATAGTGTGACCAGAGGAGAGAGGCTGGATTCTCAGAGATCTGAAGGGGGACAGAGGATGAAGAATAACAGGAATCTGAAATCACACATGAGAAAAGGTAGGATGGGAATAGAGCACGGCCCAGTGGGCCCTGAGCTCGTGCTCTGTGGTGTTGGCAGCCATGCTGAAGGTGCCAGGAGCCAGGATGGGCACTGAGGGGAAGGATGCCGTGAGCACAGGAGCTGCTCACTTGGGACGGTCCATGTGAACAATGAACATCTCAGTGGCACCATAATGGGCCGAAGAACAGAGGCCCTTCCCCCATGTTTCAGGACCACATTAACCCATCAGGACGGCTGAATGCTGCCCATGCCACGATCTCACCCCAGTAATGACTGATACTGGATTTCTTGTCAATCCTGGTATTCATTTAGATCTAGGAAAATAACATAGGTGAATTTCCTTACACTTTAATAACGTGGAGGGAATTTTTAAAAAGAAGAGTCCAATCTTTTACTTCATACCCACTTTACAGATGAAGCCCAGAGAGGTCAAGTACCTTGCCCAAGGGCACACAGTCAGCAGTTGTTTGAAAAAACAAAGCCTGTTCCCCTCCTCCTCTGTGAGTTCTTTATTAATAAGCTATCAGCTGGTAGAGCACATGCGGCAGAAAGTTAAGGTCACTGGTGACCTCTTCTTGTTCCAGAGAGCAGAGGGGCTTGTCTTTCCCATCCAGGGAACGTGCGCCCTTTCAAACAGGTCTCTAAGGAGCTTTGCTGAATAAACATGAACACCAGCAATCATTCAGAATTGGAAAGCAGCATAAATGGTCCCAGATGCCAATGTCTTCATCTACAAAGCTTTTCCCCAGCGCTAGAGTTGGCATTTTTCATCACGGTGCTTCAGCTGGAATAGTACCTGGTAAGGCTTCCTGAGGACTGCAAATTGCAAAGATAGATTTCATGTTGTAGGAAGGAGCATACTAAGCATTATTATGTTAATAATAAACTTGCCTTAATTCTCTTCTAATTCTGGAAGTAATTATTACTGTGTACAGATTAAGAAGGAGCTAGCTTAATGAATGTTTGGCGAATTCTGGAAGAGCAGCCTTCCTGATAGATGCCCAGGAAACTGAAAAAGCTTTTTAGGAGCTAATATTTATTGAACAATTACTATGGGCCTAGCTAGTCATTCTACACTGTGTTAACTCAGTCAATCCTCACAATTTTATAAGGTACACTGTATTCATATCCCCACTCCACTGATGAGCAAAGAAGCTTAAGGAACTTTCCCCGGGTCATACAGATAGCAAGTGGCAGATCTTCAGCACAAACCCATATTTGTCTGATTCCAAAGTCCTTGCATTCATTTTCTATTGCTGTATAACAAATGATCACCAATTTGGTGGTAAAAACAAAAGCCATTTTTGGAATACAGATTTTACAATTCTATAGGCCGAGAGTCCTGTGAGTTTGGCTGGGCTCAGCTCGAGGTGTTTAGCACAAGGCCAACATCAAGGGAAGGGCTAGCTGGGCTCTTATCTGAAGGCTCTGGGGAGCGTCCACTTTCAAGGTCATTCAGATTGTTGGCAGAAACCAGTTCCTCATGATTGTGGGACTAGGGTCCCTCTTTTCCCACTGGCTGTCAGCCAGAATCTGATCTTTGCTCTTAGACACCACCTGCGCCCCCTTTCACCTGGCCCCTCCATCCTCAGAGCAGCAAGGGCACACCACGTCCTTCTCATGCTCAGGCCCTTAGATCAGGCCTGCCCAGGTAACCTCTGCGTCTTAGGATCAAGTGATATGAAATTTTACTTACACCTGCAAAATCCCTTCACAGCACTACCTAGATGATTCTTTTACTGACAATAACCAAGGGGACAAGAAACTTAAAGAGGAATGACACAGGCTCGGGGTAGGATAATAAACAGGGCAAGATACCAGAGAGCAGTGAGGACTAGGGAGAACCAGTTCCAACGATGCTCTAAGTCAGGGAGCTGCCAAGATACAGCTCACCCACACTGCTACCACTGGGGACAATAAAAGGAGTATTTATGGCACTTCCAATTCTCCAAGGTCAGAAATCTGGATTTTTTTACGTGAGATTATTCAATTAGGAAACATTTACAACTACTTTAAAAATAAAACCCATCTGTCCTTAGCTAGGTGGGACCTGCCGGCCAACAGTTGGAAACCAAACAAATTCTGTGACCGTGACTGTCTTCTCCCTGATTCCTTAATCCAGGCACTTGTAGTGTCCCCAGACCCATACCATAGCCCTGCTTCAGCACATGTACTCTCCATCTTGAGTACCATCCACATAGCTGCTCACCATACTCCCAAGGGTTTTCTGAAGACCGTTGATCTTGAAGCTAGGCAAATTCTCTCTAAAGCACCTGGTGTCAGGCTTCTCCAGATGGTCCCAATGACAAATTTTCTGTTCTCTTACAGGAAATCTGTACAGACTGCCCCCAAAGTCACCCTTTCCAGATTGTTGCTTGTCAGCTTGCCCTACTAAGTTGAAAGAAAGCAGGAACCGACCGTGCCTTATTTGAACTGATATCCCCTCATTTGAATTAATTACCTAGACATGCCTAGTAAGTATTTCTTGAAGAAGCAAAAGGCATTCTGCAACACTGAGCACTCTCTACATACTCCCAAAAGTTCACTGGACATCCTGGGACTGCGTTCAGAACTGAAACTACAGGGAAGAGTGTTTGAGAGTCTAAATATGGAAATTAATAAAACAGCAGAGCTACAGAAGATTTAAACATCTTTTGAATGGACATTCATTTTAAAAAGTTCTTACTGATTAATAATTGGAAAAGAACCCCCGTGGGGAGGACACAGGGGAGGGGCGCTCTACTGAGCTGCAACTGAGCTGCAACTGAGCAGCCAGTGTTGTCACACAGCGGAGTGCACGGCACAGCTAGGGTGGACAAAGCAGGATGATTGTAAAAATAAGACTGCTAGTAATGTGGTAACTCCAACAGTCCTTGATTATTTTACACTTCAATCAGTCAAGAGCGTTAAGGACTGATTTATAGATATGTACATAGACATTCTACACCCGACTCCTTAATCCTTATAACAGAAGAAAACACTAAAGGGATGTCTAGAATGGAGTGAGGGCTTGGACCACCCATTTTCCATCACCTTGTTCCTTTAGCGTTAACTCAAGTAATATTGTTAATCCAAAGCAGATCAGGTCCTGGACATTCCAGGGAAACAAAACACTACAATCCCTCGTCCATATTTCACTATCACTATTATGGAAACTCTTCCTAGTACAGCTAGATGGCAGGTGACAGCTGCCTCAGGCTTGGCCCTGCCAGAGATACTCCACTTCACTCCAATTAAATACCTGTTCATACTTTCATGTTACCCTCATATACAGGTGATGTCTATACTTTCCTGTACAAACAAACACTAGTGGGGCATCCCAGTAAAAGCCCACTGACCTGGAGTCGAGACCTCACCCAGTCCCATCTCCTAGCAGCAAACTCTGTGATCCTGAAGAAATTACCTAATCCCCTGCGCCTCGTTTTCTTCATCAGTAAGATAGGGTTCCTTTCAACTATAAAGATGTGTGAGTCTCCTGCTTTCTTACTGATAAGGAATTGTCTTAGTTATATCAGTATTTCCTTACTTAGACTGTTGGCAAGGACTGTTTCTATACAGAGTAATTTTACTGGTAAAGAACCCAGACTACTGGTACACGAAGAGTCCCCACATCTCTGAAGCCAAATAAACCATAGTTGAAACACAAAACTACACAGTTACTCTCTCATTCTACACTGCAAAGGAGAGTTTCTTTGATTATATGGGATTTGTCTTCCATGTTTCTTCCGATTTAAGAAAAAAGAGCTACATAATCATGTACTGGAGAAACTGACTGCTTCTAAAATCCTTCAGTCAGAAAGAGTATTTTTTTATAACCATAACCAAGCAAGAAACCCTTAATGTTTAAACCCAGGGAGCAAGGAGACAGAATCTCATTGGAAAAAAAATACCAGATATATTCATCAAACACCACACACACATACATACACATACACACACACACACAGTCCATCCACCCATCCCTGCCAGACTCCAACAATTTCATTCATTCTTCTGATCTCTCCCAGGACACACTGGACTTCAACTCTCTCCTTTGCTGAAATTCTTATGTGATATGGACAACAAAGAAATTAGGTTAACATTATAAACATAATTTCGTAAAGCCAGAATCTCGACATGGAACCAAGGTTTATGAAGGGTGAATAGGAATACTCTTCATGGAAGGGGCCAGTAGGAGGGGTGTAGCCAAGCTGGGACAGGGAGACCTGTGTTTGAGAAACAGGAGCCCTCCTCTTTCTCAGTAGAGCAATAGCTTACTCCAGTGATCTCCAAGCAGGGGAGGGAGTGGCTCCAGTGGGTGTGACAGGATGATCCAAGGAGTGTGAGGAGAAAATTCTAGAAAACATCAGAACTGCCATTTGTATTTATTTTTATATAAAAATTAAAAGAAATCAGGACTTCCTAATATTGATAACATATTCTCACATCAGCAGCTTCTTTTGGTCAGTCCATTGCCTCCCCTACAGTGTTTGCATTGGTCTAGTTATTAAGTGAACCTTAATATTAAGTACCTAAACGAAGCTAACTTTTACCAAATGGACAAATGACAATTTTGTAAAGAGACAGAATTTGAAAGATAACATCAATTACCCAAGTGTATTAACGACAGAACTGGCATTTCTCCCTACTCCTAGCATGAGTTCCTCATCAGCTGCATATTTAATTTGTCCTTTCAATGTACAATTTTGCGTTTTAATAACAAGTGAGAAAATAATTGCTCCTTGAAAGAAACTTATGCTATGGTAAGAGCATTCTGAAAATAAATATTTGGAAATGTTTTTGTCATTATGGGATTTCTTGCTGAAAATATATGTGAACATGTCTCCTCTAAAAACTCTCATGTCTATGCACTTAAAACTGTTTACCGTTAACATCTGCATGGCAAACATATGGTCACTTCTGCCCTGCTCTCTACACAGAATTTATCTGCCATGTTTAAATCTACTCAGTACTTTTGAAAACTTTTTGTATTCCTAACCTCAGCATTCTCATTTTTGCCATGTTTTTCAAACCTGCCATAAAAATCTTTCAACTGAAGAATTTATTTCAACATGACCTTTTCATTTCATTGAATAGAATAAATAATTGGCATCAGAGGAGATGGAAATTTGTCAAATTTCAATAAAAATTTTTATATAGTCAGTGGGTGGATATGAAAAAATGTGTAGCATAATTCAATGATTTCAGCCAATGATATCTTCACTCCATTTGGTTCTGTGGCTCTATCATTTTCAACTATGACAGGAACTACAGAAAAGAGAATTAAATGAAAACCACTCCACCGGCTCGCTTTATCATAAATAGTTAAACCAAGATCTTAAAAAATAATGAAGCTTGGTCAATGACATTGCTCTCTCTAAAAGTATTATTAATGATATGTTTAGGGAGAGCAAAATGGATGTTTCTGTATTGAGATATTAATTCATGTTAAATAGTATTTATTTCATTTTTATCTCATCCTTTTTAATATGTATGTATGTACATTTTCTAAATATATATCAGCGTCAATACATCACAGGTCTATACTGTAATATTCTATAATATAGCAATACCTTAAATAATTTTCATTTATCTGCAAATAAACTTACAATGAATAAGACCTATTTATGAAAATTTGGTAGATGCCTTATCAAACGAATTTGGAGACTGAAGATCTAGATGGCAAGAGTGAGATGCATGCTCTCAGCCTCTTTCCTGTCATCCAAAGCAGAAAGCTGCCTTACCACTGACACTTGAACGACACAGGTTTGAACGGCACAGGTCCACTTATAAGTGGTTTTCTTTCAGTAAACACGAACCACATGATCCCTGGTTGGTTGAATCCCCAGATGCAGAAATGCAGGTACGGAGGGCTGATTGTAAAGTTACATTTGACTGTGTGGAAAGCTGGTGCCCCTAACCGCCTCATTGTTCAGGGATCAACTGTATATGACAGGCCAAGCCCTGCCGTTGTAGCCACGGCACCTTCTATGATGACAATGTGCGTCTACCTTTAGAGCACTCCAAAAACACAGTGTATGTATGACCTCTGAAATATCCTTAGATATTAGTGGAAGTCCAGGCAAAAGTGGTTAATAAAGACAGTTCCTTAGAGGCTGTCACAATGAATTTCAACATGCTTCTTACTCATATATTGAAGTTTGAGCAGAGCAGACAGTGCTGAGCAAGTTCAAACCTAGGCTCCGGAACAAAACGCTCATTTTGTAGATTCTAAAATAAACTGCTAACAAAGAAGACCCTTTTCTTTTGTAGGTTCCAGCAGCACTTCCAGCTCGCCCACTACAAAAGTTTTACTGGAAACAGCATTTGATGTACCCAGCTGAGTGCACCAACACCAGTGTATTGCTTGATCTAGCCCTGAGCTGCCTCTAGAGCCTTCCCTGCCACCCCGAGTGCCACCAACTGCATAGCACTGTCGTTCTGCTTCTCTACACTTTCTGGATACCAGAAGCAGTTCTCCAGTTGAGGTAAACCCAGCTCAAGAACTGGCAGACCTCACCCTCGAGGTCAGAAGTTGCCCAGAGCTCCAGAGACGGAGTCTCCAATGCCATCCTTAGTGTTCAACCTGAGTGGATTTCAAATGCGTCCTGGGTGGTTTGTAATTATACAGAGAACTGGGTGCATTTCTTAGGAATTAACTATGTGGCTGCTAAGCGCTTCCCGTGTATTTTCTCACTTAACCTTGTTACCAGGCAATTATTATCCTCATGATAAAATGGGAGGGAGGGTTGAATAACTGGCTGAAGTTACACATCTAGTAAGTGGAAGATCCAAGATTCAAATCTAGATGGACTTGAGAGCTGCAGTCTCAGTACAGTGCTCTTCTGCTTTTTCTAAGATTTGCTTTTCTGCTTGGCTGATAATTTGCATGATAAGCGTGTTAAATTAAGACCAACTAACCCCTCCTGGACTCTTCCCACTTTCTAAATGTCAATTTAAAAAAATCTATAGATAATGATCATGTTCTTATCAACAAACTTTCCACAAAGAAGGATAATTAAAATCCATTAAAAATCAATTTCCACTTAGAATATGAAAGATACTGTATGTTTTAAAAGGGAGTTGTGACTCCGAATAGGCAACATACTGAACATACTGTATGATTCCAACCATATGACAGCCTGGAAAAGGAAAAACTATGGAGACAGTAAAAAAAAAAAAATATATATATATATATATATATATACACACACACACACACACATACATATATATATATATATATATATCAGGGCTACCAGGGTTTTGAGAGGTGAGAGGGAAGAAGAGGTGAAATCGGAGATTTTTTAGAGCAGTGAAACTATTCTATGACATTATGATGGATACATGTCATTATACATTTGTCAAAACCCACTGCATGTACAACATAAAGAATGAACCCTAATGTAAACTGTGGACTTTGGTTGATTTTTAAAAAGTGGAGGGATTTGTGACCCAAAAATGCTTTTGAGAAAATAGACAAGTCACACACCAGAAGAAAATATTCTCAACAAGTATATGTGCCAAAGGGCTTCTGTCTAGAATATATGAAGAACATCTATAACTTAATAATAAGACAGTGCAGTAAAATAAATGGACAAAATATCCAAACAGACAATTCACATATTTTTCACACTTTTGCATAAAGATGATATGCAAATGGCCAACAGGCATATGAAAACGTGTTCATATTATTAGTCATCAGGAAAAGCAAATTCGAACCATGATAAAATACCACTACACACCTTCTAGAAAGGCTAAAATATAAAATATTGACAACATCAAATATTGGAGCACCTGGAATTCTCACACATTACTGGTGGAAATGTAAAATGGAACAACCATTTCAGAAAACTGGCAGTCTCCGCAAAAGCTGAACATAAATATACTCTGCGACCCAGCAATTCTACTCTTAGCTGTTTATCCAAAAGAAACAAAAGCATATGCACACCCAAAGCCAAATAAAAATGTCCATAGCATCTTTTTTCACAGTAATCCCAAATTGGAAACATCCCAGATGTCCATCAATAGGAGAATGGATTAGTAAACTATGGTCTTTTCCCATAATGGAGTCCTCCTCTGCAATAAAAAGGGATGGGCCACTGATACCCCCAGTAACATGAGTCATTCTCAGAAACACTTTGCTACATCAAAGAAGTAAGACGCAAGAGATGACATACTACCTGATTCCATTTCTATAAAACTCTGAAATATACAAAACTATCATTTAGTGATAAATAATAGGATTAGTGGTCATTTCTGGGAGGGGGATTGCCTGCGCAGGGACATGGGAAACTTTCTGAGTCGATGGAAATGTTCTGCATTTTGATGTGGGCATGTTCTACACAAGTGTATGCTTTTATCAGAAATGGTTGGACAGCACATCTAAGATATGAACATTTCACTTGTGTAAATTATACTTCAATAAATAAACTTGTGATGATACATTTTAAAGTAATCTGTGACCAGATTATACATGGGAGTGGTTATGGTGGTGGTGGTGTTGGGGGGTGCCTTGCAAATGGAAAAAATGAATGTGTTAATCACTCTCTGGTGTGCTCTTTTCATTGATTTCTCAGTGAGGGAGCAGTGATTGCCTCCAGGGTCCTGGGAATTACAGATCAGAACAAAAAGAGTAGAGAGGCTCAGCCTTCTGCCATTAAGACATCAGCAGTTGACTTACGTGGTTTTCAATTTCATTTCCTGCCTGATTTAACACTGCATATTGCAATTTCATAGAGTTTAACACACAGCAGCCTGGCAGGCTGATGTGGCCACCAAGGCACAAGACTCCAGATATAAATTACAGTGATAAAAATAAAAGTAAATTAGTGCCTGAATGAAATGTACAAGTACCAGGCTTCTGAGAAATTAGTGGGTACAGATAGTTACATTATGAAAGTACTTGGAAAGTGATATATCTTTGGCCTTGGTCAAGGGAGAAAATCAAGCGAAAGCAGTATCATTAATTTATTTTTCAGATGCAAGAACTGCCCTGGTAAAAAAACACCAAATCCGTTTGATACCATGTAACCAAATGAAAAATGAAATCAATTATACTGAATGCAAATAAGATTTTTTTTTGTATTTAATAGCATCAAAAAAAGAGTGGTAAAGGTCCGTTAAGTGAAAATGCATTGTACTGATGAGATAAAGAAAGGGTGAATAGAGTTTATTGAAAATGTTCTTTGCTCTAATGCAGTAGGTAAAATAAATGATTTATTCTTTAACTAGGAGCAGTCCAATGATAATCAGTGTGAGGAAATTGCTTATACTTGTATGAGCTAGCAGTATTAAATAAGGCTTCTTTTTCTATAATTTTGATCTTATAATATTAGTGCCCCAAATCAAAAGTACTACACTATTTATATGGACAGAATTAAAACAAAAAAATCATTACAGAGATTATAATGACAGAAGCTAATTTTATTGGATATTATTGCAAAATTTGCTTGATTCTTGAGGGCCCTCAATTTATTAACATCTTTCAGAAAAAAATGAAACACTATTAGGTGCATCAATTGTAAGAACACATTTCAGTTTCAGAATGTGAAAATGTGTCACAGAATCCAGGAACTATGGACTTGCAGAGCCATTGCAGTCAGCCCTTGCCACAATCCTATGAAGTAGGAATTATCTTCTATTTTGTAATTATACTATAAGGATGATGGATTTGCCCCATATCACGCAGTTTATAAGTGCAGGGCCTAGGCTGGAACCCAAATCCTACTGCCCCCGAAGGCCCTGCATCACAGAACCTGCGATCATTCATTATTCAGTGGTCATGTCTTCTCTGGTTTCTGGGTCTCTTGGCGTCTTCTCTACAATTTTTCAATTATGACTGAGGTCCAATCTTTCCAAGTCTGTCTGACTTGGAACAAGAGTAAAATTCAAGAAGACGAAGATGCATGAATAAACACCAACAGACAGCAGACACTGGAAAGGCCAGCAGATGCTTACAGACTGTTTTAGGTCCTCACAGGCTGACCCGAGCAGTGCAGGGAACCTTTCCATTCTGCAGAAGCCACCATGGAACAACAATGCTACTATTCACGGTCTAGTTCCACTTCATCTGAAAAGCGGCAGGGGTTTTTGCTCGAATTATTTTAGAAGGCTTAGACTTTCAAAAGCACTTTCGGGATAACCTAGCCCCTAATTACACAGAAGAAAAAGAGCCCCGGTGAGAGAATTAACTCAGCCAAGGTCACACAGGGAAGCACTGACAGATCTAGCAGCAGTATTCAAACTTTCCAATCAATAATCATAATTGCTACCAGTTACTGAGTATTTCCCATGTGTCGGGCCCTGCATGACAGTTTCATATGCAATCATTTCCCTTAATCTTGATCACAACCCTGTGACATCCATCTCATTCTCATTCCCACTTTACGGAGGAGGAACTTAAGGCTGTGAGAGGGTAGTTACTTCACCCAAGGTGACTCAGTGAGACGTGAGCAGCAGGATTCACTAGACTCGTCTGACCCCGGAGCCCATGGTCTCCTCCAGTTTACAGCGTGATGGATCGCACAGCTCTCTGCGGGTCCTGCCCGTAGGATGCTGCAGGGCACTGAGCACACGGAGGCCCAGAGAGGCCCACCGGTTGCTGTGCTGTTACTGATAGCTACCTCATCACGCTCTCATTCATTAGCCAACTAAATTATCCCACAGAAAATAAATGACTCAAAAATTAAGATATTAACATCCCTTAGCTAATGTGCCCTTTAAAAAATGTTAGCTAGCTAGCTATCTATTTATCTATTCAAAGATGATAGAAATGTTGTTCCCTTTTACTATTAGCTGATTAATAACCCCTCCTAGCCAGTGAGCATGCTGCTGTGCAATTTGCCCCTCCTGTGTCCCCTCCCAATTCGGTTCCAGCCAATTTCATTAGTTTTGCTGAAAACCTGTATCATAAGTGATTGACTTACGCTGATTAATTTCTCCATAGGAATGGTCAGTAATTCTCATTGCTGGCCTGGAAGCCCTCAGATAGACCGAAAGTTTCCTTCCTAACTGGCAATACTCTCCACCCCTGTATTTCTTTACATGATTTTGAAGCCACGTCGTTTCCACCAGGAGACCTGCTCTAACACCTTCCTTTGGGGACCGCTGTTGTGAAGAGCATCTAAAAGGGACTCCAAGGAAGGGTGCGGTGTGTTACAGCCTAGTGCAGGGGGCAGCAAACTACAGCCCCCAGGCCAAATCCTGCCCACACTTTTTGTGAATAAAGTTTTACCTGGACATGATGGAACCACACCCATTGGTTTACATATTACACCTACGGCTGAGTTGACTGGTTGTGACAGAGGCTGTATGCCCCACAAAGATGAAAACACTGACTGACCCTTTATAGAGCCCTGGCCTAGTGGGTCAGTAGTCACTTTTAGGATTGCACAATAAAGTGTGAGCAGAAATGGGTGTGTTCCTCGCTACCTCAAATATCCTTGCAGGGACTGAGTGGCTAGTGTATGTAAAGCCTGAAATACTAGAGAAATAAAGAAGCCTGGGACTTGTTCTCCATCCTCAAGCTAATATTCAACAGTGGATCCCTTTGCTAAAGGGATGGAAGATTTCCTTTATCCTCCCCCCTTATTCTTTTCCCTGAGAAAAGCATCCAGCCAGTCTCAGCAGCTATAATTCATGACCTTCAAACAGCACAATGCAGCGTCATACACAGAGAGCCTGCACATAATTGTTTTGAACCCAAAGAGCAGGAGCTTTGTTTTCTTTCCATACTTGCAGTGGGAGGGAGAGAATAAAGGGAGTCAAATGCTGGAAATGAGCAAAAGTTTCCTTAAGTATGAAACAAAGTGAAATAGTTATCCCACCACGGACCAACAAGTGGATAAAGATACGGCACAATGTTGACCCCTAAGATCCATTACCACGACCACGAGTCATGGCCATATGAACAATTTATACAAAAATTCCTTTCCCCAGTAGTCAAATTTCTCAAATTTATGACTCACTCATCATCCTCTTCTATCGTCTGGAACGAAATCAAATATTCAGGTCTTACCATGTTTGGGATACCTCAGGTCTTAATTTATCATCTCTCTCTCTAAAAGGCCTTCAGGGAGAAGGTAATATTTTAATGGATTATATACTGCATCTTTCACAAGCATCCTACTGCCTCGTGTTAGAAGTAAAGATGCATCCATAATGAAAAAGAATATGCAAAGGAATATATGTATGTATATGTGTGACTGAAACATTATGCTGTACACCAGAAATTGGCACACCATTATAAAATGACTATACTACAGTTTTTTTAAAAAAAAAGAGAGAAAAGAAAAAACAAGAAGTAAAGATGGTTTCCTCTCTACAAGTAAGCCTTACTCATTAATGTTCAGATTATTTAACAGCTTCATGCATGATGCAGTTCACAACAATATAATCATCAAAAATTTATAGTACTATCACCTAAAACTAGAGGAAGAAAAACTGTATCAAAAGAGGCTTGAAAATGCACTTCTAACTATTGAGGTGAACATACTGCCGTCTTTAAAAATGCAGAGCATGTTACAGATAAATGGATATGATTTATTGTAACTGCTTCCCAGTCTGGCCACTTCCACACATTACTGTGATAAATTCTAGCAAAGGAGGATAATTCTGGAACATGTTTTCTTCCTTAAATGGAGATATTTAAATGTTTGGAAAGCACGAACTTTCTTAAAGGTAGCTTTGCTTATCACCTAGACTTGAAATTAAAAGCAGGCTTATGTAACAGATTTAAGTACAGATTGCATATTTTATATAATTAATACTTATATATCTTAAGTATTTATCTTTAGTTATTAGGCCATCACTATAGTGTAATTAATTTTAAACTATTAATAGGCAACATTACCCACATTTTTGTAGGCGCAGTTGGTTGCCTACATGATATTTCTTCCCATCTCTCAACTTGTTCCTTCCTACTGCACCCCTGATCTTGTCTGGATATCCACCCTCTTTAACAGGGCCACTTGCTTCAAGGGAGAATGGGCTGACAAGCCAAGCCAATCACATGATTGATATCAGCACGCAAGGCCAGCCAATGAGCCAAGAGCAGAAGTCAGTTTGGACCTTTCTGGGCAACGGTCTTCCTTATTTGGAAACTTTGTAAGGACAAGTTCATTACTAGACATTTTCAATATCTACATGGGGCAGCTGAAACCGTGGCAGCGGTACTGAGACCACAGGCAAGGAGTTAGCTGAAGACAAAGCAGACAGGCTGAGGATGGTACAGGAGGAGGAAGGGCTCTTGGTGGTATCATGGGTCACAGGACTAACGCACTCGAGTTAAGCTACCTTGAGAACACTTGTCAGAGGAAGTGGTATGTCTTCCTTAGCAGTCAAGCCAATTTAGGTTTTCTGCAACTTGCAGCTTAGAGCAGCCTGAGTGATACGCACCTGACAGTCAAGCTACTATTTAGCTATTTTGCGGGATACCCCCGAATAATAACATCAACCCAAAAGCAGAAGGTAGGCATGCCTTCTAGTACGCCGTCATCAACCGTCTAGTGAGTATCTATTAATCTCCATTTTCTTTACATCTTAGGAGAACTTACTGTGCTCCAAGTGCCACGCTCTTGAAGTTGACTGTCCGAGAAGAAGATACTCCCCCACTGTAACAAATTCTGTCTCTAATAATTAAAAAACATTTGAGGAAAGCATGCAAGAGCAGCAAGCCTTTACACAAGTGCTCAAGCTGGATAAAGAAAGAAACTAGAAAATGCTGACAATTATTTACCAGATAAAGAAGGAAAGGTCAGAGAAATTTACTATTTTATTAAAATCCTTACAAAACATTAATGATGGAATGAGACACTCTGTACTGTGGGGGTCTATTTTTAATCATTAGGCACCTGAAAATATGAAAATTTGTTACTTGAACTAGTACCTATTCTAACTTTAAAAATGAGTGTGTGTATATATATTATTATGCACTTAGGTATGCATGTACACTCTTAGACAGTTATAGAGAAACATTAAACAGACACATGCAGAAAGGTCTGGAAGGCTATGCAAACTAGGACTTCTCTGACTGGTAAAGCAGTGGAGGTAGGTCGAGGAAGAAAGAGAGGATGGAGCCAGAGGAGACAGAGATCGAGTGATGTGATTATCCACTTTATATGAAACGCATGGATTTCTTTTGTTTTACATGCATATAAAATGCTTATTAAGTACAAGAGCCTTAAAAATGTTCACACTGTTTGACTTAATCATTTCTCCTTTATGATTCATCCTATGAAAGTAATCTTAAATATGGAAAGATTTATATACCAAGATATCTACTACAGAATTATTTATAATAGAAAAAACGTAAAACATCTTTATAGTCATAGCAGATTCTTGTTATGGAATATTTAGCTATTAAAATGGTGGTTATGAAGAATTATTTGACATGCAAAAATATTGAGGCTAAATAAGGAAAAAGTTCAGGATGCATCTGTTTACATATAGCTTTATTTTTATCATGTAAGAAGGCTAAAAGTTTTGAAAATAAATGCCAAAGTATATTAATATTTACCTGTAGGTTCAGAGCACTTGGATTTTTTCTTTCTTATTTATAATTTTCTGCATTTTATAGTTTCAAAATTTAAAACAGTATTGTAAAATTCTTAGAAATATAAGAACATATATTTGAGTTAAACACTACTAAATTTAAACTAATTAAAAACTACATATGTTAAAATTTGGCTTTTCAAAATTAATGTAGAGCGTTTTAAAATATAGATGAAACACACTTCAAAAATTGATTGCATATTACAGCACAATGACAATTTCAAATTTTTTAAAATACTGAAATATGTCCTCCCTGGATAGAACACAATAAAATTAGAAATTAATAGCAAAACATGACAAAATAATAATACTCACTTGAAAATTAAAACTGTCTTCAAAACAAGTCTTAAAGAGGTAATCTAAATGAAAGTTACAACCTCTTTGGAAATGATTTAAAATAAGAACCCTACATGTCAAAACTTGCGGGCTATGGTCCAAGTGGTATTCAGTGGAAAATTTATAGCTTCTCATGCATTTACTAGAAAATGAAGAAGAAAGAAAATAAATCAGCTGGAATTTAGTGCAATGAAGTAGCAAAAGAACACAACAAACTCAAAGAAAAATTAGTTACAAAGATAGAATACGTTTTTAAAGCAGGGAATTTACAACATCTGAAGAATTGTTCAATAAAATTAAAGCTTTTTTGACACCAAAATTTTGGCAAATCTGATGATGGAAAAAACTAAAAACACAAATAAATGAGAAATTTATTGGAATGAGATAAGGGACACTGGAAATGAGATAAGGGACGTAACTTCTGATAGAGAGATTTTTAAAAATGTATCATGGTTTATAAAACTTTTTAAAACATATTTAAAAACTGGAATGAAATGAATATTTTCCAGGAAAAGAAAATGACCCAAACTGGCCACAAATGACACGAAAATCCTAAATAATAATCAAAGAAGAAACTAAAGGCATACTCCGATAACTTACTTTTAAAACAAAATCACCAGACCTCAAACGGTTTAACAAGGGATTTCTTTCATAACAGATAATTTCCCTTCCTTGAAAAAATTGTTCTGGAGCTTACAAAAACATGGAAGACTTTCTAGGTCATTTTACAGAACTGGTGTAGGCGTGAAACCAAAATTTACTTATGATCGCACATACACAAAAACACTCTATGCCATTTTCACTTATGAACACAGATTTTTAACAAAGCCAAATAAATGTTAGCAACTCAAATTGAGAACTGTGTTAAAAGAGGAAGATGTCATCACCATCATGTCAAGTTTATACCAAGGTAAACCATCCCAAGTCTGATTCAACCCAGGAAGTGTAAATATGTAAATGTAATAAAATATAAAAATGTAAATGCAAAAAAGTAAACATTTGCTGTACCATACCTACCAGAAACCTATAAGCACAAACATCTTTTTTAGTAGTCAGGTGGTAAATTATTTTCTTTAAAGCAAACGAGCTATAAAGACGCTTATTGCCATCACTGCCATTCTCCATTAGACTGGAGTCAGTAGCCAATGTAATAAGACACTTATTTGTAAAAGAAAAGGCAACCCTATCATTATCTCCAGGTATCGCGATCATTTACCTAGAAATGATCAACTGATTGAGTCCCCTTTATAGATTCAGATAGGAAGGTCTCCATCTCACCACAACAGAATCTATAAACTTCTCCATAGAGGTACTGGTGTTTTATTTTCTCTCAAGTTCTGATACCAGTGCCTCTCCTCCTACCAAAGCTCTCTCCTCCACTCAGACTCTGCGTCTCATCCCTTCTCTTCTCTCGTGCATTTTTTTGTCCTTCTCTCTCTCTCCTGCATCTTTGATTTCTTCCTCTCTTCTGGATTATTTCATTTCAGCAGATAAAGAAGCTCTGGTATCTAAAATCTTTTGAACAAGCAAATCATTCTTTGTCCCCTGTGTCCTTTACACTACAACTTCATGTAGTCACTCCCTTTGCAGCAAAACTTCTTTCCGGAGTTAACTGTCTACTCCAACTGTCTCCGTTCCTCATCTTCAATTAGTATTCAAATCATTTCACCCTGGCTTTCATCCCAACTGGACTTTCAGCCCCCTGGCTTTCAATGAAGTTGTTCTTCAGGTCATCAGCTATGCTTCCTTGATCCCAATCTCTCAACAGCACTTGACGGAATTCTTAGAGCTCTCTCCTTGAAACCCCATCCTCTCTTGGCCTCTGTGACATCACTCTTTCCTGCAATTCCTCCTTCCTCACTTTCTCAGGCTCCTTGGTTACCTCTTCCTCCCATAGTTTTCTATGATTTGCTCTCTCCTCCTCCTTTAACTGACTTCTTAATGCTACATTGACTGAGTTTGGTCGTGTAATTTCTTCTGTAATTATATTCTCTCCCTACATTATCTCATCTGGTCCTATGTCTTTAAATTCTATCTTCATACTTCAAAACTTCCAGTTTATGTCTCTGGGACTAACTGTTCCCCTGAGCTCGACTTGTCTACCCCACTATCTTTATGACATATTAATTTGGATGTCAACCATATATTTCAAAATAAACATTTCCCAAACAGAACCCTTGATCCTCCCTCTCCCTTGACAAAACACTATTCCCCAGTGTTTGTTATCTCAGAAAATAGTACCACAATCCACCCAGCTACTCAAGCCAAAACCCTAATAATCCTCTTCAGTAAATGCATCAGTGAATCTGATTCATCCTACTTCATGGTGTATCTTGAACGCAACCATTTCTCCTCCTCCACTGCTGCCAACTTACTCAAGCCACCAGCACCTCTCAGTTCCTACAATACAACCTCCTCCTACTTCTCCTCTTGTTACTGGAAGCTTTTCCTCCACACAGTCTGAGCAATTGTTTTAAAACATAGATCAGATTGTATCACTATTCTGACCTTTTGATAGCTCCAAACTGCACTTGGAGTAACATTTGAGCTCTTTGCCACAGCCTAAAAAGCCTCATATTATCTTGGTTTCTATCTACCTGTTGGAACTTCCACCCTGTCCACTCTTACTCCAGCCACTTGGATTTACTTCCTGTTCTTTGGACTGCCAAGCTCTTGCCAACTTCAGGAATTCTGCATTGGCTGTTTACTCTGCCTGGAAAGCTCTGGACATGGCTGAGTCGCTGGTCTCCAAAACCATCTCGAGGAAGCGATCCTTGGTGATACTTCTTAACCCTGCTCTCTCTCTGCTATATCATTCCCTTTTACTTCCTTCGCAGCGCTACAGTTCTTGTGCTTATGTGTTTATTTCCTCGTTTATAACTCATCTTCCTCCGCTAGAATGGAAAGTCTCTCTGAGCTCAGACTGGTCATATCTCTGACATCTGACACATAATAGGTGCTTAATAATTATTTTTTAATAAAACTTCAGGTGTTAACTGGCCTATTATTAGAATAAAGGAGTTCAAAAAGGTGACCAGATACCATAGCAATAGGTAAACTTTAGTTGTATTTCTTTTCCCAATAGCAATTAGAAAACATAATAGATTTTTTAAACTGTCATTCACAATGGCAACATAACCTTATTAAGCTCCAATCAGTAAACCTAACAAGAAATACATAAGAATCTATTTCAAAAAAACTATAAGACCTTTTAAGAGGAAATCTAAGTAAGGAGACTAACATATTGTATTCTTGGATGGGATTGAAGAAATTAATTTCTCAAAATAAATTTACAAATTCATTCAGTCTCAATAATAATCTTAAAAGGATAGAAATTAAAACCTTAGTGAGTTGTTTCTAAAATTTATCTGGAGAAGAAAATAAGAATGTCTAAGAAAACTTTTTTAAAGCAAAGAATATTGAGGGAAGACTCACCTTTCCTGACATTTTTAAAAACTAGAATTCACTTAAAAATTAAAAGTGTTAAATTAGTATAGAAATAGCACGGGAATAGACAGAATCAATAGACCAGAATAGAAATCCATGTATATAAGAGAATTGAGATGAAAATAAATGTAATATTTCAAATCATGGGTAAGGAAATTCTGTTTAATAAATGGTGCTGGGAAAATAAGCTATTGATTTTTTAATAAAATAAAATTAAATCTCTACCAAGCATTATCCATAAACACAAATTATTTATGGATTCAAGAGCTGAGCATAAAATAAAAACTAGGGAACTATAAGTAAAATATATAGTGATATTATTAAAATTTAGAGGTTAGAAAGAGATAAAAATCCCAGAAACTACTGAATGGCCTGGTAATTTAAGTTCTCTTAATGAAAAATAAATCATAAGAAAAGTTTAAAAAGTGAAAAATCTTAAGAAATTATTTGCAAGATATATAATACACAAAGTATGAATATTCAGAATACATAAAGAATATAAATCAGTAAAGGACAGCACAGTAGAAAAACAGACGAAAATTATAACAGACAAGTCACAGAAGAACTACATCAAGCCAGTAAAAACATCAATAGATGCTGAATCTCACAAGAAATTATGGAAATGCAAATTTAAAACACTGATTTTTCTTTTTTTTTTTTTAAACCCATCACCATCCTGGCAAGAGATTTAAAAAAAGGGCTTGTGTAACTCAACACCAATGACATAAACAGTACAAAACGGGCAGAGGGACTAAATAGATATTTTCCCAAAGAAGACATACAAAGGTCCAACAGGTACATGAAAAGGTGCTTAACATTACTAATCACCAGGGAAATGCAAATCAAAACCACAATGCGCTGTCACCTCACACCTATTAGAAACACTATCCTGCAGAAGACAAGAGATAACAAGCATTGGTGACGATGTGGAGAAAAGGCGACCCTCCTGCACTGGCTGGTGGGAATGTAAATTGGTAGAGCTGTTATGCAGAAAAGTACGGAGGTACCTCAAAAAATTAAAACCAGAACTACCATGTGATCCAGTGATCCCACTTCTGGTAGTTCTAGCTGTAATTTATTGAGGAACTCCCATACTGTTTTCCACAGCTAGCGTAATTGCACATTCGCACTGAAAGAGGAGTTTCAGTTCTCAGTCCCAGCTGGGTGATGGGGGTCAGGTTAACCTCGGCTTATTCATATGTAGAAGGGGAAGAATAATCTGTCCCTTACATTTATTTTTGAGAATAAAATTAAAAGAAAAGAAAGTAAGATAAAATAATTGCAAGCTTGCTATGCAGCCTTGGCACATAGCGTGTTCTCCATAAATGGACAAATTATCGCGGATAATGATAGTCATGGTGTTGATGACGGTAGTGGTAACAATAATACCCACACCTCACACTTCTTTGGCCAAGGACTCTGCTAAGTCCTCTCCACATAGCATCTCTTTTTATCCTTGTAATCACCTGAGGTAGCATGTACTACAGTATAGAACATCTTCAGTTTATCAGTGAGATCAAGTTCAGTGACATCTGAGGTCATTATCAGCAATTAATAGACTCCAGGAGTGGAGCTGAAATTCGACTCCCAAGCGCCCACTCTTAAACATATTACTGGTTCTCCTTCCTTTGAACCAGGAGCCAGAGCCTCACTTAAGTACCCAGAGATGCAAACGACCCAGACACATTCTGAATATTGTCTCTTGAGGTGTGCTTCGTGGATTGCTTGCAGCAGATTTACCTTCAGAACTAGAACTTGAGAATGCAGCCCTGAATCGCTGTTCTTTCTTTAAAAAAACGTAATCCCCAGATGACTCTGATGTACTTTGACTTTTGAGAACCACAGATTAATCAGTCAAATGATATGGCAGGAATAGGGAATGTATGTGCCTTGGCCACATCTCATCCTCACATGCTTTTTCTTGCTATCAGCCTAACTATCCAATTTCAGGTGTTTTTATTTATTTGTTTGTTTATTTTTTCTTTCTTTCTCTTCCACTGCCAAGCATCAATCATGACTTTCTACCATCCTTCGCACCTATCCAGGACCCATTCCTCTGACGACCCGGGGTTCCTCTTGTCCCTGACCCCTCTATTCCACTGGAAATTCAGTCAGACTGAATTTCGTTTTCCCTTAGTCTAGGTCATTAAAGAAACCACAGAGGGGCCAGGTCCTCTGGATGAATTATATAACCCTGTAGGCACATTGGTTCTGAGGAGTATGCAGGCCGGCCCTGGGCCAAAGAAGAGGGCTGCGCGTCTCTGCCTCTGCCTTGCAGGCTCCCTCTCTCCCACCCTCCTCCCTCCCCTCCTCTTCCTCCTCCTGCTTCTTCTCTCAGTGAAAAGATGGAGAGTACATGTCTTACCTGCTTCCCTTCTCTGGCCATATCCTTCCAATCCCTGGCATCTCAGAGTTTCTAGGCCAGTATACATTCATTGCTAAAAGTTTTCTCATCCCGCTAGCTCAGGGGAAAGCAGAACCCTGAAAGTCCACCTCACAGCCTACACACATGGAGCTCAAACGCTTCCTCTGTGGGAGACACGTATGTTCTTCTGCGTGCTTTACTCGAGCTGGAGCAGTTCAGGATGGTCTATATGTTTGGAAGCGCCAATGAAACAGACCATCTAGAATTTACAGCAGTGTCCCTCTTCCATGGCTGAACTGGCCTGTCAGGGGCAACAGCAAGATTATTTTGGCAGCTGCCCCTGTCCCCAGAGAATTAGAACAAGAGGGAGAAGCTAAACCTGTCTGCGATGCACCCGGCTTAGACACAAAGGAAACGCAGGACAAAGCCCGCCCAGCGCCACTCTCTCAGGCTCGGTCACGCTCTGGCCCCAGCTTAGAGCTGTACTTGAGGGTTGTTGATTTCACTTACATTCTTCCTTTCCAAACATGCATAAAGCAGGGTCAGCAGGCAATGGGAGTCCTTCCCCCCTTTCCCCTCCAAAGTTTCCTGTCTGTGGGCGCCCCGCAGATTTGCAGCAGCAATGCACCAATAACTTACTTCTAACAAAAAAGCCAACAGCTTGCCTGATGGCAGTGCAGCTCGGATGGGAACTCCCCGACTAGTCAAGGAGGGAATGTGGATATTGTAAACATTTATTCATCAGGCAGTAGGCCTCTTTAATCCCCTGCCCTGCCAAACCTTCATGCTGGCCTCTGACCAACCGGCCAGGACTTCAAAAGGAGCGTGCTGGGGGAATCCTGGGGACATTGGAGGGTGCAGACTCTCGCCCTTGGCTGGACAGGCTGGCTGCCACGGTGGTGTGGAGAAGCTTGAGTTCATGCTTAAGGGGTTTGGAGTGAGCCCCTGGACCCCAAACCAGGCTGCAGTCCTCTTCCAGGGCAGATAGAAAGAAGGCACAACCTCCATGGGGGAGGCGGCTGGAGGGTAGGGTTGCCAGATTTAGCAAATAAAAATACAGAACACACAGTTAAATCTGAATTACAAATCAATGATTTTTTTTTAGTATGTGTCCCGTGCAACATTTGAGACATACTAAAATGGTTTATCAGAAATTCGTTTCACTGAGTGTCCTGTATTGTATCTGACCCACTCTCTTGGGGGGTCTTTGATGTATCGTGGGCCTCTTCTGGCTCATGTCTTTCAGGGATCAGTGTTCCTCCTTGCAGCCTGACCTGTAATGATAGATCCCTTCTCTCCCTCTCTTTCCTCCCGGGGGTATGCAGGTGCATAGATGCAGTGAACGCTTTCATGTCACTTTCTGGCAGTGAACCCTCAGCGTGAAGCCAGATTCTCCCAGTGGGCAGGTGCCTCTGTGGGAAAGGAAGAGGTAATTCTGAAGTTATGTTAACTCCTTGGAGCCCCCAGGATTCCATTCAGGAAGAGATCTCCTGAAGACAGGAACGCGAAGCAGCAAAGCTTCATCCAAGGGCCTCCTTTCAGCAACGTGGATGTCTCTGTGGACAAACTCTCCACTTAGCTCATCACTGAGCAACTGGGAATGGCTGTTTTGTTTTATGCACAAAGCAGATCAGCACTGATGGCCAAACCCGCCATTGGTGTTGCCGGATTGCCAGAAACAACACTCGTGTGCCTGACGGTGGTCTCACACGTTGGCCTGGGAATGGGGCTGAAAATACCCTGTTCTTCAGGCTCAGGCCTCTCATTTTAGGATGATTGTAAGTCGTGTTGCACAGAATCCTCCGTGAAGGCTGAGCAGCCTAGATCCTGAGCCCTTCCAGTCCCATGCCAGCCAGAGTGGTTTCATTCTTAACAGTTTAATAGCTAGGATTTTCCCTAATTCTGTGTTTGAGAGGAAGGTGCTGTTAGCAAAAAGCAAGTCTGAAAATAACTGATCTAGGATAAACTCTAATTCCTTGGGTAATACCTCTGCTTGAAAAGAGTGTCCACATTTCATCAATGCTTTTCTGAAAGGCTTCACATGGCACTCCAGGCATGCCATGCATTGGCACCATGGCCCTCGGTTCCCAGCATCCCTGTGCCTCCTTCCATTTATAACAGATAGTTCCCTAAATAGCCCACACTCCTTCACGCCTCTGCTTCTCTATTTTGAAAATCTCTTCTCATCTTCCCCAACCTGATTCAAGTTGGTCCCCCATGGAGAAGTCTCCAGCTTCCTCCTCCTTCTTCCAGAGTTGGAAATAGCTCTCCTTCGTCTGCCCTTCCAGACAGGTTTGTCTGCATCCATGCTTTGAACACATGCTTCATTCATTATTCGTCGAGGCAACTCTCACCCTCGATTTTAGCTCTTGGAGACTAGGAAACTGGTCTGGGTCCCTCCCCAAAGCCAGGGCAGGACCGCACGTGCAGCAGTCCTTGAGGGACCGTCTCCTCGCCTGGACTGCTCCTTTTCCCATCGTCCGCGCCAAAGTCCTCCTCACCTTCAGGACCAGGATGGAAAATGGCTTCCTCCTCGATGCCTTCCCCGACTCTGTGCCCTCACCAAACACGCTGTAAGTGCTTTTACTATATTATTGCATTCCACTTACAATCATTTATTTAGATGCACATCTTGCTCCCACAAAGACAGAGCTTGAGGGCAAAAACTGTCCTATTCATCTTTGTAAGAGAGCTCAGTGTCTCGTATTGAATTGGTACACAAACAATGAGTATTGAATGAATGAATGACAATTGAATCCAAGATCAAACGGACAAAGTTCGATCTACTGCTGTTTCTTATACATTAACAGTACAGTTAGGGAAGCTGTATCGTAGAGGAGATTAAGAACATGGGCTCTGGACTCTGATTGAGTTTGATCCCCAACTTCTCCACTTACTAGATAGGTAACTTACCAGAAGTGAATTCACCATTTGGTGCTCCACTTTTCTCCTGTGTAAAATGAGAGCAATTATTCCATTCTCTTCATAGGATGGTTATACGAGGCTCAGATTAAACAAGGTCAAGTCATTCTGACACTGTTAACTATCAGGGCAATGATGGTGATTACTATAGTTAATCCAATTAAGATGCATTACACTTCCATCATCGGCATGATGTTTTAGCAACATGCATCCATTTCCAGCCCTTCTACGATGTACACAGTTAGCACAGTACTGCTTGCCATTAAGTGTGTCAGGGTAAGAGCCCAGCTCCCCGCTGAAACACAAACAAGTGGCCAGCCCAATCCACAAGCACAAGATGAAAACATCCTTCCTCCCTGACTCCATCACAACCCCATCGCTGTGGACAGGTACCGACTGCCCCTCGGAGGCAGCCCTCCATGCCCTGAGTGGCCCCGGCCCTGTGGCAGATACTTCACGTCTGAGGCATCACGTCTGGTTAGAGGGGTTCTTATAGAGTCGCGCCTCACCTCCCACACCTCACACAGAGCCAGAGTTGTGAAGGCCCTGTCTCAGTAACCAGCCCTGGAATCAGCGACAGCGGGGGCTGCTGTAGCTCAGACCCATCTCTCTCCACTGGGGTGCCGTTTTGCCTTTTTATAGCGATAACTTTGTCTGATGGCTGAAGTGCCTTAGCTCTGTGGGTTCTTATACAGCGGGCCTCCTGTGTTCATAGGTTTCACACTCATAGAGTCATCCAACTAAGCAGATGGAAAATACTGGGGAAAAAATTACAGACGTGCAAAAAACAAAACTTGAATTTGCCATATGCCAGCCACTATTTACATAGCATTTACATGGTCTTAGGCGTAGTCTAGAGATGATTTAAGTCTACAAGAGGCTGTGTATAGATAATATGCAAATACTATGCCATCTTACGTAAGGGACTTGAGCGTCAATGGATATTTGGTATCCAAGGGAGTCCTGGAACCAATCCCCCACTGATACCAAGGGACAACGGTAATCACTTGAGCTTCTGTAGCTCTTGGACCCTTTAGGCATAAAGTTCTGCTCCTTAATAGCTTGGTTCCTGGCCAGTACTTGTGTCTATGAGGCATGGAAATGGGCCTGTGGAAGGAAATTCATCGCTCTGGCTGCCAACCGTTTTCTCTCCAAGGCACATTCAAGGGCTTGTGAGAGTGCAGTCTGGGCTGGGGTGGATGGAGGCAAGAGAAGACAGGAGAAACCACAGCCTTCCTGGCAAGTCCTGTTCATTTTTCCTGAAGTTTTTTTTTTTTTAAATCTCTATTAGGGATCATTTATGTTTTAAAGTCATTCCCCTTCAAATCCTTTTCTTCCAAGTAGGTTTTTGGTTGCCAGTAGAAGGTGGACAGTAATGGGCAGAGAGAGATTGACAGAGGAGCATCTGATAATGTAAAAATACATCACTTTTCAAATCAGCCAGAGTGAAATTTGAGGAAGACCCGGACTTGAGGTTGAGCTGGGTTAAAAGACACAAGTCGGGATAATTGTAGACCTACTTCCTCCAAGTTCTTAATAAGGGTTACAGCGAAAGACTCAGCAAATACATCAATAAAACAGGTGGAAGTCCTCATGACTTGGGGACTGGCCTCCATTGTTTGAATCATTGTTATGAAGGGAATGTAAAGACAGGTTACTACACCCTGCGCCAAATATCCACTGGACTGCAGGCTCCATGAGGAAAACGGGGACTTCACTAGTCTTTTTCATCTCATATTCTCAAGGCCTAACATAGTACCTGGCGTTTAATAGATGCTCATTAAAAATTTATGGAATGGAAGAATGATATTATTCTTTAAATGACTGGGTATAAGAGGAATTAAAAAATAAAATGTAAAGTTCTGTTTTTAATTGCTCCTCGGGTAGCAATTTCAGAAAGTCTACTTTTTCCTTCAATTGTCAAGTTCATGTGCTCCCAGATTTCACAATGCCTGGAGGTGAATTTGTTCATTCATTTATGTATTCAACAAATTACATCCAGCTAATAAGGGGGCCAAAAAAGATGAAACAGACAATGCTCTCAGGCACCTGACAATCTGGTGAATCACTGCAACCTGTACACGATCCGGGAGCTTTCAGAAAGCATTTGGTAAAGGTAACAGGTATTTTTATTTAGAAATATGTAACAGAGCCTCTTAGACCTGAACTTCATTCTCTCCAAAAGAAGAAAAAGCAAAATTTCTTCAAAGCATTTATAATCCAACAGAGAACCTTGGTTCTCAAAAATAAACCAGAAGCTCACGTGCTACAAAACAACTCAATTTCCTTTTCTATCGGCATTCCTCCTGCCCTCCCCCACACCACCACCACCAAATGGCAAAACTTCCCAGGGCCTTCTCTTCTTCAAATCTAGCATATTTCTAACTACTGTTTTTATCATAGGCAGAGGCAGCAAATTCCAACTCAGTGTGTCTGAGAAATAAATAACAAACTTTCCAAATGACTGACCAGTGATAGACACGGATAGCCTTTCTTATGAGAAACGTTACAAGTCCTACCTGGATGCTGCTGGGTGGACCTAGGACCCATCCTGCTTCCCCTGCCCCTTCTTCATCATAAGCCTCAGGAGTCCAGTGAGGAGGCAGGACTGCCTGTCCGCCCGTAGATAGATGCTGGTTAGCTCCAAAAACAGCTGCCTCCAAAAAAAAAAAAAAAAAAAAAGTGAGAACCAACTGGGTCTCTGACAAGAATGTCAGAGAAGCAGAAGCCTGACCAGGCACTGGCTCACTGGAGACGGCACTGTGTGGGCTCTGTCATTTCTGAGTGCCCCAAACCAATGGTTTTGACTTCGTCGACCATTCAGTACCATGTCTATCTCCCTTTCCGCTTTCTTTTCGGCAAAGTGAGAGGGGAGTTTTCTAAGTTACCTCTGAGGCCACCAGATAAAGCTCCAGATGACCATTTCCCTCAGAATATACCTGCATGTATTTTGCTGTCATTTAATGAAATTTTACAGAAATGCATTAAAACAAAGCTATTTAGAGAAATTTAGAAGTTTAGTTCTATAGCAACTCTGGTTGCTCTAACAGTACCACGATATCAAAGATTTGGGCTAGTAGTTCTAAGCAGTGCCCTTTAAAGGGTATTTTGGAAATTTCTAGGGGTGTCTCGGTTACACAATGTTGGAGGGCACTTTTTTCATTCGGGGAAGCTAGGGGTTCCAGACATCCTGCTGAGTTTGACAATTCAGCATAAGGGAGAACTGTCATGAAATTTGCAAGATTTTTCATCTTCTAAAAGGACCATCTTGTAGCTGAGAAACTTATTTACAGTTACCTTAATATAGAATCTTTGTTTTTACATAAATCTAAATTTTTTTTTTATTTTTTGGTACAGTTTTAATATGAAGCAATTTTCTCGCAATGCAAATTGAGGGAAGGGCTTTTATTTTCTTTTTCACTTTCTCTAGAACATTACCAAGAGCTATTCACCATTTCAGAAAAATCACAGCCTTCAGCAACCGCTTATGGTATTTGAGCGACCAACATAACTTCCCTGTCGCATAAGGAATGACTCAACATACAGAGGCAAGCATACGACTGCTTCCTGCTGTCTTCACGTGAAGATTGGACCAAGCATTTTGCATATTAAGATACATAGTGTTTCATAGTAAAGTACATTTATTTATTTCTTCCTTATATTGTAGATGACATTTTAATTTGTTGCGATTGTTAATATTATGTGTATAAATAAGTTATACTATCTATGAATCTCAGTTCAGGATAGAAAAGGAACAGAACCACAAAGTACTTACTACAAATACATGTGTTAGGTAATATGTTATATTCTTACTCCTTTTAAAAATCTGCTGAAAGTAGAATGTAACACACAAAGCAAACACTTGGAATCCTCACCACCACCACCACCACCCCCCCCCCCCACCGACCCAAGTACCACAGCAAATTCTGCAGTCCTCCTACAGCCACCAATATGCAAGCAGCACCAAATACCGCCCTCTGCTACAAACGCAAAAAAGACAGAATTCTTTATCTAAACGAGCATTTCAGTGAATTCCAACATTTGTACTGAATTAAGCTATTAGACTCTATTAGACTGTATCTCTGGTTAATTCTATATACTGTAAGAGAAGGAATTTTTTTTCCATATAAAAAGGATTTTACATTTTTTTAATAAAAATTGCATGTGCTGTCATAAAATGCAGCTGGAGTTTATTTGCATAATATCAGGTTTCTCAAAGTTTAGCGCAGTAATTAGATACTGCTGTCATGATGAGAGTTTGGAGCTGGGCCGGGCGGGTTTCTGCAAAGCTGTTGCCATCTCAAACTTCACCCACTCCTTTGGAAGCTCCCCATATTTCATTTGGTGCCAGCATAAAAAAAAAAAAAAACTATGGAAAAATATCATCATCATCCAGACTCAGAGAAAAGAGATTTGCACTGGTATGTTGAAATAATACAGATATTCATCTGTTTGGGAGAGTTGAGCTGTTTTGCCTGGAGACCCGTTTCTTCTTCCCCCTCCCACCAATTTACTTAGTGATGCTGAGACGACCCCTCAATTTTCTGAGTTTAAAATTAGTACCTTTTGGAGATGATCTTATCATCTTCACGTACAGAAAACTCTTATGACTGGAGAGGTTTAATAGTGAAGTGCTGACCCGTGACGTTCCTCAGGCCAGTTAGACACCAGTACACAGAGGTCATCAAAGTTTTTCTTTTACTATGAAGGACCAGGTTGTAGGTCTTTTCAGCTTTACAGGCCACAGGACTTCTGTCTGCAATTGTTCAATTTTGCTGCTGTAGTGTAAATGCCACCATAACAATTCATCAATGAATGAGCAGGACTATATATCTAATATATTTTTTTTTCAAAAATAGGTGGCAGGCTGGGTTTGGTCTGTGGGCTGTAGTTTCTGACCATGACAACAGACGATAAGAATATCATTTATTAATTTATTTGTTTATTCCTTTGAAGAATATTTACCTATTTACCAAGGGTTACTATGTGTATCCGACACTGTTCAAGGTCCTCGAGACAGAGCAGCAAATCCGGCAGGTAAGGGCCCTGGGGTCTGAAACTTATTTTCTTGACAAAAGACAAACTGTAAATAAACAAACAAGTACTTTGGATAATCGTAGGTGCCTTGACTATATTAAAGCTGAATGTGTGATGGGGACTATCTGGGGCCCACAGGAAAACGTGCACGGCATTTGGGACATGAGCCCAAGGAGGTGACTTGGCAGACAGGCTGTGTGTCTGTGAACTGACGCCTTGTATAACATTAACTTTAACCCTCGTTACAACACCACAAGTTGTATTATTATACTTTTTGTTTTTAATAGAAAAGCAAAATTTTTTCAGAGGCTCTGAGAAGAGTCTCACATGCTCACACACTTGACACCAAAGATGCAGATATTTGGAAACATTTGTGTTTTCATAGATAGAAATCCTCACTTTCTGTAGAAATTGCCATCTTGTTGACACACTCCAAATGGTCCCTGGACCAAATGATTTGGATTGTTGTTTTAATTTTCAACTTTACTTGGTAAAAGGGAGCCTGACTTAACCAAAGGTTGGGGTCCTAGAGTCATCCCTGCTGCTAACTTGTCCTGCGAGCATGGACAAGTGACCTGATTCTCTGTGTGCTGGTGTCTAACTGGCCTGAGGAACGCCACAGGTCAGCACTTCACTATCAAACCTCTCCAGTCATAAGAGTTTTCTGTTCATGAAGCCTCTTCTCCGTCCCCCTCGGTGAGGACTCTCAGACAACAGGCACCAATGATGAGATGGAGTTCTGTTCAGGCATACCACAGGCTACTCCCATTTTCCAAACCCTAGAACCATTTAGAGAAGGCCCAATTTTAACTGAAAATCTAGCAAGGCCCAAATAAGTTTTAAAAAAAATCTATAAAATCCATAGTATTTTAAAACCAAGATAGGACAAGAACACCAATGCCTTTGGAAAATGTCACCAGTTCTAAAATAGCTCATGAGCAAAGACAAATCCTCTCTCTCGGTAAATGAGGCAGCTGCTGCGACCTGATCACACATTAGCTGGAAACACCGGGAAACAGCTGTCGCAAGGACACTGGTGACCAACGCATGGGTCGTCAACCTCACATGCTGCAGTTGTAGCTGCCTCTCCGGTGTTGCCCACTGTCAGGGTCTATAAGCGTTTTTGGGTTGCCTCCTTGGGTTCCCTGATTCTGACACGGGAGCCTGAGGTCTGCAGCTGATTCTGAGGCTCTCTTTCCACACTCATCCCCATCCTGTTGGCCTTTTCTTAAGTGATCTGTGTGGGCCGGCAGTGGGGACCACTCCAGCACAGAGCACAGCAGTCCCAGGTCTTGCCTCACTTCATTTTTAAGTGAAGCTTGCATCCCAGGGACCGGAGATGCGATTAACCAAAGGACTACAGCTGCAGCCTGAAAAGCTAGTTTTTATGGTTGTTCCAAACATGTGCATGGGAGTCGTTTGGAATTCATTCCTCTGACTTCAGTTCAAAAGCATCACCTAGTGGTCTTCAGCACATATGGATGGTGAGCGGGGATGAAGGTCTCATCTGTATCTACAAAGCACAAGTCAGACAGATCTACAGAGTCAGATTCTCCGCTCAGACTGCCTTCCTTGAGGTGGTTAACCATGTAATGACCAAACCCACATTTCATTGTGTTCTCTATAAACCAAACCTCACTCCACAGCAAAAAGTTCCAGGTATCTGGGTTTCTGTGACTCACTATAATTTTCCATCAGGCTATCAGTAATTGCACATTCAACCAGATTGACTGGCAGGCAACAGAGGTCACACATTTTGTGGGAGAGACCACAGGGCGTGCTGGAGACTGTGACAAAGTGGAAAGCTCAGGTTGCGTACAGGAGGCAGCTTCTACTTTGTTCTACCAGATTGTTGCCATGTGGTGATGTAAGCCCCGTGCTGTAAGATCTGCTCACTCTTCAAAGGAAGCCCACAATCTGGATTTTGATGTGAATTCCCTCAGTTTTGAATGGTTCACAATTAATTTGATTTTGGTTTAAACTCATGAGCCAGACACATCTGTGGGTTTGAACGTGGCTAGTGGCATACGGACCACAAGTTTCTAACCTCTGGAATTGATGAAACTCCTTTCTACAACAACCTGTGATTTTGAAGATTTTGCCACACCTTAAAAATGCTGCCAAATTTAAAATTCCACCCCTGCCACGCACCCTTCTTTTTAAATATGTTATTTAATGAGAGCAGGCATTTAGGGAAGTGCATATATCATAAGAGCACAGGTTCACAAACTAAAAAACACTCAGTTCTGGAAATAGAACATTCTGGAAATAGGCAATCTCAAAGCCCCCTTCCAATTGCTACCTACCCCCACAAGATTAATCTCTATTGTATATACCTTTTTTCTGAGTCAAATTAATGACTTAAACGAATACTGGCCGTGCATGAACTAGTTACAGTAATGCAAACCGTGGACTGCTAAAAGGCAAAGTATATGTAATCGCCATGCTAGGAACCTTGTTCTGATATTTCAAAGTATCGGCAGAGTTTAATATAACAGCCTCAACAAAGTTTGCCATTCACCTTGCCCCTACAAGCAAAGGCAAGGGGGAAACTGTGAATTCATAGCGTTTTTGTTACCTTATCCAGGTCATTTGAGCCAAATCCTTCCCTAAACACACGCGTAGTTAAAATCCAAATCCACGTGGAGTTCCCCAGTCTCTCTGAATGGAGTATTGAGACGCTATCACCATTTCTTTTCATGAAATCGGCACATGAAATACAGGACTTTGCTTCGACGCATGTATTTATCTCACCAAGTTTACGACAGACCGTCAACAAGCCCCGCTGTGCTTTGCCTTCTCAATATGTTTCTCTTTCCTCCCTTCAGCAGTCAGCCCGCAGTTTAAGTGTTCTGGGCCTCACATCCTTTGTTTTGAAAGCAACCTGAGTCTGGCATCAATTTTTTTCAAGTGAGAAATAAATAGTCTGTGAAGCATGTTATGGCATAGTTGGCACAAGATGCTAAAACAGAAAGACAGGGGTTTGTGGGCTTCGTGTCAAAGCACACGCCAGCACTTGGCGAAAGCAGTCCTGGTGAGCTTACCATCGATTGTGATCGCTTCCAGATTGATGCGACCGCTGTGCATCTGCGTCGGGGGCTGCCCGCTGCAATTCAGAGCTGCCCCTCACCCACGCCCGGCTGGGCTGCGGGGCAGAGAGGCCACCCCGTTACGCCCCGACCCCCGCCGCGCAGCGCCCCCGTCCCGCTGTCTGCACGGATCTCTCTGTGACTGCGTTACTGACCGTTTCACAAAATGCCCCTTCAAATCCCACTTCGTGAATAACCTAAGGAACGCAATTCAAGCAACACAGATGGCTTTTCACCCATCCTATGTAAAGTTTGTTTGCAATTTTCACCGCTTGACGAATAAGACCCATGCTTGAGGAGAGTGAGGAAATGGAAATTCTTAGGCAATGCTGGAGGCAGCCTAAACCCACACAGACGTTCTGGAAGGTAACACATACCCATCTGGTAGGCAGGATTTGGGTCTCCGTGGCTTTTCTCCTAACACGACGAAAGGGACTTTGCAAAGGAATTAAAGCTAGGCCTTAGCATAGGGAAATTATTCTGCGTTATCAGACTGGCCGGTCTGAAGATCAGAAGAGGAGGCAGAGAGGGGCGGGCAGTGCCAGCAGGCTTTGATGCCGCCGCTGGTTCTGAGATAGAGCAGGTTCCGAGCGAGGACTGGCGAGTGAGCTCTAGGAGCTATGGGAGGCCTCAGCCCACAGCCCTCAGAGACAGGGGGACCTCGTCCTGCAGCTGTAAGGACCTGAGTTCTGTCAACAGCACGAGGGGGCATGGAGACATTCTCCCCTCCAGTCTCGGAGAGGAACGTGGCCTGCCGACACCTGGTTCTGGCCTTTTGAGACTCAAAGCAGAGAAATCAGCCAAACCCACCGGATTTTTTCCTTACGTACAGAGCTCTGAAATAATAAGTGAGTAGTGTTTTAATTCACTAGATTTGTCTTACTTTGTTACGGCAGTGCGTTAGTCAGGTGCTCAGGAGAAACAGAACCAACAGGACACAGATATATTCAAGAGGAGATTTCCCACAGGACTTGGTTCACGTGTTATGAAGGTGGAGAAGGTCCACAATCTGCCACATGCAACCTGGAGACCCAAGAGACTTACCGGCGTAATCCAGGCAAGGTCTGGGACCCCGAGGACCGAGGGGCTTCTGGTGGCAGTTTCTGAGTCCAAGGCTGGAGAACCACCGATGTCCTAAGGCAGGAAAAGACAGATGCCCCAGCTGAAAGAAGAAGGACAGGTTCTGGTTCAAGATGGTGACAAAAGAACGACCAGGCCTCCCTTCCTCCCACAGACACAGCAATCTGCAGCTACAGCAAAGCAAACAGGAGAAGCAGGGGCACAGTCTTGCCATGAACCCCATCTTGGGCACAGCCACCCACAACTGGGAGGGAGTTTAAAACCCAGAGCTTCTCCCTGAGGAGCAAAACTCCACATCTGGCACCCCAACTTTTCAGATCTGTTCCTGAGAAACAATCCCCCCCCCAAATAGCTAGCTTTCAAAATCAATGGGGCACGTGGCCCCGAGACCACAAGGCTATGCCGATCTGAGAAACAGCTCTTAAAGGACTCATACTCGATTGAGGGCTCTGTGAAGAGGCAGCCTATGGAGAGGAGCCCAGACTTTATGTGCAAGAGGCTCATTTGCTAATCTTAAGATGTCGGCCTGAGGGGCAGGAATCTAATTCAGCACACATCTAGGTGGCCTGCTGGCTGGCAGGCACCACCTTCAAACTCCAGCCAAGAGAGGCATCTTTCCTTTCTTTTTTTTCTTTTCCCCTAATGTTAGCTTTTTTAATTTTTTTTTTCTTTTTTTCCTGTGGACACTGTCTGTATGTTCTCCTTCTGACTCATTCTAGCAGGCAGGTGCCATCTTTGAGCTCTAGCTGGCAGAGATCCATTTTTTCTTTCTTTTTCTGTTTTCTTTTTTTGTTTTTCTCTATATGGGTGCTTTGTCTTCTATATGTGTGGATGTATTGAAGTGTATGCGATACCATGTTGATATGATGTTCTGTCTGGGTTCTGGCTGAGGCCCCAAAGGCCAAGAATAAATCCCTGCATACTAAGTGCTCTGCAGGATTGGCAAAGGAGGTCACTGAAAATTAATACTGAAAATTTCATCCCCCAGGGTATGAAAGATATGAAGTGGAAAAGATACAGGGAACATGGCGCTTTGGGTCTCTTCTCTTGACTATTCGTGGAAGGAGAAGTGGGGGTGGGGAAGCTGACATTCATCTTACAGCCAGCGAAAGAGGGGGGCTTTAAGAGGACCACGCAGAGAACTTGTTACCTTCACTGGAGTTTGGAGGTACCACATGGGTTGGGGTGTGACACATTTTTTAGAAACTCATTGTTTCATTCATTCAACCAAAACTGACTGAGCTGACTAGCAAATACTATGCACTGTGCTGAGTGCTGGATTCTAGTCCTCATGTTTTTTTGTTAAGCCTTTAAATAATCTAATACATTGGAATAAAGGAACAAAAAGGCATTTTAAGTGGAGATTTATTGTTTGCCTTCCTGAAATCCATTTCTGCTTCTTTTGGATAAAGCCCCTAGTTTGAATTAGGAGATTTCCCCTGCTGCTACCTCCTGGGACACGCACTTGACTGCTCCTTCAACCCAAGCCAATCAGTGTCTCTTATTCCCATGATCATTGTGATTGATTCAGGAGTGAGCACATGTACCTGACAGACCAATGAGATGCAGTAAAATTTTGGCTGGAAATCTCTGAGTAGAGATAGTTTCACTTTTTCACTAGACATGGACTTGGGAGTAAGCAGTAACTGGAGCAGTTGCAGCCATTTTGCCACTATGAGGAACCTAAGAATTGAGTCATTGCTTGAACCCAGGATGAAGCCATCATGGCTTCATTACTTATGTATTACTTATGTTTATAAACTGATAATTATCCTTTTGCTTAAGTCATTGAATTCATGGGCTACCACTTGCAATAAAAAATGCCCTCATACTGACACCATCCTGTACTACTTCCTGTTTTCAAATCAAAAATGTTGAAAGCTTGAATTTAAATTCTCAAAATAGAATTTGAAATGTAAAGAGGAAAGATAATATGATCATCTAATAAATTTAATCCTGTACATACATTTGATTTCACATATGTTAAAAATGAGTTTATATCTTCAAATGTGCCTCAGCTAGAATTTTAAATCAAAACACCCTTAGGACAAGGAAAGTATGATAAGCCAATTAAGAATGGTGAGCATGCTTTCCATTCTCTTTGAAGAACCGTCTTGTTTAGTTTCCAGTTACACACCTAATCTGAGAATAGGGATCTAAGAGAAAATGCTTGAAGGGTAATAAGAAAAAAGTCAGCAATTATTCTGACACCTAAATATCTGTCAGATGCCTCTAATCGGATGAAGGAACTTTGATTTTAGCTACCAATTTCCTTTTTTGCATTGTCTTCAGAGTCTATGCCTTCAACATCACACTAGAACACATCTTGTCATATACTTAACATCTGGAATGAGGAAAGATTACCCAAAGGACTCTTGGCTGCCTTTCTTCTCCCCTGGAGGAGTTAGGTTGGCAGGCATCACCCATCTGTGTGACAGTTCACCAGCTCAACACATCTGAGAATAAATGAGTGAAGTCCCTTAATTTTTGCAGGCTAACCTCAGGGTTACATTACTTGATGCCAAAACATCCAGATTAAGATGAACATATTAAGTCAGCCATCCAGATATTCTCAAGTCTATAGATGTTAGACATCTTAAAAGCATAGCTTGTGATGGCATTAATTGGGCAATATAAAAATCCCCATTCCACTCGGTCATGAAGCTTTTATTGTCATCTACTTTTGTGTCAGCCTCATAGGATGGAAAGAGTCATGCCACTGTTCCTGGCCCTCATGAAGTTTACCATCTTACTGGCATACAAGATAATCAGCGAACTGCAAGAAAATATAATGAATGATGTATCAAATTTGTATACTTTCATTGCAAGGAATTTAAAAGTCAATTAGTAGTTGCTGGGGTCTGGGTTAGGTGTAGGGAGTCAAGGAAGAGGAATGACTACCAATACGGAGTTCCATTTTGGAGTGGTGAAAATGTCTACAGGTAGACTGTGGTGATGGTTGCACAACTCCGTGAGTTTTCAAAAAGCCCCTGAAGTGAACATTTAAAGTGGATACGTTTTATGATTTGTGAACTACCGTTCAGTAAAATTTTTAAAAAACGATGAGCTCTGTGTGTGTGTGTGTGTGTGAGACTAGTCATATCAGCATGTAGAGATAAGCACGACAGTACAGACTCTTCTCTAGGTATGATGCAAAGCATGCACTTTAATGTTCGTATTATTCTGTCATATGCATATCACCTAATTGATTTCACTATTCTTTCCTTAAAGGAGAAAACTTGTAAGTTAGGATAAAAGTCTGACTCATGTCTAAGACTTTAGAAAATTCATTGTAGGAAAAAAGAAAAACACAAGCATTCATCGACTTATTTTTAAAACTACTGTTGTCAAAAGAATTTCACGTTACCTTGTAAATGAAACTCTTTCGTGCTTCATGCTATATTTAGAGTGCTAGTTACCATAACAACAAGATGTAATTCATCATATAGAAACCCAACCCAAAGGGCATTCTGTATCAGAAATCTTTACATGATGTTACAAATATGAAAGGCAGTTCTAGAGATGATTAGGTCCAATCTTCTGCCTCTGAGAAAGATTGCCTTCAAACTTTCAAAAAGATGGACTACAAGCTTATTTTAGAAAAATAAAGTAAAATAAACAAGGCTTGAGGAATCAAAACCCTACTATTTCATTTCAAAATTTGGTTCAGGCTTCTGCAACCAAGGTGGAAATGACCTAACTTCTGGCATCCTCTGTGCAGTACAATCCTAAATTACCCCTTCCTTGATTTGATCTTCCCCTCCATAGGCCAACAGAGTGACCCCAATAGCCTTTCACAACTCCAGCCCTCATCAAACATGGCTGGGCTTGATTCCCCAACCCCAAAATATATTAGCAAGGTGCTTCTTTGGCTGCAAAGGGAGATTTTTCTTCTACAATATTTGCTTTTCTCCTTATAATTCATACCAGTGATATTTAACCTTTTGGCCCAGCCATTTCTTTGAGAATTTGATGAAACCCAGACCCTCTTTCCAGAAAAATGCGCATAATACATACGATTTTATTCGAATTTTAGGGGTTTCTTGGGTCCTCTGAAGCCTATCCATATTCTTTTAAGATAAAGATTCTGGGATTATAGACTAATAGATTTTCTCTTTCCATTTCACTCATTCATTCATTTACTCACTCATTCATTCAGTGAAATACGTATCTCATGATATGCCAAACACTTCCCTAAGTCCTTTGCAGTCATGTGAACTTCTGCTGCACCCAGGTGACTTTGTGGGGAACCCCAGGCTCGAGGGGAGTGAATCTCATTCTGTGCACTGGGAGAGATTCTCCTTGCTCTGCAGAAAGGTGAGTTACCTTGCTTGGTGCCCTTCTGTAACATCATTTTCCTCTGGATGGATAGTCCCATGGAGCTTGGTGAGAGCCTTTTCCCCTAGAAACACATGATTCCAGGTCAGAAGGTTTAAACTTGGCCCTGGCAGTACCACATTTCAGCCACATGGACTTGGGTGAGTCACCTTATCTAACTCTTTTTTATTTTTTTTTTAATTTTTTAGTTGGGGAGGGTAGTTAGGTACTTATTTTATTTATTTTTAGAGGAGGTGCTGGGGATTGAACCCAGGATCTTGTGCATGCTAAGCATGCGCTCTACCACTTGAGCTATACCCTCCCCCTCCCTGTCACTAACTCTTAATTTCCTCTCTGTGAGACAGAGCTAATAATGGCTGCCTCACATCACCTCTCTCTGGGAATGTGAGTAGAAAAGTAACAGAACAAGAAGATGGATACGAAAGCATTTTGTAAACTATAAAACAAATCATCATCATCGTTATTAAATGTCATTGTTATGCACTTGTTGCTGAAGATCAGACCCGTATCTTCACTTTTGGCTCTAGAGGGTGACAGGTGCAAGATACCACTCCTAATCTGAGCTCCAGTCTCCTCTTCTTTGAATTCAAATTGAAGTTGCTGAGACAGAGCAGGCAACACATTTCCAAAACTGCGGGACCTTTCATGAGGCAAATGTCAGCCTCTTATTTGCAGCTAGAGTACAGTAAATTGGAGTGAATTACATGCACACACCAACATTCCCCCCACAGAAACATAGATAACTTCTAGGCATTTTGAAAAGTGAAAGTACATTTTAATTGCTTTTCTCGAGAGTATCTTGAAAGACTTTTGCCAATGGAATTCGGATTCTTTAGGTGGCAAGTCCACACAAACCAACTCTACTTGCTTAAACTTCTAGATGAGGAATTTGGTTTCAAGATCCAGCAGGGTCTGGTGGATCCCGAGAGCTGGCCTGAATTGCCCGGAGGTCAGGAGCGGCTGAGGCTGTGAGCTAGAACCCTGAGAACTCCACCTCGCTATGTGGTGTGCTCACGTGGCTCCTGCCTCTTGCTCATCAGATCTCCTTCCTTAGAACCCTGGTCCCAAGGCAGGCAGAATGTGCTGTACCCAACTCCTGACTTGATGTGTCTGCACTCAGCATCCTGACACACTTAACCCAGCTGTCTATCTTGATCCCACATCCCCAAAGGGATCTGATGAGCCCCAGTTATATCAAGGGCCTGTTGGAATTTGAGAGGGTCCTATCACTGAACACCCACTTTCCAACCCACATTTTAAAACACTGGAGAAAAGAATAGGGAGATGGGGAAGTAACATATCGACTTTATCAATAAAGATGGTTTCAGCGTGTTGCAGCAATGGGGGCTTCCAAATGAGGACAGGTGCCTTTATCCAAGTGGCAGGGAACAGGGTACAACACATGCTCCCAATGGGCAGAGAGCACTCAGAAGCAGCAGGAGGGAGGGGCTGAGCCGAGCAAGCCAGGTCTTCCTCCTGAACTCACCAGTCAGGTGGCTGGCTCCTCCTCCCCCAGGGGAAGGGGTGGAAGAGGCTGGAAGTGTAGCAGAGGCAGAGTCCCCTCCACCTGGATGAAAGTCTCAGGCCTAGGGGAGAAATGCTCCCCCCTTTCCGGGCCAACCCTCATCTGATCACTCACAGCTGTGAGTACAGGGTAGCGTCATGGGGACAGACGTGGCTCCAGGTGGCTGCCCTTTATATAGGGGAACAATTAGGGGAATGACTGTGGCCTGGGTGTGAACATCACATGCATGCGAGAGTCATGCCTCCTGCCAGGTGAACGGAGAATCCCTCGAGGGTGGTGACTTGGCCTTGGGTCCACCACTGTCAGCAAAGCAGGAGGGAACTTGGCAGCCACTGAACTACTCTCCCCAGAAGGGGGACCCTTCTCTCTTCCCTCCGTAGTGTGGCGGGAGGGGTTTTCCGTGCCCTTCAACGTCTCTGTCCTTTCTACTCTTCAACCCTATGAGAAGGAGTTTTTTGCTTTGTTAGCCTAAGATGCCCTGGAAAAGACTCATGAGATGGTGGTTTCCCGATGGGGTCATGACCTGCAAATAGGCCTGCATCTCTTGGTCCTTGTAGACGTTAAGGACCCAAGTCAGGATGAGATTGGGGCCTTGCCTCCTCCTTCCTCCTAGGACTCGCCACCAGGAGGCCTCCCCCTCTGGGTGTGCGTAGGCCTTATCTCTGGACAATACATCTCCACATCGGGCCCATCACATGCCACTTGTAGCACTCTGCCTATGTTGTTGTGCAAACTGGACTGCAAAGGCTAGTCTTTCCACATCTGGCTCTTACTCACTGGGTTAGGACGAGGCTCCTCCCGGGTCCTACAAGGCCCGGAGTGACCCAGCCCTTGCCTCCCCTCCGGCCCATCCTGTGTTATTCTGCCCACTCAGATCTCTGTGCTCAGGTCTTCTCTCCAATCCCGAGATGCTCGGCCCCTGCCCGCCTCAGAGCCCTGTGCGTGCTCATCCCTGCATCTGGCCCACTCCTTCCCCTCCTCTTTCCTCATTTAACTGACTCCTAGCTCTCCTTTACCTCTCATCACCAGTGTTTATTCAACAGGAAAGCCCACCTTGATTCCCAGACCAGACCAGGTATGTGTCATCAGAACTCCCATTGCTCCTTCCACAGCGCTTACCAGCTTACCACTATATACATAGCTCTGTGATTATTTTGTGAATGTTCATCTCCTGACTAGAGAGGAGTCCATGAGGACAGGTTCTTAACTGCTTAGCTTACTACACTATCCTCAATGCCAGACCCTCAATTAACTTAGCGTGGTGTTTTAATGTTCTGGCTTTGGAGTGGCACTGCCTAAGTTCAAATCCCACCTCTACTATGTAACAGATGAGTAGCTATTCTCATCTGTAAAATGGGTACAATAAAATTTCATATCTCATAGGATATTGTGAGGAATAAGTTTGCTCACACACAAGCAAATTGCTTAGCACAGCATCTGACAAACAACATTAAGTCAATAAATATTAACAATAAACAAAGTGTAAAAAAATCCCAGATGAAATTTTTCAGAGAGAGACGATGGCCCATTTTGAATCCAAAGAAAGGAGCGACAACTTGCTCCACTGTGAGCCGAGATTATTTCTTCTGATCTGAATACAGCAAACTCTCAGTGTTTATCAAATTTCCAATAATGAGTTACAGTGCTTAGTCTCCTAGCAACCCCGCCCGCATCCGCACAGAGTGCACAAACAGTGCGCTCGCAGGAAGGTCTTCAGTGATGGGGGAAACGAGCCCACCCATGTCTGTACACATGATAGATTCTGGGGTCAGACCATAGTGTAGTTTTGTGTAGCAAGTGGCAAGTGGCAGCTATGATTCAGGTGCCTCTAAAAAGGAACTAGGCAAAGATGAGCTTGTAAGCCGGTAGTCACCGTTTTCCTAATGGAAAGGCAATTTCAAAACAATTTGTCACTCAAGATTCACTTTCTTATCATACATATTCCTCCAGCACACTTCTTCAGAAAGCAACGTGGATTCATTGAGAAATACAACGGGTTTATTGTCAGCCTGGGTTCTCATTCATTCAACTGGTTTGTCTTCTTCTTTGTGGTCCCACCTGGGCCATGGGAGAAACTAGAATTGCTGTCTTCTTGTTACCTGATAGACTCTCCAAACTTCTTTTCAATATATGTTTTTTTTTTCTTAACTAAGTGACAACCATGTGACTAGCCATGACAAGCTTCCTGTTCTAAAGGAATTTAACATAGAGTTAGCCTTGAGTTGGAATAATTTCTGGCACTTGTGGGACCTTGCAAGGCCACTGGAGAACCTAAGAAGTGGATGAATCTGTGTCTGAGTTGGAACTGGGATCACACACACAACTGAATGCTTCCTCTTCAATCTCCATTTCTGTTCTTTCTTCACAAACTTTGCTTTTCTTGCTGTCTGCAGGCTTTTTCACATACCAGAAGCATGTCTATTGCCATTCCCTAAGCTTTACGGCTAACAGCTTCACTTACCACCGGGAGAGAATGACTTTATCACCTAGAACTCGAGTCCAAAATGCCCAAAGACAGCTCTGATTGGCCAGTGCAGGTCACATGTCTCCCCTGGACCAATCAACTGTGACAGCTGAAATTGAACAGTGTGTAAGGATAGGGTATGGAAATGAGGGCAGACAAAACCATGTGTCTAGCCAATGTATACACATACCACCCTTCCTGCACGTTTCTGCCATGTCACCTCCACCCTCCATACAGTAGAGAGGAAACGCTGACAAAGCGAAGGGAGGAAAATCGGCTCCCGCATGGCTGCTATGAGGTACATCAAAGGCGTCTATATGAAGTGCCAGAGTTCTGAGCTGCTTTCCCCTGTGTAATTAAAGCCAGTTCATGGTAATACAGTCGCAACATTTGAAGAGCTCTGGCTGGTTCCTTCTTCTCCCCTCCCTTCTCTAAATCTCTGGAGGAAAAAGATATTGCTAACTGTAAGGAAATGAGGAAAAATTAAGTCTGCTGGAATCACAGACAGACAAGAGCTATATTTAAACAACTGCCGTCTTATTCCCCACAATCATTCCCTTTCAGGGTATTTTCCATTAAAAAAAAAAAGAGGGCTTTAGAGAAAAGTAAGGGCTTTAGGAAATGAATCTCAAATGATGGGATTTCAGCATCATCAATAGACAGGGTGGTAAAAGGCAGAACTCTCCCGCCACTCCTCAGATCCCAGCAGGACGGGAAACCTTAGGGGGTATAGCATCAGAACGAGAAGACCAGTGAGTATTTCACGGTAAATTTTTTTCTTTCTTTTTTTTTTTAATTGAGGTACCATCGGTTTATAATGTAACCAGGAAGAACAAATGTGACTCCACATTAGACCTGTTCTTTTAGCTCTAACCCTGCGCTCTGTTTCCTGTGCTTGGTCATGCTGGTTCTGCACCTTTTGTAGAAGAATGTCCCTGTAGTGTGAAGTATACAGGATAGCCCATCTTCGAGGCTCTGGTCTTAAAAGACCATTCTATTCATAGAGAGATTAAAAAAAAAATTGCAGAACAGAGAATAACTTTTGCCTCGTTGGAGGTTTGCAGGAATATCAGGGCCTGACCTAAGCGGACAGTTGCAAGAACAAGGGATTCTGACACCAAGAAGTTTGCAACCACCAACCACACCCCCTCCACTTTTTAGTATAAACGGAGCCTGAATTCTGACTTGGGGAAGATGGTTCTCTAGGACGTTAGTTCCCCATCTTCTCAGTCTGCTGGCTTTCCAAATAAAGTCGTTATTCCTTGCCCCAGTACCTCCTCTCCCAATTTATTGGCCTGTCATGCAGTGAACAGAATGAGTTTGGACTCAGTATCAATAACTTTATATAAATATCATGTGTACAAACTTATATAGTTGACCCTTGAACAACACAGGTTTGAACTGTGTGGGTCAAATTATATAAAATTTTTTTCCAGAAAATATACAGTACAATATGACACGATCCATGGCGGGTTGGCACCACTAACCCAGAGTTGTTCAAGGGTCAGCTGTATTTTGACTTCTGTATACACTACTTGTGCCCACTCCCCAAACTCTCATTTCCGTCTGTCACCATCCAGTTGGCCCCGTTTACCCATCTTGCCCTCTCCCCACCACAGCAACTATCTTTGAGGGGGCAGTACAAGGATTGTTACTCCATCTCCCAGTACAAAAATCTAACATGAAATACAAATTATAGCCCGCATTTTATACCCGAGTACATGTAAGTACTTCAGACTTTCGAGATGAAGGAAATTAATCAGGTTGACGTGTTTACTTTGCAGATGGGGGAGTCAATTTTTTTTTTTGAGTTTCTGTTTACTGTTGATTAAGAACTAGGCATTTTACAACTCTGTTAAGTGAGAGGTTAACTTCCAGAAAAATGAACAAGTACAATGATTTTCTCTTCCATCCGGTAGAAAAAAATATTATCCAGAAATGTATGGTTTTTATTATCCTAAAAGGCATCCGCAAGTTTTGTAACCAACTGAGCATCCTTATTCTCAGCCTCACTCATCATTTTCCGCCTTCTCTAGGATCCCAGTTTTTCCTGGCGTCCGTGGAACTTGCTTTGTCATTCTTGTTCTCTCATGGATACATTCAATGTATTCTTGTATTCTCTCCTGAGGACGTAAAACCTTGACAAGTGCTCACTGTTTGCATTAAAGTCATGTTTTAATATATTGACAATAATAACTTGGTTTCCTTCTGGGCTCCAATTTCCCAACCCTGGCTTCCTTTCCAAGTCCCTTGATAGCTTTTACAAAAGGTAGGTTCTGGGCCCCTCTCCAAAAATGCTGATTCTGTGAGATCTTGGGGAATGAGTATTTTCAAGTGTTCTTATGATTCTAATACATACCAAATCTGACTCGTGCCTTGATTAACACTAATAGTAATGAAACTAAAACTATTGAATTTGTTATGTGAGATCATAGTAACACCAACTATTGTGCATTTACTGATGATACAGCCCATTTACCACATTTACCAAATTCCTATCCAAACCCTAGAGATAAAGAAGTCCCCTGGAAAGCTACATTCATTTTCGAAGGCTACAGGACTAGGTACTTGGATACAAAAAGAATGCCTTATAAAGTAAAAACACCACTAGCTGACCTTCATCAAGCTCCTTCTCTTTGCCAAGGTCACTGCTATGGAATTTATACTTAGGTGCCCACCTCCTTGCCCCAGACTGAAATTCAGTGTTTTTGCATGATCCATCAATTAACTGATTCATCCAAACAGCATTTGTCAACCTTCTGCCATTTTCTAGTTACCGCCCTAGGGACACCAGGGAACATAAGCACCTTCTCTCTAAGAAATTTATTCTGCTTACAAGGCCAGAGAATTACTTTTTATTTAAAAATCAGCCCCTGGCCAGTTTGGGTATTTTTGTCTATACTCCCAACACTTGCCTAGGATTATGATCTCCTAAATTTGTGATCTTGGATGATAATGAATGTAGAGGGAACTGCTGAGAACTGGCTACCCCTAAATCTCCTGGAAACTGTGTTAAGAGGAATTATTTTAGGTGATACTAACTCTGCAGCCCCCCCCCCAACTTCTTCCTCTCAAATGGAGTCTGGTGGGGTTTTTGAAAGGTTCAGATTAAGTCTTTGGTCAATAAAGAAAGTGAAATGTTACAGGGGTCTGCAGATCCCACGAGTTCATGGGCAGAATCCAGGAGATCTTTGAACTTGGATGAGAAAAATTACATCTTTCTTTTCATTAACCTCTAACTAAAATGAATCTTTCTTAGTGAAACATTATGCTATACACCAGAAATTGACACAACACAGTTAACTTACTATACTTCAATTAAAAAAAATCTTTCTTTAATCATGCATGTAACAAAATAATAAGTAATGAGCCACAGTAGTATAAGTAATCTGTGACTTTGTCATCAGTACAAATCAGATACTTTCATATATTACTTGTAGGTATCTGTTAATATTGTTTATACTTATCACCACTTTGACATTATGTTTAATTGATTTGCTGCTAGATCTTGTCATTTAGTTGATGAGCAACAAATGGCATGATTCCTACATCATAAATTTGTTTTTTAGATATTTTGCTAACTTTATTTCCATATGATTAGTTCTTTGTAAGCCTATTATCTTTATGCATTTAAAAATATTATTCTAAGAAGAGAAGCCAAAGTTGTACCCCCACCCCGACACACACATTAAAAATCTCTATCACTTTCTTTGTGCACAGTCCCGTGATATAGGCGATGCAATGTAGAGAAATATGACACCTGACATCCAAGGAAGACAATACCCCAAAAATTATCATGATTATCTAAACTCATAACTGCCACCGAGTACAAACCCCAGTGTGCAAGAATTTTAACTATTTTTCCATAACGTAATTCTGTTATGAGCCTCTTTCCAGCAGGAGGCAGAAACCCAGTATCAGTCAATTCATGGTGTACCCCTGCTGCTTTCCTGGGGGAGGGGTAGTGTAGCGCCCAGGCTTCGGGGCAGGGTTATCTGCTCATGTTCTCCTCTGCTTTGACACCCTCAGCCCCACCGGATCTCAGTCCCTCAAGCCACAAGGAACTTCTGGATGGGGCTTGTTCCTGACCCAGGGCTCCTTTGATGTCCTGTCTATCTGATTGCTGAGCCCTGCCAGGGGCGCAGGAAACTTCCTCCCCTTTTCAAGCCATGCCTAGAAGCACTGTCCTTTTCCGTCCTAGTTCCTTCTTCCTGCAAGGGCCACATCGCTAATTCTACTCGGAGGTCTCATCCTTTCCCAGAGCAAAACCAGAATCAGGACACAGCCCCTCTCTTCCCTCTGATCTCCCAAACCTACCTGGGTGTTTATCATCCTACTGTCAAAATTTTATCCACCTGGGCATAGGTTGGTGGGGGTGGGAGCGAGGGGGAAGGGAGCTTAAAGGGCCATGTTTTCAGATATTTCCTTGATTCTAAGCTTCCTTACTTCACTCTCCTCCTCACCTACTCTTTTTTCTTTTCTTTTTTTCTTTCTTTCTTCCCCCCCCCCCCAATGTTTTCCACTATGGTCAAAGACTTTTTAAGTTTATTTCAAGGTTTGGTCAAATTTTCTCCCTTGGATGTTTCAAACAGCAATAACTCTCTCCCTCGACCCCTCAAAAATAAGAGTCTTAAACTTCCCCCACTGAATGTCTTTTCCTCAGATCTTACACTGTCAGTGAACAATTCCACCTCAGAAGCATCTCCCAAAGTTTAGAATATGTGGTCCCTCCTTAGGCCTCTTTCTCTTCAAAAGGCCAGTTGGGGTCACTGCTTAATACTGAATATTTTTCTTTTGAAGAGTTTCCAAACCCAGTTGGTTTTCTTTAAGATACTTTGTATTTATTAGCTGCAAATTTAATTCTAATTAAAACTTCCTAATGTGTTTCTTTTTTTTTTTTTCTCACCTACTCTTAATTCTAGTCTGGAAGGCTAGGAAGCTTTGCTCCTGCCTTCTCTGTGCCCAGTCCCCCCTCAGATCCTACACTGTGAAATGCAAAAGCATAGTTTAAAAAACTCAAAAGGCTTTGCTGTGGTCTCCTCCTCCCGGAGGCAATCTCTTAGCTTGGTGGCCCAAGTTAGGGAAGAATCAAGGAGTTCACGGGAAACGCTGGCAAAAACACAGCAGGAGGTTCAAATATTTTCCCACCACAGAAATATACAAACTGACATCTCAGATACATGAACGACACTTGAAAAACATTAACCCATCCATTCTCACTGCCGATGCGAAAGTCTCTTAGTGAGTAGAAGCTAAAAACACCGTGATAGACAGGGGTGCTGGGTGCTTAGAGAGGCTCCCCCACCAGCTGAAGGACTCACCTCTGTGCAGCGTGCTCTCGTGTGATGGGAGTCAAAATGGAGGTCCCACCTGTCATCGGGTACTAGGTGCTCTCTAAGCCCCAGGCCGTATGAGTTTGCCTCCCCTGTACAATACTTTGGGTAAACATCCATCTTAACTCGAGGAAACTTATACAGAGTAAGATGCTAAAGACTGAGCAGGGACTAGGAAGATTTTACTGCCAAGCAGAGTCTAGGCTCTGCAGGGATGAGGTTGGAGGGAGGGGAAAAGAAGTGGGTCTTCTACAGCAAAAGACAACAAACCTCCTCTGTTGGTGGAAGGAAGCCAAGTCCGTGTGGCGCCGACTGGTTTCTTCCACCTGGGCTGTGGGCCGGGGCCGCACTGGGCTGGCGGCCGAGGGGCAGCGTCTGTCTCAGGACCAGCACCCGGCCGCGTCTGCTGCAGACCTGCGGGGTGGGGTTAGCGTTATGGCTCCCAGCCAGGTAAGTGGCCAGGTCAAGGAGGCCGCAACCCTGGGGATTGAACCCGGGACCTCGTACATGCTAGCATTCGCTCTACCACTAAGCTATTACCCTCCCCCGGTAATCTTTTATTCTCACATGGCTGAGATTGCGGAGGGCAGAACCTACGTTTTCCTCACCTCCATGGCCCTGTACCCTGCACAGGGACCAGCCAGCAAACTGGACATGCTCAGCAGTAGCCGCTCCCCAGCGGTTTGCTGAGCGCCTCCTTTGTGTGAGGTTCTGGGCTTACACTTGAAATGCACGATTCTCTTTCATCCTCACATAGAACCTCTGAGGTCCAGAGAGCACCTCGGGTCACACACCTGGTAAGGGACAGGGCCAAGATTTGAGTCAGGAATGATTGACTTCCAAAGCCTGGCCCCTAACACCTACAACACTGCAGAAAAAGCCCAAGAAGCATTCTACGACTTCCGCGGGCATCAGGAGATGCTATAACCAGCAGAACCCTCTGGGGTCTTCCCTGGACAGACCCCCTCCCCAGCATCCCTGCTTTAGCTCTTGTCTGAAGTACCTAGATAATAGTATCTGATGCACATTTCCTGAGTTGTTTACAGATGCTAAAACCCCCACCAAATGGAAGGAATTAATTACTTGATGATCATGAGCACGTAGCCCCCAGACCTACTGGAGCCTGAGGATTGATGATGTTAACACCTGTGACACTGCCCTCTTGTTATTTGTCATCAACCAATCAGAGACTTATGCACGAGCTGATCAGGTACCCTGGGGTGCCCCTCCCTCACCTGGCCTTTGAAAACAGGAGAAGGTGGGGGGAGGGATAAATTAGGAATTTGGGATTAACAGATGCAAACTACTACATACAGAATCGATAAACAACAAGGTCCCACTGTATAGCACAGGGAGCTATATTCAATAGCTTGTAATAACCTATAATGAAAAAAGAATATGAAAAAGAATATATCTATATATGTATAACCAAATCACTATGCTGTACACCAGAAACTAACACAACGTTGTAAATCAAATTAAAAAAAAAAAAAGTAGACCCTCAATTTAAAAAAAAACCAATGCCTTCCTCAAACCCATCAGGGAATTCGGGCTTTTTGAGCATTAGCTGTCCTAAACTCCCTGTATGTACCTTACAATAAACGCTGCACTTTCCTTCAACACAACCTCGTGTCAGTAGGTTGGCTTTACTGTGCGCAGGTGAGCAGACCCACGTTTTGGTTCAGTAACAATGTTCTGGAGATGTCCAGGAGAGCTGTTCTCAGAGTTGGTGTGGACTGTAGGATTTGTGTTTCCATGGTTGCAGGGCCTGGCTGGATTTCTGAGCACAATAAAGCACAGAGGTGAGAGCCTGAGTTTTTTTGTCAGATGATAAATCCTGAGATAGTTTCATTTGTGTTCACCAGCCTCTTTTCCAGAGAGTCCAAAGAGAGTTCAATGTGATAGCCTATAATGAAAAAGAATATGAAAACGAATATATGTACGTATATGTATGACTGAGACATTACACTGTACACCAGAAACTGACACGCTGTGAACTGACTATACTTCATTTAAAAAAAAAAAGTCTGATAAAGAAAAAAAAATGCAGACTCACAGATGTAGAGAACAAACTAGTGGTTACTAGTGGGGAAAGGAAAAGGGGGAGGAGCAATGTGGGGTAGGGATTAGGAGGTACAAATTATGAGGTATAAAATAAGCTACAAGGATATATTATGCAACACGGGGGATATAGCCAATATTTTATAACCATAAATGGAGTATAGCCTTTAAAAATTGTGAATCACTATATTATACACCAGAAAATTATATACTATTGTACATCAACAATACTTCAATTAAACTTTTTTTAAATAATAAATTAAGCTGAATCACAAAAAAGAGAGAGAGCTCCATGTCCAGGAGCAAGAAAAGCCACACATACAGCAGCCCCAGCTAAACAGAACAGGAGCCCCAAGCTCATTCTGCACTTTCCTGAGGACGGTCCTAGATTCCCTCAGTCCTCCCTGTGAGGCGAGGGGATTGTGATTCTCACTGGAATTCTCCATCTCCAGACTGGCAACTAGTATGATTTTAAATCACACTTTTCAGGTTTCTGCTCCACAGAGTTTTCATTTTCGCAGTTCTGAGGCCGAGCCCAGGAGTCTATATTTTTAAAGCTCACGTCGTGATTCTAAGGCTTAGCCTGGTTTGTAAAACACTGGTCTGACATAGAAAACCAGCTTACGGTTACCAAGGGGGAAAGGGGAGGGTGGAGGGATAAACTGGGAGTTCGGGATTCACAGATACTAAATACTATATACAAAATAAACAAGTTTATACTGTATAGCACAGGGAACTATATTCAGTATCTTGTAGTAACTTATGGTGAAACAGAATATGAAAAGTATATATACATATGTTTGTATAACTAAATCACTAGGCTATATACTAGAAATTAACACATTATAAACTGACTATACTTCAATTAGAAAAACAAAATAAGGGAAGGGAAGGAGAGAAAAAGAAAGAGAAGACACTGGTCTGGGTGGCCTCCTTGGTTCCCTCCTCCTGACTGGATTACCCATTTCAGGGATCAAATCCCTGTGTATCATCAGATGGGTTGAGAATGCTATGGAATGTTGAAGAGGTATTTGATTGGGAATGGAGACTAGGAAAGGTATTTGGAGAATGTGACAATATTAATTTATCTGATGGGTAGTAAGAAAGGCAGTTACATTTCTAGTGGACATCCATTGCTTCACCCAGAATTCATTTCCCTTCTTCTGAAAATGATGCCTTGATATTCCTTGAAGAAACCCACTTCATTCCCAACTCTTCATCCATGTGTTTTGGATGGGGTTGAACTCGCCCTGCTCCTGATTTCAGAAGTAAGCAAGGGTTATGCTGGCTTGGCCAAACAGGGTAGGCACGGAACAGGCTAGGCAGAGAGACTCAGTCCAGCACTTTCGATGGCTTAGTTGCAAATCTGGGACACTATAACCTTGGAACTACTGGTAGCCCTCTTCTCTAACTGCAGGGAGGAAGTACAGTAGAGACAAATGAGGCTAAAACATGAGCCAGATATAAAGAAACCTCTAAAAACACATATAAAGTTTTAAATGATAATGAATTTTATCAAGATTGAGTATGTGTCAATGAATGACACCATGGACATATTGGACACATTTAAAAGAAGGGTGGCAGAATGTGAGAAGACATTTATAATGTCAGAGAGAGAGAGAGAAATATTTAGAATATGCAAGGAACTCCTAAAATTAATAAGAAAAAGATGGCAAATGGTAGTGAGATCCGAATAGGAAATTTACAGAAATGGAGAGCTAGGAGAAATTCAAATGAAAACAAAATTACATATAACTTCCTATCCATTAAGTTGGCAGAGATCAGCAAGCTGGATATTGCCAAGGGCTGGCAGGAATGAGGGCATGCGGTGACCCGCATGCATTTCTGGGGTGGGAGTACTGACCACTGCAACTTTTGGCAGAGAAATTTGTCCCAGTTTGGTACATTTAGTCTTACACAAACTCAGTGACTCAGAAATACTGTTCTAGTGTGTACATGCCAGTGGATTTCTCTCCCAGGCGCACAAAAGGACTTAGCTGAGGTTTGCTTAGAAATGTTGTCTGCAGCGGCAGGAAACGGGAGGTACCCATCACTGGGAGAAAGAAGGAGGGAAATGTGATAGTTCTGCACCGTAGACTGTCATGTGGCAGTCAGAAAAGAGACTAGAATGGTACATCAAGCAAAGTGAGAAAAGGAGAAAACAGAATAAGATAAATAATCAAGTACTATTAGTCCAAATTAAAAAATACCTGCACACAAAACAACATACTCAAATTAAAGTATACATATAAATATGTTAATTAATTGAATAAAATATTCAATATATTTAAATGGATGCCCAAAGTGGATGTTAAATAAAAGAGCAAACAAGAGAATATTGGATAATTTTGACAGGTGAAATGAAGGGAAAACCCACGGACAAACTCAAGCGCTGGAAGAAAGAATAACACAAGGGACCTCCTTCGCATCAGGTGTCTCAGGGAAGACTCGGAGGTAGTGACTGTGACCTCGGAATGGCATTTGGGTGGCTAGTTCTGGAAGAGCATCTGGACAGAAGAAAAGCTCCAAGGTAGGAAAGAGTTGGATGTTCAAGGCACTGAAGGAAGCCAAGAAGAACAAGTCCTTTCTCTCAAGAGCTTCTGAGTTGGGCACAGTTTGTGTGACGGTGGGCAACAGACCCAGAACAGCCAGAGCACAAGCTGGGAGGGGCCGAGAGTTTCTGAGCAGCCGCAGGCAGCAGGCTATTCCCTGAGTAACACTTAATACCGTGTAATTAGCCTCAGCTGTAAAATCCATTCTCTGAGGTTCGTACAGTCATCGTGAGGAGGAAGAGAAACACTTTCCACGTAACCCTCCTTTCAGTTTTGCAATAACCAGAGTGCACTTGGCAGAAAGAGGTCTGCAATTTTAATGGGAGGCCCCATGTGGAATTTATATGGTAAATTCCTGAGGCCCTGCTTTAAATCCTTCACAAATCAGTGGTGTGAACAGATGGCGGCTGGGTGGGTAAGTGGGTAAGAGAGCAAACCTCGGGATCTGATAAGCCTTGTCTTCTTCCTGGTGCAGCCTCAGTCTGGTGCCCGCCACTTGACGGACACTCAATCATATCTGTGGGATGGATAGATGAGTATTACACTTCCTTTAAAAACAAAGTTTTGAGTGAGAAGAGCATGATGCAATATGGCTGGTTACACCTCTGCTGTCTCTCTCTCATGCAGACACACACACACATCCCCCTGCAGAAGCCAAAGCCATAGAGAACAGCAAAGTAAACAGAGGAAATATACCAAAAATTGACAGTGATTTTATATATATATATAAAATATGGTATGTATATATACTAAGTGGTGGGTCTGTGGGTGAATTTAAACTATATTTTCCTTTCTAATTTCTAATTTTCCATATTTTCTAATATATCATATGACATACTTTTTTTTCTAATGTATATTTCTGTGGTTTCTAATTTTTTGCATTTTCATATAATTCTCTTTAACATAAACTTTTTTAAATTTAAAGAAGTCCTTTACAAAGGGAAGAAAAGAATGCTGTGAAAAAAATGCCCTGATACTTCCTTTTAGGGGATGAACCAGATTCATATGCTTTTGATGGCTAATATCATATATATACATATATGATATCACATATATATCATATATATATATGAACACAATGGTTTTATATATTATATACATATTGCATATATACAAATATAATGGTAATATAATAGAGATATAATGATGATACAGAGAAACAGATACAGATATCTCCTCATATGCTGAAAAGGCCTGCTGTTAGATCTGCAGAGATAGACCAGGGGCACAGCGAAATTGCCACGCAGAAGTGAACAAGTTGTATGAGTCTGCACCTGCATCTGGAGAGAGAAGAGAAAAGAAAGGGGGTGGGGGCAGGGAGGGCCTAAAGCAAGTGGAGCAGGCAAAACCCAAGGAGAAAAATGACCTCCGAGAAGATTCCCATGATGGGGATTTCAGACATTATTGAGGAAAGCAGTGTTTGGGTGTCCATGTTAACTGCTGGTAACGAAGCATTTCCTGTGGGCCAGCCCACGTGCCTGGGGCTCGGGCTCTCATAGTGAGAAAGATAAGACCTCTGTTTCTGTGCCTTTTATGTTCTAGCTAGTGTGCATAAAGCACTTACTATGTGCCAAGCACTGTTCTCAGTCCTTTACGTATGTTAACTCCTTTAATCTTCACAAAATCTTCTGAGTTCCTTATTTTGCTGATGCAAAACTTTTTTGAAAACGTTGCGTAACTGGCCTAAGACCCCTTAGCCAGCAACTGCTGCCGTTGGGATTAGCGCCCACGCAGTCTGCCCCTGGGGTCTGTAAACAGAGGCAGCGCAGGTCAGAGTGAACGGTAGGAAAGGCACGCGCGGAGTGTTTGGGTGACTGACTGGGCAGAATCCACTTCCGACAGACCGGCACTAGAAAGTCCTTCTCAGGAGGTGATATTTAAGTTGAAACCTAAATGGTGAAAAGCAGGCACGCCTATGTTGAGAAGACTTTGCCTTCGTTATTCCCATACACAACGAGCTGGCCATACACAGCGTCCTTGATAGTAATGTTGCCGAAACTTGGCCTCCGTACCCCGATTCCTGAATTGAGGCTGCAGGACAGAGTTTTAGATGAAGCAGAAAAGGCAGCTTTACTCCTTTGCCAGGCAGCAGAGGTCACAGTGGGCCTCTAAGACTGTGAGCCTGTTGAGGAGAGAAGGTAGAGGGTTTTCTGTAAAAGTTCAAGGGTTCAAGGGATGGTGCTGATTTCCATAGAGATCACATACAGGGTCACACATTGTTCCAAACTTGTTCTTGCTTCTACAGATGCAATGGTCCCCTTGCGCTGGGTATGAGGTTTTCCTGCAGCGTTGGGAAACTCCTAATATTCTTGCGCCTAGAACAAAGGTCATTTAGGAAGGGGGCCTGTGGTAAAGTGCTCTAGTGAGAAACTTGCGCAGTTTCAAGTGAGGCTGGTATATGCTTCTACCATTTCTGGCAGGCTGAGTCCTGGGACATCTTGCTACAGTATTTGCACAGGCTGGGATGTGCACCTTCACCTCCAACAACAGGATACAAAGATGATCCCTGCACACAGCACCAAGAGGGGGTTGATCAGGCCACCTAATAACGCCCCTCCTCTCCAGCCTGACCCTGGTCAGCAGAAGCGCGACAAAGACTCTTTAAACTATCACACAGCTAAGCAGTTACAAACACCACTACAAACACTGGGTGGTCACTGATGACAATATTCCCCAGTGTTAATCCAGTCCTTCCATTTGGTGGTGGTTTTTAGCATCTAAAAAACACATGAGATACTATTACCTGGGTACTTCAGGGAGGAGCTACAGCAGAGGATATGGGGGAGAGGTCTGTCCTGGGAAGGCCCCATAGGGTCCTGCTCACTTATAGTAATGGGGCTTTGAGTTTGTGGCAAAAGGGTCCTCCATAAAAAGGGTGACCAAATTTGCTAGGGGATGGAGAGGACACTGACCAGGGCTAGACACGAGACATGCTCATTTTCCTCAAAAGCATCCCAGAGGAGAGGAGCTCCCAAACCAGGAGACCAGGGCTGGTATCTACAAGGACAAAATAGACCAGGGCAAACCAGGCAGGGGACTCTGGAGTTACATGGTAGATGGAGGCAGGAGCTGAGAGAAAAAGGGAAGTTCCAATTCCTTCCTCCTCATCCTCCTCCAAGTAGCTTTTGCATACTATTCTCAGGTCAGTTTCCTAAGAGGCATTATTACACATTGGCACAGTATAAAGCGGCACAGAATTAACCAGGTTTTGCCATGTTCCAAATCCATGCTCCCACTATACAGTGCACTTTTGGAAAGCAAGAAAATGGGCCTATTTTTAACAGAGAAGCATGAGTAGTAACATTGCCTGTTCATGAATGGTTGTTGCTCAGTGGAAAATTATTCTAGCAAATTTTGTTATTCAAAAGTAATCAGAACTAAATAGCTGGGGAGGTGAAGCTTTGGCTGTTCAAAAGAGACCCACGCCAAACTACTGCCTTGGACTTTCCGCCTGCGAAAAAAGTCTTTTGGTGGAATCGATGCGTCTGCAGATGCATCTCCCTTGCCACCATCCACCCTGCTTCTGAATGAGAACTTAAGCTTGGTGAGCAACACTTGGTGAAATCTTCTACTGGCCTCTGCTGCTAGGGAGAAGATGTTCGTAGAGACCTCTGTGCTACAGAGCCCCCAGCCTCCATGATGCCTCTCCCCTTCCCCTTCCTTATTCCCTGCCTTCGAACATTCACAGCTCCATGGTGGCCTGAATGAGATTATACCAGTGTAGCTATATGCTTTCAATTAAAATATTTTCTTTACTCTTTGCAATGATTCATTCATATTTGCTATCTCTTGCTGCATGACAAATCACCGTAAAACAGAGTGACTCAAAACAACGAGTGTTCATTATCTCAGAGTTCTTTGCACTTTGTGCCAGGACTTTGGGGGTGGCTCGGCTGAGTGGTTCTGGCTCAGGGTCTTTCATGACGTTGCAGTTGAGATGTTGGCAGGGCCTGCAGTCATCTAAAGGCTTGACTGTGGCTGGAGGACTCACATGCCACATGGCTCATGCACATGGCTGTTGGATAAAAGTCCCAGTTCTCCACTGACTGACAGGAGACCTCAGTTCTTCACCACACAGGCCTCTCCATAGGACTGCAGGCTGAGAGGAAGTACAGCAGAAGCTGAAATGCCTTTTAGGACCTGGCCTCAGAAGTCAGACGGCATCATTTCCACCATATCTTAGTGGTTACACAAGCCAGCCCTGTTCAGTGCAGGAAGGGACTACCAAGCGCGTGTTGAATCATGGAGATCACCTTGGAGGCCAACTCCCACACCAGTTGAAGAGTATGTTCTTCACGTCTGACTTGAAGATATGCAAGCACAGAGAAATGCAAACAGACCCGCCTGAAATGAAAATCAGACAGCATACTATGCATTTCTATGGAGTAGTATAATTAATTCACTCTTATTTATTTGTGGATGAATTATCCATTTCAAAAAATCATCAAGGTGATTATCAAGACTATCAGGATTATGATGATTAATAGTGCTTTTGTTTATAATGCCATTTAGTGTATTCTTAACACGTGTCAGACCTGGGGCTAGGGCTCTACCTACATTTAACTTCACAATAATCCTATGAAGTCAGTATTATTAGCCCTGTTTTGCAGATAAAGAAACAGACCTAGAAAGAGTCTCCAGCTGACCACTGATCTTAAACATCATGGAATGTAAACACTTCACAGAAGGAACCTGCAGCCTGGAGAGTTTAATAGGCTCTTCTGAAGTCCGCAGGGAATCAGTGCCTGTGTTGGGACCAAAGTTCTGGCCTCCGGACTCTGGATGAAGCTCTCTTTCAACTACACAGGGCAGCTTTCTTGTGATCTTTTCTCCGAAACAAAAGGTCAGAACTCCCACAAGACATTTAGCCCCGTCAGCCTGTTAAAATGGGCGGAACCATCAACTCTGTCTCATAGAGAGTTGTAAGGATTACATAAGCAAAGGGATGCAAAGTACCAAGTGCAAGGCTTGACATATACAAGGACTGGTCCTACGCGGCTGCTACCATCGTTGTCATTTGTCTTAGTCTGTTTGGGCAGCTATTACAAAATACTGTAGACTGGGTGGCTTAGAAACAACAGAAATTTATTTCTCACAGTTCTGGGGGTCGGAAGGCCAAAGTCAGGGTGCTAGCATCGTCACATTTGGACCCTCTTCAGGTTGCAGACTTCTTACTGTGTCTTCACGTGGTAAAAGGAGCTAGCGAGCTCTTATGAGGTCATTCATCCTTTTCATGAGGGCTACAGTTTCATGCCCTAAGCACCTCCCAAAGGCCCCATGTCCTAATACCATTGCATTGGGCATTAGGATTTCAGCACATGAATTGCAAGGGGACACATTCAGGCCACAGTTGTTGCCAAAACACAGCCTCCACGCCCTGCTTACCTAATTAAGACTTGAGGACAGAGTTTTGGATGAAGTAGAAAGGGTAGCTTTCTTTCTTTGCCAGGCAAAGGAGGTCACAGTGGGCTAATGCCACCAAAGCTGAAGCCTGTCGGGGAGAGAAGATGGGGGGTTTTATAGTAAGCATCCAAGGGGCAGCGCTGGTTTCCATAGAGATAGTAAATTGTTGCAAGGTTGTTCTTGTTTTTACAGATGCAAAGTTCTCCTTCTTTCTGCTGGGTATGAAGTTTACCTCTGGCCTTGAGACGCTTCTAATATTCTTATGCTTGAAACAAAGGATGCATAGGAAGTGGTCCGTGGAAAATAGCTCCATAAGAAAACTTGTGCAGTTTAAAGTCAGGTTGATAAATGCTTCTAGTGTTTTAGGCAGACTGGGGCCTGGGACTTCTCACTGCAGACTAAGGTTTGCACCTCAAACAACAGGATACAAAGAAATCACAGGAGGCTAAGAATAACTGCAGATATTTGCAGTTGGGCTGAGTTATGAACACCAAGATGCACAAACACCCAACTTCCATTTCTGAGATGTTGGGGGCAAGAGGAGGAGGATGGGCAGATCGCCCAAACTCCCCTCTCCCTCCTCCCAAGCCTAATCCTAGTCAGCAAAAGGACAAGGGGAAAAAACCCTTCAATTTATTATACAGGTAAGCAGCTACAAATACCATATGGTCACTGATGACAGTAGGGTCCTGCTTGGTTACATAGCAATGTAATTGATTTATGAGCAGGAAAGCTAAACCAAGCTGTCATGAAGCGCCTTGATGACAGGAATCATGCCTTAAACTCAGCCCTGTGCTGACATCACCCCCCCAACCAAATCAATCCATGAGCTGACACAACATATTTTATACTAATCAGCCTCTACTCCACCTCTGATCTTTTAACCAGTGACGTGTACATGCCCCTGGTTGTATTTAAGATGATTCTAGATGGCACACATTTTAATAGTTATGTACTTCGTAAGTACGAGAAAAACATGACTAAGATAAAATCACCGATTTGATGGATAATCTTGCTTAGGATGATGCCCAACAAGGTTGATTTAAAGAAGAATATGAAATGAATAACAGTAATGGCAACATGCAATTACAACAAGAATCATGAAGATGGGAAGCAAATCTGTTCTGGAGAGCACCGATTTAACATACCTTGAAGATTACAGGGGCTTGACAGTTCACAATAGCTTTGTTTATTATTATTTATTAGTCTTATTATTTTACCAGCATGTTCCCTTCGGAGATAGCTCAGCCTGTTTTCTTCTTTACACATATCACTCCATGCTCTTCTTGCTCTAACTCTGGCTTAGAAAGCTGTTTCTGTTCTCTTTACTTGGGTAACTCCTGTAAGAGGGAAGAACAAATCTGACTCCATATTAGATCTGTTCCTTTAGCTCTAACCCTGGGCTCTGTGCCCTGTGCTTAGTCATGCTGGTTCTGCACCTTTTGTAAAAGGATGCTTCCTAGAGCCTGAAGGATACAGGACAGCCTTTTCTCCAGGCTCTGACCTTGAAGGGTATAACACTTTTCCATACATATAGAGATAAAAATTTGCAACACAGAGAATAACAGTTGCCTTGTTGGAGGTTTACAGGAATATCATGACCTGACCCACATGGACAGCTGCAAGAACAAAGGAGCCCCACACCAAGTCTGCAACAACAAACCATATTCCCTCCCCTTTTTAGCATGAAAGGAGCCTGAATTCTGACGTGAGTAGGATGGTTCTCTAGGACATTAGTCCCCCATCTTCTCAGTCTGCTGGCTTTCCAAATAAAGGCATCATTCCTTGCCCCAGCACCTCATCTCCCAATTTATGGGCCTATCGTGCAGCAACCAGAACAAGTTTGGACTCAGTAACACTCCTGCTGATCCTTTAAGTTTTGGATGATGTGTGGTCGCAGCTGAGCAAAAGGACTCTCTGTTACCTTTCTTCCAGTCTCACAAAGCATCCTCTTTATCCCTCTACTCCTGTATTAGCACTTGATAAAGGATTGTGAGCCTCTCTCCTCTACTTTTCTGAGGCTCCTCAAGGGCAGGGATTATGCCTTTTTGATCTTTTCACCCCCAGCACTGAACACAGTGCTTGGCTTAAGGGAGGCACTCAATTAATGTTTACCTGAAATAAGCGATTACTACAGACTGCAAAATAAATTAAAACAACGTTACTCCTTGTTGGCCCCTTAAAAATGGCTGCCTGTTGCACAGAGGCAGTCCTGAAGACTTCTGCAGCTACTCTATTTTGCTCAAGAAGGCAATGACTATTAGATACTTCTTAGCTTGTCAAATGTGGGAAAGGCGAGAATAGCATGTGTTCAGGCTCTAGAATGTGCAGACTTTTTTTCATTGGCACTGGCGACCTGGTTTGAACTTGTAACTTTTAATTGGGCCAAAACCTTGGAAAAAAAATACCTCCTGTATGCAAATGATTCCATCTGTGATCCTGTTAAACATTCGTTAGTTCAGCAGAACCTTGCCAAACTGCCACATTAACTCTTCTTGGTGACAATTAACTCTTGATCCAGCAACTGAGGGATGGGGAAATAAACATGGACTATGGACTCATTTTAAATAAAGTGAGTATTAAATAAGACACAAACCTGCAAGTTCATTAAGGTCCTGAAGAACTTGCCAGGAACTGCTGTTCCCTCCAGTGTGATGAATCACTAGACTATGAACTTTCCATCAGGACAGAAAAAAAAAAAAAGCATAGAGAGAGAGTGAAGAGACGTGGGTTCTAGCCCTACTTTTGCTTTTAGGTAGGGCTCCGGGCGAGACAGCAAGCTTCCTTAGATTTTAGTTTCTTCCTCTATGAATTAGTGGTTTGGACTAGGCTCTCCAAGAGTCTTTCTAGGTGTTAGAAATTCCCTTTAATTCATTCATCCACCTAATAAATATTTATTGTCTACTATGTGCTAGGCATTATTTTGGGTCTTTGTAGGTAATAGTTAGCAAGACTAAGTCTGTTCTATCAGAACTTACAGTCTGGTGATGGAGGTAAGCGTTAAACAGATGATTATGCAAATAATTATTCAAGTGTGGTTACACTAAGTGTGACGAGGACGGGCAGGGGAGTGTGAGCGTATACACGTGGAAGGCTTTAGAATAGTCCCAGAGGCCAGGGAAGGCATCTCTGAGGAAGTGACATTTGATCGCTGGTATCTGAAGCATGAGTAGGAGTGGCCCAGGGGAAGAACAGGGGAAAGACTGATCCTAGTACAGGAAAGAAGCCACGTGCCTGAGGAGCTAAGAGTAACTGGTGAGGGGCTGAGAAGCCACAGGAGTGAGGCTAGAGCGGCCGGCTGCAGCCAGTCCAGGCAGAACACTGTAAGCCATGGAGAGCCTGGTCTCCTTCAGCGGTAAAGGGGAGCCATCCATGGGGGTGAGATAATCGGACGTAAAAGATTCACGGGAACTCTGATTAAGGGAACTTTCTTTCCTTTGTCCTTACCCCCACATTGTGCCAGGCCCTGGTTGGCAAGGTCCTGTCTTGGATCCTTCTGGGTTAACAATTGCAAAAGCGGTATTACCATCTGAAGATTCTCTAGGGTTCTTAACTAATTCCACATGGGCTCGTGGACCTCTCACACTTGCAAAAGCTTTTTTGCACATTATCGTGATATTTCAGCAAAGAACATGCTGCCAGAACCTTTTGCACACCCTCTCTAATGGGATTACCACGCCAGTGCTCCCGGGCAATATCACTGTTTATAAAAACAGCCATAGACAGTGTTTCGATGGAAGTCAGCACGTGGCCAGCTATTCGGCTATTTGGACTGCATAAGGCCCACTTTCCCTATTTCCCTCTCTTTCTTTGTAAATGATCTAACAGCTTCCACTTAGAATATGAGGTAAATTTAAGTCATGTGTTCCCTCTTCCAGGAGCACCAGCATTCTAGCGTTCACTCCTTTTGTAGAGCAAAAGGCTTTGTATTCTATTTTAAGACTCAGAAATCAGTCAGTAGATGGGGAAGAAATTGTGGATGTTCGAGGGGTGGAAAGGTTGGGTTGGGTTGAAAATCCTTTCAAGTGTGCTTGTGTGTCCTTCGACCATGTGTTCTACTAACCATGAAGGATGCTGGAGACACAGGAAAAAGGCAATAGCTATAATTATGGCTATATATAAATATTCAAGGAGTTTTTTTTTAATTCTACCCTAAACAAAAATATTACGTTGTTTTTTCTCTGTTGAAAAAATGCAGTCCTTTCACAGTGCACTGAGTAATGCTATGTACTGTTGGTATTCTTGATGACTGACCATAATTAGCCAAAGCATTTTTTGGACCTGAACTTTCCTCCAGGACTGATTCGAGGTTCACAGTCAACATGATTTGTCCTTACACTGTTACTTTTACCAGCTGCTGTACAGCCACCCAAACAGCTCACACAAAAGAGAATGGGAGAAAAACAGGTAATATGAAGCTTAGGCCCTTTATTTCATAGAAGAGCTGTGGAGTCACACAACTGAATTACTAACTGCGACTTGAGCAGGAAGTCCAGTGTTTCTGATGCTCTGATTTACCATGGAGGTCAGCCAGTGGGCTGTCAGTCAGGACGGTCTGCTGGGGATGTGATGGGGAAAAGCTGCATATTCAGATACTGCAGTGAGAGTGGAGGTAACAGAACCGCCAGCTACTGCAATGGTCTTTAAGAGTTACCAGTGTGAGGAAGGAATTGCAGTGTAGTTATAGCGTTAGGACATAGAGCTTAGATTCCGGCTTGACCACTTCATTGCTGCCTGGTTCTGCACCCCCTGTCTATGCTCAAGTTTCCTTACCTGTAAAATAGGGACAATAACCCGTAGGGCTGTGGGGAGTCCAGCCAGGACTGAGGGGAGGTAAATGAGGCACCTGCCTTGGGCAAAATGGAAGGGGGTGCCACAAAACTCAGTACTAGAGATAAATAATGTTTTAATATGATGTTTTCTTAAAAATTCAAATTTAACACCAAAAATGTACAAAGAGCAAAGTGGCAAAAGGGCCGTTTTTGTGACTGAATACTGTGACCTTTCTGTCTTTCCAAGGTTTTAACAACAGGTCGTGCAGTCACACACTCAGCCTTTTCCCTACAGCACTGTTTTGGCAGCCATTTCTGACTTTTAGTATCTTCTGTCATTTAGAGAGTCTGAGAATTTTCAAAATCATCCAATCTTGATGCTGACATACAATTTATTTATTGTATTTTGTTTGTTTTACTTCTTCCACTAGAATTTAATCTCTGAAGGCATGGACTTAAAAAAAACTTTTATATTGAAATTGTTGCAGATTTACAGAAAAGCTGGTCAAGTAGTACAGAAAATTCAGGTATACCCTTCACCCAGCCTCCCCTAATCTTAACATCTTACATAAAACCGAGAAATTAACATTAGCACAATACTACTAACTAAACTACAAGCTTTATTTAGATTTCCCTAGGTTTTTCATTAATGTCCTTTCTCTTTTTCAGGATCTGAATTGAATTTAGTCATCACGATGCTTAATCTTCCCCAATTTGTGACAGTGTCTCTGTCTTTCCTTGTTTTTTATGACCTTAATGGGTTTGAAGGATGCTGGTCGAATGTTTTGTAGAATATCCCTCAGTTTGGGCTTAGCTGATGTTTTATGTCCTCATGATTAACTGAAGTTACTAATTTGGGGGAAGAACACCAGAGATGATGAAAGGACTTTGTAAATTTTATTTCGATCATGGATGTTTCCTCAGCATCTAAAACAGTGCCTGCCATACAGAGACAACAAAATATTTGTCAATTTTTTGAGATGGAATTTATCTCCATCTACCTGCTGATGTGGCTAAATAATGTGTGTGTACATATTTATAGTCATACCCAGTTTTTCTAAAGAAAGTATTTATAAAATGCTGATGGCTTTTCAAGAAAATGCACTTCCCTGAGAAATCCACTTAGCTCCCAAGGCAAGGTAGGAGATCCTGATTTTAATTAACTCCAGCCCACTGACTGGTGCAAGCGACAGAAAACATGATTCAAGTAAGACCAAGCAAAGTGGAAATCTACTGACACTTCAGGTGTAGACAGAGCTTCAGGCATGTTTTGATTCAAGGACTCAAATGACATCATCGGGGCCCAATCTCTTTCTGTCTCTTAACTCTGCTTTCCTCCACACTAGCTTCATTCCCAGAGCTCGTGTGCTGGAAAGGTGGCTGCCTGCAGGTTCCGGCTTACGTAATTCCAGGTTCAAGATCTGCATCAAAGAAGAGAAAGCTTGATTCTCTATAGTCCCAGCAAAACTCCCCAGGCTGCATCTCTTTGGGTCACACCATGTGCTCATCCCTGAACCAATCAGTGTAAGTGGGGATGCGGCGGTCAGGCCAGGATAGAGTCGGACACCAGATACCCTTATGGTGGGGGAGGTGAAGGGAGGGGGGCAGTGCTCCCCAGGGGAAAACTGAGATCCAGGAGGAGGATGGGTGTTGGGCAAGCAGCTTGTTTGTCACTCCTGTGTGACTGTTAAACTCTCAAGGATGCCCCAGCCTCTCTACCTTCTGGACCCAGCAAGGTTCCCTGAATATACTAACAGGCACGAGTGAACGAATGCCGCAGATGAGGAGCCACCATGTGAAGGAATTTTCCATCCCTGCGGCCACCAGGACAGAGTGCCTGGGCGCCCTGCTCGTCTTCACAGTTAGGAAGCAGCCTGCAGCCTCACAGCCGGAGCCTGGCCTGCTGGAGGAAACAGCCCTCTTCTCGTCCCCAGCGGGGACAAGACAGCAGCCTTGGTGAGACTGCGCAGACCGGCTTCGTGCTCCCATTCTGTCTGGACACGGAGGAGTGGGCGAAAATTAAGACAGAAACAATTGGGGACGGCGTGGGGACAGGATTCTGTCTGAACCGTTTCGGTTCTTCACTTCCGCCAGCAAGTGGGCACTGCATCAGGTAGGTTACAGAGCCACCTAGTGGTCAGAGAGCATCCACACCAGCAGCGGAGACTCCAGCCGGGGTGTGCGGGAGCTTGATCCCGCAATCGTGGGCCTGGGGTGGGGGTGGGGGATGTTGTGCCCTGGTCACTGCAGGCTCGAGGTGCCCTCCCTGGCTTCCACCTTTTCTCCTACTTTGGGGGATGCCTGTGAGAGCTGAAATTTGAGATAAAATGAGTCAGCTATGCTGGCTGTTCTTTTTCACTTTTGTTATGGAGATGCTGGGAAAGATGTTGAAATGGCAAGGAGACTGAAAAGCTGAGTGAAGTATCAGTGCCATGGCTCTCCACACTCCTGGTGATCTGCGGGGGCAGAGGTCACACGAGGGACTTTCCATGTCTCTATATACTTTTGTACTGTTTGAATGGATTTATAATGTGTGCTGCTTCTGTAATAATTAAAAAAAGGTCCTATTTTTAAAATTTTATCTTTTAAAATGTTTATTTTATTTTTTGTTGGGGGTAGGTAATTAGGTTATTTATTTATTTATTTATTTATTTATTTATTTAATGGAGGTACTGGGGATTGAACCCAGGACCTCATGCTTGCTAGACACGTGCTCTACCACTAAGTTATACCCTCCCCCCAAAGATGAACTATTTTAAACATAAAGGAATGGATGTCACTTCATCAGGGAGGTCTTCCCTGTTGTTCTAAGATCAGAGTGTGGTCAACTTGCACTAATTTATCTATCTAGAAATCTCCCACACATGTTTTTCAGAAACCCAGTTGGCACTGTGGGCATTGACGGTGGCTTTGGCACTGAACGGTGCTAACTTGTTCAACTGGGAAGTTAATCCATGGGCCTCATTATCCCGGGCACCCCAGTCTTTCCCAGAGAGTCTTGCTTCTGGCAGGGTAAGACTCTCAGTTGCTGCCCTCATCCCCTGCAGTGTCTGGTGGAAGGAAGGCTGGCAGCTGAAGGTGAGATGGTATTCCCGTTTTGCCAGTGGACACGCAGCCATGATTCAAAATGCAGCTGGGTGGCCTACGATGCTCTACCAGAAGAGTCCTAAATGTTTTAGGCCATAATGAATGTAGCAGAGTCGCTGATAGTTAGAGCTATGATATTTAGAAAGATAGTATCAAATTGTATTTGGGAAGGTTAACCTGTGGCCTGGTGGACGGGAGAGGAAGAGACACTGGCTTCCAGGACACCAATTAGGAGACTGTTGTAATAATTCAGGGGAAATGGTTATGATTACTGACATGGCAATTTCTTTCCTAACATCAGATCCTCACTGTGCCTATCACAGTGCAAGGCACAGATAACTAAGAAACACTGGTTGAGTAAATGCCTGGGTAAACTTGGATGACTTAGGTACCCTGTAGAGAAAGCGGACACAGCCGAGGCATGAAAGACTACAGAAGACTCATGTAGTGCAGAGATGTGAGAAGAGGGGAGAGAGGAAATCAAAGGATGACTGCAATCTTGATCATTACTGGAACGGCTGTGAGAGAGAGAGGGAGAGGGAAGGGAGAGATGGATTGAGAGAGAGGGAAAGAATTGTGGATGGTGGAGAGGCAGCCTGTCAGAGCAGAGGGGAGAGATGGGGAGAAGACGAGTTCCATTCACGGTGCATCTGTTGAGTTTGAATTGACATTGGGACGTCTTAAAGAAATGTCCAGCAGGCAACTGATGATTGGGATTGGAGCACCGATGAGAGGTTAGTGTCTGGGATAAAGATTTGGCAATCTCTAACATGGGGGCAAGAAATGAATCTGTAAGAGCAAATGGACTGCCTGGGAGGGCAGGATGTAAAGACAGAGAATCAAGGGCTCAGAACTGAATTCTGAGGAATGTTCACTATTTCGAAGAGTGTTGGGAACACTGGAGAAACTTGCAGGTGCTCAGCTTCTCCAACTGCCAGTTGAATCCTTGTTTACTAAAGGCCTGGTGAAATGACTGACATTTTAAATGCAGGCTATATAGAGTCATTCAGAGTCTGATATGAAGTGGGAAATCCTTCTGAGATATACAGAGGGGGAAAAACACTCTTCTCCTCTCTCAACTGTTCTCTGTTTTAAAATTTTCAAAAGCAACAAAGATCAGGGTAGTTCTGTGAAAGATTTAAGCTGAAGTTTGCTCTCATTCTAGCTCATCTGAGTGTACTTCTCCTCTTCTATTTCTTGTCTCCACTATGTAAAGAGGTTGTTCAAACCTGTGTATCAAATTCTCACAAAGCAACCCAGTCACTAAGGGAAAAGCAGAAAGGAAGTACAGTGCATTTTTAACAACTTTTCTGGGAATCAATGGGAGGGGAAACCAAAGGATGCTGTCCAGATCAGTGACCCCTGAGCACTGGGAAAAGTTAATTGGCAAACCGCGCAAGAACATAATGGGAGGACCAAGAGCAGCTCAGGTAACCTTTTTAGGATGAAAGGACTATATCTTTGGCAGTGGCCATTTTTCACTTTTTTTGCTCCCCAGAGGCCCTCTTCTTGTACATTAACAATAACCATACTTTTCCAGATGGAATCAGACATCTTGCAGCAAGAGAGACAGGATGGCGGAGCAGCTGAGCAGTCTTTGCCTTGGATAATGCTGAGCACTGAACAGCTTGTTGGAGGACATGTTGAAATAAACCATGTGACCTTTACTGATGCTGAAGGAAACAGTTTCTCTGTTAAGGATGTGTGTATGTGTGTGTGCAGGCAAGTGCACATGCGTGTGTTACCCTGTGTGTGTGTGTGTTACCAGTAGCAATTTGGATAGGTAGATGGAAACACATGATTATTCCTTGGTGCTGCAAGAATGATGGCAACAATACATTTTAACTAAGCCGACAGTGCCTGAAAGCAGGACCCAGGTGTTTCCTTTCTGAAGGAAACTCCCAACAACACACTGAAATCCACTGTCAACAATGGAAACATATTGACAGAAAAGCCTAGTGATTCTCAAGTCGAATTCTTGAAGGCTTGTAACACTGTAGATTCAGCTCATTAAACTACTGAAAAGGGGCGAAATTAAAAAGCAATCATTTTAATTATTGTGTTTGTGTCAAGTTTGGCCAACTGCTACAGTAATATCACTTGGCTTGTTCTACTATAATTAATCCAGTAAGCGTACAAAGAAAACCAATTAGGACTATTTATAGCTCTGAAGCGAAGTGGAGATGAACTATTGCCCAAGTGCTATTACAGTAAATATGGGTTGTTGACATTCCTTCAAATTCTGCTTTAGGACTTTCAACCATTCACATTATTCTTCAACTATATAAACCTCCATGAAACAAAGAAAATTCCAATAGCAGATCTCACCAAACTTATTTTCAGACGTGCATATCAAGTTAAGTAACCGGGCACTTGTTTTACTTGAGCCAAATTGGGTAAATCACATTAAGGAAATGTTAACTAGTGTGCAAACACCAACTGCATTTTTTTTAAGTCTCTGTAATAAGGCACAAACATTATGTCGCTTCATGAGTCAGTCCCACAGAATGAAAAGTGAGGTCAAGATTCATATTGTTTAACTAGATTCCCCCGAGTCCGGATAATAGTGAATTATATGTAGATGAAAGGAAATACAGATCTGGCACAAAAGGGGAAAATCTGTATCAGAGATGACTTTTTTTTGAAGAAATAATCCCTCACTTACAAAGAACAAATAAAAATTGTATACAAGACCGCTGGTTCACTGTTTAGGCACAATACAAACAAATTAAGTCCCAAGTAATTACACTGACAATTATAAGAAAAAATTTGTCCAAAACTATGGCTACCAAAGGGGAAAGGAGTGGGAGGGATAAATTAGGAGTCTGGGACTAACAGATACACATCAATAATATATAAAATAGATTAACAACAAGGACCTACTGTATAGCACAGAGAACTACATTCAATTTCTTGTAATAAGCTATAATGGAAAAGAATCTGAAAAAATATGTATGATGTATGTATATGTATAAGTGAATCGCTTTGCTATATACCTGAAATTAACATTGTAAATCAACTAAACTTCAATAAAAAATAAAACTGAAAAGAAAAATGTCCAAGTCCCCTGCATAACTGTGGCTGAGGCTACTACTGCTCACGGTGAAATGTACTACCTACCCCCTGCTGCCTGCTGCCTGCTTGCCGTTTACAAGGCAGCGATCAAGTCCTCAGCATTCTTTTGCTCAGTAAACCCACAGAGCCTCATAAGCAGATGCTGCAGTTAACCCCGTCCGGCAGATAAGACAACCGAGGCTGAGAGAGGACATTTCCACAAGACTCTAGTGGGGAAGCTGGCTTCTGAGCTCTAATTGGTCAGATTGCAAAGCCTGAGCTCTTAACTGATACATTTTCTCGGGACAAATAGGTTTTCAAATGTGGCGAGTTTGAGCTGGACTTGCGGATACAGCTGAAGCAGCCTGCTCTCTGTCTTGGGGTGAGAGCCCAGATCACAGCTTCGGTAGATCTGACTTATAGGCTCTGGTTTTCCCCCACCCACAGGGCAACCAGCTCCAGAGCACACAGTTAGGTTTGTTTTCTGAAAAATAGCACCCTGCCTGCGCATAGTCTTTTGAACTCTGTAAAGCCATTTCACATAGATGGTCTCTTTTGATCCTCCAGTGAAGTGAGAGGAGAAACCATTTTTAGTGCCATTTTACAGGCAGTATAAAACTTAACTTTATCCAGTCCTATCTTGGGTGAGGGGCAGCACCAGAGGGCAAAGCTGGTTACTAGCCCTTCCCCTAAGCGCTTTCCCCTTCTGCTTGGCCCTCCTTGTGAGGGAAGGCATACCCAACTGTATACAAATTGTAACTGCCCTGCCCACAGGAATTCTCCAGAAGCTTGCTAAACAAAGTAACACCTAGTAGGAACAGAGCTTCGTGTTCTGATGTAATCTAGAATTCAGAACTAGAGGCAGACATGTGGAGCTCATGTCAGAACAAAGCCAGAAGTCACTAAGTCAGTAATCCAAACCTCAAAGAGGTAGCTCAGCTTCTGATTTGTTGCCAAAAAAAAAAAAAGAAAAAGCCTTTTGAGAGAGGCAAGGTTGCAAGACTTTAATTCAATTATCAGCTCAATGCTGTATGTATGATTTATTTTTTCTAGTTTGCCCTTAGGATCGAAAATAAACTATAAGGCAGTGGATCCTTTCAGAAGTCATCACGTTTTCAAGTTTTCTTCTTGCTGAGAATGACAAACCTCAGAGTATTAGTAACTTCTGCTGGGAAGACATGGGCTGCAACGAAAGTATACAAAGGGTATTTCAACTACACTTGAGAATGTTTTTACTTTTCAACCTAGAGGCAGGGCACATGGGTATTTATTATATTACACCTTTAAAATATTATTATATATTATATCCTATGGTAAGTGTAAAAACCAAATTATTAAAGAAAACAGACCCCAAAACTCCCTTCCCTTTGCAGCATTACCTTTTGAGAGCCAGGCTGTTTTTTCCTGTACGTCCCAAGTCGCTGAAATGGACGTAATTTCTTTCCTAAAGAGTAGCACAGCGTTTATTTTGTCCAAAACATTCTAGTTATTGAACTAAGGAAATGGCTACTGGATTTTTTCAGAGGAGTCATGTCATACCCCAGGAGGCCTGTGCTAATATAGATAAAAGTCCCTGGTACATTGGAGTGAATTAGCCTATTTTTATAAGCTTGAGAGGGACAGTGATGAACTTCAAAAAAAAAAAAAGGACTTAACTCTAATGTTAGAGTATCTAACTCTGGCCTATGGACCATGTGACTGATTAATAATATTTTTCAATGCAATTAGACTAGAAGGACAAAAACTTAAAAGCCAAAATTACATTAGGAGTTACTGGGGTGAAATCACACTTTCTTTCTAAGATATAGTTAAAACTTCTTCCAGTCAATTCAAAAGGTCTGGAAAAGAGCATCCAATCATTAATTCTCTCACTTAATGAAGTATTTGTGCCAGGTGACAAATGTGTGTGTGTGTATGCTTTTTTTTAAACAAAGAAAATATCATTTTATATACACACACACACACACACACACACACACACTTTCACGTAGCCTGATAAAATTAGTAGATATGCAACACTTTCATATACAGTGTATAGTCTTCTCAAACATGACAGATTTTATTACCACCTCAAAAGTTACATGCATACTTACATATTTTATATTTACATACATGTTATATACAACATATACAGTAATACATATTACATGCATGTTAAATTTGTATTTCAGAACTGGAATGTATTAAGGAATCTAAGACAACTTCATTTGAGAGAAAAGTAAAGCTCAAAAATGACTTAATCAAGGTCTCCAACTTCTTAGCAGGGCTAGAGCTCAGATACGTATTTTCCATTCTCAGTTCTCAATTCAAAATTGTGCAAAAAATGTGTCATTCTTAGACTCACAGAGAAGAGTCCAAGGGCACTCAAAATATCAGTTGTAAGGAAAAACATTCATGCAGAGTATTCAGCTTGTAAGGAGGAAGCCAAAAGCAGGGTTTTGCTCCCAGTAGGCACTTAATAGCTTGGAACTGCATTCAACGGGAAAAGCTCATTGAACTAGGGTGGGAAACAGCTCCTGAGTCCAGGAACCTCAAGGGACTATTGCTCCCCATATTCCTTGAAAAAATATATCCAATACATTTTCTCCATCACTAGGAGGTGAAATATTTGGTTCACCTACTTTCTTGTTCAAGAACTGAGAATAGGCAACATAAAACTTTGATATGCAAAATATACACTATAAATACATTTCATTTCTGTATCAGAGTCAATTACAGTTTGAACAGACATAAACAGAACACTAGGGTGAGACACTGAAAGGACAGAAACAAGGAGGTAAGTATAGAAGCCATACCCTAGGCATTTGTCTTTTAAATGGTGATAAACTACTTATTTTTCAAGCTTTTTAACTGTTCCAATTCATAGGTTCTGCTCTGGATCAGAATATTATAATTGCCAATGTGGAAGAAGTTATTTTTGGAGCAGTACTGGCAGCCAGAGCACACCCAGTCTGTGGGACAGGTGGAATGAAGCCCATTAGGGTGGTTGTGAATGGATACCCTCTTCCAGACCTTGGCCAGAGAAACACAGTCCCCTGCTCGAGTCTTAGAGGAGGGTGACATGACCCCATTTCCAATAAGGAGAGAACAAAAAGACCCAATCTCTCCTGCAGTGTAAGCAATTTAAACACTGCTGCAGTACTGAGTTTCATTACAAAATTCATTTAAAGAATCAACATACCTTTTTTTTGTACTTAACTGCTTTTTATGTCGCATTAATAGGCTTTATTTTGATACAGTAAAAATTTCCTATCAATGTCTATATGACATAGTGTAAATATTAAGGCAAATTCCTTAGCGTAACTTTGTACAATCTCTCCAACCTTTCCCCTGCTGATTTTCTTAAGGCCCCAGATTAGCCTTGACTTTCGTACTCTCAACTTCCACTCTGCTTCTAGCTGGGTCCTGGTTGAGACAGAGTTTCCATGGTTTGTTCATAAATGATTCTCTCTTATTTTTGTGATATGATAAAGTAAAAATCAGAAAATCAGTGTGACTCATGTCAAATATTAAAGTCTAACTTTGGTTCAAAGTAGATGATCAAAGGTAGCCATGTTTAAATACCATTCACATCACTGGGGATGCAGTTTAATCTTTTATTACCATAGAAATGACTGGATCTTTTATAGAAAAAGCCAAAACCATGTTATCTCACCAGGAAGATTGTGACCTAGACCAAAGTCAGAACAGAATATGGTCTGAAAAGATGGTAAAAATTGAGCCTATTTAAGCATGACCTTGTGGCATAGATATTCAAGGAGCATCTGAACTGGCATTTAAGCTAGGAGATATTGGTCAATATGAATGCTCAGGTAGTAATTAAAATGTACCACATTTAAACAGCACAGTGTTTTTTAAGAAAGTGCATTAAAAAAGCAAGCCTACTTACAGGCCATAGGACATTACAGGACATTAAAAATAGAATGCCAAAGCAAACAAATGCCCTCAAAGCAACCCCATCCCAAGGGGGAAAAAGAAGGAAACCATTCTAAATCATTTTATTAAGAAATTCAACTCAAAGTTCAATTAAAATTTATATAACTGATTTCTGCATATGTCTGATTTGGAGATGTTGTTTTAGGCCTTTTAACTGTAACTGTGGTAAAACTTAACTCTTGGAAATTTAAATAGAAACACATTGGGTAACAAGGCCTAATTTGAACAGCCCATCTTATACATTTGATCTTATCTCTAAGGATGAGTATTGATAAAATTAAAACACAACTGAGTTAAATGCTCAAGGATGTCCTGAAGTTTCTAAATTCTATGGGCATACAGACCCACTCAAGGAGAAATTTTAAATGGGCACATTTCGAACTTTTTTTTTTTAAAGCTATATAAGAACAGTGACCTAAAAATGACACTGCTGGAATAACTCTTCTAAATGGTCAAGAAAAGAAAAAAGGCAGCTCACTTTAAATGAAATCTCCATCCTAATGCAGGAATAATTTGAAGTGTGGGTGTGACATAATTCTTTAAGCAATATTCACAGTCCACTGCGTAAGAGTGGAATGAGAACCAAAGAGCAATGCCTTCTGTTAATATGGATGTGACATGTATGTTTCAACAAACCAGAGAAAACTATACTCGCAGGAAATAAAGCTATTAGAGAATAAAATTGACATTCTCAGAATTCAAACTGGGTTTAAATAATGGCCAACCTTAGCACTATTAAAAGCAAATGTGACACTCCAATAATAAAAGATGCCAATACCAATGCAGCACTATTTATAATTTTTAAAAGGAGGTACAAAGATCCCAACTGTTCAACAGTAGGGGACTGCTGAAGTAAATGTAGCTGCTCATATAATGATATCCAGCTATTAAAGAGTAAAGTAAATTTCAATGTTCAACACACATAATGATGCCCGTAACAGATTGTTAAGTTAAAAAAAAAAAAAAGATGGCTTTGAAAACACTATGCTAAGTGAAAGATGCCAGAAGCAAAAGGCCACATTTCATGCTTCTATTTATATAAAATGTCCAGAATAAGCAAATCCAGAGACAGAAAATAAACAGCGGTTGCCAGGGCATGGGAGGTGAGGAATTGAGAGGTATAGGAGTGATAGAAATTTTCTGAAATTAGATAGTGATGATGGCTGTATAACATTGTGAATATACTAAAACCACTGAATTGTACACTTAAAAACTGTTAAATTTTGTTACATGAATTTAAGTTTTTAAAAAAGGCACCTGCATGTGTATTCCTGTGTATAGAAGCCACTGGAGGAAAAGAAGGAGGGTAAGAGGGTGTCTGTGTGTATGGTCTGCTAACATGCACACCAATGTATATGAAGAGTGAGTTGTGTGGGGAGTGAAATTTGGGGGGAGGGCAATTTCACTTCATTTTGTTTTCCTCTGGGCAAAAGCACTATATTGTTTTTTCCTCTGTTTGAGATCTAAAAATACAGATGTTCTGGCAGGTTGCTCTACCTCTCATCCTCTCATGATTTAAAAAATAATTTGACACAGAATTTATATATCATAGAATCTACTCACTTTAAGCATACACTTTAATGATTTTAGTAAATATACAGTTGCATAACCATTATCACTCAAAAAGTTACATCCTGTTCAACTGCAGTCAGTCCCCACTTCCACCTCCAGGCAACTACTGATTTACCTCTAGAGATTTGTCTTTCCGAGAAATTCATAAAAGTTGAATCATACAGTATGTGGCCTTTCACATTTGATTTTTTTTTAACTTAGCATATTTTCAAGAGTCATCCATGTTGAAACATCTTATCAATAATCCATTCCTATTCATTGCTGTATAGAGGTCTTATTTTTTATTATAATGATGATGTGCAATCAGAAAAGGAATTAGACATTCCCATCTTGAAGATTACAACAAATAAAATAATAGGGCTTTTAGGATCATCGATTGCCTAATAAAAAGACTTTACCAAGTCCTACAATATTATCAAAGATCACAAAACTGCAAACTGTAAGCAAATGCGTCATTAAATTTTACAGACATTGGTTTGAACTATATTCACCTGGGGGAAAAAATCAAATATCCATATTGCTTTCTCTATTTTTACAAGAACCCAGATTAGGCCAAGTAGGTATAAATTTACAAGCATCTTAAATGTTTCTACTGAGTACTTCTTTGTTTTCTCATTTTTGAAATTCCTTTTGTGCTGCAAGTGTTGAAAAGTTATTTAAAATACCGTAATGCCTAAGTAATCACCCTACAAGCAAGCTATCAACAGATTTAGAGACAGTTTCAGGAAAAAAAAAAATTATATATGCAAGGTAAGCCTAATTAGTTAAGCTCACAAAAAAATGTAATATCCAATTTTTAGAACCCAATGTGCTCAAGAAAGCATTTGAGCTTTTAAATTAGGAGAACAGCTCTGCACTTAATTAGTCCTCATTTGAGTATGTAATCATTTGATTTGCACAACAGAGGACATTGTGTTCCATCAGCAGGTAATGTTCTTCATTAGACTAGGAACTTCGTGTACAAGGGCAGAAGAAATACTGCTATCTGTGATGCAAAAATCAGAACTACACACTGATTTTATTCTTCAGGTTTTATGGCCACCATTCTGAGATACACATTCATTAATAATAATATAAAACACTTTTGACTAAGTAATCTGCCAATCTCCAGAAATCAACAATTTAGTATGTTTCATTTTTCCTATGGCCCAGTTACAAAACGGATATATATTCATAAAGAAAGCAACTTACTGAAATGTAAGTAATAGTAATGTACTAAAATTCAAACTTCAATCATTTGGATGGTGGCAGAAGTATAGTTAATTAAAAAACAATCATTTCTTCATTGGTGGTGTAAAGTAGTATCAGCATAGATTGTGGAGAAAGTCATAAGGATACGCTTTATTTAAGATGTTTGAAACTAAACACTATATGCTTGACAAGCTAACGACAGATCATATTTATCTATTCATTAAAGCACCTGAAGCAATTTTTTCTTAAGGCATTTCTCATAAACTTTGATATCTTGTTATTGCCACTCCTTCCCCCAAATCCTAAATACATCCTAAAAAGAAAAGAGAAACTCATTAGCTACAACTCTCTTTGAAAAGGTACTTATGTTTTCGCCTGATACTAAATTTGATTCAAGTTGTTTTGAAACAAGCATATTACTAATGCAAATTTCTTGAGAAATAACCTTTCACTTCCCAATAAATTGGAATTTGTAAAAATTGAGATTACTTGGTAATCAGTAGTTGGAATGCGACATAACACTACAAAATGAATCAGTGGATACTTTGTGAGGACAGATTTCACTTGGGGCCACTATATGGGTAGGAAGCTCGCCTGAGCTATCATTTAAGGAAGGCCCACTGCTATTCTTTGGTAAGTATTCCTCATGCTATGATCTGTACCATGCTGTGTTTGTTGGAAAACTGGCACTACTTTATGAAAGGCTAAACACGGTGTTTTATATATATATACATATATATATATACACACACATATTTTTATATATATTTATATATATATACACACACACATATTTATATATATATATATAAATATATATAAAATATATTTTTTCCTCCTACAGGGCAAGTTAAACAAATTGTAGGAGTTATTACATTAAATATGCTCTAAATGACAATAGGCAGATCTCAAAATGCAGCCTTGATTTTTCATGATTCTTAATGATTGCATCAGAGACCTATGAGATTATAGAGATAATTATCCTTAGTTTGGGAGTATATCTGAGTTGAGCAATGCCTATCAAAGTTAAATACACATACTTGCAAAATGTCATATGTACAGTACTTAGATCCTACCCCAAATCATGTCATTGGAGACATTTTAATAAAATTCTCTTTCATTGGATGGCCAGTAACTAAGGACAGTTAGTATTTAAAGATGCACAGAATTTTTCATTATCTGCCTAGCTATATCTGGAGAAAGTTTGCCTAATCCTACAAGCCTTGTTATATAGCTCTTGAAAACACCCACTGGTAAACATGGTATGGTATTATAGCAAAGTCATAAAACACACATTTACAGTGTATGTAAAATCAACTAGCGGTCCTTGGCACACATGCTTGCATAAACAAGTAACACCCTGGCCTGAGTGAGTGGACCTGCACCCTCCACTCACAGTGAGTTTCAGTTCCTCAGTGACCGTCACTGGATAAGCTTTTACTTATGCTGAGAGTGTCTCCAGTACTTCAAGGTATATGTATGTTTTTAGTATAAAATGGGCCCTAAAGCAAGCCAGTTGCTCTACTTGATACTTAAGAAGCAAAAAACTATTCCAGTGCCAGAGGTAAAAGCTGCCACACGGTATTTTTGAGACATACTACATCAGTTTTTAAAGTATGCATAAATTTGGCTATATATACTGTATTTTTTATTTAAGAGAATTTTATAAGGGACATTTTGGCTACACGTGACTCTTCATGTAACCAGGCAAACTCCAGAATTCAACTCTTGCATCAAAGGCAACACAACTGCTTAGCTGTTTTGACAGAATAACAGTTAAATATAAAATCGTTTTTCACCTAATCATTTTGGACTTAAATAAAACACAACTAACAGCAAAAACCACTACAACATTGATTTAATTTGTTGAGGGTGGAGGCAAAAAGCAAGAAAACAGTTTTACCCATTGGGAAATTGCCTGAAGATTAATGGTCTTAAGCCTAACCAACAGTGGGAGAAATTTAATTCCCAAAGCTTCATCTACTCTGCTCATTAGGAATAATCAGATATTAACAGAAGGCATCCATTACATTTGCCTTAACAAGAATGGTGCACATTTATAAAGAGACTTGAAAACAGCAAAAAGGATACTATCCAAGAATTATAACAAAAATATTATTCTAGAAGAGTTTGGTAAGTTTAAAAGCTCAGCCAAAAACTAATTAGTAGTAAATGCATTTGTCCAGAACATTAATTTAGTGAAGAAAAATGTATTTGTGTGATCCCAGAGATTAGAAATCATCATGATCTTCTTTTAGAAGTATGTTTTATTATCTTAACCTTTTACAATTGAAAACTAGCTCTAAAAAAGAACCATTAGTATGTCAGTTTGGCATTTCTTTTTATTTAGTCTGAAAGTCTCCCCTTTAAGAAAGGCAACATTCTTCCTCCTATCAAGGCACCTTTCTCATAATTATAAGTGCGCTTAGTCCAAAGAGAGAGGCAGTTTCTCCAGAAAAAGCTGATCATCAGTATACAAGATACAGTATTTTCTTACAGATCCTCTGACATGAGAACATGACAATATTAACCAAATAAACTTAATGCAAGGAAATAATATTCTAACTCAAAGCAAATTGCTTCTTGTTTAATCTCATTTTTTCTTATTCTGTATCAGACAAACTCTATTCTTAAAGCTCAGAACAGATTGGGAATACAAGTCAAAACCAGACCCTAGTTAAAGAAAATGGGACGCCGAGAACAGTGGTTTAACAAAAGCAAACTCAACAACACAGTTTAAATTAACTGGGAAATTTTTAATTAGTAAGCATCAAATGCACTTTACATGGATAACTGCAATACTGAAACTGTGACAGTTTAAATATTTTTCTCGGGAAACGTGGAGATCCAACTCTGAGCATTAATGTGGCCAGTCGTGGTCACTACAGTGTAGTTAATGCTGAGACCTAAACAGGTGTTCACATTTCATGTCTACAATCAGGTAGACTGTGAACCACTTGTACTGCTGAATTTTAGCCAAAATTCCATGAGATAATTCAAAGAAATGTCAAATTTTCGAAGTGCAAACTCATGAAACTCTACACCGGGATCACTTTTTTGCTTCAATTGCATCTGGCTTGAGAATACAGTTTTTCTTTCCTAATTTCTTGGAAAAATATTTTTCCAGTAAGTCTTGTATCTTCATGTACTATGGGCTGTTTTTAAGAAAGACTATCAACTCTGTGGTTAGTTTCCCACAGTTGATAAAAATCTATCAAAAACATTATAATATATAATTAGAAAGGAAAAAAGTTGTTTTTCTAAGGCTGCAGGAACAGGATTTTTTGTATATCTTATTTGTATAAGCACAAACACTTAAACTTAGTCATACTGCAGGTAAATCCAATACAGTATTCAAAAGTTCTATAAAAATGAACAAAAGATGCACGTTTACTTCCACTGCTCCAATAGGCAAACGTTAGATCTGCATGAGAGTTGCACTGTAGCAGTTTGCTGGTCCAATTTAAGAGTTCAGTCCTTTTTTGTTATTTGGCCCAATGATGTCCACATCCCAGATAAATTCAGTTCAAAAAACAGAAATGAGGGCAAAGACTCCGTATAACAAAGCACAAGGGTATGCTACTAGAAGTTGCTGTCCTTCCATGGCTAGTGCAGAAATAAAAATTTTGGAAGCAGAGAAACTACACCATCCAATAATTCCAGCAGTGAGAATGATTCCTACCATTCCTCTGTAACAGGGGGAGGGGAGAGAAAAAGCAGGAGGTCAGTAGATGAGATTAGTTATGTAAGAATGCTACCATAATCAATTCTACAAAAAGCATTTAAAAACCCACATGGAGACATCTGCAGAAATAATCAATTTTTTTTTCAAATGCTGAAATGTACCTCACAGTGAATTCAACGATGCTGAATTATTTCATGTGATAAAAAGCTCATTTGTAACAATTTTGCTCCTTTTAGCACATAATTTCTCAACTTGGCAGTACTGATACTTGGGCTGGATGGGCTGTTCTGTCCATTGTTAAGTCATAAGATATCAGTAGCATCCTTGCCTTCCTCACTTTTGACAATCAAAATTGTCTCCAGACATTGACAAATGTCTCCTGGGAGCAAAACTGTGCCTGGTTGGAAAACACTGCCTTAGTAGAAAATAGTCTATAAAATTCAAATATATCAGTCTTAACAAATGAGAAGATGAAGCAGTTTCCACACTGAAAATCTGGAGCATTTTTATCCAAAGCAGGAACACTGTGAAGCCATCATCTTGAAAAATCTCCAGCATGAAAGAGTTGATAAATGCTCTTCTGAAACCTCTGTTTTCACTCTTTAAGTGCAACAAAGCTCAATCATTGGTCGTGTCCAGCACCAGCCACAGGGAGGACCCTGAACTGTTGAGACAGCTTCTGTCTACTGGCCAGCAGGAGCAACTTTATTAGCAGTAACTTACACCCTTCTTTTTTAACCTCCCATCAAATATTATTTAAAAATTACACATTTAGGGCTGTTTAAAAGTACAAGTGAAAACTACTAGTAGGCTAGTAACAGTCTCTTGCCATAAAAAGGTGTTCTGCTTTCAGTTAAAAGGCTGCCAAATAGAGAGTCTGTGTTTATTACTCGCTGACTTAGCATATGCCTGACATCTTTAAGAAATCAGATATAGCCTTAAAAATATCAGAGAGAAGTTAATTATCATTTCAACAACTTGACCTTTTCCATGCAATATTTAAGTTAACAATCTCCACTGGTCCAATCCGGTTACAGACACTGGTAAGTACACACAAAACTAGTGAAATTCTTTCTCATAGGTAAAAGCAGAAATGGTATAAAAGATTTTTTAATTTACTCTCATTTCCATTATTCATTACTGAAAAGTATGTAGCCCAGACTTCACTTACAAGAAGCACTATCTAGTATGTTTGCTGAATCAGTGATACATCTCAAACTGATGTGAGGTAAATCTTGTTACACAGAATTCGTCAATCAACCCCCAAAATAAAGACCAGTACTTACTGCAAAGAAAATATCACTGCAAAGCTGGAAAGTAGGATCATGGGGAGAAGACAATATCCAAGGACACTTGCCACACAACCAAAGGAAACACCAGTCATACTCATTAAGTTTAGTAAACAAAACATTCCTAGGCATCCAATTGCACTGATCCCATATACATAGCCAAACTGGATTTTGCCAGCCTACAGGGAAAGGAAAGATTACAGGTTAAAGAGCAAAAGTCATTTTTGGCCTCTTTCACCTAAAATGATACATGTAGAAGATATTCAGTCTGTGAGCAACAAAATCCACAGAGGTGTCTACTTCTTACGCAGAGAAGTAAAACAGTGAGCAAACTGAGTTTTACATCTTTCTTAAGAGATGTAAAGAATCCACCTCTCAGGGGAAGGGTACAGCCCAAGTGGCAGAGCACATGCTTAGCATGCACTGCGTCCTGGGTTCAACCTCCAGCACTGCCATTAAATAAATAAATAAACAAACAAAACAAACAAACAAACCTAATGATCTCCTCCAAAAAATAAATTTAATTTAATTTAAAAAAATAAAAATAAAGGATCCACCTCTCAATCAATACACAGATACTTGGTTTCTCCTTTTCTAGTTACCATCTGAGGTTGGCATAGAACTCAACAAATAATGACATAAAATCATGGTACGATCACCTAAAGCAGAAGATTTCTAAAAAGAAATCAGGCTGATTTTAGGCAAATAAACTACAGAGACAGGATGGAAAGTCATTCAGATGTCTGGACAATAGTATCACTTGAAAGCACCCAACTCCACCAAATCACCCTAAAGCAATTTATTCTCATTGACAGATGTGGCCATAATGTTCCTAACAGCAGAAATAATGTCATCATTTACTATAAATGGGTGTTACAGGAGTTAGGAGAAAGGAAGCAGGATAAGCAGGAAGCCACGGTCTTATGGGGAGGGAAGGAGAAAAGTGATGAACAACTAGGCATGAGATGAATAAATGGAAGATTTTTTTTTCTTTCATTATTTTCCCAAACTGTTGGTTGATTTATACAGCCCTTTGAAAAACAAACAAAACAAAACAGACAAAACTTTAAAAGTTCTGCTTCTGTAAAAGACATCACTGAACAGTCTTCGGACAGTCAAGGTTAGCTCAATTGGAGTTACAACACTCTTAGTCAAGCTACCTGAACAAACGCTGCATTCGGGTCACACTAGCACTAAAATCAGTCCACAAAAAGTTCCTGGTTTGTCAGATGTTTGACATATAAAAGTTAATTGCAAGAATGCCTCTATGATTACGTTAAATGGAAAAATCCTTGGGATTTTTGTTAGAATCAGTATTTATTTGCAAACACTTGATTGAAACTGTTGAAGTTTAAAAAGGCTCAGATGAGTTCACTGACAAATTCAATCATGTAGTAATAATAAAACCTTACACTTGTACAGGGCTTTAAACTTCTCAAAGTGCTCTCACATAACCTGCCTTGCTTACCCTCCAAAGCAATCTTCTTAGGTGGGAAGCACAGGATTATCCATCAGAGGGAGCTGAAGGATTAAATGACTTGCTAAAAGACACAGTAGGAGCACTGAATTTATGCCCAGCTTTTCTGACTAAAAATCCCATCTTCAACCTATTATATCACTTATCTGTTCTAATTCAGAGATATAGGATGAAATAAAACAAAACAAACATTAGCAATTATCTTTACAACTTTTCATTTTCAACATGCTTTAACATCCTTAGGGAGATAGGAAAGGGACTAAAACCCGTTGTCTTTTAATGTTTCAATTCATTATACGTTAAACCAGCACTGCTACAAAAAAACACACTACCCAAGGACTAGAGATTTAAAAAAAAGCAATAAATATATAAATATAATATAAATATAATATATAACTATAATATAAATAATTTAAATTTTGTCAGTTTCTGAAAAGGAATTTTGTTGAGACTAAAGCCACACATGTTATTTATTTATTAATATTGATTCCCTAATAATTGGACCACTTATTAGAACAAGAAATGATTTCTAAATATACAGTATTTATTATCAATGGAGAAGTGATGATTAGGTATAAATTCAAGCAACTCAATACTATTCAAGACACATCAAAGACTTGGTGTGTACGTAGAGTTTCTGTAATGGCTCTTGGTGGAACATTTAAAGACCGTTCTTTGCCTCACACTGAGAGCTAAAAATCTTACCAGTAACAATGTGGCTCCAAAGGCAAGGCAAAAAACCATTGGTCCTGCCAAATCAGTCTCGTTCATGATGCTGCCATCTGCTACTTTTAACGGGTGTAACACTGTGAGTGTTTTTTGCCAGATGTGGTCAAAATTGATACCTAATTCTACAGAAAAAGAAAACAAGGAAGTCAATGAGGATTTGTGAGATACACCTTTAGTTTACTAGAATCCATGTTAGAACAAGAGAAAAAGTGAAATAGCATCAAAAGAGGATCTAGCAAAATCAGATGAAATTATTTTGGTGAGCCCTCACTATCAGTCTTAGTACTGATTATGGTGCTTATTCCACAAATACCCAATCTCTGGTCTGGTGTTAGAAAAGGATACGGATATGATGAAAAAGACACTCCGAGCTGTGACTGCACAGCAAAGACTACAGTCAGGGGTAGCAGTACAGGGCTCTGTACCTGGGGCTTCAGGAACACCTGGAAGCCCCATGAAAACGTACACAAAACTACGTCTCTAGGCGTATGTGTGAATTTTGCTGAGGATAACATGCATAGCATTCACTAGACTTCCAAAGGGTATCAGATCCAAAAGAAAAAAGAAAAAATGTTTAGAACTACTACTTTTTGGGTTTTGGGATACAATTTGAAAAACACCATTATTTTTTATTGATATCACTAGTTCTGGCAGCTTACTTCTGTGTAGAATAATTAATACCATGCTATTTATTTCCTCTCATTTCTTCCACTGGTAGAATTTCATCAAGAATCTGAAGTAAAAGTTACTCTGCTCACATACTGACATACTTTATTATCACTTTACAAAGATCTATTAAAAATCTGGACCCCTTTGGCTCAATGTGGTTTCCTACATACTCTTCAAAATGAGTTACTTAGTAGAAAACCTTTTTCTTCAACATTATTCTTTTAAAGAAAAGGGTAACTTCTCCAAATTAAGATTCATTTTCACTGACCAGCTGGATACCACAGAGTACTATCAAGCGTTGCAACCAACCCTACCTTCTAATAAAGGTGGCTCGTCCTCAAAGTTGTTTCCATAGAATGGCTGAGATGTAGTCGGAGTATACGCCTGAGTTGGCTGGAAAATCTGCCCAGTGTATGGCTGCTGTGGCTGCATCATGTCTGGAGGGACAAATCGGCCTTGGTGCGAGTAGTCATAGCCAGCATACTGTCTGTAAATCAAAGTAAGTTACATTTCTCAGAGTCATGTCAACGCCCCAAACTGATATGACAGGCAGAAAATGTCAGTCACGCAATTCCCAGGATATCTACTTTGCCAGTTTTATAAATGTGGTTGAAATGGTTACTAAGATCAAGCTGATTATCTACAATAAGTTGTCTGTGTTTTATAGAGAATCTTCCCGGATGATGCCAACACTCACTTATACAGCACTTAAGCATTTTACAAACTGTTAAGCTTTTAAACATCAGGGAGTCAACTTATGAAGACAGAAAACATTTTTCTGTTTTTCCCCATTTAGTGAGCATACATAAAGACAGCTATGAAATAAGTCATGCCCAAGACTATGAATAAAAACTTAGGATGACAGACTTTGTACTGTTATGTGAAAGCTTTCTGAATATACCAAAACATTATTAGCACACGTTGCATTTGAACAGTACTTTTAATTTTTCAAAGTAGTTGTACACCTATTGTCTTACTTGCTATGTCCTATAGGAAATCCTGAACTTTAAAGGGAGACTATTTTAGTAATGAAAACAACAGGGAACGGAAGAATACTGGACCAGTATATTTTAAAGACCTGTTTCATTATGTTCTGGAAAAATATGACTTACCTATCAATGGGATTAATCTAATTACATAGTAAGAAATAAAGAAGTAAATTAATTATTTTAAAGTAAGATACTTTAAAAAGGAGAGCTGAAAAGCCTTAGAGATCCTTTAGCCTAATTATCTTCTAAAAATTTACAGACTCCTTTTGATAAATATAAAAATCTAACGACCTCATTACTATTATTTGAGGTTTTAAAATTAAATCTAATTTTTAAATTAACTGAACATCTTGATTAAAAGCAAATCAAAGGCCAAGTTTCAACTACAAGCAGCCCTTTGGAAATTCCTATGGGATTCTCATGGCTTGCCACACTAGTCCAGTATATGCTTAAAAAAATACTAAGTACTTACCTGGCTATAAAATATAAAATTCACTGCAGCATTATTTTAGAAGCAAAAAATAGAAAACAAAACAATATAAATAGCTATCAATAAATATACTGTGATATGAGCATAGATTACTGTGCACCTATTAAAAGGAATGAGGCAGTTTTGTAGGCACTGGTAAGAAATGGCAATCAAGACATATTCAATGGTGAAGAAAAAACTAGTATCAGAATAGCATAAACCATACGCACTCATTGTGACTGTGCTTTTTGGAATATATATCCATGTCTATGTGTATGTGTATTATATGTATACTTAATTATGTAAGCAAAGGGATCTGGAAACAGGAGAAGCAGAAGGCTTAATTTTCAGGTATAAACTTTTGTACCTGTAAAAATGCTGTACATTTTTTATTCATCGAAATTAACTCTAAACTGTTATATGCAATATATAGATATATAATAACCACTGAAAATTTCTAAGAACATAAATAATAATCTTTTGAATGATGTGAAGCAGTGTTATAAGTATTTAATGTGAATTATCTCATATCAGTCTCACTACAACTCTAGGAGGTTAATTTCATCATCCTCTCCATTATAAAGATGTGGAAACTGAAATTTGAGTTAAAATGATCTGTCATGGGGGTGCCACAATTCAAAACTAGACTTTTTGATTCACGGGGTCAACTCTTATAACAAACGTAATAAAAATCACCCTCAACTCCTCCCTGACAGAGACAGTCATACATCTTTTTCTGTATATGCATTTCCACAGTCATTTTGGTATGCAAATATCTTGATTTCTATTTATTTACATACACACACACACACACACACTCACTCACTCTATCCCCACAGGGCTGGGTGGTTGGACTAGGACAAGAATCACATTTTCTGATTTAGTACAATATGCTATTGTGTGGATCTGTTAGGATGTATCATTAATCCACCTTGGAGTTTATGAAACAGCTAGAAAAGCTCCATATAACCTGCATAAACAGACTGTACTTTATTCTCTCTAGAGACAGAGAGAGCGAGAATATGAATATGAATGTGTATGCAAAAGAAAAAACAAAAAGAATGACACACACTAGTGGTTCTCAAACTGTTCAGTCTTAGGACTTATTATACTCTTAAAATTAAGAGCTCCTAATTTATGTGGGTTTTATCTATCAATATTTATCATTTTAGAAATAAAAACAGAGAAATGTTTAAAAGACTTATTCACTCAAAGTAACAATAAATCTGTTATGTTAGCATAAACATTTTTTATGAAAAAGTTATTTTTAAAAATTACTGAGAAAAGTGATATTATATATTTCTGGCAATCTCATTTATGTCCGGTTTAATATAAGACTGCTAGAAATTCTTATATATGCTTCCACATTCTATCTGTTGTGATACGCTGTTTTAGTTGAAGTATTTGAAGAAAACCTAGTATTGCAGAAAATCTAGTATTTTCCATTGTAGATGGAAAATAGAGTATTTTAATCACCTTTACAGATTATCAAGAATATTCTTTCTGATACATCAAAACTCAAAGCAAAGTGCTAATTTTTTAAACTTAAGTTGCAAGGTAGAAACTGAAACAATATTAACGAACTTTCAGTATCTGTCATGTTAGGATAAACTCATGTCTTGTTCTTCAACTGGATCTTCTCTTTACTCATGTATGATTTTGTAACACCATGCATTCGCCATTTAGAAAATACTTGTATGAGTTATGCAGATGTTCCAAATATTGACACACCTAATATAAAAAATATATATAAATATTCTAAAAATCACATTTATTAAAATCACCACTGATCACAAAGCTGGTTAATTATTGAGAAGGTAAGAAGTTCACAGAGATGGATACAAGTTTTCCAAAATCCTCATTTTTGTCTGAAAACTCTGATTATTGGCCACACATACTGTCAATTATTTTCCCTGAAGTAACAGATCACTGCATTCATTTTTGAGAAAATTCTCAAGTCTGAATAATCACTGTTTGTCTGCCAGTTGTTCCTTCCAATAAAAATGGTATCTTCTGTGAAAAAGCAGCTGATACAGCTTGAGACTCAAATTGCATAGGGGCTTTTCCTAGAGGTAATCATTGTATTTCAGTATGAAGTAGAAGTGCTTTGAGACTGTTTCCCATTTTGTCATATAGCATATTCAAAAAATGTGTGTCATCAGGGTCAGGATTTAATAGAACAATTCCGACAGCTTCAAGAGCATCCTTAAGTGAACATGGTTCCCCCCATGCCCTAACAAGTGTGTGATGGAGAATACAATGATTACTAGAACAATTAATGCCACTGTATTGATTCATAGTTGGGTATCAGAAGTTTTACCAATCGTTGCTTTTGCAGCATCAGTGCAAATGCCAACACACCTAAAAAGGTATGTAATGCCTTAGTACTGTTACAAAAATAGTTTTGACTTTAAAGCCTCTCTGAAAGGTCTCAAGGACCCTCTGGGGTCCGAAGACCATACTTTACATAAATTTCATGTAAGGAAAAGAAATACTGCAAGCAAATAAGAGCTTCAAAGGTGGCACAATCATCTCTTCTTCACTATGCAAGGTGATTAAACACAATACTGTGGAATTTTACAATTTTCCTTTTCTGGCAGGATCAGCTCAGGAAAATCCCTGAATCACTCCTGCTGGTTTTAAACTAAAATACAGTATGGTAGACATGACCTTTAGAGACTAAATCAATCCTTTAACAGCAAGAAAAGCTGCACATGGAAACCAATACTCTCATAAGCGCTTAGTATCAACAACAAAGCCTCTTAATATAATGGGTTGTCTACTTAAGTTCACCAAGCTCCTTAGATATTCCAAAAAGATAGTTATCTGAAGATGGAAGAAAAAAAAAACAGCTTCCAATATTTTAAAAAATATGTAATTGGCATTACTATATATTTTAAAGGCATATCTAGAATATAATGTGGGACCTGCCCAATATGGCATTCATATAACTCCACAGATTGAGGTCAAAGGGCCTTTTACTTTTTGCTTTTTTTTTTTGTTATAAGAATGTATGAATGATACTTGTGAAGTATCCACAGAGGAAACTATGCAAAATGTTAAAGCTGACTTCACAGGGCAAATGCAGAACTATGGACTAATAATAACTCAAATCAAACTTGAAGACAGTCCAAGTCAGATGCTCTCTGAACCTAGATTTTCAACAATAGAGATACAAGTTACAAGGTGATCTTTGTTACCAAGTTGGCATAACAAATAAAATATTATTTGATAAGCTGAGATGGACATAAAAATGTCATAGGGTTGCAGAGCCAACTGAAGGTACATATAGAAGTAGAAGAGTTCAATTTGTTTTTATAAAGTTCAGAAACCCAGTTTTTACTGCTCACACTTAGGCTTGTTTTCCTATGCATCATCTATTAGCTCATACCCGTTAACTGGCATTACCGTTTATATGAGCACCTGGAATAAAATGCGTTCTTTACTAGTACTGAAGCAATGCTCACTGGTACTTGACTTGGTTGGGATGGAATAGTCATAATAGTTGGCAACAGAGTATCTAAACTACTTCTCAGTGGAAAACTGAAGTGAGATGATAAGTGGAAAGAAAGATAAGTCACACCTTTAGCAGATGGGAACATGGACAGAAAGAAGCACGGGAAAGAAAGGCAAAGATATTTGAACTCAGGAGGCTGCAATTTAAATGGAATAGTTCTGCTGAATCCAAACATCAGTATTATTTGGTTAAAAACAGGCCTGCATACACCGACAGGTTTTCCCAAGCCCAGCTGCAGCACGTAGGCCAATCTTAACATTCAGATGGCTCTCTCAAATACCCAAAAATACACATTTAGGTAAATAAAATGGAAATTTCTCAACATGATTTTTCCAATTCTGCCCAATTAATTGATCAAAAGAGAGAAATCCTCAATGGCATGTAATTGAGAATTTGACATTAAGAAAAAAAGTGATTCACAGGTAGGATTATTTATATGCTCACTCTCATTAACATGTTAAGTTTTGGGTGGGGGAAAAGCTTTAGAATATATCAAATTAAGCAGATTCAAGGGGTCTACAGGTTGTAAAAAGTATAGCCTATATGAGACAAACCACACTGCTCAGGTGAATTTAATTTTTACTTTTTTTAAATTCTTGGGCACTTTCATTCAGATTTATTATTTAAATATGTTCTAATCCTAATGTTTCTCTCTGACTGGATACACATCCCTTCCATGCCCTCATCCTGGGGTAGTCTTCCTGAGGTTTTTAATTCAGGGTCCACACACGCACATCAGATAACACATAAACTGTCTGGACATTATATGCACATTAATGTGGGTGTTTGACTGTATGCATATATTTCTCAGAAATGGGCCCACCCTTTTCATAAGGTTCTCAAAGGGGTTAAGTAACCCTAGTATAGGAGACTCCTTCACTAGACAGGAGGCTGATTAACTGTAAGGTCCTAAGAAACAAAGAATATGATGTCCTAGGAAAAAACTGGTAAAAAACCTTCACTTTTTTGCCACAAACACCAGGGACTATAAAAGTACAGGTTTTGGTTTTTGTTTTTTTTAACAGTTCAGGGCTGAAAAGTTTGAAGTCCCTCCGCTTCAGTCTGCAACTGGTAACTTGCATGTACTGACTGACCATAAAGTTTTGGTGTGAGGAGTAGTAAAAAATAATCAGCTGCTATATGATAACCACCTGATGATTCATAGTAGGGAGCTAACACTATTCAATAGTGTCACTCATCACTCACAGTTAACAGATAATAAGGTCTGAAAGATGGACTTACTTATTTAACTACTAAACAAGTCATCCAAAGGTTTTCATTTTTAATTAGTCCTGTGGAGTAAATAGCCTATCTTCTAAGTACTTAAAGCTCCTATCCATATCTTAAATGATATACAAACCCTGTCACTAGGAAAACATTCTTCAACAATCTACCTTTCCACTCAGGCACACCTGAAAATTATGCAGAATAATTTATTATGCAGAATTATGCAGAATAAATAGTGCAATCCCTTCCAACTCAAACGATGTCACAGAAGTCCCCAGAGGCAGATTATGGGGGCGGGAGGGAACCACAATCCTGATAAGGGACACGTTCACACATGCAGTCTTGGGCAGAACCAAACATCCTGGGTACATGCTTCCACTGCAGTGTTGCTTAAATAAACGGCCAAAGTTGAAAAGTTACTTGCTATAGGGTCCTCCACTTCCTCCATAATCATAGGACTGCTGTGACTGGTCATCGATGCTGTAACTTGTCTGGTAGAAATCCGTGTTTAAGTTGTCAAAGCCTGCCATGGCAAATGATCTGCAATAGAAAAGAAACGGCAAAGACTGCTTATGGCCAAGGTCCTCTTGAATTCGATCCTGATACTTTGCTGAAGCAGATATCCCCATAAGGCAGCAAATAATTCTTCTAGCGTTTTGGGAAGCAGTATTTGGAGGGTGGGTTGCGGGGTGAAGGAAATGTCCAGTCCCTAAGTCAAGGCCTGGGAAGACACCTCCATCTCAAGGAGCTGATACGCCCTGGGTGAGGGGCAGGGACGTGGGAGGAGTGGCTCCAAGCGGTCTAAAATATCAACAACGATGACTCCTCACCTCGGGATACGGCTTTACAGCTGACAACGCCACTGCCTCCTTGCACAACAAAGTCTGGGCCTGCCAGGAAGGCGCGGACTCCAGGGAGGCCGCGCCTGAGCTGCAGGGGCCGCGTCACAGCAAGGCCTGAAAGGGAGCGAGGGTCTGAGCGAAAGGACCGGGGCGCGGCGCCGAGCAACAAGCCGCGCGGCCGGGTGCGGGAAGAAGCCGAACAGCGCGCCACGGAACTAGACACTCACCAAACGCGGAGGCGGCGGCGGCGGCAGGAGGTCCAGCAGCCTCCAATAATCCCCCAAAGCAGCTTAGGACCCGGTACTGGGCCCGTTGCTACGTGTCAGAAGGCCAAAGAACTGCTTCCGGGGCACATCAGCTCGCGCAGGCGTGTTAGCAGGTTTTGCGCTCTGGTTGGACAACGAAGGAGGAGGTGGGGGGGAGGACGCTATAGGGAGCATGCGCGGTATCGACCAACTGGTCCTGCGGCGGGCCAATGGGAAGAGGGAAAAACTTCCGGCAGCCTCGTTAGCGGTGGAGGCAAAAAGCGCAGGCGCAGCAATTGTTAGTTACTGTTTGGGAGGGAGCTCAGCAGACAGAGTGCCTGGAGGAAAGCGTGCATCGCTGAGCCTCTCTGCTGTCTGTGAGCTACAAACCTCGATGTCTCTGGACTTACTGTGATTCAGGCGCTGTGCTATAGTCTATGTGTATTATTTAATCCTTACAATTTAAAGAGATGGTTACTCTGTCGTTCTTTTATAGGTGGGGCTGTTAAATGTTCGTTTTACAACATTGAGTGCAGGGTTGCGTGATAACTCTGTGCTAGCGCTTTAGATGCTGGCGATACTAAGGTGAAAATAAGCCAGATGGTACTGCTCACCTGAAGTTGGGGGAGGGGTAATAAAACACATATAAATACATATAAAATCGTTACTAATACTAAGCACTCCATAGTTCTTTGAAAGGTGTAGCATTCATCTGGGTAGACGAATCTGAAAAGCCACTAAGAAAAGGTGATGATCTAAAGGGTGAATAAGAGTTACTTAGGGAAAAGTGGGAAACAGGAAAAGGGAAGAGGAGGGCGGGGGAAGAAAAGAGCGTGACTATTTCAGGCAGAGAGAACATCCTATGCAATGTCTAGGATTAAGGAAAACATGGTGTAGGAAAGGCGTAAATCAGGGTTTCTCAGCCTCTGCACTTATAACATTTTGGTCCAAATGATTATTATGGGGGGGGTGCCCTGTACACTTAGGATGTTTAGAGCATCCCTGACATCCACCTGCTAGATGCCAGCAGCACCGCCCCTTCTCCCCTCTCCCACCCAACTCCTGTGACAACTAAAAATGTCTCCAGACATTGCAAAATGTCTCTTGGACAGCATCATAATTTGGAACTCACTGGTCTAAATGAAGTCAGGGTGACTGGAGCAGCCAGTGAAGGGAGCCACATAGGCAAGGACAACAGAAGAGGGCTAGGAAGTAGAGTGTCTTGTGGGATTCCGTTGTGTTGGTTCTAAGAAAAGGGAAGCCACTGAAGGTAATGAATTGATAAGTGGCATGATTATATTGTTACCTTTTTAAAGAAGATAGCTCTGGCCTCTGTGTTAAATCACTTTCTCATAGTGGAGGAATCCTAACTACCCTAACCCTAATGCCATGAGCAGAACTGTCTTCAAAGTTTATAGTATTAAAATTTACACTGTGAGCCCTTGCATTACATGCTGGGGCCAAAATCTCATGGTCTTCATAAAAGAAGCCAGGCCGTTGCTCTGGGACCAGTTTGCAAAGGGATAATAAAAGTTCACTGATTAAAACTTGTCTCAGCACACAAATACACACACACCCCAACATGAAACAAACAAGTAAAAATAAAGTAAACAAATAAAAAGAAACACACTCCCCTCCAAACAAAAATAACAGGACACAACAACAAACCCAAAAACCATGCAGGATGCTCTAAAGAAGAGCAGGCAGCTACCCTGTGAGGTTTTCTACTCCATCAAAGAATGTCTGAAATTGCTCATACAACTGTCTAATTTACCACCTCTTACCAATAATGTTAGAGTTTGTTGATGTAGGTACCATCTGCAGAATTCTAGGTAGAGTAACTCTATGTCCTGATTTGCTAAAGACAACCCGATTGTCCCATTTTATGCCTGGTTTTTTTCCAGCATAATTATTAATTGTGACCCCTTTTCACTCTCAAAAATATTCCAGTTTTGCTGATAAATTATATGGCTGTACTCTCTTTAAGATATATTGTCTAGGAAGCCATTTCTGGTTAACAACAATATACAATTATCTATCACTTAGTGATCTTACAGTGGAAAAAAATTCTAGTCTGTCTTGTTTCCTGTTTCCATTTTTCTCCTGTCCCAGAGAGATATTACTCTCAAATTTGAACTAAATACAAGAATATGAACGTTTAAAATTACCTGCTTAGGAATGAATTGTTAGATAAAAATGTTACTCAAATTCTGCTTCTGTCTGTGAAAGCAATTCCTATACTTACTGATTTTCTTTCCTTTCCAACCCCTGCCCTGATTGAGAAGCCAAGCAAGAAAATTGTTACATGATTAAATCTTCCTTATTGTTTGCTTGACTTTGAAACAAAAGCCAAGGTAGCCTGCAGAAGCCCCTTGGGGATTTTGAGAACATCAGTCAATTTCATGGCTAGTCAGGAAGGCCTTTCTTTTGGGAAACTTTTGTTTTGGGTGCTGCATCCCCACCCTCCCACACAGAGAGCCCATAATAGCCTCCTGAAAAGTATACTAAAGAAAACTGGAGTATTTGGTAAATGTGCTGACCTCTGGTAAAGGCGTTGAGCTGCCTTCCCTCAGAGTGGGAAACCTCAACCAGGTCTAGCGATGATGGAACACAGAGCAGGTTTGGAACAGCTGCCTAGTCCTTCCCTGGCACCTAGTATGTCAATCACTGAACCTGGGACAAAAAAGGGAAGAATATTCCAATCAAGAGCAGTATCTCTTCATTAGTTTGATAGCCATGCAAGTCCACACACTAACACTTTCACTTTTTTCACAAACATACAAGAAACTGCTTTTTTAGGATGGCATTGAAATTGCGCTTCGGTATCTTGGAGCTGCCTTCTTTCCCCTCTGTTTTATGGTAAATATGTCGTGGGGAATTGTGCCAGAAAATTATGGTTTGAACACAGGTACTTTCCCCGACCTTTTAGCTGTGTCCACAAGCACTGGATGAGGTGGGGATTCGGCAGCTATGTGCTTATCATGTCAGGTTCCACAGTGAAACCTGACAGTGATGGAAAAAAAAAAAACAATGTAAGTGCCCAAGATCTGTTTCCACAATCCTTGAATATTAATTGTGCAACCCAGATATGATAATATCCCCCCAGAATATCCTTTATCCTTTGGAAAAGGATTTCCTCATCAAATTCTGCTTCCATTATTTCAATTATTCTACTTTGAACAATATATTACCTTTCTGTGAAGACAGATTTGCCTGTAACAACACTGGATGCTTTTAGGCAGAACTGGTTTTCAAAGGGCAAAGAAATTTAATCCTAATGTTATCATTATTCTTAGAATTTTGACTTCATATTGCAAGTGCTTTTTTTTAAAAAAATCTCTTCAAGATAATTTTTAAAGAAACACTTTAAGTGTTTCCACTGTAGGGCTCACAGATACCCTCTTAAATAGCATTACTAATGTTAGGTGGATGGATATTGTGGTTTGGAATAAGAATTTCAGTGACAGTGCTGTAAGTTCTATATCGCACATACCTTGGGAGATAATGTAAAAAAAACCCAGCATCAGAGGACTGGGCTCTGGTGATGACTAAGCCCCTTGCGCCAAAAGTACACTTGAAAAATGTAACAGTGAATACCTGTATATACTTGCTATGTGCCTGCCACTGCCCTAAGAACTTCGCACTTTTGAACCCAATTACTTTTCCTAATAACCTGATGAGGTAGGTACTCTGTTTTTTCTCAGTAAAACTGAGAACAAACTGGTTAAATAACTTGTAGACCTGAGATTTGAATCCGGACTGTCTAGGTTGTGAGTCCTTGTGCTAAACCAATAGACTGTATTATTATTGTTACATAACGTGAATAGGGGAAAAGGCAATATTTCTAATGAATATACTGCTTTACTTAACATATGGTTATATACATATGTAATATGTTAAATTTGCAGTTAGACTGTTGATAATTATATCTACATCCCCAAATGTAGTACAGATATATATGTTCAAATTGATTAAAAATATGTATATGTATTTTGTAATCTTCTCACTGGGCACATGACAAGTCCCCTAACGTTCAAGTCTACCTGCATCAGTCATGCCGTTTAGTTAATAGTGTGTGATGGTAAAGAGAGCATGTTCTCCAGCCAGACTGCCTGGATTTACATCCTCTACAACTTACTAGCCTTGACTCTTCAGTGAGTTACTCAAGGTCTTTGTGCCTCACCTTTCTGCTGTGGGAGAGCCAGATACTCATTGTATGTGGTTGCCGGGAAGGCTGTATGAGCTAATGTGTGTAAGTACCAACAGCCCAGGACCAAGTGCTCAGTGAATGTTTGCCGTTGTCATCACTGTTGAATCTGAATTAGCCACAGAAGCACTAGGATTTTGTCAGCGACCAGAAAGGACTTTTTAAAAGCTATAATGATTAGGCTTATGAAACTATGTGTTTCTGAGGTCAGTTACGCACATTCATTCTGTTGCTTCCCTACAGATTCTGTATTATTTTATAATTTGCCTTTTGATACTGTGGAGTGTATTAAAAATATGCTTTCTTCGCCTTCTGCCCCAGAGTCTCCAAACTGGCTTTGTCTGCGTTGTAGACTTTAGACTCACAAATACCTTTCGGTGTCAGACGCGACTGGTTTCAGAACAACTCATACATTCATTAGAGCAGTTGTGCTTGAAAATCGCACAGCACTAACCATATTTGATTTTCTTGATGTGTTTCATGTTATTTCAAACACTAAGGAAAATGTGTTCATCTTTCTGCTTTATCTTCCTTTCTCTCTTCTCTTTCTTCAATACATGGAGTTTAATTTACCAGGAAACAGAGCATAAGATGACTAACATTTCCAAAGATGTTTATTTGCAAAGAAAGAAAATGGCAGGGTCCTGGCCAAGGAAAACAATGACCGTAAAAATGTAATATGTAATGTTTCTTAAAGTCATTGAGGGATCAGATTTTATTACACCTTCAATGAGGGAAAAGCCTAGAAATCACTGTATGTGTAATATATTACACTACCTTGGGCAGTGCACTTTTTATATTTTTCTGTTAGGATTCTTCATGACCTTCTCGGTTATAGACAGTTCGAGCTACCATGCTTTTCACTGCAGTTTAACTATTTTCTATTATAAAGAATGTCGTATTAAACTCTATTTTATTATATGACAGTGTTTCCAGGGCTAGATAATGCTGCTCGGGGTGCTTTAAGCCTTTAATTTATAAATAAATTTAAATATAAATCGAAAATATTCTTGTTTTAAGTTTCTACCTTGCCTTTTGGCGTACACGTGCCCAAGCTACAAAATCCTAATTTTTTGTCTTGATCTGATTTTCACTTTAATGTCTTGATAGTAACAGTGTCTCACCTGAGTGTGAGGTAGCCCACTGTGTGCAAGCCAGGTGACCATGTGGGAGAGGCTCCTAGCTAGATGCCCTTGTGAAGTAGCACACACTATTTTAAAACTTTAATCATTATTCTTCCGTTCTTCAATTCTTCCCTAAATGCTGGAGAATGAATGTTCTCTGAGTGTAGAATGTTTACTGTTATGGTTACTGGAGAGTGTTACTATGTCTTAACCATAATGTTTTTCATGCACTTAGATATTACATTTTGCTCTTCAGATTTCTAATTATAACACGAAGTAAACTCTTTTCCTAAAATGAGGATAATTTCATCTTAAAACAATCAGAGGCATGTGAGATCAAACTTAATGATTTTCATTCAATTCTGCAAATTTAGATCTGGAAGTCAAAGACAAACACATTTTTGCCTTTTGATTTTACATTAAACAGTCAAGATAGTTTTGACTCTTCCTCTGCAGCCCTAAATCTGCAGAAATTAATGATAACCACAAATTCCCTGCTGTCTGAGATAATGGGTTTTTCCCTCTGGAGTAAAATATAAACATTTCTTTCTGCTTGCTAAGATTTTATTTTAGAAAGATTAACATTGTTTGAAAGAATAGTTGATTTTAGGTTTATAAATATCATTTCTTAGCTGGACTCTCTCTAAAAGCTCTTCCTGTTAATTCCAAAATTGACTTCTGTACTAAATGTTATATTATATTCCCTTTCCCACTCCCTGGAAATTAAATATCTTAGCTTGACGTTAAAACTTTGAGAGAGCCCTAGGAGATTAGCCTGAATTCACTGAGATATCGCTAAACTGAACAAAAAAAGACTGGTCTTCACAGACAATCAAGACAGCAAGTGCCTCAGAAAATGAGCAAAACACCTCTCGTTTGACTGACTTCCCATGACAAGAATTAAAGAGAATTAATACTGACAGGAACCTTGAGATCATTCATTCCCTACCCTCAGATTTTACAAGTGAGAATCAGAGGCCAGGAGAAGTGAAGAGATGTGTTGTAAGACCTAAATCTCAGCGGGTGCCTTGACGTTTCTGACCTTGATGGGGCTCCAAAAGCCTAGCCATGAGTTCCTCTGCCCTTGCCAGGTGTGCCCTACCCACAAGGAAAGGCTGTGCACCTGGCTGGTTCTACCAGCCACACCAGCTATGCCCCGCCCGGTTTTACCTTCCTACAAGTTGGTAAAATTATTCAAACAAACCAATCATATACCCCTTGGGATCCAGGGATCACCCAAAGTCTGCCACCCAAAGTGAACCCCCTGTGGGTTCACTCTTTCCTGAGCGTAGCATCCACGTGGACCTGCATGGCTTGCAATGTCCTCCCAGGGGCTGTGAGTACAAGTGATTAATAAACCATTGCTATTCTCATCTGTCCACTGTTCAGTGTTATATGTTCCACTAAACCCTCCTTCGCCAACAGAGTGAATAAAAGGTGATCAGAATGAGGGATTTGATCATTTGTGCTAATATGGCTAGTGTCAGATTCATCATTGTATCCTTCTGTGACTTCCAGATAGTAGATGACAATAAAGATGAGATGGTAAATAAGTGAGTAATTATAACTGTCTAATTACAGCACGAGCTCTGTTGGGATAGAGGGCATATTAGATGCACTTTGTGTCCCAGGGCTAGGGCATAGAATAATGCTGTGTTTGTGGTATGTATTCATTTATTTAGCAATTATTTATTGAGAATCCAACGTGTGCCAGTCACTACATGCAACAAACAGACTCTGTGTCTGCCTATCTGTGTTTTAAGCTTGAAAAAGTCCGTCTGCCCTGCAGGTTGGCTGCAAGCTAGCCCTCTTCAGTCATCTGCCTGGAGGAATGCTCCTGTTCCCCAGTGCTTCCAGCTTCATAAAATTACTACTGAGTTTCCATCCAGCCTGGCTTGCCATTCCTTGTTTGTGAACTGGAAGGTCCAGGCCAGGAAGAGGCTCTCATTTGCAGACCTGCTTCTTGGGAGAAACTTCATAGTAGCCTATCAATGGCTGTCAATGATAATGACCCCCCTAACTGAGAAGTCTTTATCTTTATCTCCAAGATCCCATATTCCTGAGAATTAGTGCACATGGGATCAGGCACTGAGGGATAGCATATCTTGGGAATCTTTTTTTTTTTTAAATAGGTCAAGGTGGATCCATGCCAAAGGGAATCCACAGAAGCACTTAATCTAATCTGTTGTCAGTTTATGTTCTTAAATTCTTCTGTCGTATTCACAAAGACGGTTATCCCCTGCTCTGGTTATCTATTGCTTTTTAAAAACCCACCTTAACCACAATGTTCATAGCAGCATTACTAACAATTGCCAAGGCATGGAAACAACCTAAGTGTCCATCAATAGCTGAATGGATAGAGAAGATGTGTGTATATGTGTACAATGGACTACTACTCTGTCATAAAAATAATGGAATTTTGTCATTTGCAGCAACATGGATGGACTTGGAGGGCTAATTGCAATAAGTCAGAGAAAGACAAGTACTGTATGTTAACACACATATGAAATTTTAAAAATACAACAAACTAGTGAATATAACAAAAAAAAGAAGCAGATTCACAAATATAGAGAACAAACTAGTCGGTGGTTACCAGTGAGGGGGAGGAGATGTGGGGAGGGACAATATAGGGGTTATTAATGGATTATATGAAATCGCATGTGTACAACTTTTGAAAAATATAAAGCGCTATAAAATTTAAAGAATCTTTTATTCAATAAAATTTTTTTAAAACTTGGTGGCTTAAAACAGTAATACTCGCATTAATTTTCTTCCCAAATCTGTAATTTGGGCAGGGCTCGGCAAGGATGGCTCATCTCTGCCCCACATGGCTCCAGCTGGGGGGCTCAAAGGCTGCTCATTGGAATCAGCTGAGAGCTCACTCATTCGCGTGTCCGACTGCTGGTGATCGCTGTAGGTTAGGAGCTTAGCGGGTGCTGTCAACCAGCACACCTAGATGAGGTCTTTGCATATGGCAATAGGCTCCCTCAGAACACAGTGGCTGGACTCTGGGAAGAGCATCCTGAGAGACAGCACCAGTCAGAAGCTGTTTATCAATCACCATTTCTACACCATCCTCGGCAGCCACAGAGCGTCACTTCTGATGCGTTCTATTGGCTAGAAGCAAGTCAGGACAGTTGGTCCATTTTCAAAGAAAAGGAAATTAGACTCCAACTTTTGATAGAAGACTGTCAAAGACTTTTTGTATGTTTTAAAACTACCAGTCCCCAATGGCATCCAAATGGGAAAAAGGATAGCATATGTTTTCTGTTATAATCAGAGAGACAGGTGCATATGAGTATCAATGAAGAAATGAAGATGTGAAAGATGATGAAAGAATCCTACGTATTAGATCTTGACATGTGAGACTGCTTCAAGACTGGATATGTTGGTTGGTGTCTTGTGGTTCCGTAGACATGGCTTATTATATGCATTTAACAATGTTATTCAATTACTAATGAAGTATTTTGTTTATATAACATTATGCCTCAGAAAAACGTGGTCTCTAAATCAAATACATTATTCATAGAATAAAACACATTTGGATAACTATTCTTTAGAGCTCTTTCTCTACACATAATGATCTACGACATTTGCTATTTATCCCGATGCAAACAAGGACGACTCGTTTTGGTTTTTAGAACGTCACCTCACTAGAATGTTCATGCCGTGCTCATTTTGCCCCCTAGTGGCCTCTGATGTTCTCCTTCTATATTTACATTTAATTTTCACATCTTTAGGAATGTAATAAGGGAAAGTACCACTTTGTCCCTGCTGCCGCGTGCATCTCATTTTACAGATGAGGAAGTTAGACCCAGACGACTTGTGGGACTTGTCTGATGTCACACATCCAGCTAGAACTAGAATGCAATATTGCTGTCCCATCCCCGTAGGAATAAGCCCCACGAGGGCACAGTGGTCTTGTTCGTTGACAAACAGGAACACTGCCTGGCAAATGAGAGGTGTTCAGTAAAATTCGATCAGTGATAAAAATGAATGAATTAATCAAGATCAGAACCAATATCTTCAGAGTCCATGCTTTACACTGTTTACTGAGTGGTCTGGCTTTTCATCCTCAACATACATCTTTCTCTAGAGCCTGACACTTGATTCTATTTTACTCCACATGTATTTCAACCCCTTGAGCTACCTCACCCACCCCTCATTTTGTCATTACGCTTATTGCATTAGCATTCACTTATTTGTCCCATTTCGGTGAGTACCAGCTGCATCAAGCACCGTGCTACCTATGGGACTACAAAAAATTACTTAGTTTTTTAAATTAAATTTTAAAATTATAACAAATATATGTATTTAATCATTCTTAAGTATACAGTTCAGCAGCATTAAATACATTTGCATTGTTGTGTAACCAATTTCCAGAACTTTTTTACCTTGACCAACTGAAACTCTGCATCAATTAAAACCTCCCCATTTCCTGTCCCCCAGCCCTAGCCACCACCATTCTACAGTATTTCTATACATTTGACTACTTTAGTTACCTCATATGAGTGGAATCATACACTATTTATCTTTGTACGACTAGCTTATTTCACTTGGTTTAATGTCATCCATGTTGTAGAATATGTCAAAATTTCCTTTCTTTTTAAAGCTGAATAATATTTCACTATATGTATATAGCACATTTTGTTTAACCATTCATTTCATTGATGGACCCTTGAGTTGTTTCCATCTGTTAGCTGTTGTGAATAATACTGCTATGAACATGTGTTTGTTCAAGACCCTGATTTCATTTTTTTAATGTATTCCCAGAAGTGGAATTGCTGGATCATATGGCAATTCTATTCTTAATTTTCTAAGAAAGTGCCATACTGTTTTCTGCAGTGGACACATTGTATATTCCCACCAACAGTGCGTAAGTGTTCCAATTTCTCCACAACCTTGCTATTGCTTGTTATTTTGTTTACTTGATGTTAGCAATTGTAATGAGTATGACATGATACCTTGTTGTGGTTTTCATTTGGATTTCCCTAGTGACTAGTAACATTGAGCATCTTTTCATGTGCTCGTTGGCCATTTGTGTAACTTCTTTGGAGAAATGTCTATTCAAGTCCTTTGCTACAAAGAGACACTTTTAATGCATCAGTTGCTACCTCTGCATATAGAGAACTCTCAGCTATCAACATGATAAGACCCATTTCCCCCTTTCTTTTCTTTGACATACTATACCACTATTTATTTAAGATTTAAATAATGATGATACAATAATAACTAACACTTGTGTTACACCTGGACCTGTTACATGCTAGCCATTTTCCTTACAAATATTAACTTACTTAATACTCAAAACACCCCTGTAAGGTGGATACTATCACTATGCTCAGTTTACGGGGGATGGCATGGAGACACAGGAGGTACCTGACTTGTTCAAAGTCACGTGGCTGCTGAGCAGTAGAAGGATTTGCACCTGAGAATTTGACTTCAGTCTGTGCACTTAACCAAAGCATTATGACTCCCTCTGACACCCTCTCAGTCTTCATCATAACACCTTTTAAAACACCATCTACATCTTTTTGTGATGTCTTCCTGGACACCTCTTCTATAAAACCATTACATTTATAGAAGTTTTTAATATAAATTTTTATAGTTTGGATGGCAGATGAAAAATCAAATGCAAACTGATTGCATTGTAAGAAAGAATTCATTACTCCCTTGGATGGCAAGTCTAGGGTATAGCTAGCTTCAGATATGTTTGGATCCAGTGGCTCAAACAAATATTTATCTCCCAATGATCTCAGCAAACATCCTTAAACATCATCTCTTGGCTCTGAATAAGTCCCATACCCGTCGCTAAAATAACTCTGGTGGCAGGGCATACGAAATGCTGATTGATCGGCCCACACCTGGAGTCATATGTCCACACCTGGAATAAAGGTGGCCTTAATAACACTGGAACCACAGAAACTCAGAGTTGGGGTGGGGAGTGGTCCCCATGTGGTATTACTAGACACCCATGTATATATATATATATATATTTTTTTTTTTGAAGAGGGAGTGGAAGACTGTGTTTCTCCCTCTTGGAACAAATATGTAAGTGAAATTATTGTTTTTAAAAAATATTTTGCTTCTACTGGTTTGAGGAATAAAAAGCTAATAATGATTTCGTGACTATAACGAGCACCGTACTAAGTATTTTGCATGTATTGCTCAATTACTTCTTACAAGAACTCCGTGGGGCAAATGCTATCATCACTCTGTTTTGCAGATGAGAAGACTGAGGTGCAGAAGTGCTGGAAGAGAATGCAGTAACTCTCCTTCAGTGACCCAGTTTACATGTGGTGCAGCCAAGATTCTCGCCCAGGCAAGCCAACTCTAGGGCCATTTCTCCAATTGCATCATTAAGAGAGGTTGCTTGTCATGTATGGAAAATTAAGCCCATAAAAAGACAGAAGCATTCATCACTTACATTGCTGCCTGATGCTCACTGTCAGGAAAGACATCAGGGACCCTCATTGGGTCAGCTCAGCTTCCACTTAATAATTAGGGCTTACACTAGCCTCTAAAGTCTACAGGTATATAAGGAAAATATAAATATGTAGTTTATTGTACAAAGTTTGTGTTAGACACTGATTAAAAAAATAGAAGAATGGCCAATGATCCCTGTTCAGAGTCTAAGGGAATATGATTAAAAGTTTAAAAAAATTATCCATGCTATCAGAGCTGTTCATCATCATAAGCATTGACTGTTTTATTTGTAAAAACTTTAGTAACATTCTAAGTTTGCAGTGAAAAAAAAAACATAGCTGCAAAGTGTCTCTGAAAACTTTTTATCTCTTAAGAGAAAGCATAAGAGTTTTTAACCAGTTTGCTGAAGCAAGTCCCAAGCTCTTTTCCAAGTGTCCACATTTTCTCTTCAAGGCACTCCCAATAAACAGGGGAAGCATCAAAGGCAACATACCAAAGGCATGTTCAATTTTTAATACCTTGCAAAAAGTGATTAGGATAAAAGGGATTTTATGTTTTCTTTTAGAACCACCATACTTTAACTTGGTGATGAAAAAAGAATTGCACAAACTGGCAGTTCTCATTAATGAATTGGAAGGAGGAAGAGAATCATTCCGGAGCCAATTTCTCCACTAGCAATGTGATATTTAGCTTTTCTTGGCCTCAATCTCCTCAGCTGAGAAATGAGGGAAAAAACCTGGAATAGCATTGCATCAATTCATCCATTCATCCAAGGACTCTTTCTTGGACACCTCTTCTGTGCCAGGCACTGTGCCAATGCGGGGGATGGGCTGCAGCTCTGAACAAAACCAGATGGGATTCTCACCCTTGCAGAGCCGCTGGGGGAGACAAACTCTGTTTCAAACAACCGCTCCTCAAATAGTCAAAGGACCCCTTGGGACTCTTCAGTTCCCAAGTTCCATGGAACATGAAAGACTAGTCCATAAAACAAAAATCATCTTATATATTTACATTGAGAGATCTGATAAATCTTTTATTTCTGAGACTGTGGTTTTTTTCCCTCCAGGCTGTGAGCCATGGATATTGCACATCATTCACGACCATTTTCTACCTGTCAATGACATAATGCATTGACCTGGCTGGTTATTATAATCATAGTCACCATGCATATTGAAGGCAAAATTTCAGATAATATTTCAGTCTTCATTTTCATCTCATTCTTGGAACTGCTTATTTTTCTCCCCCTCAACAGGATGAGATAAAAAATAATAATAGATCTTATCCTGAAGTCTGTAATAGCAGTTGTGATGTCAATGTTTCCTTCAAATAAAATAGAGTTTCAAAGGTAAGAACTAAAGGGAGACAGAGAGAGATAGGTGGGTTGTTTATTCTTACAGCTATAATAGGATGTTCCTTCAGTTCCCCCTTTCTTTCAGATCTCAATTTTGTTAATTGAAGATAGATGAAGATGTGAAATGAGATGTCTTCACTGAATCGTTAACGACCTGAGGCTAGTAACAGGTAGACTTTTTAATTGCTCCTTTTTTACAATTCTTCTTTGGCAATTCTGCTCTGAATTGCTCCATGTACCTTAGGAAGGGTTGTTAATTCAATCTTTTGTAAAGGTTTTGGGTTTAGCTGTAAAAAAAAAAAAAACTATCTTAGAGGTTCCACGTATCTCTCAATTGGGCTGAATGTGTGCGAGAAGGAGGCTATTTATTGAGTGCCAACTGGTAGCCCTGTTGAGAAGGGTTTTTTTGCCAGCAGCTCTTCTACCTCAGGGTGTGATTTCATGAACAGATATATGCACAAGTCACTGCTCCAGGAACCACGCCTCCAGCCCCACGGGAAGTGGATGTGGCCCATTTCGCAGGCGGCACTCTTCCCCCTGAGCCCAGCTTATGTGTACTGCTGGACTGAGACATCATGTATCTGGGGTTGTTTTTCACTAGAGTAGGCAAGAGGCTCTGATTATCTGTAGTCGTTACAGGTTTCTGGCTCCTTGTCACAACAGCAAAGCTGTTCTGATGTGGAAGAGATTAGGCAAATGTTTGATAATGAATGTGTCCACGTCTTAAAATGTCATCTGGGTTTTTCTGTTGACGATGTGAGGCTCCTCTGCAGATTTTTCCTTCGGTACTTCCAAAGGAAATGCTAATAAATGTTTGCCTGGAGTCACTCCTAGATTTACTGTTCTCTAGCAGCAGGGAAGCATCGAGGCCAACTTCTCATGTTGGATTTTCTTTTTTCTTGTGCCTTTCAGTCGAAGGTCCACAAGAATGTAGTTAAAGTGAGTTTTAACCATTCACTTTCCGGTGGCGTTATGCCGCTGGAGGTGGGCTTTCTAACCCAAAACTTTCTCAGCCCTCTAGAGGATGCTTAACCAACAGTGGCCAGGCTGCTGCTATGTGGGTAGGACATTTCAACCTCTGGTAAATTTGTCATTGACAGCATCAGTAAAGGATGGAATAGGGGTCGGAGGTGGAGGAAGGACAGGTGGCAGGGTATGTAACTGGAAAACACTGGATGGGGTGATGTGATACTGTTCTTTTCATGCCCCCAGCCCCGTCCCTACACACAAAGGTTGAGAACAATATTGAACTACAGCCTTGAAGAGCCAATCCTCCTACACAGAAAGGCCAAAAGGAAGATGAAAGGTCAACCATGTGCAACACAATCAAAGATAAGTCCTGGAGTCTTGCTGACACCCTTTACTCCAGTGTGTAACCTGGTGGCACCAGAAATTTGCAAGCGTTTTTATAAATAGGATGAGTAACAACGGCATCACAGCATTCACTGAGACTTTTTCAGACCATCTAAATTACACCGGACACATGTTATGTTCACGTCTATTGAAGTCACAGTTCTGAAAGTATTTAGTGCCTTGTTCTTAACCTGCCTGGGGAATACATACTGTTTTGAAATTTGCGTGAACTCTCTGCAACCTCCAGAAAATGCACAACAGTTATACAGAGTTTTACACACACTTGCATGGGATTCGTGAATTTTGTCAAGACTTTGCACGGACCTAGGTTAGGATCTCGATGTTTAAAAGCAAATTGTGCTGGATCATGGAACAGTTTTCCGGTCTGAGTGACAATGTCACCACCTGCCCAATGCACAATGGCCTGGGGTCGGGGGAGTTCCTGTGAGTTGCCAGCATCCTCCCTCCTCTCTCTTCCTTTATAGTAGGGTACTGGTCCTCTCATTTTAATTCACCTGCTTGTCACATTCCTCGCCCTTTCCTGAGGGTAAATCGGTTGCTATCTTGTTATTTTTCTTCTTTCTCCAGAATGGCTCTGAAGACTTCATGTGGCCCATGAGTCAGAACCACTTCTTGCCGGCAAGATGAGGCTGACAAACCACAACCTGTGAAGAGAGACTGGGGAAATCCACCGGAAAGAGGCTTTGGAAGGAACTGCAGGTTTCTTGTGGGTAACCAGGCCCAGAGGGAGCAGTGAATTACATAAACACAAATGAGTATGTCTGCATTCTGACGGCCACCCCCCCACCAGCTCCCTGCAGTCAGGTACTTAGTCACTCTGTCCTCTGTGTTTCCTTAACCCTGTTATACCTCTGTTATAGCTGCTATCACTGCAATGGAATTATTTGTTTATGAGTCTGTCTCTCTTACTAGACTATGAGCAATTCCAAGACAGTGTCCCCGACTTATTTATCTCTGTACCCCGATCCAGTGTCTGGGTTAAGAGTGCAGGCTTTGGAGTCAGACTGTCTGCATTCAAATCCACATTCTGTACGTATGAGGAGGAGCATTTGGGCAAGATGCTTCACTTACCTGAGCCTAGCTTGCTTGTTCGTTCTTTCTTCCTTTCTCTCTTTCTCTCTCCCTTTCTTTCTCTCTTTCTCTCTTTCTTTCTTTCTTCAGTCTCCTCTGCCCACTAGTGCACAGCAAAAGTATCACACTAAGAAGTTTTATTGCTTTATTGCTAAGAATGAATGAGATACTGCTTAGCACAGTGACCATCACTATAGACAATAAAAGACGGTACCTACTATTAAATGCATCATTATTACTTTTGACTGGTGAATGTCTTTCCTTACCAGAGTTCACCTGCCAGGAAAAAAAAAAAAAACCAATCTTGTAAGCTGAAACTACCTAAGAACACTTTTCTCTCCTCTCTTTCCTTGTCCCCTCTGCCCTCTGGCTGCTAATGCCTGTGCCCTGCCACATGGTAATTGACATCCTCCTCACCCTACTTTATTTTTCCGCATCCACAGGACTTCTTATCATCTGACATCTACTTTGTTTAGTTATTGTCTGGAATGCAAGCTCCGTGAAGGGAGGGGCTTTGGCTGTTTGAGGTTTACAGCTGTAGCTGCATCCCTAATGCCTAGATTGATACCTGGCAGGTGGAATATGCTCAACAGTTTTTGTTCAATGAATGGACAAGTGGACACCACCCCCACAATGCACAGAGAGCCCTCTCACCCTCTGCTGTGGGTGAGCCTCGCTGACGGTCACTCAACGTGCACATTAAATCTGTGTGAGTCCTCACTTTGCCAAATAATCATAGGACATCTTTTCCCTTGAGTTCTCTTTCTTACAGGATCGGGGTAGGGAGGGAAGTATTTTCTAAAAGTATTGTAAAAACTGACTAATAAGAACTTCAGTGTCAGAGCCACAGCCTTCAGTGGTGCTACGGCTAGAAATCATTGAGTGGTAGGTCCCTGCTCGGAGAAGTGAGCGAGGTGACGGAGGGTGGGGACGAGGCGGGGTGAGCTCTCCATCACTTTGTAGAAGTGGCTGTTGTTGAGAAACCCGATTCTGTCAGTCCTGCCCAGAGTCTCAATGACTACATTTATAGATTTAAGTCCAAACTCCTCGATGATGTTCCCGCTCTGTTCCTTCACAGGTGTCTTTGGCTTCAACCAAACTGTTCTTGTCCCAGTGTCTACACTCCTTATTCACGTGCATGCACACGCATCTACTTTTTTAGCTGATTTTTTTCCCCACCATGTAGTACCTTTAGCTTGTGTTTTTCTAGATTCTACCGTTCTTCAAGGTTCAATGATAACATCATCTAGCTGGGTTATTTTCTCTAATTCCTCTCCCATTCCCCCACTTTAAACTCTGAAGACAGCCAGCTGACTTCTTCCTCAGTTTCTTTTAAGAATTTTTCTCTCTCCTTTAGGGGAGCTTGCCAGTCTCTCCCTGCCCAGAGCTTCCTCCAGACCTGTCCCCTAAATGGTCTCAAGGGTTGAAACTGACTCCTTCCTGCTTTCTGTGTATACCAGGCATTCAGTCAATGTTTCTGAGTAAGTCTCTGGGCATATAGCTGCATATATCTACTTCTCAGCAGGATACAAAATCTTTGGGGCCCATCTGATGCTAACATACTAACTGTGGAGTATTTTCCTCCTCTGGTCAATACAAGTGAACTACTTTCACCTTCTGAATGGGTGCATTCTGTAAAAGGCAAAGTCACTAGTAACTGCTGTAAACAGAAGGCTGGGCCTGTATTTCTTGAGACCACAGAGAGAAGTGGTCATTCTCTCACAAGGCGTGGCAGGACACAGTGGAGGGGTCCTGGTGGAGGCCTCATTGCTGACTGGGCTGCGGGTCTTGAGACTTAGCAAGCAGAGAGAAACAAGCACTGGAAACTGAGGCTCTTCAGGATCCTGTGTACGAACAGGGCTGCTCTGAGTGACTTTCATTTTCTCTTCTTCAAGGCCTCACGTTGGTGCAGGAGACTGTGATAACACTGCCCCCTTCTGGTTCTCCGGATTGTTAGTGTCGGTGACTTTTCGAGACCGGTTTGATGATCCTGACATGAATTTTCCATTCCCAAGAAATCTGTGCTTAAGGCGGAGAGGAAAGGAACTCACATGCCCCAGGTGAGGAATGATCCCTGGATGGGCAGGTTTTGTGGTGAGGTTTTTGTCCCACCACGTTGTAGTTGGGCAGGGCACTTCAGGGGAGCGGATGAAGTCAGGGATCACGACAAAATTAATCCACCCATTTGTTGACTTGTGTTCTGAGGGGTTACGCTGTTTCTTCTAGTTCCTAGAACTTCCCTATTTCTTCCCTTGGAAGTTAAAGCACAGGCACCGGTTGATGCATTGTGGCTCTTTGATTTAGGCCGGATCCTCTCAGATTAAGAGCGGTTGTGAATGCTGGTCCTTCATGTATCAAAAGTCAGCACCACTTGCTGTGCAAAGCACTGCGTGTGAAGGACTTTTGAACGGCTTCGTAATGCTTTCATCCTTTCCTTTCAAGCTCCTTTTGTATAGATCTCCAAAGTAGTCACAGCATAGGACTTTGAATCTATCTCAAGGACTTGAGGCATTATTTTATAAACAATGGGACACCAATTGAGGTATCTGGGCAAAAGGTGGCAAGTCTGGAAGGATGACCCTGTCAGCTTTGTATTGAGCAAACTGAGATGAAAAAAGCGTAGAAGGAGGGAGAACGTTGGCAGATCCGTGTAATAATGCTGCCACCAGAACCTCCAGGATGCGTCTGAATTCTTCACCAGTTTTTCCTCCTCTGTCGTCCTTCAGCCCTAGTCTGAGGCACGATCATCTATCGCCTGGGTCCCTGCAGAATTCTCTTTATTCTGCCCTATGGACAGTCTTGCTCCCCTACAAATCGTTATCCCCCCAGCAGCCAACGTCAACTTCAAAGAAAAGTAAACCAGAACGTGTCACCTCTGACTTTAAACCCGTCAGTGACTTCCCATCATTCTTAGAATGAAATCTACACTCTCATTTTGGTGCATGAGCCCCAGCACGGTTCGATCCCCGTGTGCTTCTTAGACCCACACTCTCACTTCTGCTCCAGCTCACTGGCTTTCTTGGTTCCTTGAACAAGCCAAGCTTAGTCTGGCCTCAGGTATCTGAGCCTTTTTTCTTGCTGTTCCATCTAACTAGAACACGCTGTTCCCAGAATTTCACATGGCTGACTTTTTGCCCTAGCTCAAATATCACTTACTCAGCGTCTCAACCTTCGGTGCCCCATCTTCTTCTCTTTGCCCACCCACCCCAAGGCATCCTTTTCATATCACCTGGTTCTAATTTATTCATAGGCCTTATCACTATTTGAAATTATTTTGCTTACATATTTACTTGTTTAAAATCTGAGCCGCTTACCTGGAATCAAAGTCCCATGAGGGCAAGGACCCTGTTCACCTGTTCATCTCTGGGAACCCAACGCATAGAGCTCACAGCTCGATGCCACTGCTGGCCTGTGGTACATTTCAGTAACTATTTGTTGAACAAATGGATTTGGGTAAAAAAGTGAAGAACAAGGGTGGGGCAAGTGGAAATGGATGAGAAGAGGTCCTTGGAAGATTTACAGTAGAAATAAAGTGTATAGATTTGATTATTGGCTATTAGAAGCTAACACAAAGGGAGGAATCAGATAATGGGTTTTCACTTGGACAGTGAAAGGCCAGTGATGCCATTAACTCAGAGAACTCTGCAGAATATAATGGATGGGAGTGACTTTGGACTTGAGTGTTGAGGTGCCAGTAGGTCAATGTGAAGATGCCCGGCAGTATATATAAAAGTTAGAAACCAAACATTTAGATTTTGGACTCATTTGCATAGTGAAGCTAGTCCACTGAGACTGAATCAGGGCAAGAAGCTTGGGTATGTAGAAGGAGGGGAAAAGAGAACTTTAAACATGTGCAGAGTTTTGCCCAAATAGCCTTGTGTACAAGAAACCACGCTGGGACAGCTAACAAATGAGGAGCAAGGGCTGGAGCTTCATGGGGCCAGGGATGGTGAGACTGACAATTTGGCAAGTATACAGTGTACTATCCAGACAAGGAACGTGATGATGCTGCCATATGGTGCCCTTTGGCCTACCCAAAACACCTCTCAGTAGGAGGCGCTGCGCCCCCAAAGGGCAACTGGGCGACTGCCCTGCTTCCTCTGTCCCAGTCTGTAAGGGGCACAGAATGAGGCCGGGCCAACGCTAATGATGTGACTCTGCCCTCTGCTCTTGGGAGCAAATAATCTAAGACAGTTTTGGGGGGAAAATGCATAAACACTCCCAAAAGTTACATTTATTGAGCACTAACTGTGAGCTGGTGATGAACTAAGTACTCAAAATGCACTCTCTTATTTGGTTCTCACAAACTCTCCATAGGGAATTACAATTATTACCCGTTTACAGACGTGAAAATTGTGACTAAAGAAATAATGTAACTTTCCCAGCTGGTAAATGACAGAGTTGGGATTTGGTCCCAGAACTGCCTGATCCCAAAGTCTGCACATTTAACCATAATGCACTAACGCTTCCCTGTGCAGGAGATAATCATTTTCAGCACTTAAGTTTTGTTTCTTTGTAGGTTTCTTTCCCTTTCTGTCCCCAAGTTGTGACTATTAGGTTAAGTTACCCACAGAAAGTCAACTTTCCCAAACCCTCCAGGTCTCCTTAATTACAGGGCTCTTAGGGTCCCTGAAATAGAAATAGTGCTTTGTATCCTCCTCTACACGCCCCACCCCACCCCACCCCAGCCTGTAACTAGAAGCGTGCCCCGTTTATTGTGGGAACCTGTTCCTGGAAGTAACCACGTCAACTCAATCAGTGGTCTGTGGGATTGTTGCAGCATCCTCGGGGATGAGCGACTGATACCATGCTTTGGAAATTACTCTCCTTCTCAAGTCTTCTGAAGTTGTGATATGCCTCTGGCCATAGATTTCCTCTGTTCAGCCTTCATACTGTTGTTGGTCAGTCTTTGCAGGCTGCAGAGAGGTTTCTGCTGCCCTTCAAAGGATTTCTGCCAGGCAACAACTGTGCTGACCTGGGTGTCTTAGACTGTCTCCCTGGAGGCATTTGGGGCTGTTGCAGGGACACCCTCTTTCCACCCTCCAGTATCTTCTTCCATTGTTTGTAGAATCCTCAGCACTGTCACCCTTTTGCACCCCTTTTGTCAGCCGTCTTGAACCCACGTGGTCACTGGCACACAAGTAATGGCAGAAAGAGGGACCTGCTGGAAGAAATAAGCAGCGAGGCTGGACCACTCAACTGGCTCTTAGTCCTCATTGGCTGAGAACCAAATACAATTTAGCAGTACAGACTAGCGCTGTAATGGGCTTACATTTATATACACGTATAAAATATTTCTGAGAGCATCAGGACTCAAATAAATCAGCCCGGTTTGAGGCAGTTCTAAATGAATTCTAAATGAGGACCTCTGACTTCATGCCCGGTAAATGTGTAGTGATGCAAGGTGGCACTTTGTTTAGTCCATCAATAATTTATTAATGGGCACTTAGTGCTAGACGTGCTGTTCCTTTGAGTTTCAAAAAATGACTTCGTTTTGTTTAGCTCCGTGCCTCTCTCATGGAACTTTCTCCACTTGCCTTAAGAGCAATCATCGCTCTTCTCTGTGCATCACTTACCTAGCTCCAGTTTGGACACCGATTAAGTTGTTTTGCCCTGCTGGATTTTCCGCTTGTTGAGGGTCAGGCTCATGCCTGGTTAATCATTGCATCCTCTACAGCGTCTAACAAAGTTCTCTATGCAAATAGACACGTAAGTATTTTGAGCAAATGACGGATAAGAGACATGGAGCAGAAGAGGGATTTTAAAGGAGCTCAAAGCATTTTTTGTTGTTGCTATTGGACTCCCAACAACCTTAGCTGTCATTCTCAAATTGGGTTTCTGGGGGAGGACTCTGTCTTGACTCTGATTGACCAATGGCTCTTTAGGTGAACTTTTTTGGGGAAGGGGGAGTTGTTATTATGAAGCACTGATGTTCTCAGCGTGGACTCCATCCCATGGGTCACTTTTCTTGGGCAGTTACTTTCTCTTTTCTTCTTTAGAGTTACGGGCATACATGTCCTTGGGCAAAACGGCAGTAAGAGGTATGCATTTGCTTACGATCTTTGGTACAAATTAGAAATCCATCACCTTTTCCTTCCCTAGGGCCCTTTCTCTAATTCTTCATCTTAATTTATGATTTTACTTAATATCCTGTCTAGCGGTAATCTTAGCCTCAGTGTTCAATACGATGGTCCTGCAACAACGTAGCTGTGTGTCACTGCTCTTGAGATCCGATTTATATGTATGAAAAATTTCAGGGGTTGGCGAGAGACATCAGGTTGAATCCAGTTTCTATCAGATACATGAATCTTTTTTTTTTTTTTTGCATCTATCTATTTGTTCACAGGCATTCTTTTTCCTGATGAATGGCAACCAGCTTTATCAGGAAGATATATGACACTGGCTCTATTTCAAACAATGGCCTGATACCCTCCAGCAGCCACTGGAGCCACACATTGCAAACCAGCCTGTCATTTGGAGAGACCCTCGGGTAGTTGGGAGTTGCTCTTGAGGCTCAGATCATTGTCCATAAAGGTGACATGCAGTCTCCTTGGCAGCAGCTGTGCAGGCCTGCACTCCACAGCCAACAAGTGAGGTTTTCCAACTCACATCCGAGCTATGTGCTTTGACTCCTTACATCTTGTGCCCAGTACGTGCATCGCTATAGGTCAGTCACTACAGGCCTTCAAACTCCACACTCCACTCCACACACATTTTTGGAACAGATGCAGAGGTACTGATGCATGAAATGACTGGCTTAGAATTGCCTGGGACCTTGTCAAGATTTTTTTTAAGTAAATCATATTTTTTTCACCATCTAAGCACTTAAAAAAAAAACAAAACAGAGATTTGAGCTTTATCCCCCAAACAGTTTCTTATTTCTCAAAGCTTCTACATTCTGGAACACAAGCATATACATTTATACTACTCATCCTTGTGGATTTAAGAAAGGCCAATTCTCTGATGCTGCTATGAAAAACTTTTTATTTTTCCCCTTTATAACCCCTTTTCATCTTCACAATCAGTCTTCCACTTGGAACCAACGTTTCAGGAGTAAAGAAAATTAGACACACCACGTGAGATCAGAAACTTGCTGTATCCAGCTAAATTTTCTGAACACCATTGTCCCCATGGTTCACTTATTCATTTACTAGTGTATTCATTCATTCATTCACTTGTTTATGGTAACAGACCTCTGACAAGTACTTATGGAGTGTTCTGTGCGCCCTGTCCAGGCTTGGGGAAGCAGTGGTGATCCATGCTAGGAACACGTCATTTCTCTGTGTGAACAAGTCCAAATAGTAGACACAGATTGAGGGTATTTAATAAAAGGAATGATCCCTAAATAAGTTTGGTGTCGTTAAAAGGGGGCTTTGGAATCAGACAAGCTTGGTGTGACCTACTGTCAACTAATTAACCTCTTAGAGGCTCTTTTATTCTCCCTACAATGCCAGCAGTTTAGGATTGTTGTAGGAATTCAAAGAGACGGTGTATGTGAAAATGTCTGGCAGTCAGCATCAGCTTCATTTGTTAATTTTGTGAACTTTTTGGCCACAGATGTATTTTAAGAAACTGGCATTGGTGCAGTTTTGAAACTAAAAACTGTGACAGTGTCCCCTTCCAGGGGTGTCCCTTCTAATGGTCTTTTTTTTGTTGTTGCTCCATTTTTGACTGAGTGTCGGGTGCTTGAATGACCTCTTTGCAGTAGTGAGTTGAGAAAGGCTGCTTTGGCAGTTGGTTGACTTCTCTGGGAGCTGACCACATGCAGAGGTCCCTAATCGCATGGAGAATTCAGTGTTTCGGGAACTAAGCTGAAATCAACCACCTTATATTTCCAACCGATCTTTCGTTCCATCATGACCCTGTCAGCTTCTTAACATACCATTTTTTTGTTTGTGTGCATGTGCCACTCTGAGAAAACACTCTTGCTTCTGCAGTTAAATTCAACATTTACTGAGCACCTCCCAGATGCCAGCTCCTGTGCTAGCTGCTGGAGGATCCCGAGATGAGTGCCAAATGGTCCCTGCCCCGTGGATTTCTCATAGCTGACTCAAAGGCAAGGAGAAAAGTGCTCTGGCGATCAGAGTGGTATTTCAGAGCATACCTGAAATTCCCAGCTTTGACCTCTCCAGTCCTCTAATAAAACGATTCAATTTTGTTCCTTGAGCTAAATCTTTCCATTTGCTATTTGGTCTTTGCCCTTCTCTCTTTCTGCTGTTCCCCATCATCAGATGCCACTGGTAAGATTTATTTCAACCTACGAGGATGCCACGTTTGGATTTACTTGTGAAAAATGCCTTCTGCAAACAATGGCTACTCCAAGTGACTGCTGAATCACAGTAAAATGATGTGAGGTATTTTGAATGAGCCAGCCTCTTCATTCACTTTCCTCAATTGTCATCCTCTGAAAAGCAGACCTACCTTCCAAAGGCAGGCAAGTAAGTTTTTAAATGAACTAATTATCCGTCTCCAAGGACAATGGTGCTTAGGGTGCCCAGTATCCTTTGTCTTTCTCCTACTTCCCTCCTGGCAGGGAGAAGCAGACTTTTAGAAAGGGGAGCAGTCACACCACCAATATGAATGAGTAACGTGGTACCCTTCCAACCACTCACTCACACAGACAGACCCATGGGATTCAAGCAGAAAGTGGAGAGAGAGGGACAGAGGAGGTGATGGGGCCAAGCATAAATATAATCACAGTGCCCATTACCTACTGAACATTTGCTATGTGCCAAGCACTTTCAGAACAGTATCTCCAATCCTTACATCAATCTTGAAAGTAGATTTTTCCATCTCTAATATACACATGAGGAGAGTATCTTCAGAGAGGTACAGTGATGAGTTCATGATCATACAGCTGGTAGGTGCCTCTTTCGAACCTTGCTCTGCCTGACGCTCAACCCTGTTCCTTCTCATTATAACTAGGATTTTCAAACTCTGTTTCCTGCAAGTTGCTTCAGGGAGTTTCAATACATTTCCATTTAAGCACGTATAAAACTATTAAGAAAAACATTAAAATGCACTCTGACGGCCACTGACGTGTTATTGCAATTTCTGACTGATTGCTTTTTAGGTAAATAAGTGTTTTTGAACTTAACACCTAAACGCTTTCTGATTTGACACTACTTGTATCTATTGCATATTTTGGAAAGGCGACAAAGATGTCATTTGAAAAGTGGGTTTCCTGGGTGGAAGATAAAAGGCTGGCAATTATTGGCTTACAAATTGCGCTACTCCTTTACCAAGAGATATGTTGCAAACATACTAAGGACGGTGCCAACACGTCTAATGCAACAGATACAATGAGCATGGGTATCATACTGTGAACCACACAAGATGGTTAAGGAGGATGCTCAAAGTAGGAGTGCAGAGGAGGCAGTGCAAGGCCTTTTGTTTTTTATGGCGGTGCCTAAAATACTGCCCGTGTGTTTGTGGAAGCGATTGTTGGATGTCTAGGCAGCTATTTTCTTTCCTCCCCCTCACTCACCAATCCATTTTAAGGACGAGTGTTTTTCTGTGGGTGAGGTTTCATGCTGATGAGACCACAGCTTCAAAACACATATGTGGAGTTGGCGCCACACAACTTCCATGAGCAAATTATGTGCTCCTGACTTTGACCATTTGTTCCAGAAAAGCTACCTTATTTTGTAGAGAAACCTAAAAGGTGTCACCTTCAAACCTGAAGAGCAGTACTTACTCTCTTTTTAGATTAGCATAAAATGTTAAAAAAAAAAAACCCACAGATCTCAAAATGACCATTCACCTGGAAGAACTTTCCTCTGCAGACTTCTGTTGTCAGAGGCTCCCTGGGGGTATGAACAGCTTCTGCTCTTATTCGTATTTTGGAAAGAGAGTTCAAGAGCGTTCGCAGGGAGAGACTGCGAGGTGAGTGACCGGCCTGAATGTCTGCTATTATCCCCAACTTTCAGGTGGATCTGAGGCTATGGAGGGTGCCCTCAAAGGGTCTGCCATTCCAGCTTTACAGTTCTGCAAGTCTAATCCAAATTGTTTCTTGTGAGGCGTTATTTTAACAAGACATCGCTGTTTGCTGCCTCCTTCCTCAGATTCTTACACAGGCAATTACTCCCTAGTATGTCTCTGAAGGATTTAGCAGCTGTGTTCTATCTTTCTTTTGCCATCAGTCACAGCATCTCCATAAGGGGAGACAGCGTCACTTCGTAGGTATGGAAGCAGAGGCCACCTGAGGTTAAGTGGTTTGTCCAAATCATATGTGAACTATGTAGGACCAAAAGCTGAAAACAGTAGCAGACATCTTTCTGCAAATAAGAGGCAGTGCTCAAGAATCTAGAACTTTTTCATCTTTGTCTTCCATTGCTATGATTTGGGGTATGAGTGTGTGTTTGTATGTGAGCGTCTGAGTTCAGAGATTGTATTGAATTCAGCTTTGTGTCGTAAGTACCTAGCCCTGGACACAATACCGGTAGTTAGTAAATCCACGTGGAATGGGTGAAAAAGGTACCAGGAATGCAACCTTGTCTGACAGATGATCATGGAGTTTTTATTTTTAACCCTTGTGGTATTGATTATTCTTTGTCCGCCATTCTGCCACCCATCCTCCCCACCAAAGCCTGAAATCTCCCCATTATTAATAAATATATTTATAACAAGCGATGACCTTTATCTAAAACCGCATAGTGGAAAGAGCAAAGATTTTGGACGTAGAACTGAATTTCAATCTTTGGGCATCTTTTGTAACTTCTTCATGCCTCAACCTGTCTGACAGCAACAAATATGGCTGTTTCTACCACAAGCACGAACACTAGCGGTGTTTACTGCGCACTCACCCAGAGCTAGGAAATGTGCTGGGGTCTTAACATAAGGTTGGTATCTAACCTGCACAGCACACCTGGGAGGCAGGTCTCATTATCTCCATTTTCCCCTGACTCAGAGACACTGAGTCTCCCATTCAGTGTTACACCACCAGTCAGGGAGAGCTGGGAGAGAGATAATGACTTTGTGAGGACTTCACGGCTGGCCCTCCATAAACAGTTGCTATTAAGATGATGGTGATAATTCAGGAGTCCTTGGGGTAGGTAACACAAATGAGTGCACAGCATCTTAGTGTGAGTAAGTTTATGAGATCAGTTCCCTCCTTGATGACAGAGACAGTCAGCATAAAAGCTATCTCTACTGGAGGGGGCAGGAGACTTAGGGATGCATTAGAGGGTGAGGAGGCGGGAAGTGATCACATTATTCCCAAATTAAAACAGTCCTTTTGAGAATATACTCTTCAGTATTCAGCTGTGGGGGTGTGTGAACATGGGGGATCAGGAAACAGACGCTAAGACACATTTCATCCATTCCACAATTTACCCACGGCGTGTCTTGCTGTGCGGGAGGCTTGCACACCACCAGGAACGGGGTGGAGCGTTCTGCCTTGCTCTTCCCTCAAGAGAAATCTGTTGCTGTATGTTCAGCCTTCGGGCCGAGTGTGGCATCCCACGGTGTTTCAGCGGAGAGCTGTCAGGAGAGAGGAATAACGCTAGCAGCGTTATCTGCTGACACGAAGGACAGGAATACACTTACAGCCTCGACTTGGCTTCTTGCCTCTTGTTCAGGCACCAAATAGCTGGGCTTCCTGACAACCTCCCTGAGACACCCTGAGACACACTCGCTTACTCTAGCATTATTGAAATCTCTCTAAATGGTACACTGCTTTGGTTCCTCCAAGCCTAATCTCTCTCTCTTTTTTTAAATTGAAGTACAGTCAGTTACATTTCTGGTGTACAGCACAATGTCCCAGTCATGCATATACATACATGTATTTGTTTTCATATTCTTTTTCATTAAAGGTAATTAAAAGAAATTGACTAAAGTTCTCTGTGCTATACAGAAGACATTTGTTTTTTTTTTAATCTATTTTTATATATAGTGGTTAACGTTTGCAAATCTCAAACTCCCAAATTTATCCCTTCCCACCCCTTTTCCCCCGGTAACCATAGGATTGTTTACTATGTCTGCAAGCCTGTTCCTGTTTTGTAGATGAGTTCATTAGTGTCCCCTTTTTTTTCTCTTTAGTCTCAGTTCTCCCCTTTTCTCTCTTTAATCTCACTTCTCAATCCTTTGCATCCTCCAGACTAAAGGAACAAGAAAGAGTACAGATCAGAGGATGTTAGCCTGGGGTCCACAGACCCCAATTAATAGGTTCCGGGCCAATCTTGAACCAAACCCCTGACCTCGCAATAAGAGATCCAGACCCTCTCAATTTCCTGAGGCTACAGGTAAGATTAAGAAGTAAATATGCCTAAAGAGGGCTAGCAAGCAAAACAGTTGTTCATTTTTAATAGTTTATTATAATAAATGAACATTTTCAGCACAAAACAATATACAGCCATACAAATGTGCAAAAAGCCTAGGATATTTGCAGTGTTTATTTAAAAATACCGAGTCCAAGTGCATTTCAGGCAGTGTGGCCCAACTGTGGGTCACAAGGTTACACAAGGGTCACAAGGTCGTCTGGCAAATGATTTTTTTTTCAAGAATGTGTCTCCGTGAGCGTGTGTATAATCTCATTTCAAAAGGAAGGTTCATAGTCATAATTTGGGGATTTCTTGGAGTGTGACTCCCTGGCCACGTGATCTCCCTGGTTCCTCTCTTTACTCAGCCTTTCCTGAGATGCTCTGTCCCCGGCATTGAATGCAGACCTTCACGCTTGTGTGTTTATTTTCTAGATTTCCTAAGATTCTCCAAGAAATCCTTCCTCCAAAAATATTAAGCGCTACTTATCTCAAAAATAGCCTAACCGATAAAACCCAGACCAATGAACAGAGCTCCTCCTTTTGAAATTCAGAATACTCTTCTTCTAAATTGTAAAAAATATTTTAGCCTTGCAATTTAATGTAATATTAAACTCTTTTAAGTGACTTGCTTTTCTTTTTTTTTTACAAATGTGTAATAATCTTGCAATTCTTCTTGTTTTCTTTATTTGCCACCTCTCCATCTTTATTCTAGAATCCATAAGGTTACAAACAGGACATTGGTCATAGTGAAATGGCAGTGGTCTAAACTCTACCTGCTACTCCAGCTGTGTGACCCCGTGGAAGTAAGTAGCTTCCCCTTCTGGTACTCAGTTTCTGTATCTCTAAGATGAGACGGTGATTCCATTTCTCAGGCTCCTTTTAGCTTTAAAAGGCTGTGTTTTTTCTTTCTCCCACTCTCCACTTCCTTCCAGACTGTCCCCAAACTATTTTAATATCCAGTCTCCAGAGCTATCATCATGGGGTACTGGCCCACTCTGTTAGACATAAAACAATTTGCTCTTAACTACAACCAAACCCACTACTTAACTGGTATAGATTCAGACTTATTTTTCCCTTGACTAGATGGGAAACTAAATACTTACTTTGTCATCTCAGTGAACGGAGTATTTCCGGTTATACTCAAACCACTATAAAACCTTTAAAATAAAGGAAAAACCTAACTTCTGGCTCAGGTAAGTGGCCAGATACAGAGCTGCACCAATAGCTTTTGGACACTAGATGGCAATATGAGCGCGTCAAATAATAAACATTTCCTTGATCGGTCCAGCGTTAAAATCCCAATGTTTGAGGCCGAAACAGGTTAACACATTAGTTAAAGAAAACAAAGTCAAATATAATCAGGTGTTGGAGTGTTAGCTAATACTCCGAATATGTTCAGTAACCTGATACTTCGTGAAAGAAAAGACTGTTAAATTAGAAATTAATTTATGCTTCTGCTGAGTCTGTCTTCAAGCTAATTCTTGGGGCAAGAGTTGGCAATAAACACGTCTCCCATGAAATGTATCTAATGTATACTTCCCTCTCCGTTTTTGGTTTTCACTTTTTAAAAAAATAGCAATTGTTTGGAACGGAGGGTGCCTTACATATATTATTTGTAGATGAAGTACTATGTCTCATGAGGAATGTGAGTCCTAAGACATTGGTGTTTTAAAGGGGAAATGGCTGACTTACTGTAAGCCGTTGGCTGGGCCATTACTGACTGGCAGGATCAACTGGAAGCACTTTGTTAGTGGATTAGGTTGCCCTGGAAATGCCTTCCTGAAACTCTAATGATGCACTTAAGGGAACCCTCTGGGACAAGAGTAAAATGTCTCTTAGCAGGCGTGTCTTCCACCAGCATCCTCTTGGGATGAGATGGGAGGGGGCAGGGGCACATCCAAAGAGACGCTGAGTGAGGAAACAGCCCCAGCAAAAGGTTGCAGGTAACAGCTTCTTCCAGGGAAGCTAAGACACTGACTTACTGATATAAACCCTGGGTTTTCCGAGGGTACCAGTGCTTCGCGTATTCTTTCGAAAGAGCATCATTAATTCCAGAGAGACTGTATGTATGCATGTATGTATTTGTCTATTTATTATTTATTTATTTGCTGGGGTGTGGGTGGCAGAGGGATGGAGAAGAAGGAAAAAAAACAGGAGGGCATTAGCGAGAACATAATTTCATCTTCTTTGATTGAAGAACAAAAAGCCACATTGGGGTCATTGAGTGTGCCTTTTTTTTTTTTTTTTGGCATCATTAGAGGGAAAATTTGCCCTTCGGCAAAAATTCAGTGCTCGAGCAAAGGGTTTGTTAATTTTTTTTTAATGAGAAATCTCTGTGTTCCTCACACTGCTGGGCTGGGGGGTGGGGGTTGCTTCTGGGGTTTGGTGGCGGCGGCGGCGGAGGTCTAACGACGAGAGGAAAGGGCAGAGCAAAGGCCCTCGGAAACTCCAGACTCCCGGCCGGGACGGGGAGGGACGTGGCCGCGCGGCGCCGCGTCCCCGCCCCAAGCCCCGAGCGCCCGGGAGTCGCGCGCCCACGGCCGGCGCGCGGCGTCGCCCGTGCCGCCCCGGCGACCTGCCACCGAGGAGGACGTGACTCCGAGCCGCCTCCGCTTTCTCCAAGCCATATTCCTTTAAGATGATGTAATAGTCACTTCCCTGGATGGGCTCCTGCCTGCACTGCTGAGACAACAGCATCCGAACTGCACCGGGAACCGTGGAACCACCCAGCTCCGCCGCCGGAGAAGCCGGAGCCGAGCCCCCCGCCGGCATCTCCGCGCTGCGGCGGCCGCGGCTGCCGCCCGGCTGGGAACATGGGAGCCCGCCTGCCCTTGCCGGCAGGCGGGGTGGCTGCCTGGGACCCCAGCAGGGCACCGCCGTCTTTCTTTCTGCTGCTGGGCTTTCTGAAAAGCTTCTAAGTCCCGGTACCTCTTACAACTCTCTTCTGTGTTAAGGATTCTTTCCAAAGGTTTAATTTTTTTTTTCCTGGAGACGCTTTGGTTGAGTGTTTTTCTCTGCTCTGCTGCTTCAATCCAACCACTTCTCATCACGGTTTAACTTTTTTGTGACTTGTTTTAACTTGAGATAGAGAGTGACTCTATACATACGTAGACGCAAATATACATTTATATAAATATTTATATATGTAAAAAATTATTTTTAAGAGCACATCTCTCTGGCACTTTTCACTGATACCTCTGTCCTTTACCTCTTTGGGATCTGACAAGCTCCGAGACTGTGTGTGTGACTGTGGATTCCGACTGCTTTGCAAATGGGTATCTCTCCACAAGAGCTGTGTGTCCAGCATTCATTAAGGTAAGTTCTGAGGCTTATTGCTTTTCCTGTCCAGCTGGGGAAAAAAAAAAATCCCTTTTAGCAGTTGCAAATTGCATATTCCTTTTTAATGCAGAAATAAAAATAGAAATGGTTTTCACACTAAATGCTGGAAGACTGAGGGATATGGATAAATTTGTAGACACAGAATAGCTTGAGAGCAGCTACAATTTAGTTGAAGAATGGCTGAAATCAGTCATTCCAGGGCTGCTTATGTAAAATAATCTCTCCCTCCCTCCCTCCCATCCTGCCTCCCTCCCTCTCTCTCCCTCCCTCTCCTCTCTCCAGCGGTCTCTCTTTTTCTGACTCATGCTGGGATTGAGGAAATAATTTTCTCTCTTTTCCTTCAGACAGACCTCTCAGTAGCTGGGGACCTGGCCTGCCTAGCCCGCTGAGCTTGGGGAAGATCAGATGGAGCTGAGTTGATTATCTTCCATGAAGTAATAGCTCACCACCTGCCGGGGTTTAAACTACTTATGCAGCATCCCTTCACCTATGGACTCTTGGCAATTCTGCTTTCTTGGGGGAAAACCTGGGGCAAGAGGAGGTCGTTTTTAACAAGTTAGTGTCCTCGCCCTCCCTTACAAGTTGATGCAAAGGCTCAGGCTGTGACTCCACTGGCTTGCACCTTCACATCCAAATAGAAGAAGAAGAAGAAGAAGCAAGGACCATGGCTCTGAGTGGAAACTGTAGTCGCTATTACCCTCGAGAACAAGGGGCTGCCGTTCCCAACTCCTTCCCTGAGGTCGTGGAGCTGAATGTGGGGGGTCAAGTTTATTTCACTCGCCATTCCACGTTAGTAAGCATCCCTCATTCCCTCCTGTGGAAAATGTTTTCCCCAAAGAGAGACACAGCTAACGATCTAGCCAAGGACTCCAAGGGAAGGTTTTTCATTGACAGAGATGGATTCTTGTTCCGTTACATTCTGGACTATCTCAGGGACAGGCAGGTGGTCCTGCCTGATCACTTTCCAGAGAGGGGAAGACTGAAAAGGGAAGCTGAGTACTTCCAGCTCCCAGACTTGGTCAAACTCCTGACCCCCGATGAAATCAAGCAAAGCCCAGATGAATTCTGCCATAGTGACTTTGAAGACGCCTCCCAAGGAAGCGACACGAGAATCTGCCCCCCTTCCTCGCTGCTCCCTGCCGACCGCAAGTGGGGTTTCATTACCGTGGGGTACAGGGGTTCCTGCACCATGGGCAGAGAGGGGCAGGCAGACGCCAAGTTTCGGAGAGTTCCTCGGATTTTGGTTTGTGGAAGGATTTCCTTGGCAAAAGAGGTCTTTGGAGAAACTTTGAATGAGAGCAGAGACCCTGACCGAGCCCCAGAAAGATACACCTCCAGATTTTATCTCAAATTCAAGCATCTGGAAAGGGCTTTTGATATGTTGTCAGAGTGTGGATTCCACATGGTGGCCTGTAACTCCTCAGTGACAGCATCTTTCGTCAACCAATATACAGATGACAAGGTCTGGTCAAGTTACACCGAGTACGTCTTCTACCGTAAGTGCAAAGGGTTCTTTTTATTTTACCTACGTGTGGATTCTCTTAACAGATGTATATGGTCTGCATGTTCAGTCAACGTCGAAAGAGTACTATTTTGGGGTGTTTTTAACCCTTGACATATAGCTAGAGGATTCGGTTATAATCAGCTCTCACATTTTACCTAAAGCAACTTTTGTTTTTCCAGTAAAGTCACAGAATATGTAAAGGCACAAGATGCACATGATGTTGGCGTAGGTGGTGTGTGGAATGAATACAGACATGCATGTCTGTTTGCCAGACACTTGAATTGTGGAGATAAGGTGATGATGAGAACGTGACTGTTGGTCCACGGGAGGCTGCTTGGCTTGGTGGATCAAATGCTGCTGTTTAGTCTTTCATCTGAACTTCAGGGTGTAGTAAGCTGGTTGCTGAAGACTGGCTGTCATCAGGGGCGTTGAACGCAGAAATGAGGGTTGCACGGAATGACGTGATCTTGGCTAGATGGCAGTGTAGACTGATGAAAGACCCCCCTTTCCCTGCCACCCCCACCCCCACCTCGGAAATGTGTTTTCATAGGCTTCACAGAGCTGTGATTCGATTCCTTAGCATTGTGTTCTGAGACTTGAGGTGCACAGCAGACTTAATTAAGCTGACCTTCATTTAGGATTCATCTAAAACGAATGAGATCCTTGAGAATTGTCAGTCACAGGCAGTCATCTTCAGAGAGCTGAGGTGATGGAATCACTGACATCAAAGGGAACCAGAAGAGGGGGAAAAAAGGAAACAATTGTACCGAAGCTTTTTAAGGAAGAGTTCCCACTTATTTAAATGACGGTTTACTGTACCGGATGCCTTGTTTTAAAGAAATGGCATTATTCTAAATAAACTATTAGCCATTGATCTTTGAAAGGGGAACAGTAACTCAGTCTGCAAAGTTTCATGCTGGATTATCTGCTGCTTTTCAGCAGGTCTGGGAGTTGGGGGAAAGTGAATTCCATATGAAACATGCTTCCAGTTTTCCTCTCTTCTTATTTTAAGGGAAACCCATAAATTTTGAGGATTAAAAGTACCTAATTGTCTTCAAATATAAAGATATGACTGACTTTCTTGGGCTGATTTTCGCCTCCAGTTGTGTCTATTCATTTGGAGATGGTGCTGGGAACCTTGGTGACAAGGCCAGTGGGCAGCCAAGTTGTTCTGTCCTGGCTTCTCACACAGTCGGTTTTGAGAAGTGGAGACACATGGATGGTGTAGAAAGAACAGCCTGTGGAGGAAAATCAAATCAGCTGTCAGTTCAGCAGCATGCCGATGTGTTGTAACAAGCTCTGTTATTCGGTCCAACATCCCCATCGATGGTCTTTATCGATGATCTCTACCTTCCTGTATCTTGGAGCTTAGTCGCCAAATTCTGCTCTCTTCCTTCTGGTCAGTTTTTCCCTGGTTTAGAGATAAGACTAGGTTTTTAGCTTTCTAGAAAGGAATCTGACCTTATCTGTGATTCTGCAGGACAAATATCTTCTGACTTTTTGAGGAAAAAAAATGTATTTTAGAGTTTAAATCTAGGTTTGTGATATTTACCTTGTTCTCCAATTTCTAATATTTGAAAACAGCATCTTAAGAAGCTTCAGTCAAATCAAACATACCAGCCATACCCATACCCCCTCAAAAAGATCACACTAGATTTCTAACCACTTGCTTATCTCAGTGAGATCCAGACCTGAGAGAATCTGCCTGCTAGCTCAGTGACATTTCTGTGTTCATCAAAGTCTCATCCATATAACACTCTGTCCTCCTGATCATATGATTGCTTCCTTCTGTGTTGGTTGGCTGAGAGCAGCCAAGGAACAGCTAGCTCTCCATCACTCCGTGGACAGGCTAGCACAAACATCCAGCAACTTGGTGTTGCACGGCACATATATTGCGTATGATACACTTGGCCTTTGCACCCAACATCCAGAGCTATGTGTTAACTCTTCCTCTGTCTGAGGACTGAAAAAACACACAGCTGGCTTTCTAGGGTGCATAACAGCCTCTGTGCAGCTGCTTATCCATAATTATTTAATTAGAAGCTGCCAACTGTGCCTAGATAAGCATTAATTCATCAAGCTGTTGTGGTCGGGTTAATGGGCCAAAACTGTGGGAGGTGCTCTAAAGCAGGGAGTTGACCGTATGCAGCGATGCTCCGAGCCTTGCCAGTCAACCGACTGCGAGCACCAAGCCACTGCATGCATTGCCGAGGGTGCGGAGGGCTGGGGCCACTGCCGGCCTGCCAGATCCGAAGGGGCAGCCTGGTCCCCTGGAACACACCCACCCCATCCTCAAAAAGCCCAGCCAACCAACAGATGCTCTTCTCCGTGGAACTCAACTTCCCCTGGGTAATAAAAATATCTATAGGAAAAATACAGATTTAGTAGATACTGACAAACTTCTTAGAGCCAAGGAATTAACTCCAATTAATCAGACTCTTCTAATAACCAAAGGATAATACAGAGTCACTTGGCCTGGGTCCACATCATAATATGAAATGAACAGCAAGAAATGAATACATTGCATATGGTGGTTGACAGTCATGGGGAGAGACCTCTTCCTCTGTTTGCCTAATGTTCTTCCACATTTTCCAAGGGGAAATTGGGAGACCTGTCAGTTATTAACGGGTTGGATTCTTGCCCCATTTAATCTTCATGTGAACCTGAAATTGATGGTCAATATCAGGTAATCTTAACTGTTTAATTAATGCAGAACAATGAACAGTTAAAGTCAACAGGTGTTTGTGTGTGTTCAATAGCACAGTAAGAAATGTGTTTGTCCACATGGCTTACACACCAAAATACAGTATGTGAGATACTACAGATTATGATTCACTTACCAGCAACCAAGAAAATGTGCATGCTATAGGAACATCAAAAAGAAATGTCTGTCCTAGGATTGCCTCTCAAAGTATTTTAATTGCTTTAAAATAACGAGAAGGTACTTTTCCTCCTTTCGCACCCGACTAGCTAAATAATTACGTCTCTTTTCTCTTCCGGTGCTATGTAGAAGGCAATGCCATAAACATGAGAGAAAGCCTGCTTGAGCCACCTGTAAGCGAAGTGCAAGCTAAGTAATTTGGAAAAGAGAAGTTCTGATATTGAACCAGATACTGAAGCGCTAGTCACACCATTTAGGAAGAAAATCACAAGTGCAGGGAAATAAATGAACCTCTTATTCAGAGCCACCTCCCCATGCCCTAGAGAGCGGGAAGGTTGTTCTTGGTTGGAGAAGATTATGCACATTTCTTTAATTCTACTCCTGAATGAGTTGCTTCAAACAAATGCCTGAAAGCATTCAGATTCAAAGGCATTTGCCTCTAATAAAACTGTGATAACGTGGCTACAAGTAGGGAGTTTGTCATAAGATCCAAAAACATAAACCTTGAGTTCTGTAAATTGTAGACAGAGATGCCGATTCACCGCCTTTTCAATGGATTACTGCTTAAATGTGCGGCTCTTTTTTTTTTTTTAACTTTTTTTCCCCTTTACTCGGTTTCCTTAAATTTAAAGGGTTGTTTCCACAAAAGTCTCTAATTTATGTACACAGTGTGGAATCTTTAAGATGGTTGATTGAGTTGGGGTGTTAGAGAAAAGTAGATCCAGAAATGATTTCTCATTTAGAGTTCGGCTGCATGACCTTACGCTGGGAGGGAATGTGTGGTTCTGGCCACTTTAAAGTCAACTTACCCAACGTTGCTTTTAAAACTTTCAATAAGAGGGTGTGTTTTTAGGAGGGGAGGGTATATAGGTCAGTGGTAGAGTGCATGCCTAGCATTTATGAGGTCCTGGGTTTAATCCCCAGTACCTCCATTAAGAATAAATAAATAAACCTAATTACCACCCCACCAAAAAACAGGGTGTGTTTTTTAAAGGAAAACAGGAGGGAAGGCATCTGTCTTGAATGATTCCAGCTCTCTTTCTCCTGAGTCCTTGAAAAGTTACCAACAACAACTTCAATTTTCATGACCCATAGAAATGTGATGTTAGTACATTCACGATGGAGCCACACAACAGTGAAGGCAAAACGGTGGCGGTTTGGTTTTCACCACACCCCCCTCCTCTTTCTGTGATGTTTTTCTGTCTTTTCCATCTTAAATGCTCTCTTTTCCTCTTGCTTTCATTATTTCTGCTTTCAAGTCCTTTCTCTCCATGCCATGATCAAGACTTGTCAGTAAATATTCTCTTCTGTCTTTATATGTAGAATATTCTCAAGGCATCGTATTACTTTTTTTTCAGTGATTTTCGTACAAAAGACACTTTTTAATAGTTGTGGATCAGGTGACTTTGTATCCCAAAGGGAGTGTTCTTAAGACTTGAGCTTCTTAATTTATTATTTAAATGCAGAACACAATCTCAGTCTAAGGCTTCATCATGAAGTCAGTTTAGACCTCTACTGGGGCAGATATCGGATGGTGATGATGCTGATGATGGGCAGGGATGATGGGTACCATTTTTGTCTAATCTCTTTAAGATGCTGTGCTCTGACCACTAGGCTCAACATAACCGTGATGTAAGCATGTTAGTAAAATACCCTATTATACTGTTTCCACTCTCATGCCAAGCAAGACCTACTGCCTGAGCACAATTCCTTGTAGGAGATGATTCGGGTAGTTTCTTCCTAGGTCCGTGGCATCCCTGAATGGACTTGGCAGCAAGAAAAGTACCAGTACGTGGGCAGAAAGGGGCGATCTCTGTGATTGCCCCCAAGTGCCTCAATATGTTAAGAATATATATATATATATATATATATATATATATATATATATATATACACCATGGAAAGAGAAGACCAAATGTCTCCGACAGCCTAATGAGGTTTGGATCATATCAAAGGAATTAGAAGTGGAAATAGCTGAGAATGTGCCACAAAGCTCCATTCGGAACATCTCCAAACACCAACCAGGGAGAGGAGTGACTGTGCATAGGAGAGAGTGCCAGTCCAATGCACTGAAAACAATTCTTCAGAAATTGAGAAGCAGTGCTCAGTTTCTGCATCATAGCTGACTGTTGCTCTTTTTCTTTGGTCTTTGCTACAGCTTTCCTCAGATACTGCATTTCTTGGCAAGTCAGCTAAAACATTTTTGTACAGAGATTTTCGAATGCATCCAAATGTAGAGACACCCAGCTCCAAAAATTACAATAATCATTACAAGACTAATCTTGTTTCGTATGTATTTCTACTTACTTTCTTTTCTGTCTGCACTGGGTTATTTTGAAGAAAATTTCATACATCAATCAATTCACTCATCCACCAATACTAATCCTATATGTTTCTAAAAGCAAATGAATTTTAAAAAGCGTCACAACACCATTATCACGTACAAAATTAACAATCCTTTAATATCTTTTAATGTCTAGGTGGTGTTCAAGCTTCTTTGATTTTCTCACGCTATTTTTTTAAAGTTGGCTTGTTTGAATCAAGAGTCAAATGAGGTCCATGCATAATCTCTGATTTACTATTTCTTTTCTCTTTCAAAATTAAAAGAATGCATAGAACATATACCAGAAAGCAGCAAAATGCATATTTTCAGTCTCTTCTAATCTTTCCCTCCCTCCTTTTCTTTCTCCCTTCTTCTCTCTCTCTCCCTCTTTCTTTCTTTTCTTTTTCGATTTATTTGTTAGAAGAAGCTCAGTTGTTTATCACAGCAAAAGCCTGGTATTCTGGGCTTTGCTCATCCATCTCTATGATCTCTGTGCTGTCATTAACACATTTTTTTCCGACCTCTATATATTCTGTAAATTTGTTTGAGCTTAACACCTGATTCTAGAGGCTTGATCAGATTCAAGTTCAGAATTTCTCACAAGAAATCTTCGCGGGAAGTCTATTTTTAATTTGCTTTGACAGATTGAAATGCTTTATGTTTTAGGGGCAAGGGGCATCATTTTCTTGTTTTTTTCATACTCATCATATGGACAGATAGCAACTGGGATCTCTTCTCGCCATTGTTCAAGCTGATTCTAGTGATACAACAAGCCGTACAAGAGGCCCCTGTTTTTCTTTCCAGCCTTTCAAGAGCTATCTAGTATTCTACTGCTGTTCTTGTCGCTAGTCTGGGCTAGCATCAGGGTGCAGGGAACCTACCAAGATGTGCTCTGGATCCTGCTGACTGGGAGGCAGTACCGTGTGGGGTGGGAAGGTTGTTCCTGGCTATTCCACTGTTATATTATTTGATTCTTTGAACTACGCTGATGCATGTAACTTGTGATATATGTTTCTCAAACCTCTTCTCTCCTTGAGTTCCTTATCTCAGCAAATGGCTTCATTAGTTGCGTAGTTGCCCTGTTGCCCAGGGAAGAACGAAACCTGAGTGGCCCCTCTTTCTCCCTAACCACTTCTCCAGTCTCCAAATCCTGTTGGTTCTTTTCCTTCATCCGTCTCAAGTCCATGCATTTCTTCCCATCTCCACTGATGCCAGTCTGGCCCAGGCCGCCGGCATTGCTCTGAGAGACTGCCGCATAAAAGCTGAAGTTGCCCTCCCCACCCACATCTGGTGTCGTCTCCTTGGGTCTGTTCTTCCTGCTGCAAAAATGATGAGAAAACGTGAGCCTGACCATGTCGCTCCTTCCCATGAGTCACAGCTCTTCATGAAATGACCTCTGATTCTGTCTCTAGCCTCTTGTGTTGCCATCCCGCCCCTGGCATTTTTCATCTCACTATACGCTATTTCTTTCAGGTCCCAAATGCTGTTATGCACTTGCTTCTTCCGTTTTGTACGTGATGTTCCCGTTGCCCGAAATTTTTCCCCCACCTTCTTTGATTACCCAAATACTGCAGGTCCCAATCTAGGGGTTACTTTTTCTGGCGAGCCTTTCTAGCCACCATATCTAGATTAGGCCCTTCTGGTCTTTGCCCTGTAGGACCCTATTTTCCTTTACTGTGGTACCGGTAATACTGTATTACTTGCTTATTTAGCTGTTTCTCTAAGGTTACGCTGCAAGCTCTGTGAAGATGGGAACTGCATCTGTCACCTTCATCATGATACCAGGCATAGGACCTGGCAAAAGTGGAGGCACTCCATCAATATTTCTCAAAGAAGGAAGCTAAATGCCCACCACAGAGTTCTGTTACAGTCCTAGGTGCCACTGTCTTGGATCTACCATTACATTATCCCTGAACAGAAGAACTGGAGAGCAGTGATGATGTGATTGATAAGGATAATGGCATTTCCTAACTTGCACTGAGTTCTTCTGGCCCTGCGCTAAGCACTTTACACACAAATTGGAATTCTCACCTTAAGATGCTCTGCTCTTAGCACCTGCCCTGAGACGCTAGCCCCAGGGAACCAAGGAAAACACTTACCAGCAGGGAAGTCTCCTGTGCTTTCCTTTTAGTTGGTTCACCCAAGCAGGAGCAAATTGAAGCTGGGGTGGGGCCAGGGTTTAAGGAGCAACCCAAGGAGGGACTTAGGATTCAGACAAGTGCTGCAAAGTTGAGCAAATAGCCACAATAGGGGAGGAGCCCTGCTAGCACGCTACGTGTGGGGCGAGACTGACCAGGCTGCCTTCCCAATCTTCCTGCCAAATGACTTGCTCTCCCTTCCCCCTCCCTCCCAAAGAAGTGGTCATTCTTTAACGCCAGAGGCATCATGACATGGTGGCTAAGAGCCTGGGTGTTGGAGCCCAGACTGCTTGAGTGTAAATCCCTAGCTTTTTTTTTTTTTTAAACGGAACTATGGTTTATTGATTGTGTTTCAGAAGAGAAAAATCACAACACCACTACCCACCCCCTTCTCAGCATTGATTAGTATTACTGCAATAAATTTCCAGTAAAAGCAAAGATACAACACATGTACCTTTTAGAAATCTATTAGAGATGGCCATCTTTAGCACTTGGGAAATGGGATCCACATCCTTTGATCCCCAAGTAAGCCTTTTTTTTTTTTTTTTTTGGAGGTGGAATTGAAGCATCAGTCCTTTTAGTTTTTTTTTAATTTTTTTGAAAACAAAGTTTATTCTAGGAAGAGGAACTCACTGCCTAGCTTTGATCACAGGAAAATGACTTTACTTCCGTGTCTCAGTTTCTTCACCTGGGAAATGGAGACGGTAACAACGGTACACGCTCACAGAGTTGTCACGAGGACTGATGGGGCTGTTACGTATAAAGTGCGTGTGCAGCAGCCGGAAGGGTTGGTATAGAATGGCGAAGACCTCCGGGAATACCGGCGTGACGAGAGACAGGCTTCCTGTAAGTAACTTACCTGGTGCTGTCTGGTAGTTCTCTTGGACACTTTGTCCAGTCTGTTGATTCTATGCCGATTAAAAACAAACAGGCAAACAAAAACATCTAGAAGTGGCTTTTCAAGAGGAAATTCAAGCTCTTCATTTTAATTGAATCTGAATAAACAGAAAAGCAAACCCTTCCAGAGGCCTCGATTCCAGTAACTCTTTTCTTCCCCCGAGCGATTCCTTAATGGAAGTCATTAATAATGGCTTTTCCCTTCACCTTGTTTCCAACGCGTGGCTTTTCGGAACCCAGGATAATTCGTGGTAGAATTGAAAAGTTAGAGTACAATTTAAATTATATATTCGGTCACAGCAGCATTAGAATAACCTTTTCTGAGTCTCGGCCTAAGGAGTCTTCCCCTTCGTGGTGACAGAAAGTGGTTATTGAGTGCACCCACGACAATAAGATCATTCAAAACGCTCCAGAAATGAAAACAAGACATTTTGCTTCGCACTGTGAGTAGCTGTCCTGTGTGACTTCAAAAGGAAATAAGAGCTAACGGGGCTGCTACTGTGTGACCCACTCAAACGCTGCGCTATGTGAAGAAATTCATACTTTTCTACTTTTATTCATCATTCCCATCCCAGAGCAGAAAGTTCCAATAACTTCCACACCCCCATTTATAGCGACCTTTTATTCTGAACATATGGGATAGAATGTGATTGTGAACTAGTTACGTGGATGAAAATGGGAGGCGACCCTATCTTTATACATAACATAGTGCAATCTTAAGAGATTTTCAGGCTGCTGTAGATTCTTCTTTGCTGTTGTTGGGCCATATTTATTCTTTTTTTTTTTTAACGGAGGAAACTTTTTCAAAAACCTATTTTCATATGTAGTAGCTAACATTTGTAAATCTTAAACTCTCAAATTTATCCCTTCCCACCCTCTTTCCCCAATAATCCTAAGATTGTTTTCTATGTCTGTGAGTCTGTTTCTGTTTTGTAAATAAGTTCATTTGTCTTTTTTGTTTGTTTGTTTAGATTGCACATATGAGTGATATCATATGGTATTTTTCTTTCTCTTTCTGGCTAACTTCACTTAGAATGACGATCTCTAGGTCCACCCATGTTGCTGCAAATGGCATTATTTTTGCTGCAAATGGGATTATTTTCTATTTTAGGCAATACTGTAGACAGCAGATCAACACTGCTGGGTTGCTATACAGAGAAAAGGAGAGCTGGGCTCTGGTAATGGTGATTGTTCTGTGAAGAGAGTCTTGGAACAGCAGAGAAATTCTAGTGACTGGGATAAGGGAAACGGGGCACATGCCTGTTAGAGTGTGGCAGAAGCATAAAATCAAAACCAAGGGAATTCTCTAGACTTGGAGCAGTGTCGCCAAGCCCTTAACAGAAAAAGAGCTGGTGGACAAAGAGAGGCACAAGCACTGGTCAGGCATCGTGGCACATTTCCTTACAGCTTTAAGCATTCAATTATTCAGATGGAGAAATTTTCCTAAGGGCACGTGCCTGCAAATTCACCCTGTAACATGAATGGAAAATAGGATTTCATTTTCCTTAATTTGCTTTCTAGCCAACTAGGTGAAATATCTTTTTTTTTTTTTCCTTTAAGCAGAAGGATACCTGTGTAGGGTTGTACAGCTTGTCAAGCTGCAGTGAACTGGCACGATGCTCATTTCTCTTTGGATAAGGAGAGCATGCCTTGGAAAATGAGCAGTGATGCTTGGCTTTTCAGGATAGACAATCCTGTGGTCTGGAACAGTAATGACTAATGATAAGTGATCAGTATGTTGTGTGATACTTTCAATATCTTAAAGGCCATTTTCAGGCCTTTGTATACCCAGCAATGTGAAATACTTATTTGTTTGGAAAGATCTGATTGCTTTACACTTACTGAGAACCTGCCTTCCATAAGGCACCTTTTTGTGTTTCATAGGATTGTCCAAGTGAAGTGGGTAAAAAATATAAAAAATATCATCCGTATGCAAAGAACTGAAATCCTGATTCACAGAGTCCTCAGGCTAACGATTTTCTAGGACTTCTCCACAATCTGCCGGGGAAGTGATTCACAGTGTGCACAGACCTCATGGATTGGAAACTGCAGGCCCTTCAAACCTTCCATTATCTGCATCCTTTTACTCAGACAAAATAACAAAAACACATCGTGCTGTGCAATCTAGTTTTAGACCAAGATCGTGCCATCCCTTCATCAGAATGACCTCCTTTAAGAGGCAGAGTGTGGTCTAGCCTTAGTTGCTTATACAGAATTCTGTTTTTACCTTCTGGCCATGCGAGTACATGCCAGGCCCCGGGACCTTGCCATGCCTTTGCTTTTGTGTGTGTTGGGTTCCTAAGCATCTCTGCAATGGTTGACTCGTCCACTTCTTCTAGAATCTATATCAAGCACCTACCATGCACCTGAGGCTGCACGCAGTTCCAGGGACTCACCTGTGAACAAGAAACATATGGTCCATGTTTTCAGGGAGCATATCGTTTAGGGAGAGATGAGACTAACAAACGGGCAATTTCAATCTTGTGTGGTGGAGAAGTATAAATTGATATGAGGATAGAGAGGGAGATCCTAATCTGAACTTGGGAGATCAGGAAATTTAACCAGATTTTATATCTTTGCTGAGAGAGGAGGAGATTCTGAAAACTTTATTGCATCTGTTGACTGTAACATACTAGCTGGCTGATGGAGTCATAAAAGTTGTATCTAGGATGGCTTAAGAGAATCTTAAGATCATTAGCAACCATTTCATTTCTCATTTAATTAGTTCCATAATTTCCAGTGAGAATGATTGTGCTTACTCCAGGAACCAACATCTTCCTTTTTAAACTCTTCTTCAGTGTTCCCCTCCATGCAAATCTTTGTCTTACGAAAGTGTGTGTGCAAAATCAGAAGTCAAATGATAGCCTTAGATGATCAGTAGTCAATTTTAAAGATGGTTTATAATGGTATCTGTGGTGTCCTTTTATAATGATTCCCAAAGTAGTGTCATTATTATTATTTTAACTTTAAGGGTTCCTGATGTAGCTTGTCAATCTCATGCATAACTCTTTTTCAGTAACTACCCAGTGCTGAACAGACAGGATGTCTCAGTAAGCATTTGTGGAATGAATGAATAAATTCATAACACCACATTTTAAAGGAATAAAGAAATAAAATGTGAAATTTTAAAGAATGAAAGGAATACCATGTTAATTTTATTTGAAAGGAATTAAATGTAAAATTTTGAAGAAGTAAAATGTAAAGCAATAAAATATGAAATGTAAAATAAATGAAAATGTCATTTTTATTTGATACTTTGTTAAAAATGGATGCACCCTGTGAGTGACAGTGTAAATCTGGTTGAGTTTTCTAACAGCCTCAGACTTACCTGGATAAAAACCTTAGTTTCGTGCCTTCCTGTTAGGGCACTCTTGGGTGAGTGTTTTAACCTCTTTATACCTCAGAACACTAATCTGTAAAAGGAGAACGAGGAAGCTTCCCTCATGGCAGTACTGGGGGGATTAAGCCAAGGTCACGCCGTCCTGTTCGCTCATCTCATTAATATCTGCGCACTTCACCTCTAGGCTCTTTTTGTTCGTTGTACAAATAGTATGTTTGGACCTAGAAGAAGAAACTGGGGGAATATGGATCTGTTGGAGCTGATCTTGCCCACTATCCAAACAAATGTCAAGCTGCTTCTCACTGGTTCCACTCTGGACTAATCGCACACACACTTCCTGACTTTAGAGAAAGGAAAAAGGCACCACGTAACACATTCCTATAGTTCCCTTGGTGTGCTCACCTCTCCTGCCCCTTTCTGAGGGCACTGGTCCATCCATAGTGCTGTCACATGGCCTTCTAACCATTCTTACAGTAGGCCAGTCTGCCGCCCCCTCGAGCCGCTGCACTGGTGGACTCTTCCCGCCGCTCCTTGCTTGAGTCAGGCTTTAATGGGCTTTCCTTGGAAGGGCCTCCCAGCACCACCCCAGCAGAAGGAGCCCATGTCTTCCTCATTGTCCAGCACTGTGTTTCCACCATAGCAGTGTGCACACGTGTAAGTATTTGCTTGACGGGGTCGGGAGCTAGGAACTCTGTCCTGTTCTCCTGTAACCCTAGCATCTAGTGCAATGCCTGGTGCGTGGTAGGCACTCAAGAAGTTATCTTTTCTCTATCTTCCTTACCCCACCATGTAAAATTATCACAGTAGGATTCTCTCTCATGCTGAGGGCAACTGACTATATATATATATATATATATATATATATGTGTGTATACACACACACACATATACACACACACGTGTACATATATATAATATATACAATCTATCTATCTCTGGCTAGTATAGTAGAAACAAATGACAGAAACAGAAAAGGGCAAATTAAACCTTACAAGAAAGGATAAAAGAAAATGTGGACAGAAGTGGGGAAACTGGCTTTGATTCATCATGTACCCTCTCCAACACTCGGGTACCTCAACTGTATAACAGGAGCAGTGAAACTCATAGGACATTGAATAGCAAACTATAGGACACGTGTCAAGTGACCGTGTTGCTTTATTAGCCGTCGGTTGTTAAGACAGATTTTATCTGAGCTTAAGTGAACGTCCAGAGAATGTCTTAAGGAAAGGTAACTCCGTCCAAGAAGAGAAAGGCTAAGTCTGGTCATTTAGAAAGTTGTTAAAGCATTTGGATACTGATGGTCAAAAAAACCCCAAAAAGGCTGAATAGGACTGCAGCATCAGCATTATCACTATATAAGACTGAGCAGCATAGAATCAAAGATGTGTTGGGTCTGGGTTGGAATCCTCTGCTTATGAAATGACTGTGCACCCGTGGTGTGAAGGCACAGGCTAAATGGACAAAAACAAACCCCTTACTGAAGCCCCGTAAACTGTGATGCTGGATGGAAGCTTGCAGCGAACCTTTATGCTAGGAAGTTTGCCAACTTGATTTATAAAATCAGAGCATCCTGGGAAGTAGGGAGCTCTCATGATTTCATGATTCAGTCTCCTCTCTGAGTCTTCAGGCTGTAAATGAAGTCCTAGGTCAAAGCTACCATACAGAATCTTTAAAAGTGACACTTTTATTGAAGTGGGAATTGGGTGTAAGATGTTCCTCCCTACTCCTCCTTTTTTTTTTTTGCTTTTTCCATGGTGGCTTTTGGGGCAATTTCAGGAAACTTAAGGCTCAGAGTAGCTGTTTGAAAACTTTAACCCAGGCATTCTAAACATATGGTGAATTTCTGTCTTTTGAAAAATTAGCTTTTTATATTTTTGCTCAGGTTCTTAACTGTGCATTCCTTTCTACTTTTGTTATTTTCATTTGACTATGTTTAGTTCTTAGGACAAATCTAAATGAAGGATGGACTGGAGAAAGGCAATTATTAGAAAAGATAAAGAGCAAAAGTAAATGAATTTTGCTCCTATCTTTGGTATATTATGGAGAAAATTACTTTAATTATCCACTGTACTTTTTGTTTGTTTGTTTTTTGTTTTTTGTTTTTTGGGGTTTTTTTTGTAACAACACAAGCAATGGGAGTTGTTGCTAGTGAAAGAGAGCATGGAAAATGGTCATCACAACTGACTTTATATGCTTTCCCCTAGTAGTCTGGAATTGTTTTATATATTGTGAATAAAGCCTGAGGTTAGTATATTATTTTATTAGATCAGTATAATGTATATTTCCTCCAAAAAGCTTAAGGGACTGTGGTAAAATCTCTGGTTGAGATGGTGCTTTCTATCCTGACAACAAGAATTAATTGTAAACAAAATCTATTTTGGGGGTGTTTGCAAATAGTCCCTCATACCAGCGATATTCTGCTGTATAAAAACAGCAGGAACACTTTCTTTTTATCATAGCTATATTTTCATATTGTTTATAGTCTGTGATTTGCCTTGGTAATTCGCTTCCTTTTATGGGAAAACAAGTTTTCTTCCAAACAACCAGATGCAATGTAATCAAATAATTGCTGTCTTAATTTGCTGCTGAAATCCTCCTGAGCAGACAGAAATAAACTATAGGTGTGCAGTGGTGTATATTTAAATTCTGAGGTGCTAACCATAATCATAGCCATCCTTTATATTTGAATTCTACATCAGGTGTCATGTCCAGCATTTCTCATTTAATCCCCATGAAATCTCTATGTAAAAAACTGAGGCTCAGGGAGGTTTAATGTGCCCAAGGCTGCTGTTAGTGGCTGCTTCAGAATTTCTGTATGGGAGACACCTAGCAGCATTAAGTTGGAGGAAAGTTCATTTACTGATATAAAGAATGAAGTGATTCGTGCTCACCCAGGGACGCCAAAAGAAAAAAAAAAAGAATGAAGGTGAAGGTGGACGGATGGAAATCATGGTGTGTGATGGGGCTGAACTTTAAAATAATTCTCCCTACTCCACAGATCCAAGTTACTGCTCTGCGGTCTCAATTGTAATTGCTACAAGCAGAATTCAAATCCCAATTGCCCCAACCCCAAATCCGGCACTTGTAACTGCCATGCAACACCATAGCAATACCAGATGGCGGACCTATCTTCTTTGAGCTGCCAAAAGCAGCTCTTCATAGGAGCTGACTCCCGAGATTGAGTGAGGGGCTTACATACAGCCTCCCTCAGCAGGTGGAATGCTAGAAGGTGCTGGACAGAGCTGGTTTCCCTTTCTCTCTCCCTTTCACATTTCTAGCCTTAAGAAAGCAATTTTCCCATGATACAGCTTTAAAAAAAAATTAAACCAGATTGGGCTGAAATCTGCAAATGTGTCCTCAGTTACCCACACAGAGCTTCTGGGATACAATCTCTTCTCTCAGAGACTCCTACACAGCATTATTTTTAAGAATTTGATTTCTGAGGTACCATAGATAGGAAAAGGCACAAGATTTCATAGTACAAAAAGATGTCCAAAAACATTTGAAATGCAATAGGAAGGCTTTATCCTTGTCTTCCTCCACTCCACTAAATACCTAAGCAAAATAAATTAAAATAAATAAATAAGCAAGCAAGCAAGCATATATCTTAAAAAAAATACAAAGGCATATTAGCAAGTTCTCATTCTAGAATCTGTAGCAAAACTGAAATAAATGAGGCAACCTGAAACCAGATAAATCCAGATATTCTGACAGGCACTGCTGGTCTCTAGATAAAAGACACATTTAAGCACAAACCTATGACTAACCTGAAACTCTGTTCAAATTTCATAGAATATACTGAAAATGTGTTCTTTTTTTTAAACCAGCTTACCTAGTTTTAAATTTGAGGAGAGTTACTTAAGAATATAATTTTGATGTAACTATCTTATGTTACTTGCAGCTTTCTATTACCTTTGAAGCCTAGACGTACACAACAGCACGGTTACAAACAAAAACCGAAAAGAAAAATTGATTCTTGGTTTTAAAACCAGTTGACACTGATAACCCCTTTTCCTTCTGAGTCTTGAAGAAAATCCTAAAACCTGAGAGATGGGGAAGTATAGCCTCTTGCTTCCCCCCATTTCTTTTGATTTTTGTTTTTCTTCGTTGAGCTCTTTGCTCTGAAATTAGAGATGCCACTGGTGGAGCGCAAGTCACATGGCAGATGCTATGATCAGTGCTTTGTAGATGTTACAGTGTTCTCTCTTTAGAACAAACTTAGGAGGTGAGGATTACCTTTCCCATCTTACAGATGAGGAAACTGAGAGGTAGGAAGACCCTTACCCAACCAAGTTCACAGCTAGAAAATAATAAAAACAAGATTAAGACTCTGGTCAAGTCTGTCTGACTCCTAGGACTGCAAATGCTTTTTTTATTGCTAAGTTACATTGGTTTGTCCATAGAGTACAGACCTTTTCTATAAAGCGAAATATAAAAGTTAAACGGTAGAACAGAAAGTGAGGCCAAAAGAAGATTACTTTCTTAAGATGGTAGCAGAGATAGTGTATTTGTATGCTAGTAGGAAGGATTCAGGGCTTAGGGAAAAATCAGCAACGTGGGAGAGAGAGGTGTGAGCTGGATTGATACCCTTGGGTAAGCAGGAAGGAACAGAGTTGAGTTCATATAGAGTTTGTCTTTGTTATAAACCTTGCTAGTTCATTCACAGTAATAGGTGTATGAATACAGAATGGATATACAATAGACACAGTAACAGTCTATGTGCATACAGTCACATATATGCATGTGTCTGCACATACATATGTACATATATATCTCACCAACAGTAACAGAACGATGTGTACAGGCACTGTTGGTTGATATGCTTTGGTGGGATTTCCCTTTGATTGAATTGCTTCTATCTGCTCAGTAAAGTAAAAAGCTGAAAGATTGAGGATGGGGAAGGAAGTCAGTGAGGTTTGGAAAGAGAGAAGATGGTATAAAATAGTTCTCTAGGACTGTGGGAGAGTGAATGAACTAGAGAGGGGTGTTACTGACCTGCAGCATTAAGGATTCACTTGAAGCAAGTAGCCATGTTGTACATTTTTTTCTCCATCCATGTCCAGCTGCTTGGGTGTAGGTGGGGAGCAGGCCCAGATTTGATCATAACCAGCAAGTGTGAGGTTTGCAGAGTAGGGGCAGAAAAGCTGAAGATGGATGCAAGAAAGTTATTAAAATGATTGACTACTGAGTTTAAGTTAGGTAAGAAATGCAATGAGGACATGAAGGAGATGAAGGGCGATAAAAAGATGTAGGATCAATGGATTGAAGTTCCCTATGAAGTCAAAGGTTGTTAGAATCTATTATTGGAGAAAAGGAGCTGGAAAGCTGGGCGTAGATGGTGAGATATTTGAAACTGAACTTACAGAAGATCAAGTGATTAGTAACGACACAGTTCAGGGTATGACCATGAAAGAGGATGGCTGAAGGAAGGTGGAAGGTGTGACTGTTGTAAGAAAGAATTTGAGAGTAACAACACTGTGATCATTTTAGTATGAAACATTGAGGGTAAGAGTTAGTCAAAAAAGTCCAAGGTCCCAAACCTGGGAGGCATCAGTCCTGGGATTTTAATCTGGCTTGTACAACATCTCTTCCACCCATATAATGTGCAAAATGGTTTACGTATGCTATGCGTCCCTCCCTGCCTCTCTGTCATGGATAATTAAAAGGGGCTCAGGGATCTCAAATGCCTTGTGTCACTTGCCTCCCAATCTGTCATTCACCAACATAGACTTAATAAGCACCTACTAAACACCAGTGCACTGCATCCACATCCCAGGGCTACAAAGGTGAAAGGTATTGCAAGGAATTGCAGTTGAGAATTCAGTTTCAACTGTATTATCATCTTTGCCAGTAAGAAAGGGTTTGAATAATATCTGAATATTTCACTGCATCTTGCCCTTATTATCTTATAAAAAATGAGTAGAGTATAGAAAATGAGGGTGCTGATATTGGTGATAAGAAGCATCTATCTCATAAACTTAATATAATTGTGACAGAGATGGGAAGCTTTAGGCATGCAGAAAGAAGCAAATCTTTAGCCTCAACTCGGTACCACTGGATTTAAGCCAGTTGAGTGAGTTTTCTATTAGGAAGGAAAAAAAATCCTAGTTTACAAATTTATTAAATGTAGGAGTTGTATTTCAAAGACACTGTCTAAAAGGAAAGGTGTAATTAGGAATGTTCTTTTGTTTTTCTTTTCGTATTTCAGAATGCCTATCATGTAGGATATAAATCTAGGCTTTGATTTATGCAACTGGAGCTTTATATAGGACTTGAGATGTGTTATGTGTGACTACATGGAATGCTTTTATAATATAGAAGTGATGCAGGTATTGGGAAAAAATAGAGGAGGAAATACTTAATTCTGTGTGGAATGATCAGGGATGTCTTCCCTCGGGTGACAATTCTTAAGCAAAGTCGTAAAGAATGAGGAGTTAGTTAAGCAGACAATACAGGGAATAGCATTTTGGGTAGAAGGTCAAGCAGGTGCTGAGGCATGGAAATGAGACAGATCATGACTGTTTGCTGAACCTCACGGTTGGGATGTAAAGGCCAGGGGCAGACAAACGCTCTGTATGGAGAACAAAGTCGAGAGCAGATGGTGAATGGCCTTATATGACATGCTGAGCTGCTGGGCTTCACCCTGGTTGGTGGGGAGATTGTAGGTACCTAGTAACCACAATTCATTCTTATTCGTGTCTTCCTTCTGTTTTCATTGCTCATTTAATGTTGCCTAAACTCACATCATGGTTGTCCCTTGCTTGTGAATCACTTTGTGATACCTGACTGTACTGTTTGGGATATACTTTTATGGGCCCATTCTCATAGATCTCCTCCTTTCAGCTGCATGACTAACTGAGTCTTTATCTTTCTTCATTTATTTGATAAATATTTATTGAGCACCTACTATCCACCAGATATGTTCCAAGTATTACGGGGTTCAGAGTGAACACAGCTTCTGTTCTCATGAAGCTTAATTCTAATGGGGGACATAAAGTGATAAGCAAATTCATATATGTCACTATCCATGAATACTGCCTGTAAGATGAGCATCAGGCTGAATTACGAGGTTGACAATGTTCCTCCCCATCCTCTTCTCTACCTTTGCTCTTTACTGGTGTCAACAGTGTTCTAGAAATAGAAGAACCACACAAAGAAAAGACAAAGGTTTCCAACCACACCTTTAACTCTTCATTGAGAGGAGGGAGCTATGCTCGTCTTGAATGTTCTTGATCCTTGATGGTTTGCCGAAGGACAGACGATTATTCTCTTACAAATTTATATGTATGGTTCATAAGATCACAGTTTTTCTTAAGTTCATGTGTGCATTTCAGATTATCTCCTGACAATATTCAAATAATAGAGCTTCTGCTAACGGCAACAATAATAGCTAATATATTTTGAGCGCTTACTTGCTAACTAGGTTAGATCCACTGTCTGGACACTCAAAGTTCTGGGCTTGCAGTGAATGAGCAACTTGCCCCAGGTCATACAGCTGGTAGAAGGTGGAGCTGACATTCAGACCCAAGCCAGGGAGTTCTAGAACCCGGGCTCTCCTGCTCCTTGTGATATGTGACCATGATGCTGGAAGACCAAGGTACCAGTCTTTTTCTTTCCGGCAAATAAACACCTTTGGATGGAATCTAAAGTATATTCTTCCCTTGGGTCTGAGGTAGATTCTATTCCTAAGGTACATCACTCTTCAACAGAAACATTAAGCCAGCCATGTATATAATTTCAAATTTTCTAGTAGCCACATGACAAAAAGTAAAGAGAAAGAGTAAAATTAATTTGAATAAAATATTTTATGTAACCCAATATATCAAAAATATCATTTAAATCTATGTCTGAATATTTTTCATTGCTTCAGTTTTTTAATTTGAAATCATTAAAACTAAATAAAATGTTAAAGTTAAGTCACATTCTTTAGTCACATTTGCCATATTTCGAGTGCTCAATAGCCACATGTGACTAGCGGCTAGTATCTTGGAAAATGAAGCTTTAGTGGATATTGTTTTAAGAAGCCCCGAGCTGCTCACAGAGATCACATATATAATCGTGAATAGACTCTGAGATTTTATAGCTATTTTTTCAAGCCAGGTTGGAAGCAAGGAACCTTTGTTTCAGGCACAGCAGCTGTTTTTCAGTCATTGTAGCGTCGTGTCTTTCTGACTTGGATAAGTGCTTTACAAGTAACCTGCCATATTTCCAGCTTGAATGGCCTCCACTCTTATACAGGAAGCCATATCAACTGTTACATAAAAGAAAGTAATGTCCATTGTGAAAGTTAACTTTGTTGTTCTTGTAGGCACAGGGAGGTAAAGGATGTGATCTTTGTCACTTTTCTTCAATCCCAGGAGAAATTCTGATTCTGTCATTTTAAATTCGATATCTTACTATGTTGAAATCGTCATTGTGAGGGCTGGATGCCATCAAGGTCAGCTCTGTATCCAGCTGAATGTTATAGCCTGCAGGGGGTCTAACCTATCAGAGGTTTCTCCCTATTCTCTGGGAAAGAGAATAAGAAAGCAAAGAGATGTGTGAAGTTTGCAAGACAGCCCTCCTCACAGTGTATTTTTATTTTCCTCATCCTACTCCCCTTTTATTTTATTTTATTGTAGAAGACAAAGAGTTTAGTGCTAATGGCTGCAGGTTCCTCTGTCCATCATAGTCCCATCCCCAAAGGACTGTGCAGTTATATCATTTGCACTTTAAATGGAATCCATTCTTATAGCTGGGTTTTTCTTGTTTTACACCCTTTTCATCTTCCATAAACAGGACAGATAATGAACACAAAAGAACCCAGTACCTAGGAAGATAAGGCAAAATTGCCCAGGTGTTTGAATTGTGCTGACCAGTTTTATCTGGTTGTGATAAATCCTTTCCTGTCCTGGCAGTCAGTCCTAGGGAAGGGGAGGGAGAAAAGGAAGAATCAAAAAGCACTAATTAGTACTTATCATTTAATCTCTGCAGTATCTGCTTTGCAGCTAGGAAATCATAGTATTTACTAGACAAAAGTCTTCAAGGAGTAAAATGGAATCGAAATATTTTCTGTTTAGGCAAAAAAAATTTTTTTAATAAATAAATAACAGTGAGAGGAGATGACTTACTGTAAAGAATACAATCTTATTGTATGTTGCTTTTGTACTGAAGTGTTTGCATTCCCAGTCATCTGATGCCAAACCGGTGCCATATTATAGTCAAGTCTCAAGAATGGGGAGGAACTGATTTTTTTTTTTCTTTCGATGTTTCCTTTGGATGTTCCCAATTCAAAAGACAAGATGAATTGTTTGGTAGAAACCTTGATCATGTCTCTCTAAAGCTGTTGCTCCCCAGCCTCACTCTACAAGAGAAAGTTTAGGATTTTACTCTCTTGTGAGAAGTGTAAATAAAAGCCCCACATGTTTTTTTTTTCACTCACTCCATCTTGCTCTAATAGCTCAGATTTACCATGAATACCTTCTCCATCCCAGGGATGACAGGTTATTTAGGTAGCAGCAGAAGTGCTGAACCAAAGAGGTAATTTGTAAGCAGGTTCACTCAAACCACAAAGACAAATGGCTGTTTTGTGGAAGATCCCAGACTTGGAATCAGAAGGCTAGGATGAGTGTTATCCTGCATGTCTGCTACTTACCAGCTTTGTGAGTCAGGGCATACAACTGAGTTAGGCTTTCCTGTGAAAAATGGGAACAAATCCACCCACCTTACCAGGCTGTGGTATGGCTCAAATCAAATGATGTCTACAAGGAAATACTTGGCAAACTATAAAACACTGTACAATGAAGTTAATACATATATAACCCATATATATCAGAATCCTCCCCTTTTCCAAAGATAAAAGTTATTATGATCAAACACGAGTTACTGAGATGGGCCAGAAACCAATCTCTCCCTAAAGGGACCTCAGCCTTTTCCTCTCTCTCTTAAGGAATACAGAAGCACATCACCAACTCTGTCTTTTCAGGATGGAAGCTGAAAGCTGTCCAATAAGCAATAAATAAATGATTGCCAGGAAATACACCCACTAGCCTGGCTAAAGCCGAGCTCAATTTCTGCCCCAAGAAAGTACACAAGCATACCCGGTTGATGGAATAAAATATTCTCAGTGTAGGCCTTTAGGGGGAATCATTTTTCATGGGTGATAATCTTGTTTTTATGCATAAAGCTTAGTCTCCTGATACAGTGATTTCAGGCTTCTAACAATCCATTATCCTCTAGGTTGATAAAAAGTCTCATGCTTCCCCTTTCTTTGGAGGGTCTAGTGCACCTACCAAGTATAGGGGAGGAAATGTACTTTTCTTTCTATCTTTCTGGGTTCTTGGCTGAGACCCCTCTGTAATAAAGGACAGATTAACAAGAGGAAAACGAACACAAGCTTAAAACCATGTGTACCTTCTGTATACATGGGAGATACCCAGGGAACTGAGTAACTCCTGAAATAGCCCAACCCAGCACCTTAAATGTCATCCTCAGTTAAAGACAAAAGAACATGGGAGGGTGGCGGGGAGTTGGAAGCCAGTTATGGGAGGTTATCAGGCAAAGCACAATATACAATGGTAAGGTTTTATGCAGATAAGGGTTTCAAGAGATTTGGTAATCCTGTTCCTGGTACAAATGGAGAGACACTCTTACAAATGGAGATTTCCCTGATAAATGTAAATGTCTCTTTCAAAAAGGTAACTTATACTAGGTTTTCAGAGCTTTTCCTCTATCTGTTGTTTCTTAAAGATAATCAGCCTAAAATAATCTTTATGCCAAGGAGATGTATTTTGGGGGCAAATTTTGCTCGCCTTTAGAAGGGTGTGGCTTCTTTGTTCATAGCTAAGAGAGGATAAAGTCCTTTGTCTCCTAATGAGCTCAAGGATGTTCAGGAAATTTGCTGAGCTCTTTATTTCCACGGTTTATATTTAGAGCAGGAGGGACAGAGTCAGTCTGACTGGGTCACATTCTCACTCTCTCACTCTTGTTTGACATCATGCACCCAGTTACTTAAACCCTGAATGCCTCAGTTTCGTCATCCAAAAAATGGGAATGATGACAGTACCCACCTTTTGAAGTAACTAAGAATGTTAAATGAAATTATGAATATAAAGTGCTTCACAAAGTACCTGGCTCCTGGTAAGCCCTCAATAAATATCAGCTTTATTATTGTTATTATCGTTATAGAAATGAGAGATTATTCTTTTTTTTTTAGTTTTTAGATAGAAAATTATAATATAATATTTTCTATTTGTAACAAACTTCAGGCAGTTCTTTGAGATTCACTGTTGAAATTTTATGCCTAAGGGAATGACCTTCAAGCCCTTTGGAAACACTCAGATGTTTGATTCTTATTTTACAAGGCACAGAACCTGCCACAAGATTTAAATAACTTGATATTTTAAACATCCTCATTGTTTCTTTGTAGCCCCAAACTTTACCATGGCCTGGCATACTTTAGAGATAGTACTGACCTAACACTTAATGACCATATCAAAAGGTCATTGTCAGTGTATGGATTCCAGAAAAAGAAAAATGGCATCGCTCTTGGCAATGATTCTGTTACTGGGTTGACATCATTAGACAACAAAACATTTGCCTAGGTCCTCCTGCATGCTAGGCACTGTTAGATGCTGAAGATACATAAAACTCTGTGTCTGCCCATGAGGTGCTGATACTCTGGTGAAGACACAACCACAGATACAAGTAATTATCAGATAAAGAATAAATGCTGTGTCTGAGGCACAATTAAAATGTAGAGGGGGGAAAGCAATTCTTTTTGGATGATGTCAGAAACCGCTCTGAAGAAGAGGGAACATTTGAGTTGGGTCTTTGAGGATGAGCAGGAGTTGAGCTGATAGATGGGGGTTTGGAATGGACAGAGGGCCATTCAGGCAGAAGGAACAGCCTGTGCAAAGGCATGAAACTTTGAAGAGAATGTTATGGAACTGGTGGGTACTTGGGTACGTCTAGAGCAAAGCACAATAGACATCGTTACTCATTATACTTACCTAAAAATCATGAACATAGCTCTCCCATAGCGATGTGGAGATTACATAAAACATGAACAACACATATTTCATGAAAAAGAGCTAAAGGTTAGGAAAGATACCATCTTAAAGAAACTTGCTTGTTGGATAGAAAGAAAACAGGGAAATTTAGAAAAGCCATCAGGATAAGTAGCTTAAAAAGCATATGGCTTTTTTTTTGTAAAGAAGGAAAGCATGCAAATGCTTTTGCCTGCTAAGAGGCAACTTGGGATAAGCACTGGTCTGGGAAGAAGGCGATCTGTTCTGCTACTAACTGGGTATTGATCTGGGAATGTTGCTCAGCCTGGTGGGCCTCAGTATTCTCATCTGTAAGGCAAGGGATTTAGGTGATGATAAGGTCTCAGAATTTAAGGATTTATTATATTGGCCATGGCTCTCTCACCACTGAAATATGTTTTCATGGCTTGCCTGTTCCCTGTTGAAAAATGCACCACGTCTAATAGCAGGTCAGGTGGCTAGGTACCAGAGACAAGCTCTGGATGGACGGAGATACTGTTGAATCTCTACTTTAAGTCTCCACTTTCATGGTTCCTTCCCATCAGTCCTAGATTCTTGGGTGTTCTGGGCCCCTCCCCCAGATGTTTCTTCTACTGCAGAGGTCTGGTTGCTTGGCTTTGCCAGTCACATGCCGCTTTTTGGTCTTAATCAGGTTGAACAGAAAACTCCAGGATAATTTCTAACCAATTGATTTTGGCTCTGGTTTCTCATCTGGTTCAAGAACGATCACTATGGAGATCCTACACCACCAGGCCGCTGTCCTTGCTATCACAATTGTAATTTGGCATATTGATACAGTACGAAATTTCAATTGAGCAGATGGTGCCAGGATTTAGACTTATGCTTATCAGATACAGATGGTCCAAACAGTGAATTTATCTGTTGGTTATTTTTATTTAGAGCAGGTTACATATAAATGACTTCATATTATTTTTCCTTTGTGATTTTTGTTTTACTACGATTACAAATGGTGTATCTTATTCTTTATCCTTCTGTGGACAAAGTCTTTTACTTTAATTAATACATATTTTCCCTCAATGTTGACCCAGATTGTCTCCCTTAAACCTGTTCTATTTGTTTTTCAGTTTTTCTGGAACAAGATGGGGGGAAAAGAACAAACCAAACATAAAACAAGCCATACTGTTAGTTAGTTTGAAAGAAAAAGTCCTGTGGTTGATCAGAGTTCTTAATCATGCACCCCCACCCTCTCCATCCCCTGGTGAAAGTTGTCACTAGCAGGGCAGGACTTAGCACACTGGATCTGGAAGGGCCCATGCTTGCTACAGAGATGAGAAAACAAAGCAGAACATCAGAGAAACTGAGTAATTTATCTGAGGTCACCTTGAAGTGCTTGGAAGAGTAATGACCAGAGCTCTGTCTTCACATTCCTGTTTGGTGCTCTTTTCAGTCACTGAACTGCCTCCTGGATCCGCTCTGGTTGCTTAGCATCAGATACTGTTACTAGCAACTGGCATTTTTCCTGCTTGGGGAAATTGATACCATCACTATGGAGAACAAACTCTGCCAACTTTCTGAAAAACCACAAATTCTGCAAACATTTCGTGGTTCTGATTCTGAAGGTGGGGCTTGTGCAAACAGATGGCTGTGGATTGAAAAAAAGATGTTGCAGTGAGAGAGGTAGGAACAAAAATGCCGATTTGAATGTAGGATAATGAGAGAAGTAGGTCAGAGGATGCTACAGCTGAGGAGGTCTCAGGAAGGCAAATGTTTCACATAGATTTCGATTGTCTTCTTGAAGATTTTCAGAGACTGACTTCTCAATGTCCTTCGGACTCCAGCATGTCACCACCCTAGGGTCAGTGAACTCCTATTACTTTCATTTAGAAGCTTCAGTTCCCTTTACTTTGGTAACTTTAAGTCAAAGGTGATCACTTCTGTCCTTTAGTATGGAGGAAGTCAGAGTTGCCTAGTCAGTGTGACATAGTTGGGATTGAAACCTGTCCAGGTAGACGGATTTATTTGGAGAGTGGAAGAATAACCAGGCTTGCGCTTCTCCATGGTCATCTGGTCTTACTGACTCATCTCAGTGATAGGCTGTGCTCCTTCCTCGGGAGCACAGTGTATTAATCTCGCAACAGCCTTGCCGTCTGTTGGGGAGAATTGGGTTATAAGATGCTAGGATCTGGGAAAGGGATGATATAATTTGCATTCATCCAAAACAATTAATTTGAGCCCCTTTAGTCCATTCTTCATCATCATTTTTTGGCTTGTCCCCATTCATCTATTCCATCAGTGTTTACTGAGTGCCTTTTTGGTGCCAGGTACTAAGGATACAATTAGCGCAAGATGTTTGCTTGCAAGGAGCTTATGGTCCAGGGGAAGATTCAGACAAGTAGGTAGATGATTGCAATCCTTCCTGAGAAGCACGATGCTATGTGGGGATGAGGGAGCACACCCAATCAGAGAACCCCATGGGAGACAGTCAATAAATGCTTGTTGAGTGAGACAGGTCTTAAATTGCAGCTTACTAATGGTGTAATTTTTGGCAAGTCTGAGCCTCAGTTGTTTTATCTGCAAATTGGGGATAATAATACTTTCTAGATAGCCTCTCAGAGATTTTATGAGAGTCAATTAGAGCAATGCACTTAAAAGCACTTAAGAAACCATGATGCTGTATAAGGGAATTGTTAAAAGAAATGATGTGCTCTTCCTGGTATTCTGGTTGCCCATGGTATACGAACGTGGAAATTATTAAATTGGGGGTAAATTTCCTAACAGAATTGATTTCAGCCAAAGTAATGTGTCTATGGAAGCTCTTGAGAGACTTTAAAGCATCTTCTTTACAAGACAAAGCTGCATGACGTAGGCACCAGAGACAGCAATGAAGAATCTGATTTAGTTTGCATTCGGAGCGAAGAGGATTCTGGAAGACTTGTATTTCTTTTTAAAAGAGCTTTTAAGGATATGTTTATTTCTTCAAGTCCCGTCTTGACAGGCCTCTGAATTCCCAGTGATTAAATCCGTGGTATCACCAGATTCCTCTAGAAACCTTTAAAATAGCATAATCATGAACTACCTTGCCTTTTTCAATGCCTCCTCAACGTTGATGCCAAGGAAAACATAACAAGAAACAAGACGGTCTTTCCCATCAAACAGCTTATAGTCTAATTGGTGGAACATGATTACCACACATAAAATGATAGTGAGTCTGCACAATACATACATCATATGCAGGACTGGAGGCTGGGAATTAATCAGAGGTTTATGAAGGGATTGAGATCACACTGGGACTTGGAGGATGGATAAGATTTAGAGAAGGCTGAGTGGAATGGGGAAATTATTAAACTTTCTAAGTGAAAGGAAACGCTTAAACTTTGGAAATGAATAGAGTGAATGAATATTGCCAGTTTCTGTGATAATATTAGTGGCTTCCACTTATTAAGTGTTTTTCTATATATTACACGTAGCCTAAAATGTTTCCATATATTACCACATTTAATCTTTAACAGTCCCATGAAGTTGCCACTCTTCACATCTCTATTTTATGTATGAGAAAATTGAGCTTCAGAGACATTAAGTAGTGTGTCATGAAACACATAGGTAATGAATGGTAAAATGAGGTTTTACACTAAGATATATCTGATCCTAAAGTCCATGTTATTAGCCATCATATTATGCCACCTTCTGACTCTAAGTGCATCAGAAGGGTTTCAAATGAATAACTCACAATTACTAAGAAAGCAGCAGTTTTGAAACTTCCCAAGTATCTCTTTAAATTAGAATCCCCTTCTTTCTGTACAATAATGGTGGTTTTTTTTTTTGCTTTGTGTTTTTAACACTTAATTTTTTTAATTTTTGAATAATTTAAGTCTTAAAGAAGAGTTGAAAAAAAATTGTACAAAGCCCTGCCTACCCTTCCTTCAGCCTCTCCTTATGTTAACATTTTACACAACCATAAAAGTTACCAAAACTAAGACATTGACCTTAGTACAATACTGTTAGCTAAAGTACGGAACTTAATGGATTTCACCATTTTTCCCAATAGTGTCCTTTCTATTTTAGAAGATCCTGTGCCCCCATCATATTATCTGTGACAGTGCCTTGGCCTTTCCCAATCTCTTAGGACCTTGACACTTTTGAAGCCAGTCAAAGTCAGTTACTTTGACTAATGCCTCCCAGTGTCTGATGTCTGATGCTTTCTTACGACTAGGTTGAGACTACACATTATTGGGAAGGATGCTGGAGAGGTGATGTGTCCTTCTCAGGGCTTCATATCAGGGTGGTACTTGGCGACAATACATCATTTTAAAATATCCCTCGGTACTATGTGATTGTTCAGGCTAGTGAGGAGATAAAAGAGGAAATGCATCTCTGAAGAGAACAACAGTTGGGTTGGTATAAACGGGAGGTGATGAGCTCTCATCCTTCTATCTTATTCTTTACACTTGGAATCTACACTAGGTAGAACAAGCCAGATTCCTCTGTCAAGTCATGCATGGTGCCGGAGGTCCTCTTCTTAACTCTGAAATTCACTCCAAAGTGTCTTAAATTTCTGTTTGAACTTGATTTTTTGCTTTGATAGCCTGGGGCTACTGAGAGTGGAAAGAAAGGCTCTAAACGATTAAAAAAAAAATCCAAATAATGCAGTTCCCCTCTGACCTTACTCATACTCTCAAAATGCTGTTCAGGAGCATTAAAGGATGGGATTGAAAACTCGACATACAACTTTCATTATGGTTGATGTGGAAGTGTTATATTGAAGAACTCATGTCTGGGAATAACAGGCTATTACAGTAGAATCACTTGTCTTACAGGCAGCCTTGAATTTTATACATGTAGATTGGAAATTGCAATCAGATTAATTAAATATATAAGTCTTTTTTTTATACTAATCCCTTCCTTAATCACTGACTTTGGTGGGTATTTTAATTATTTCAAGGAGCAAACAAGGCTTCAATATGAATAAAAATGAAAGGATTGTGAGTATAAAGACTTCATTGCTAGTGCTCCCCTGCTGAATATTGTGATTTCCTGGTTACCTGATCTGCAATGAATTGTATGTCAGTGGCACAAAAGAGTACAATGCAATCATTCAGGGTGCCAGGTTTTGCCTACGAAGCATAAATATTTGAACATTTGCATTACCATTTCTGAAAGAGTGGATTAAGTAGCTATGAAATATTAACTCATGTTCTTTTGGGTATGATTGAACAATTACATTCAATCTTTACCCTCCCTCCCCAGGAAACACACGCACGCATGTGCGCGCACACACACAAATCCCTGTGTTCTATGAAATGTGAAAAGAATCTCATTTCAATGTCTTGCTTCACTTAACTGTGCCACGTCTATGATATGATACTGTAACCATGTTGCAGTTGAGAATTTAAGGTTCCCGCTCTGTTCTTTAGAGGAACAGTACATGAATGCACCCCACTTTCTCTAAAAGTTGTTAGTAAGTTGAAATTTATAAATTCAGAAGCAGAGCTGGCAATCTAAAGAGCTTGTGGGTTTTTTTTTGGAAAGGGAAGGTTGTTTTTGAAATCTGTTTCATGTTTTGTAGACTAGCTATTGTTAATTATTAAGAGATATTAAAGCAAGATCCATTACATGGACTTCTAAAACCAGGAACTCCTTACTTATCTAGAGACCATATACTGGCATTCTAGTTTACAGATAGGGGTCATGTTAGTCTTACCTATAAAATATATATAGTTCTTAGCAGGTGGCTTTTTCTAGAAAATGATAAACATTTAACCATAACACAATTTATTATTATTATTGAATAAATTATGCAAACCATAGACAATTATCTTCGTCCCCCTACCCCAATAACGCATTTGCCAACTTCCCAACTAATGTGCTGCTATCGTGACATATTTTAAGTCTACATGTATTTTAAATCTCACCAGACATTATAATAATTTTAGTTTATTATAAATAAACCTATATTGACATGCTATTTATTATTAAAGTACCTAATTTATTCAGACTCCCTTAATTTTTACCTAGCATTCTTTTTCAGTTCTAGGATCCCATCCAGGACACCATATTACATTTAGTTGTCTTATTTCCTTAGGTTCCTCTTGGCTGTTGGTTTTCTAATGATTAGGGTAGGGCTGTGGTCTTTTGAGGGGAAGACCACATAGGTAAAGTGCCATTTTTATCATATCCTATCAAGGGTAAACACTCTCAACATGACATCACTTTTGACATTGATCTTAATCATTTGGCTGAGGGAGTGGTTGTCAGGTTTCTCTACTATAAATTTACTTTTTTCCCCCTTTTCCCACTGTATTCTTTGGAAAGAAGTCCTATGCCCACCCACACTTAAGGAGTGGAGATTTATCCTCCTCAAAGGTAGAATATCTACTTAAATTATTTGGAATTCTCTTGCATGGGAGATTTGTCTCTTCTTTCCCATTTATTTCTTTATTTAATCATTTATTTATGTTATAGACATTTATTTTATACTTTGAATTACAGTGCAACTGTGCATCATAACTTTATTTTGTTGCTCCAGTTGTTTTGACTTTGACCATGGGGAATACTTTCAGTTGACTCCTGTGTTCCTTGGACAAAGCTCTGTAATTGTGGGGTTTTTGTTTTTGTGTTTTGTCTTTTTTTTTAGCACTTCATTATTTTCTGGTACTTCAAGATCCTCTAGACTTATTTTGAACATTTCCTTCCCCTGTCCTGGGATCAACCGTTTCCCTGAGAAGTCCTGGTTTCTTTTCTTGCATAATGGTATTAGAAATAAAAATCTGAGTTCTAGGTGAGCTCATTGCTGCTGGGGTGACTATATATATGTGTATATATATATATATATATATATATATATATATATATATATATATATATATATGCACACACATACCTACATTTTATACAGATAGTGTAACCATCTTTATCTGTATTAAGCTAAATATGTCTTCATACTGATGTCTCTTACCCTAATCTTTCAAAGTATGGATTGTTCTAGTTTCCTCCCTTCTTTTCTCTGTAAACTCCCTCTCCCACAGTGAGAAACTTGCTCCAACTATCTGCCATCCATTTACGTGATTGTTCAGTTCTCGTTTGCATGTATAGCAAATTCAGAATTGTTAACCTATACCCCGAGGACACAACTTTACCAACTAGAGAGAATAATGCTTATGTACAATTTCTTTTGTTTTAGTCTTACAGATTCCATTTATTTCCATAGTTACTTAGGTCAGCACGTTTTTTCTCCATCCTCTTCAGTGAGGTTGTTTCATACATTTGCAATATGATCAGATTTGGTTCTTCTCTCTCTCTTTTTACAAATCCTTTTGTTTCATCATGTTTTACTTTGGTTATTTTCTTCTGACCTATGATCTGGTTCATTAACTCTCTCTCCAACTGGGCCTACTATACTATTAAAAACTTTCTTTGGGTTCTTGATTTTGATTGTTATAATTTTCCATTACATATTTTTATACTTAGTTCTTTTTGAAACAGTTTCTAGTTCCCTGTCAAAATTCTCAATTATGTCAATCATCTGTTTGAACATATTAAATATAATCTGTGTCTAATGACTTTATTATTTGGATCCTATGTAACTTTGTTTATGTTATCTGTTTCCTTTTCCATTTGGTTTGTGATCCTTCTGTCTCATTTCTTCTTCTGCCTGTTTTTTTTTTTTAAATTGAATTCCAGACATTGTATTTGAAAAAATGTTAGGGTAAAGTGAGGTCTAAGATGGTCTTACTCTAAACGGAATTTATTTTTGCTTCTAGCAAAAGACTAGGGCCACTAGAAGTCCTGGATTACCTTAAGCCAAATTCAAGGATTGAGATGATTTGAAACAGGACATCTGCCATTGTAAAGATTGATCTTTTTATGGTGGATAGCTTTTTTGAGGTACTCAAACCAAAGCATGGGGAATTTCCAGGTCTCCCCTTCATGGTGGACTCAGGACTTTAATTTTTGTCTTTCTAACTCAACACTCTCAAAATCTCTGCTCAGCTTCTTAGTCATCTGTTTTGGATTGACCAGTGCCCAATGACTTCCTTAGAAAGAGGTGGTTGGATCAAATGATCTGGAAGACCCTTGAGTATGGGGCACTGAATTGTGCTTAGACGTAGTTCCTACCTATTTCTATTTTAGCTGTGAGACTAAAAGTATACACAGGAAACACTGAGAGTCATTTGGGTGATAGAATGCTAAACTGCATCATATAGCCAAATAGAAAAAAGAAGAGTCTATGTTAAGTTGCACAATATAAAGAATAAGAACAAAACAGGTACATAAGGGAGAAACTGGTGAGGGTTGCTGTCCAAGTCATGGAATTGGACTGACTGGCTTCTTTTCCATTTTTACACTTCCACATCAGATATACTCTTTGGTCAGGTGGCTATGTCAATTTAGTCTATCTCAATTTTAACAAAATAACCCCTTTAATAAATTAAACCTGTATTTTCGTTTGGGGTTGCAGAGATAGCTCTGTTTTTTAGGTATCTTCCCCAACGGGCCTTCAGAAGTGGACCCACTTCCGATTTTCTCCCCTTCCCTTTTCAGATCTGCCAGAAGCCTTGGTGTGGTTAGAATTCTAGCTTTAACTTTGTGTATTGTTAACTGTGTGGCATTTTGAACTTCACATTCTTTATCAAATGAAATAAAATGTAATAGTGAAAGTGAAGCTTCTCTAAAGCTGAATCACTTATGAATTATGCATTATTAATATTACTTTGGCATGTCATCAGACTGTGAATTATGGGGGTAATGATAAGATTAGGAAAACTCCAGAGAAGGGAAAACAATGTTTATTATTCTGTTCAAAGTTGATTGAGACGCTCAAAAACCTGAATTGTAATTTCTTGCTTATTTATTCATTTAACTATTTATTCATCCATTTACTTATTTAATAAATAATTACTGAGTGTCTTAAATGGGCTTGGCGTTGTGCTGGATGCTGGGAATTTCAGAGCAAATATGCATAAAATCTTTGTCTTTGAGGAGCTTACCGTCTAGTGGGGGAGATAAAAATTAATCAAAGAATCAGACTAATCAATTTGAAGTCACAACTGTGGTAGATACTTTCATGGAGAGGACTATGTTATTATAGAAGTATATATACTGAGAGGATGGAAGATTTGGCCTGGCCAGAGAGGTTAGAGAAGACATCCTCAAGGAAGTGACGGTTGCTGTGAGACCTGAAGTGTAGGGTTGATGGATGAAGTAAGGGTATTCCAGGTAAAGGGACTATCATCTGCAAAATTTCTGAGGTGAGAGGAAGAATGACCTGTTCAAAGATCTTAAAGAAGTCCAGAATGTCCGGAAGGCAGAGGCAAAGATGAAGCGGAACATAAGATGGGTTTGAGAGACGTGCAAGGTCCAGACCCGGTAGTGCTTTGTGGCCATGGTGAGGATTCTGGTCTTCATCTCAAGGACATTGGGGGACCCACTGAAGTGTGCAGGGGAATGTTACAATCATAAGGATGCTGTATTACAGAGATTAGGTGATGTTTGGGCAGAGAGATGATCTTCATTGGCCTTCATGTCAGGTAGCTGAATACTCTATCTTCTGTCATTATGTTCACAGAGAAGAGTAATTTAATGTGAAATCCTCAATGCAAAGTGGGATTTGTAACTTTATGCCTTGGAGTGCATTATCCAAAAGGCACTGAATATAATTCTAGGTAGCATTAAAAAATCATCAGACTACATCCATTTGCTCAATGACTAAATGGTGGCTATTTTGCAGAAGTCATTAGGATAAAAACAAGCCAAATTTGGCTTTGAGTTACATCCACGAAACATTGATTTAAAGAGCAAAATATTGGGAATATTCAAACAAATTCTTTCTTCAAAATGTTTACAGTGTAATGGAACAAAAATAGATAATATAGAACTTTGATTGTGTTCAGTATCTTATTAACGTTTTAAATGTTTGGTTTGTATTGACTTAGGAAGAATTGAATGTAAGGTATTTTCTGTGCTGTCTTTAAGTCCCCTCAGATAAAACAGAATGACTAAATGGTAACTGATTTGACCAGCTGCCATCACAGTGTTCTCCCTAGCTCCTCCTGATTTCTTTTTTCCTACTCACCTCCCCTCTTCAGGCCCTCTGACTGCTGCGTTCTTCCCCTGACCTCACATCGCTTTGTTTGTTGAGCTCGCCCAGTATTTCCTCCTCTGGCTGTGTATCAGGAAGAACATGACCCCTGGAGTCATTTTTACACTGGTCTGGTTCTCAGCACCATTCGATGTCAACAATGTGATCTTGAGCAAATCACTGAGCTTTCTGCAATTTGATTTTCTGTTACTCTAAATGTGAGACAGTGCTGGGCTACCTTACAGGGATACTATGGTAAATCAGGTGATTGTGCAAAAGTGCGTAACATAGTTTCTATGAGAATATATTTTCCAAAGGTGGCTGTAACAGTCCCATCCCCTATGTCCTTTTACAATGCAGTCAGCTACCTGACATCAGAAGGTGGGGCTCATGTCCACTCTGTGGCTCGTGACTGCTCTGACCACAGAGTATGATGGAAATAATGGCCTGTGACTTCCAAGGCTGGGTCATAAGAGGTACTGCAGCTTCTGCCTGTCTGATGGCATACTCTCTGCTGGTGTCCTGAGTTGACATGGAAGAAGTCTGATCACCCTGGAGAATCCCAAACACATGGACAGGCCACCTGTAGGTGCTTGGTTAAAAGCTCCAGTTGAAGTTCCAGCCAACAGCCAGCACTGGCTGCCAGTTGTGTAAGTGAAGGCACCTTCAATTGATTTCAGTTCCCAGTAATCAAGTCTCCCTAGCCAAGGCTCTGGACATCATGGAACACAGAAAACTATTCCCACTTTGCTGTTTGAATTCCTGGCCCATAGAATCTGTGAATGTGATCAAATAGTTGTTTCCTGCTAATTGTGGCATAGTTAGGTATCAGTAGTAACTGTAACAGTTTTCAATAAATTCTAGCCATTATTACCATAAGTATGATTAGTATAATTACCTACTTCACAGGGTAATTTTTATGTAGTACATTATCAGAAAAATAAGCAAACCAATCTTACTGATCATGAACATATAAAGTCTGGAAGAGGTTGTAGAATGTTTCTTTATTTTCTGACTAAGTCAGTCTTCAATGGGCATCTAAGAGCCCCTTCTCTCTCAGGCCTTCCTCCCATTTCTCTAATTTTCTTGCCATCTTTTTTGCCCACTGCTCCTCCTGTTTTGGCTCCATCTTGGTCTGGAGAAGGGGGTCTGAGCTTTTTTTTTTTTTTTAATAGTTATAGTCAGTTTACAATGTTGTGTCAATTTCTAGTGTAGGGCACAATTTTTCAGTCATACGTGAACATATATATATTCACTTTCACATTTTTTTCACTGTGAGCCACCACAAGATCTTGTATGTATTTCCCTGTGCTGTACAGTATAAACTTGTTTATCTATTCTACATATACCTGTCAGCATCTGAGCTATCTGAATGCTCAGTAGCACTGGCCTCAAGAGGAGACGTGTGAACTTCGGATTCTTCATTTACGTCATAAATATTTTTTGAGCTCTTGTATGGTACTGGGATAACAGCAATCAGTAAAACAGACAAGACAACCTTGCCCTGATGGAGCTTACATTCTGGTCTAGAAAAGTATATTCTAGTTTGGACCAAATAAATAACTAAAATCTGTAGTATTGTAATTGGGGATAAGTTCTATGGAGAGGCATATGGCAGAGGATTGAGAAGAATGTGGGGGCAGTGGTGCCATTTTAGAGAGAGTGGCCAAGGGTGACCTCATGGTAATGATGGTGATGGAATTCTAGTAAAATTTTAAAAGAGGCAAAAGAGAGAGCCTTATAGGTATCTAGAGAATTTATTTTGCGCAGAAGGACCAGGAAGAACAAAGGCCTGAGGTGGGAGTAGGTATGAGTGTTTAAGGAACAACAAAGAGACCAGAGAGGCTGAAGCTGAGTGAGTGAGCAGAAAACGGGCAGGAGATGCGGGCAGAGAGGCATGTGGGCTACATGGTGTCAAGCCTGGTATGACATGGTGAGGACCTTGACTTCGACTCTGAGACCGGAAAACAATGGGAGGTTTTGAGCAGAGAAATAGTGACATCTGACTTTCACTTTAACAGGCTGCTTCTTACAGTTGTGTTGGAAGTAGACTGAAGACGGACAAGGGTGAAAGCAGGGAGGCGAGTCAGGTCTCGATTTTCTGGGCAGGGCACAAATACGATGTGGGCTGTGGTAGCAGCAATGGAGAAGGTGAGAAATGGCCTCTGGCTGTGGTGATGAATTAGAAGACTCAAAGGTGCCTTCATGGTTTCTGTTTGGACAACTAGAAGCCTATAATGACCAAAATAAGGGAAGACTGTTGGAGAGAAGTCTGAATTTTGGAATGTTGAGGTTAGGATGCCTGTTAATCTCCATGGCAGAAGAAACTTTTTAAAGCTAAATACTGCCTGCCTCTCCTAAAAAAAATAAAAAATAAAAATCAGTATTATGATGTTAATAGACTACCACTTTTATTTAGTCTTATCAAAGATCCTGACCATATAAATAAGATTAAGTTGCTTTCCTAATTGAAACTATCCAATGGCTTCTCACCATCTCTAGAATAAAATCTAAGTTTTGCGGTTTTTTTACCTGAGTCTCCAAGACCTTTCCTGTGTGTGTTGCCTTGTGATACCATCCTCTTCATTCATTATGTTGCTTCTACAGGGGTCTCTTGATCATGCCAAGACTGCTTCAGTCTTAGGGACTTACAATTGCTAGTCTCTCTTTCTGGAATTTTCTTTCCACTTTTTCTTTTGTACTAGAGACTCTTTCTGATCATTCAGATTGCAGACCATGTATTAGCTCCTCAAAAAGCTCCTTTGTAATCATTATTTTCTTCATCGTACTTCTCATCCTATGAAACTATTCACTTACTTATTTATACATTCATTGATTAACTCTCCCCGCCCCTCCTCCACAGGGTATCTTATCTGATTAGTTTGCCACTGTCTTCCCAGCACCTAATACAATATCTGGCACATTCTAGGCACTCAGGAAATATCTGTTAAATAAGTGAACAGAAGTAGGAAGAAAAGAAGGACGTAGAGAGAAAAAACACTATTCTCTCTCATAGTCAAATAAAAAAAGCATATATCACATACTGTCTTTATGTTGGCTCCAATTTTGCCTCCATTGAGTAATGTGTTATGTTATAGACCTTACACATTGCAAAGTATTTCTTGTGGGTTTTTGAACTAAGAATACAAGGTCAGATCATTTCTACTTTATTAAATTAAGGCTCACAGGGACCAGATAACTTCTCAAGCTTACACTGCTTTTACGTGACAGTCTGACCTGACCTTGAATCAATGTCTCTTGACTTTGAGCCTGGTGTTCTTCCCATACTCCGTGCTAGTTCTCTGTGACACCGTAGGCACTGATAATGTCACAAGAAGCAGCATGTAACCAAATGGGTCAGATAAAATTAGAAGTGGTCTCAAATTTTGCTGACTGGAGTCTTTGCCCATTTTTAGAAGTACAATCAGATTTATTAATACCTTCTGGCTCTGGTATGTTTAAATAACTATCTTAAATTTACATACATATTCCTCAGACTGACCACGGGCAGTGTAACTGAGAATACAAGCAACTTCACTGGGAATGTGCTCCTTTTAAAATTTTTACTTGATTACAGTCTCTAGGGCTCTATAATCTCTGAGAAGCCAGAATTAACAGTGAGTTCTAATATGTTCAGAGACCACACCACTTTCCACAGCATTCATGGCAGGGTAAGGGGTTGTGAGCTATTTCCACCTGGGGATGTTTCTGGCACAGCTGTACAGAAGAGGACCCACGGGGCACTGGCCCTTGCTGCAAATGTTCTGCTGCCATGTCAGTTTACCCGTGGCAACAACGATGCACATTGAACAGAGGTGATGCTTCAAGCGGCAGGGGCAGCGTACTCCTCTGAGGGATCCTGTAGCCCAGAGGCCACACAATTGCTGTTTTACTTGGGAATTCTCTGTCTTTACTTACTTCACTTTCATACATTGCCTTTGCTTTACTTTACTTTGCTAAACTCATTGTGCTTAGGACGGTGCATGTGTTGCGGGGTAGAGCAGAGATGCAAAATCTAACCTTAGTTCCCAGAAGTAAACAGTTTACGAGGAAGGTATAGAACTTATTTTCAAACAACTACCATCGAAATTAGAATTTGGGATCGATGTAGCCTGGAATGTGTGGGTAAAACCTTGTTCCTTGGAGTCAGACAGATGTGGAGTTCAGGTTGTGGCTCTACTGCCTATGGGTTAGGTTGTTTTAGACACGGTACTTAACCTCCCTCAGGCTTGATGTGTCATTTCACATCATTACACTCAGGATATATTTATGTTCTTGGCACATAGTAATTGCTTGATATCTGTTAGCTTTTATGTGTGTGTGTATATATGTGTGTGTACATGTATATGTGTATTATATATATAAACTTAAGTGGTTTCTATTCCTTCTGGTCTTAGTAAGTGACTGCATTTTTGCATTAAGGAAATACCGTTAGTAAAGCTGGAAAGCGGGAAAGTGCAGGGTATACAGGGAAGTGACCAGTCCCAGTTTGGCCAGCTTCTATGATCTGCATGGAGAAGTCTTGAAATATAAGAGATAAATCAGAGAGAGTCAATTAAGGTGAAGCTTGAGTTTTGAGTGAGGAGCTGAGGAATCTGTATTTAAATCAACAGATGCTGGCAGGTAGTGAAGGTTAGTGTACCGTTTAAAAGAGAATTCTGGAGCCAAACTACCAAGGTTCACAGCCCACCTCCACTGTTCACTGCTGCATGATGCTGGGCAAATTATGTACTCTCCCTCTGCCTCAGTTTCCTTGTGGGTGATAATAGCAACGTCATAGGCTTCTTGTGAGCATCATGAGATACTACAAGTTCATTATTTGCTGAGAGCCTGGCCAAACACTAAATAAATGATAGTTGTTGTTATTACTATTATTATTAGTAGTAGTAGACCAGAACTGAGTAGTTGATTTGCAAGTAGCAGAAACAAAGATTGTCCTTTCAGTGTTATAACTAAAATCCGCTTGGTGATGAATTTTGAGTAAGACAACCATAAAAATGGCATTTTAAACCTTTTCTCCAATCCCCGAAGATCTGTATTTTCTCCAAGAGTTTCCTGACCATCTATGCACTCAATTTCTAGCTGGAAGTGATTTTAGGAATTTTGATGCAGAGCGCAATGTGCACATGCAATTTACAAATATAGACATTCCATTGGCAGCTTGTAGTTTGTGATCTGTCAATATAGTGTCGGTAGTAAATCTATTCCTCAAAAGTTGGGTGTACATTAGTTTTTGTAAACTATTTTAAGCAAAGAAAGTGAAGCGTCTTTAGAAAAATGCTATCATTAATTTATTTTTAAAATGTAAGGGACTGCTACACCATTTGTCATCTTGCTAAATCCAAGCGTTCATTTATTTGGGTAGGCAAAAGCCTGCAGAAATAGTTTCTACCAAATAGTATTATGGAGAGGGCTACCAAAAGCCAAATCAGAGTTAATCTTAATTTTTTTCTTTTCTGCCTTTTCAGAAAATCTACACATATTTCAACCTGCCATTATTAATTTTCAGCATATCAGTTTTCTTTAGGTGCAAACACTGGACAGGTGGCCTTAGTGCTTTTCATGAAAACTTAAAGTCGATGAATAATAAATAGGAATGTCACTTCTGTAGAAAAACCCAAAGAGCCGAGAGTGCTCACCTTTCATTAGCACAGGCTAGGGTGACAGCTGGCATCAGCAGTCTCACAGGTGAATTTTTCTCTCGGTGGGGTTCAACCAGATCACACAGAATCATTCCACTGAGTTCTTTGGACTTCAGGGAGATAATGAGGCTCATGTCAGAAAACCTTAATGGAACATTTTGCTGGAAAAGACATATAAGTGGATCACGCTACATTAGGCAAGTCTCAGGGCAAAGGCTGAGTGTCAGGGAAGCTTCCTCTGTCTCAAGCTATCTCTAACTCAGTGACTACAGCATGGCTATCACAGCCTAAGGCAGGTTCTTTTTTTCTCATCTTGTTTTGTCTTATTTTTCTCCTTTCCCACCTGCCTCCCACCTCCTTGCTCTTCTTTTCCATCCTTACTGTGAGTTGATGTCTCCACTTTAAAGACTTCATTTGGTCAATGACCAATAGAAACTCGAGTCTTTTTTACAACCTGTTGTTTAAAACCAGACCTACTTGGAGCCATTTCTAATTCTTCTAATAAAGAGAGTGGAGTTAAGAATATTATAATTTAGATGTGTCCGTTTGGGAAGGGATTACCAGCTACATCCAGGATGTTTTATGCTTGAGGATCCATGGTCATCTCTCCATGTACCAAATGAGCTCCCTTTCCATGGTCATCTGTATCCTCAAGTCAGCAGTTTTCTCCTCCTACCCAACCACTTACAGGTGTTACATGTTAATATAAGAAATAATTATATATTACTGATAGATATTCAGTATATCTCTTCTAGTCATGTAATACTGGAATCTGGGTATCAGCAAACAGTTTTTATTATAATCCCCAAACCTCTATAAAAAGTGAGAGCTGTGTAGACAAACCTCCTTTCAGGGACTGTGATACTTCATGTGGTCTTGTATCCTCCTGAGCCCCAGAATTGTGACCGGCACAAAGTTTCCTCACCAACCTGATTGTCTACTTATCAAACGTATTTCCTTTTTCAAAAGTAGGGAATAACTTTATATAGTTGTACTACTTGGAACCCCTCTTACCCCCCCCCTTTTTTTTTTGGTTCAAAAATGAACTTGCACACATATGGCTGTAGAAAATAACAATCTTTTTTTTTTTTTTAAGAGGACCATTTGGGCATCTTTCTATTGATTTCTCAAGATGTTACACGTGCTGAGTGGAGAGGAACTTGTAACAGGCTTTTTCCTCGCCTAAAAATGTATCTTTTATTACAAGTTGATATGGTGGCTGTTTGAAGGTACTTGACCCTGAGAGATTAAATGCCTCCAAAAGAAGGGGAAAATATATCTAATGAGACCAAATTAAATGCTAATGCTAATGATAGCTGGAAGCTTGTTTTATACTTGGACCTTTAAGAGACAGCTGTTTCAAATAAAATTCCCTGTTTTTTTTTATTTATTTATTTATTTATTTATTTATTTATTTATTTATTTATTTATTTATTGGATTAAAAAAAGGATTGTTGGCTATGTTTATACTAAATCACAATCATCTTGATCCCATATGGGACTCGGGGAAGAAGTAGGCAGTTGACTGTGGGCATCTCTAGGGTAACAACCTGTTGTCTACAGACCTGTGTATCTAAGGCCTGGGTAGGACTCCGGAGAAAACCGATCTGGTTGGCAAATGCATATCCTAACACTCACTACACGATCTGGAAAGCACTTTCCTTGAGATTAAGAATAAGTTGGCAACTCAACCAGAAGAACTTCTTTCTCTTTGAATGTGTTGACTCTTGCCCCAACTAATTTCTGATATTGAATGAAGAGGGCAAATCACCTTTAACTTCGAGAAAAGAGTAGTTTCTGGAACTTAAAGTTAATTCAATTCTAAAATCACATCATTTTGCTTCAGACAACTGAGGGGCATATAAAACTACCAACATTTAGCAAAGAGGAAAACCTAAACCAACCATAAGATTTTGAGCAAATAAAAACCTTTGAGAATGTCTGACTCTTGGAAATGATAAAGTGGAGATTTGGAGAAATTAAGTGATTTAGCTGAGGTCGTTCAGATAATAATTGGCAGAACTAGATCTCCAGAAGTAGGTTCCTGGCTCATTCACAGTCACTCAGGGAGGTAATAACACGGCAGATGTCAGGCCAGTACTTCATCCAGTTTTTGCTCCTACAAATTGTACTGGGATGCTGTCACACCTCCACTGGATAAAATGAGATTATGGCTATTATGTTGCTATTATCTGGGTTTGAATCCAGACATTTCAGATCTAGATGCCCCATTTCTTAAACTACACTCTCTTCTTCATTGATTGGGAATTGCCCCTGGGAAAAGGTACAGCATCGTTTGGACACAAAACAAACAAACAAACAGGGTGCAATTATTGTTCTTTGCAGGGAGACAAGCATCACATTCTACATTCTATTCTTATTATTTGGAGTCTAAAAGCAAAGAAACTCTTCAATTACTGTAAGTGCCATGACCTCGATCAAAACAATTGATTTCTGTGGACTTCTTTTTTTTTTTTTTCTCATTTGAAAAAAAAAAAAAACAAAAAACAAATAATCAGGGAGACTGCAAAATCTTATGCTAAGAGAACGATTGCCAGAGTATCTGTTTGAGGTTCTGCAAACAGAATCATTCATAAGTTAGTTTTTAGGAACAGCGAGTAAATTTACACCTTCGTGTTATTTCCTGTGCTGCATGAGGAAGGACAGTATCAGGAAAGACAAATAACTGTAACCCCCACTGCCCCAAAGTCCCCAAGTGTTGCTGGAGAGTAGGCTCTTGTTTCATACAGGAAGGAATTCAAGAGCGAGTCCTAGGGAAGTGAAAGTAGATTTATTCAGGGAGATACACACTCTGTAGACAGAGCGTGCTCCATCTCAGAAGGAGAGCGGCCTTGAGGTTCAGGTGTGATTAGTGTTTATACACTGGATAATTTCACATGCTAACAAGTGGGAGAATTATTCCAAATATTTTGGGGAAGGGGCAGGGAGTTCCAGGAATTGAGCCCCCTCCCACTTTTTGGCCTTTTATGGTCAGCCTCGGAACTGTCATGGGGCCCGTGGATGTGCCATTTGGCACGCTAATATATTATAATGAGTCTATAATGAGGCTCAAGGCCTACTGAAAATCGAATCTTCCACCATCTTGGGCCTGGTTGGTTCTAATTAGTTTATGTCATGTCCTCAAGGGCTGTGTCATTTTCACGGTTGTGCCTTGCCCCCTTCCCTCCTGTCTCACAGGGAGACTTTTAATAGTGATGGTCTGTCTGTTTGACTTCCCCTGGGGCTAGACAAAAAGACATGCCTTCTATATAGAAGAAATTTCTTTTTACCTATTTTTATATATCTTGCAATAACCTTTAATGAAAAAGAATATGAATACAAATATCTGTATGTATATGCATGACTGGGACATTGTGCTGTACACCAGAGACTGACACACTGTAACTGACTGTACTTCAATTAAAAAAAAATAATAATAAGATGTGCCTTCTTAATAACATTACAAAAACAACAAGAAGTCCTAAGAGGTCTAGTGACCAAAATGGGGAGTTTGAGGGTCATTCATCATGTTGCTAGAGGAAAATCAGCGTTTACTAGAAATTTTAGGACTTTAATACTACTGCATGGGAAGGATATTGTACCATCAGTGGGATTACACATCAGGTAAAACAGAGGCTCAGATAATAAATAAATATGCTCAACATCTCATGTAGAGAACTTGAGAAGATGTGTATTGATATCTTAAAATCTGTAAGCTATTAATAGTCGTTTCAAGTGAGGAATGGTGAGAGTTCAGAATATGCAGGGTGAAGAATGTGGCAAAAAATTGAGCCTTCTGTAAAGCAATCTGTAGATCATAAGCACTAAGAATTTTTTTGTGTGTCATACTTATCATTCCACTTTATATTCGACTTGCTTATATATGTATCTGCATCCTTCCCAGGGCAGGTGTGTGTAAATTATTTACACTGATATCCCCCAAAGCACAATATTAAACAACTGAATTCAAGGAAGTGTTTTTATTCTAAAACACTCCTCCCACCACCAAAATAGAGGAGCCTCATCATAGAACTGTAAGAAAAAGCTTTTTATAAATGTTCATGAATCGTGAGACTCATCGCTTTTTATCTGCAAGGTAGGACAGATTCAACTGAGGACTCCTACAGTGATTCACTCCTTAGTGAATCACTAAGACAAACCTAATTGTTTCAAGTTTGCAAATCCTAAAATAACTTCAAACAACCATTTCTCTTCTTTTCATCCCATGGAGTAATCGGCAGCAGTTTGGGCATAGTTTATTGTTAGACTCTGGAAAGTCAGTTTATCATGATGACTTGTGCAATGTTTGAGACTGCCAACTTCACCTGGGATGTCATAGCATCGTCTGTCATCCCCACCAACCTAGAAGAGCTTTATAAGACCTGAATTGCCTGGAGCTGTATAGATCATCTGTGATCATATTTTCCCTTTGACTATATGTACCTCCCTCTTACTTCATTGAGCTATACTCCAATGTTTCAATTTCACCAAAGTTTATACTATTTAAGACTATTTATTCTTTTATGCATCAAACACAGACTATTTTCTATGTGTGAGAAGACACAATACTACTTCCTATGAATGCTAAAATATGTAAGATCAAGACATAGTGACCAATGAGATGGGAAGAATAGCTGTATGAAGACAGTGTCCTACATACACTGGAGCTTCAGTAAGTACCTACACACTGTAATTTCTGTCTTCAAAAAAACTTATAAATAAGTTGATAAGTGTCACGGTTCTATCATAGGTATTAATCATGTTATTCAGGTTAATCATTAGAAAAATACATATTGAATGCTTTAAATGTACCCTAAAAGTGCACGTATAAAAGATGCTAGCAGGCCCTCTGCTCAAGAACCTTTTATTCCGCTGGAGAGATAATACTGGTTAAAGGTATAACCAGTGTATGTTATGGTATGATTAGAATATTAAATAACACAAGAGATAGTACATGATTATGTACAGTTGCCAGGAAATTAAAATAGATCTTAAGTGGATTTGCAAAAGTTCACAGGAGAGAGATCACCATCCCTAAAAGTCCTTGCGTCCTTCATTCACTGACACTTATACTTTAATTCAAAGTGAGAGAAATAAGAAAATTATTCATGTTTCTTGACTGCTTACTACTTTTAGACTTTCTACTGCTATGCTTTTTTACACTTGATCTCACTTCCTCTGCACAACTATATGAATTCAATGCTATTATACCCACTTTAGAGAAGGGGAAATGGAGGCAAGATTACTCACTCACCTACAGAGAGATGACTCTAAGTAAGGGGTGAACCTGGACTCAAATCCAAATCTATCAGTCTCAAAGGCTCACGCTTTACCACCCCACCTTCCTACCTGAAAACTTCTGGTGAGCTGTACAAGGTACTAAGCATATGCTTTTGAGAACAGTCAGTGGTTAGACATGAACATAAATGCTGTCTGATCAACATCAGATTGAGATGCTCTTATAAACAAGTGGTCTATCTGATTTCCTTTCCTATAGTCATTGAAGGATTTTGATGCCATTTCTAAATGTAGAAGATTCTGAGACAATTTAAAGAATCAGTAACTGGATGCAAAGAAGTGCCCATTTGCAGACTGCTCTATATAACCCAAACCTGTGTGTCTGCTTTGTGCTCAGTTAAGAGACTGAAAAATTGGTGTTTCCATTTCTTTGGATTCATCCTTTAAAGATTACCTTCTTTTGCAGGAATAATAAATTTTCTTAGCAAGTATATTGTAGCATGCTTTGCACTCAGTGGATTCTCAATATATAATTGATATTGCCTGAGTAGGTGATGGTGATGATCCCTGAGCTCCTTACTTTAAGTCAAGACCATCAGGCTTTTTTCCAAACAGAACAAACAGGTGTCCTACCAAAAGCTAGAGAAAACCCTGCATTCATCACTTACTTTGAAATACCGTTTTCCTTGTATACCTTATTCTTTGTTTACAATGCCTTGACTACAGGAATTTAATGGATCAGCCATTTCCCATCATGTCATAATGTTCAAAACTATCCTGTCAAGGTGATGAATCTGAAGGTGGGGAGAAGTTAACAATTCAGTTCCTAGGGACTTTGCATTCCATCTTTCCGCTAGTGTGAAGTGACAGGCGTCTATTAAGATAACTAGTTCAAAAGCTAAGAAAACTTTGGTACAAAAAGGGAAATATAGGCACCCGGTGGTCAGTGAGTAGACTGGCCCCACTCCACTCACATAGTTCATGTTAAGGACAAGAAGAAATCCTGAGCCCTAAGGCTGGATGTAGGCAACGTCTCCTGTGGCTCCATATGCAGTGTCCACATAACTAGAATCGTGGATATGGTCCAGGATGTACCCAGTAATGAGCTAGTGCATACTCATGTTGCCAGAGATTAGGTTCTTCTCTCATTGCACAAGGAATTCTGAGATGAGACACGGAGGTCAAGAAAGTAAAGTGAGCATTTAATGAGTGATAGTCTGCCCTCCAGGGCAGAGCAGGCAGGCTCCAGTGAGTAACTGCCCTGAGTTTCTTTGGCCAGCTGGTTACAGAAAGTGTGAAAAATGACTGGGCAGAATAATCATTGGAGAGGGAGGGATTTGGACTCCGTCCCGGCTCCACCTTCCCGAAGGGAGGAGGGGTTTTTGTCCTTATTTAGTCTGGATCAGAAGTGTCATGGCATCAGTGCAGGACGGGTACTTCTCATCTGCAAGGCCAGTTTTATTGTAATGAGGGCATAATGAGCAAAAGGTTACTTTCGGACTCCAGAGATTCCTGCTTTTTCCCATCTCTCTTTGCCTACCTTCAGGACACTTGTCACTCCACAATGTGTGATTTCTTATCAGTCTGGAGGTTCCTGCTTTTCTCTGTCTGCCCAAGGACCCCTGTTGTTCACAAACTGTATGGTTTCCTGCCATTTGTCCTGTGCCCCTCTTTCTCTGCTCATATCTAGCTACCTGCCTGCTGGTACATTCATTGACAGTATGCAGGACTTGACCTGGAAAAAACTCAACTGTGCATGGCCTCTGAGCAGTTAAAAAGGGGCCCAGCCATGTCTTGAGGAAGAAGAGATTTCAGAGGTAAAGTTTAAAAAGAAGCCAGAGATAAGATGTACAGAGAAGGAGCACCAAGATCGGCAGCTTTCTGAAGGAACATTTCCCCAGGATAAGCACCCTGTCTGCATCCCCTGAAAGGGACAAAGAGCTCAGTCCTCTTTCAGGGAGGTGTAGTAAGACAGATAAATTCTTCCTGCTCCTGAGAGCAAATAATATGACTGTTTATCGCCCACCTCCCTCCCAAAGAAAACAAAACTGTAAGGTCAGGAAAAACATAAGAAAGCTATATATTCACATGGGCACAATCACAAATGTATAATTGGTGTGGCGTGTTGGAAAAGGTAGTTGCCCATTTCTTTCTTTTTTTTTTTTTTGTAAGCTTAGCTTGTACCTTGACAGCTTCACAATTAATGTCTTATCTTTGAGTCTGTATTTACGTTGCTGAAAGAATCATTATCCTAAGAAAATGTTCTATCCTATTGGTATTATTTCTTAAGTAACTATTAATACCATTTTTATAAGTGGATATAATTAACTCATAGACTGGCAGTTTCTTTGAAGTTCTTTCTCTGTTCTCCTTCTTAAGCTTACTCTAATCTCTGACTGTACCTTGTAAACATCTGCCAAGAATTGATGAAATGACCTCGCTTGGGTCCCAATCAGCTCAGCAACAAAGACTGTTATGCTGGGGAACTGACAGCACTGATGTAGGGGAAAAAGGAACAAACTAAAGGCGGCATTGTAGGGGGAACACCTCACAGGCAAATCCCCCTAAAGATTCCCTTTACACAAAGCTGAGATTTTAGGAGAGACGTGTTAGAGGGAAATAATTACTAGAATAATAACTTATACATGTGATTAAAATGCTTGTTATCTTGAAAGTAGGGTGTTTTCTTAGAAGATTAGTTTGAAAAATAATGTCAGAAACGTCCCTTAAGTGTCCTCAAGCCTGCTTACTCCCACTCTGCTTCTGTGAAAGGGCGACGTTTGACCCAGCACATTACCTCATCCTTTGTACCTCTCTGCAGAAATTCTTTCATCCAGAGGTTTCAAAGTGTTTTTACAAATGTAAATTAACAAGCCTCATCACTTCTCTCCGTAAGAGATGGTTCATTTAAGTAACACAGAAACTTACCTAAATGGCTCACTCAAGGTCACCTGAGAAGTCCTTTGTGTAACCTGGAAATGGATATTCAAAGTATGAAAAGACTTTGCAGCCTCACTGCAGACGCAGACTCATTGCATCCCTTGGCAAGTGTCCCTGAAGGGATGAATAATCTTCTTTCATCTTTTCTGTGAGGCTCCTACCAGTTGGCCTTTTTTCAACCTCACTGAGAACCCACATACCTGGAAACTCAGACTTTAGCCTTGCTCTTTCCAAGCCCATCTGTCCCAAAAGCTGAGTGAGGACAGGACATGAGTTTTGAGAACTTCATGAGTTACCTTGATTATATAAGTACTTGACCATATTTTCTTTTCTTTTTTTTTTTTTGCCCCCAAACTTGTCTATTAATACAGTCAACAAATATTTGTTGAATGCTTATTTAGTTGCCACTCACTGTGCTCGTCACAAGGAACACTACAGTCCTGCTCCTCCGTTCCTGAGAAAGACAGACCACGAACAAGACGCAGATACATGGAGGTCAGCGCTATGAAGACAAATGTGGCGAGCTGGGTGAGGTGCACAGGAATGGATGGATCAGGGAAAGCCTAACTGGGTGACGTTTGGACTGAGACCTGAAGCATACAAATGAGCCAGACTTTTAAAGTGCAGGAGGCACAGTGCTCGAGGCAGAGGGAACAGCCAAAGTAGAGACAAGAGCTCAAGTGGGAAAGAATTTGGCATACTGGAAGATCGTCAAAGCTTAGTGAGTTAGCGCAAGAATAGCAGGCGATGTCGCTGCAGAGGAAGGGCAGACCTGATGGGTCCTGAGGAGTAGTGTGGCTTTTATTCTGGGAACAAGGATCAAACCATGGAGGGTTTTAAGCCAGGATGTAACATGATCTGATGAATGTTTTAAAACGAGTAAATTTTGGAGAATAATCTTTCCTCTGCAAATGTTTTTATCCGTCTCTACAGAAGATTCACCGGGCAGGGCAGGCTTTCTCATGCCTTATACTCACTGAAACAGTAAGAGTAGGAGACTGTACGTGTTCTTCCCACTTTAATCCTTACCACAGCAGGTCCCCGAACACTCAGGAACATGAAGGAAAAAACCCCACTGTTTTATGAAAGAAAGACCTATCTGCCTCTGTGGAGATGTCCCTCCATCCCTACGTCACTCATTAGCTGGTCCTGTTGCCCTTCACACTGAGGAAACTGCCGTGCTCCTTTGATTTGTCTGTTCTTCCCTGTGATGCCACCAGCACACGGCACCAACCTTATCACCGTGCACTAACGCTGAGGGGTCCTTTGTCATGGTCTCCTGTTTGTGAGCTCTTTGAGGGCTGGATACTAACTTACTCATCTTTGTATTTTCAGTCATTACCACAGAGTAAGAGCTGGAGTAGGTGCTCAAAAAATGATGGGCAGATGAATGAGCAGTAATGGACTGTCACAAACCAGACACGCTGGAGTGTAAAAGGGAATGCGGTGAATGACTATGCTGGGGCAGCAGTGTAAAGCTGGATTGCGATGTATGGTCACCATCATAATCATGGTAATCAATGACGAGAAAATTGTGAGCTCTCTGATTCTGGAGGTCCTTTAGAAGGCACTGTTACTTCATTTGCCCAAGCTGGTTTAGACCAGCGGTTCTCCAAGCATGGGAGACATAATTGGACAGGAAATGCTAACAGGTGGCAAGGGCATCAGGATTAAAACAAATTCACACTTTCATGATTCCTTTTTCAGTTTTACTTTAGCATCTGTATATAACAAATAGTAATAGAATATATGGGTAATTCAGTATTTGTAAGTATTACAAAGAGAAGCTCTCAGTTAAGTGCTAGATTATCTTTAACCTCCTCAAACCTCTGCTTATCTTCATTTTTTTTTTAATGAATAGTGAAAAAAAAACCTGATGATCAGAGCCTTTGAAGAGGAAATTATATTTGGCTGGAATTTAATGTTAATTATATTTACTTTTAGGCTTTCCTTTTCTTCATGGCAAATTATCATCACTTCCCAGGTGGGATTGGGAAATAAAACTTCATTTTCAATTAATCTTTTGAGGTAAGAAATACAAGGTTTAAAATATATATGATAAAGGTCATACATAGATTTTGGCAAAACCCGTTAAATTGATGTACAAATGACTGACAAATGATGTACAAATGACATTTGGGAGCTAGATCAGACTGATGATTCCCAGCCTTGTTTCTGAGCCTGCCTTAAAGGGCCATGTTTACTGGAGTATATTTAAGTGAAATTAATTTAAATTAAAGTAACTTAGAAAAATAAATATGCCATGTATATATATTACTTCTATTTGTTTTTACAATATTTTTCTCATTATAAAAATTATGCATGCTTATTATTGGAATATGATCCTGTAACATACTTAATGGCATAAAAATAAAAACCAGAATATCACAATTTAGGAACACATTTAGTATGTGCGGGTTTTTATTTTGTACTATTAGAAATATGATCATTTTGAATCTCAAAATGTTAGTACATATGTAAATCTGAATTTACATAAAAGAAATAAAAAGGTTATAGTTTTATTTCTTAAAAATAATTAAGAGTAGAATTATTTTAAATATCAAAACTTTTGTGTACTTAAAAGTTTAACTTACTCAAAATTTATATACATTTAATACTTAGTACCATACTTACCAAGTAATTTAAGGCACATCTTTACTAAATAAAATTTTATACAATTTCAATCAGTTATGAGATGAGTGAGGCTTCCTTTTGGAAATCATGCATTTAAAACCTTGCTTTTCCTGGCTTGCCAGAGATGTACACTCTCCAGCTCTTTGCAAACATCACCTTCCTACTATGGAGGAATAAAAACATAGCCGACTGAGTCATGTTCTAATTTTCAGTGAGAGGAAACGGCTTCGGCTCTATCGGTATACCAAACCAACAGGTGAAGGGAGATAATTATCTACTTACAAGAATGACGTAGGTATCAGAATTATCTACTTACATTTTTTTCCCAAAGTAGAACACCAGCCCAATGTGACATTACTACCTTAATCACAAGCAGGCAAGAGAATTTGAGGAACAACAACAAACAGAAGAATAACACTCCACACCGATATATTAACCTGCTGTTCCATGGATATTGCTTTTTCCTCTCCCTCCCTGAGGATTCCTCTATTCAGGAGGACAATGACTCTACCACCACTTGATTTTGATGTTGTGAGGTGAGAAGTTGGGATTATATGATCTTGTCAAAGCCCTTTGTCAGGGAACACAATGCAGCTGAGGGGACAACCCCTGATCTGGAATAAAGTCCTGTCCATTCCCACCAGTTCCACTCAACTTTAGTACAAATACTAATGATTTTAAAGACTGTAGTCTCCACAAAGACTAGGAATCTATGAAGTCAGCTGTAGCCTCTGTGCCTGAAATAGTTTTTGGTTCCTAGAAGACTCTTCAATATTACTGAATGAATGAGCTAGCATCGTAATAGTTACTATTCCTACAGACCCAAGATGTATTAGGTGTTATGATTTACTATAACAATTCCACAGTTCTCCCAAAGACTCAAAACTGTAGTTATTGTTATCTGTACTGTCACTTTGAAGAAACAAGTTCGGAAGTGTTCCCTTTACCCAGGGGTGGGAGTAGGATTCAAAGCTAGGTTTGTCTGATGCCAGTGCTTCAGTCTTTCTCCCCTACAGAAAGGAAAAGAGTTGTATGGCCTCAAAAAGGGCTTATTTGCAAAAGGAAAACTCCAATAGTGCAGATTCAGATTCCTTTGTGTGATCTGATGATAGTGACATTATTTAAAAAAACCAAAAAAGGAACGAAAAAGGGAATCCACGTGTGTTCCTTGGATTGTGAAACAGATTTTTTAAATAAGCGCCTATAAAGTGTTGGGAGGAACCTTTGGTGACTGACAGACATTATTACCACATTTAGGCTCTGTTTAGAAAACAACTGTTCATGTATAAGTACGTGTACATGCAGACATGTATGTATATGGGTCCACTGTCTTTCATCTTCCCTCGCCACTGTCTCATCTCTCTTCACCAGTCTGGCAGATGCAGGTGGGGGCACTAAGGGCTCAGAGGGACATCTTGACTAGATACGCCTTTCACGTCCTTTGCCTCTCTTTGCCTGTTGAGGTAAATGGGCGACCACAGCCAAAGAAAGCCCAGAATATCTGCAGAAGGGAACAGAAGGTAGCACCAAAACAGCCCTCTAGGAGATGAAGGCATCAGAAAGATTTGTTCACCAGAGTTTTCAGCTTCCTGCAGCTTTATAAATAATTCACTTGGGTTATGTTTTATCAAACTGCATAATCGTCTCAAAAGCCTGAGCATCTAATGGGCTTTAAAAAAAATTCTTAATAAAAGAACATCAAGGGTTTGATCCAACACCCTTTCCCACCTCAGTATGTTTTTCCCTTCTTGGGAAAAAATCTGTAACACACAAATGAATTGGTTGAGTTGCCCACCCAGTGTGTCAAATTTCAGCTCAGTGTCGTACTTAACAAGGCAATGTGCACAAAGCACAAGCCCAGCTGAGCACTCAAGATTTCCAGTTGCTGTTTCTCTTTCACAGCCAGCAGCTGGATGCTGTGCTCGTCTCCAGGAAGATTGGATCAATTCTTTATTTAACCTCTTGGCTGACTTAAATTCCCTGTCCTATACCAAAGATATTTTAGTCCATCTGCTCCTTATTAAGTATGAATTTCCCATAGCATTTTAATCCACTGACTTGTGTTTTTTGACATACACACCTTGCATGCACTCATCCTAAAATCTATTTCTCTGATCACAAGGTGAACTAGGCAAGAAAATGTGGATGATACTCAAGGAGAGATTCTAAATATTTGCCAAAGATGATGGCTCCTCAGAGAAGAAGGATGAGATTGGCTTAGTGGTAAAAACGTGGGTTCTAGTTCCAACCACCTGGTTTGAATCTAAGCTACAGCACATAATCTAAGCTGCCTGACATTGCACACCTTCTTTAACTTTTCTGTGTCTCAGCTTCCTTGCTTATCAACGGTAGATAATTGTTCCCACCCAAGAAGGTTACTGTGAGGATTAAGTAAATGAATAAATGGAAGGCATCTGGGGCAGGGCTGGCCCACAGGAAACATTAAAATGACAGCAGCTCTCAATTATCCTCTCTTGTATTAACACACATACTGTGTGAGGCTCTTCTCCCTGGCATGCAGATGGCATGCAATGTATATTAATTGAATAAGAGAACGGGCACTTCCTGGAGTTTCCATCCTGAAGCTGTGGCAATGTCTGTTTCTCTGCTTTTCATTCTGCTTTCCATCCCTGTATTTAATGGGTCAGTGTTGTCCTTCTCATGTATCCTCGATTTTCCATGCAAGATTCCCACAGAGGATGTGTGTGAGCAGTGAAGGAGGCCAAATGAGGAGGCACTTTGTCAAATCAGATGCCATTCTTTCTATCAAGTGGCAAATCTTTAGTGATCAATTTAAGGTGATATAACTTTGAGTTTTCACTTTTCCTCTTGTTAGCAGTTCTCTCTCTGAATTGTTAAAAGATAAACTGAGGCACATTAAAATTAAGAGTTTTTTCAAACCGAAGTTAACTTGACGGTTGCCAAACCAAGTTCTTAGGACACAAAATGACACAAACAAAAAGGTAACAGCTGTCCCCGGGAGAGAAAGGATGGACAACAAATGGTATTCAAAAACAAATTAATGAGTCATAATCCAAAGGTCTAATTCTTACAAAAAAAGTTTTCCTGCCAATCTGAATTTGGAAAGGAAGGGACAACGTAAAAGTTTACCTTCCTCTCGCTACCAGGCACCACAGAGAGACAGAGATGGATGAACTGACTTTGGTAGATTCTTACCCTTTGCCGACTTCCGCCAGGTTTCCTGAGATCCTGTGTGCAGGCTTTGGAGAGAGTAGGGTGTCCCAGCAGGTACTTTAAAGAAGGAAAATAATTTTCCCTTCACCCTTCATGGTGAGTACTTGGCTGAGACGCGCTTTTCTCCAGGGCATCTCATACATGGGTAAGGATTACCTAGGTTAAAAGTCCTCCACTGTGGCCACTGTTATTCACCATTATCTTTGGTAAGGTTACTGCTTGTTCTGCTTTCAAACAATATTTTACTCGCCCGAGGCCTCACGCTGCACCCAGACCAGCGGAAGTCGGACCCGGTCTGACTTCGAAAGCGGTCTGACCCTGGACCCGGTCTGGTTTCTAAGTCGGACCCGGTCTGACCCGGGACCCAGTCTGACCTCGGACCCGGTCTGACCCTGGACCGGGTCTGGTTTCTAAGTCGGACCCGGTCTGACCTCGGACCCGGTCTGACCCTGGACCCGGTCTGGTTTCTAAGTCGGACCCGGTCTGACCCGGGACCCAGTCTGACCTCGGACCCGGTCTGACCCTGGACCGGGTCTGGTTTCTAAGTCGGACCCGGTCTGACCCTGGACCCGGTCTGGTTTCTAAGTCGGACCCAGTCCACCACCGGAAACAGTCCAGTGTCTATGTACGACGCAGCCCAGCTCCAGCTTGTTCCAGTTTCAGAACCTAGGCCGGAGGAAGAAACGCTCGGAGTCTGAGAACTCTTAACACAGAAGCTGTGGATGGAGGATGGAGGGAACTCACCCACCAGCTCAGGGGCGGCGAGAAAGCAGCGACTCTCGGGGCTCCACAGGTACCTTCCCTGCTGCTGGTCGTTGCTCCTGGGGCCCCGGCGGACTCCTTGGGTTCCCTCTCCTGTCACCAGACCTGTGAGAAGATACACTGAGGCACATTTAAAATTTTAAGAGTTTATTTGAGCAAAAATTGATTCGAGTCGGGCAGCATCCAAACTAGCAGATAGGAAGGAGCTCCGGAGAAGCTGTGCAAAGTGCCCTTTACAGCCAGAAAGGAGAGGGACCAGGACGGTGCACTAGACAAAAAGCAGGATTTTTATTGCAGGGTCACTCTCCTTTAGGGGATGGAGGGGGTCTGTCAGACAGATTACCCAACGTGTACTCATCAGCTGTCTCCTGATTTAAGATACCATTTCTGGGAAAGCCAAAACTGTAATTAAATCTCGGTTTGCTGATGTGAGGCTTAACATAAGTGATCCCATTATTGAGCATGCTGTCTTGTTTTTTAACAATACAAAAGCACCATTTGCAAATTAAACTCATCGAGTGACTTCTAAAGGAAATTTCCTTCAATAAAAGAAGACATAAGTTATTTAAAACTTCATGGGCACCTTTAGGAGAAAGGTTAAAAGAATTTTCAAAAGATAGAATTTCTGAATTTTTTCTTCTTTGCTCTTTCTCCTTTTCCTTCTCATCCTCTTTCTACTTCTTTTTCTTCAGTCTCTCCCTCCTCCTCTCCCCTTTCTCCTTCAATACAGCCCAGAGTGTGTAGCATTTATGGTAGGAGGTCTTGGGGAGTGAGATGTGTAGGAGTCAGGTTGCTTTGCAAGGTTAAAGTTTACTATAGAGTTGGGCAGTTAATAGTTGGAAAATGTTAGAGGATAGATACAAAAAGTAAAAAGAAAGCTAAGACATGGTAACCCAGAGTCATTGAGAATGAGGAGACGGAGGGAATGAGATGTATAATAATTTTTATTATTCTAAACGTGAGGTCGTGACCTCATCAGTAGTTCTCCAGAATCCACCAAAAAACTTGAAGTGTTTGGGGAGGGTATAGCTCAGTGCATGCTTAGCATGCACGAAGTCCTGGGTTTAATCCCCAGTACCTCCATTTAAATAGATAAGTAAATAACTTAATTACCCCCCACCCCAGCATGAAAAAAAAATTTTTTTTTAATTAAAAACAAAACAAGACAAACACAAAAAACTGAAGTGTCCATTCAGGATCCTGATTACTCTTGTGAAGTATCAAACGAGACGAGTGGGCAGACACATTCAGTCGACATGTTGTCAGGACTCAACCTGTCTGGATTTGGCCTTTGAACTTCAACAGAGAAGGAAAGGTGGAATGGAGTGTTGTCAAGGGACAGCAGGGAAAATGCCATCTTCCTCTTTCTTTTTTCAGATGGTCTTCCTTTTAACTAATCTACCTCAACCCTTGTGTACTCACTTTTCTACTTGGATTCCTATACCTTTGAAGGTATCAATTCTACCTTTAAAGCCTCATAGATTAGAAGGTTTCTTTTTTCTTTAGGACTTTCTGTTTTACAAGGAACTCTTAACAAAGTCCAACAAAGCCACAGTGCTTCTGAAAGCCAGCTCTGTTTAAATGGTACCCAGGTCATTATAATTTCTTTAACTGTGGTCATTCCTCTGGTAATATGTATTCACACTAAAAAAAGATATTTTGAAATTCTTTAACAGCATATTAAAATGCAAATCGGTCTTCCTATTAAAGATTTCTGGAAGTTCTCTGACAACACATTTAAATGCAAATTGCCAAAGTGTAGATGCTAAAATTAAAATTGGGAAACATAATATACCTCCGTGGAGGGGCTGATGCTCTTACCAGCAGAGAGGAAAGCAGTGCTCCAGGCCCCCTGCGTTGTAATCACACAGTTGGTCAGTGACCAGGTCTGGACAGCTTCAGAGAAGACAGTCCCACCTCCCAGTCACTCGTCCTCCATTTGCATGTAATTCCTCAAAATGGATCTGAGCAGAGTGGACTCATTATATCCTGATAACCAATGCAGATTCTTTGTCTTTATTGCTTACGTGTCATGTTGCCTAGACAGGCAAGGGGAGGCAAAGCTTCTGACCCATGAGTATTACTCACTTTGTGACTCCGTCTTGCCCTATTTACAGCTCTTCTGCGATTTCTCCTCTTTCTCCTGCTTTCTGTAGAACTGCATTGTTATAGGAGGCAGATTCCCATGGCAACAATACAAGCCAGTGCTTTCCCAGTTCTGCTTTTGTGACACCACAGGGTCCTTCTAATTATCCCAAAGGGTGTCACGGGATTCTCAAATAAAGTGAGTTTTAATTCACTCCAAATTTAAAAATAAATATGTGTCAGTCTGTGCTTTGGGGCCATCAGGTGGTGAAGGATGTAGGCTGGGAGTAGGGTGGGTGGTGGGAGTGAAATTAAATAAAGATCTGCTCGAAAGACTTGAAAATTTAATGTTTGAGATCATTTCAGGACTGTGTGATTTCTGAAGAACTGATTCCTGAATTGCAGCTCCCAGATTAATTCAAAAATAGCCTGGGCCACAAAAAAAGCCTTTCTTGCAAGGCAGAGCGTTCCATCCTTTGACATTGTTTCTCTAGGTGATATATCTTCAGGATCTTATTAAGTGGCCCTGGGAAAATTTCCTGATGAAATAGCTCTCTTTGGTACTGTTCATTGCATCCTTTGTTTAGAAGTAATCTTTAATTATACAAATAATACATGAATACGTTTTTTTCTTAAAGGCTCTTTTGTTTTAGACTCAGTACCTACCTCTGCTCCTGAGAGTCAGCCTTTGTTATGAATTTGGTGTGTGCTCTTCACAAAATTTCTAATATATATCTATAGATGATATAGAACAATTGTGTTATGTGTTTTTAAAAAAGGAAATGATATCATTCTTCAGTATGGTTTTGTCTCAGTATTTTTTAGGGGGTTATCAATTTTGATGTGTATATCTTTAATTCATTTATTTACTTGTAGCATTGTATCATATGATTATTTCACAGTTTATCTAGCCAATCTCTTAATGGTAGATCTTTAGATTACTTAAAATTTTCCACTATTATAAATAATGCTGCAGGGAATATTTTTGCGTGTGTTTTATTTAGGACAAATACTTAGAAATGGAATTACTGTGATCCTAATTTTTCAAGGTATTTGCCCTTTCTCTTAGCCCTCTGTATCTGGCAGAAACCTGGAGACACTTGTTTTTGATTAGTAGGTTTTGGTTTCCTGGAAGGAGAGCTCTTGCTTCCTCTTGAACTCTGCTCCATAATGGGTGTAATTAAACAATAACAATATTGCAGAAATTGCATCACGATGACAGTCATATCCTGTGTTTTATCCACAGTGCAGACGACAGGGTCTGAAGCAGAGCTGAGTGATGGAGTTAATATTATTTATTCAGTGTTGATGTATATCCATAGATTCTATATTCTTTCCTGAGGGTGAAAAACTCACTATATACTTTCCCCCTAAGTGTTTTATTTCTCTTTGGAAAGTTTGCTGTAGGGCAGAAGTAATAATTTGCAATTGTAGAGTTCTTTGTGTTATTGGTGTGGGCTGCGTAGTCTGGAAGCACTGAATTATTTGGTGAGTTCAGGCAGTGTAGATAGCTGTGGATGATGATGACGACTGCGATGTCAGTGCTCCTTTGGGCAGAGTGGAGTCTTTGCTGAGGGAAGAAACCTCAGAATGGCTGCAGAGTGACTTCCTTTCGTAGAGTGCACGCTAAGCTTAGTCAGAGCATAGGCAGGTAGTTGCACTGTATAACTTTAATTACAGACAGCTGAGCTTGGAAAAGAAGTTAGACCAGTATCCTGTTCCTTTGAGAAATAGCATCTCAGAGAGGTGATGTAAGTATCCAAAACCAATTAGCAAGGTAGTGGCAGGGCCAGCATTACAAAACAGATTTTTAAACATTTTACTTTTCAAAATTTACATATGGTAAAATTCACTTTTTTTTTCCTTTTCAGTACACAGTTCTGTGAATTTTGACAAATTCACCAATGTAAGCAAGATATCGAATGGTTCCATTACTCCAAAAAATTATGTGTTGCCCCTTTGCAGTCATATCCTACCTCCATCACTCTGGCAGCTTTTTAACCTCTGAAATGGTCGTGCTGTTTCCAAGATTTCATATAAATGGAAGCATAAAGTATTTAATCTTTTAAGCCTGTCTGCTTTCATTTATGTAATATGTTTGATTCACTCATATTGTTGAGTATAATAGAAATCCATTCCTTTTTATTTCTGAATGTCATTCCATTGTATGACTATACCCCTTTTGTTTATCTGTTCACCCACCAAAGGATAGTTGGGTTGTTTCTAACTTGTGGTGAATAAAAATAATGCTGCTATCAACACTTGTTTACAAGTTTTTCGATGAACACAGGATTGATGTTCCTCTAGGGTAAATAATTAGAAGTGGACGATTAAACAACCGTAAGCAGGAATTGCTGAGTTTATGCATATATTTAACATAAGAAGACATTGCTAAACTGTCCACCAGTGTGATTGTACCATTTTGCAATTTCACCGGAGGAGATCCAGTGATCTACAACTTTGCCAGTACCTGTCATTGTTAGTGTTTAGATTTCAACCATTTTAGCAGATTTGCAGTGGTATCTCATGTTTTTAACTTGTGTTTACATTATGACTAAGGAGGTTAAGCATCCTTTCATGTGCTTATTTTTCATTTGTGTATCTTCTTTGGGGAAATATTTGTTAACCTTTTTATGTAGTTTTTAATTGGGTTATTTGTTGCCTTTCTGTTGAGTTTTGAGAGACATATGTGTATTCAGGATACAAGTGCTTTGTTGGACATGTGATTTGTGGCTAATTTTTCCCCAGTATGTAGTTAGTCTTTTCATTTGCTGGGGTTTTTTTTGTGGGGGGGCGGGCAGAAGATTTTTGCAAATGTTTTTAATTTTGATAAAGTCAAATGTATCCATTTTTAATTTAATTTTATGGGTTGTGATTTGATATATCTAATAACTGTCTAAGCCAAGGTTTCAAAGATCTCCTATGTTGTCTTCTAAATTTAACAGTTTTATGTTTTCCTTTTAAGTGTAGGATCCATTGGAGTTAATTTTTATTTACATATGAACTATAAATAGAGATTATTATTATCATTATTATTTTCTTATGGATGTTCCCTTGTCTAGCACCATTCATTGAAAAGGCTGTTCTTTCTCTGTTGACTTGCTTTTACATTGTTATCAAAAACCAGTTTCTATTGTCTATTGTCTATTTCTGAAGTCTGTATCCTGTTTCATTGACCTATTTAACTGTCCTTTCATCAATACCACACTGTCTTGTTTATTGTGGCTTTATAATAAGTATTTAAAAAATGAAATGAATCCTCTAACTTTGTTCTTATTTTTCAAAATTGTTTTGGCTATTTGAGTTACTTTGCATTTCATTAAAATTTAGAATCACTTTGTCAATATCTCTAACAACAGCAGCAAAAATCCTAGAATTTTTACTGCAATTGCGTTATATTTATAGATCAATTTTAGGAAATTAAACTCTTGAAATATTGAGGTTTCCAATCAACACACGTGATGTATCCTTTACTTAATTGCATTCTTTTTTACTTTCTTACATCTGTGTTTTGAAGTTTTCAGCAACAGATGTAGCATATATTTTATTCCCTGAGTATTTCATTTCTTGGAGCATTTTATGGAGTTTTTGGCTTTCTTTTTCTTTTTTCTTTTTTTTGAAAATTATCTGACAAGCTTGCCTGACTGTTTGCTTACCTTCCTCCCTCCCTCACTCCCTCCCTCCCTTCTTCCCTCCCTTCCTCCCTCCCTTCCTTCCTTCTTTTCCTTCCTTCTTTCTTTCCTTTCTTTCTTTTAAAGCATGCCCAATTTATGTACATAATACCTGTAAGTATGACTATTACGATATCAATAGACAAAGTTTAAGTTCTAGCAGTTTCCTTACGAGCATTTATGAACATCATTTTTAAAAAAATCTTTTGATCTGTATCTTCTACCCTCCCTGCCCCTTGCTTCTAGAAACCACTAGTTTATCCTCTGAATCTATGAGGGTTTTTTAAAAATAGAGTCCATGTATTAGAGAAATCATATGGTATTTGTCTTTTTCTATCTGACTTATTTCACTTAGTATAATGCCCTCAAGGTCCATCCATGTTGTCACAAATGGCACTATTTTATTTTCTATGGCTGAGTAGGATTCCTCTGTGTGTGTGTGTGTGTGTGTATCACATCTTCCTTATCTATTTATCCATCTGTAAACTTAGGCTGCTTCCATATCTTGGCTATTATAAATAATTCTGCAGTGAACATGGGAGTGCATTTATCTTTTTGAGTTAGTGTTTTTGTTTTCCTTGGATAAGTATACAGAAGCAGAACTGCTGAATCATATGGTAGTTCTATTTTTAATTTTTTTAGGGACTTTCATACTGCTTTCCACAGTGGCTACACCAATTTACATTCCCACCCACAACACACAAGTGTTCCTTTTTCTTCGCATTCTCACCAACATTTATTATTTATTGTATTTTTGATAATAGCCATTCTGACAGGTATGAGGTGATGTCTTTTTGTGGTTTTGATTTGCATTTCACTGATGACGACTGATGCATCTTTTCATGTACCTATTGGCCATGTCTGCGACTTCTTTGGAAAAATGTGTATTCAGAACTTTTGAAATGTCTTGTTTAGATTTTGGTTTTCAGTTGTTCATTGTTTACTGTAAAGAAATATGATTTATTTTAATTTATTGAACTTGAATCCTACATCCATGTTGAACTCCCTTAATGGGGCTATGAGCCTTTTGTAGATGCCTTGGAATTTTCCATATAGACTGATGTTGCCTGTGAGTAGAGACAGCTTTATTTCTTTTTTTTTTTTTAATGTATGTATTGTATTTCTTTAAAATAATGCCCTATTTCAATGACTAGGGCTTTTATACAGTGCTGGATAGATATCTTGAAAGTGAATATCCTTTCCTTGACCTCCATTTTAAGGGGAAAGCATTAATTGTTTGATCATTAATTATGATGTTAGCTGCATGTTTTTATAGAGATCTTTAATCAGGGTATGGATCCCTTTTATTTCTAGTTTGCTTAGAGTTTTTGCTGTGAATTAATATTGAATTCTGTCAAAAATGTTTCCAGTATCTGATGGCATGATTGATGTCATTTTCATTTTTAGTCTATTATTATGATGGATTACACTGAGTTATTTTCTCATAACGAGCCATCCTTGCCTTTTTCTGAGATAAACTTTACTTTGTCATAGTCTATGTTTCTTTTTGTATATTGCTGGATTTGACTTCTAATATTTTCTTGAGGACTTTAATGTCTAGGTTTATGAAGTATATTGGTCTGTAGTTTTCACTTCTTAAATATTGTCCTTCTCTGGTTTTGTTATTAGAGTACTGCTGGCATCATAAAATGAGTTTTCTACTTTTTAGAAGAGATTGTAAGGAATTGTTATTATTACTCTTTTCTTACTGATTGATAACATTCACCAGTGAAACCATCTGGGCCTAGAGTTCTCTTTGTTAGTTTTAAGTTAGGAATTAAAGTTCTAAAGTAGATGTAGAACTATTCAAATCATCTCTTTCTTCTCCCTATAATTATTTTAATATCTGTGGAATCTTTAGTGAGATATTCTAATATTGATAACTTGTGTTTTTTTCTTTGTTAATCTGGACAGAAGTTTACCAATTTTGTTGATCACTTCAAAGAAGCTGCTTTTGGTTTTACTGATTTTTCTGTTTTCTGTTTTTCCATTTTCTTTTTATTATTTACTTCCTTCTCCTTGATAAAAAATGGTCAATTCATCCAGAAAATGGTGTCATTCTTGGCACATTCTTCCCATAATATGGCAAGTAATAGGTCACTAGGTACTTCAGACTTACCATTTTTGCTCAAAATAACTCCAGCAAATCTAGGATCTTTTTCAAAATTGTAATTGAAAGTTGGAGGTTCACTTTGATTGCCCTGATTGAATTTTATTCCCATCTTTGAATCAGTGACCATTATTCTGGTTGTCTAAGCCTAGGAAGTAGACTTAACTTCTGATAGAGCACAGACTACAAGTGAGAAAAGAGCAGATCCCCCAGGAAATTTGAGGTCCCATGAACATAAGAAGAAGGCATTGATTCTAATAAAGGCAAAACAAGAGCTATCCACTCTGTAGGCGATGTTGAAAGAGGGAAGGAAATCTATGAAAAGAAACCTTTGCTACCTCACAGTGTGGTTTAGAAAGTCATTTTGTATGAGAAGGAAAGCTCAAAGGCTGGTTTTCAAAAACTAACAGTAACAATTCTCTTGAATGCAGGGGAGTACATGAATTATGCTGAGTTTTTGTAGTCACTGATTTTAGCACTGACATGTATAGTAGATGCCATTCTCCAGGAATACTGAAAGGCATATACAAAAAACAAACCATGCTTTATTATTATTATTATTATTTTTACTAATTGCTACCTGCTATATTTTGTTATTTCTGTTAAAAGTAACAGATTTCAAGTTAAAAAATTGCTTTTCGAGTTAAAAAATATATCAGAAATACTTTTTAATGTCAACATCTTTATAGCTAAGGAAAAAAATCACTAAGAATTAAAAGCAGAACACTGGTTGAAGAAAAGAATTTGGAAGGGGAAGAGAGTAGGCATTTCTAAAGTTATGAATGCTCATCTCTCCCCTTCTGTAGCCCTCACCATAAACCGGTTTGCTCAGGGTTCAGGGATGAATGTCAGGACCAGAATCCCTGAGGGGTTATCTGAAATAATGCCATCACAGAAACACCTCGCATGAACCACCATGTTCAACTGCCAACAGAGGCACGAAGGTAAGACGTTTGGAGACAAAACTACTTCACAAAGACAGAGTCTCTGTTCATCAGAGGGAAAGTTGTTTGTAGGATGATGCGAAGAACGTCTCTACAGGAGTCACACGTGACTGCTGCCGCAGCTCTGTCGCAAAAGAAACATTTCCTGAGAACCACGAATGAGATCAGAGATTTAGAAAACTCTCTCAGGTTATTGCAAACAGCAGGGTGACTGTTCGGCACTTGAGAAAATCTGAGAGCCTCAAATTAGTCCTCAACATCTTTGGAATAAGGAGAAGAAAGATAAGGAAACAAATGCTTTAAGGTTTCCGTCACAGTCTGACAGGTAGAGCAGTTGGCATAGCCATCTTTAACTGTCTGCAAGCATCTCAGAGCGAAACTTTTGCTCACAGCTTTCTCATTGTTCTCTCCTCCATCCTCTTCTCCTATGCTTCCCATTTGCCCTTTGGCAGCCTCATGTTGCAGCCCTTCCCCTCCTATCTGTGGCTTTTGTAGAGCCACAGGGCCTTGATTTATACCCTTCAAATATGTACTTTGGAATGCAGTGACTTTTTGTTTTTCTGAGCACAGCACAAATACACCGTGAACTTTTCACTGGGGTTTACCCCAACACTTTCATGATGTATATGTTCCCACGTGCTACCAGGAGCCCCACAAATGTAAAACTACTGGAGTATGAATGAAGCTTTTATATTTTAACTCAAAAATTGCATTCTATATTGATGTTTTGCGAACATAGGGCTATGGTTTCCAATGACAGTATTTTGTAGTTGGTATTCTGATGATCTGATGGCACCAACCTTTATTAAAGGACCAATCCCTTTGTAAGTTTTTGCCCATTCCTTCAAAACTCAGAATACCAGATAGAACAATATTTAGATGCAAAGCATTTTTGTCTTTCAACCAGAGGCCTGAGTGCAAAGCAGATGATTGTAGTGACATTCATACTAGTCTTTTTTTGCCCCTTCAAACCATCTGCTAATGGTGGTAATAAATGACTATTTTATTCTGATAAAGAATTTACATCACTGGCACCATCACTTGATCTTTTGGACAGAAATGTGACTGATTTTGTTTTGAATCATTGCCAATTGTCAGGCCTCATTTGATATGAAACCTGGAGGTTTGGGGATTTTGTTTTGTGTTGTTATTTCTAGACCACTTTATTTCTGTATGTTTCTGGCTGCTTTGTTTGAGATCATAGTCAAACATCACGTATATCACAAGTATATGAGTGAGGCTGTCTTCTTTTCTTCCTCCCAATAAAAATTTCTTTGTGTTTAGATTTTATCCCCAATTTAATGAGTTTTAGGTGCGTCAATAGATCTGGATTGGCCTAGAGATTTTCTAGCCCAGACATCATTGTCATTTTCACTATCATTTTTGGGAACTGATCTGGTTGGATTTAATTTATAAAAATGTATGTCTAATTTCAGATGGCTCTAAGATTTGTGTTGGAAGATAAATCACTTAAATAATAGTGTTTTCTATCTTTTCCACTGCAAGCATTAGATTTAGATTGACCTGCACAATTTAACAATTCAATTCAATGAATAGCGATGAACACTCACCATGATCTCGCGACTGTGAGAGATGCTGGGGTTGTGAAGATGGGCAAGGCATTGTCTCTTAAGGATGAGAGTTGGGGGTGGGGAGACAGATCTTATAACTAAGCGACATCTGCATTGTGCTTTAGAGTTTGTCATTTAATTTTAACCCTAAAATATAGATTTACAGGGAAGAATTATGCCTCTTTTTCTATTCTTAATTTTAATGATATCTGCAAAGTCCTTTTATATAGGTTGAGTTCCCCGGAATCAAATTATTGGTGTCATGGTGAGTTGCTTAGTGTGGTTGGTGAGGAAAAAGATCTACTTTCCTTGATGATTGTGATAATGATGGTTGTAATAGTAATAGTAAGAGTAATGACAAAATTACATCAGACACTGAGCACTCCTGATGTATCAGGTATGATTCTAAATACGTTTTCTGATTTACCACACTTTATCCTGACATATTAGTCTAAGTTCTTCCAGAAGCAAATGCCAAGGCAGGATTAAACAGTCAGGCATTTTGTAGGGGGAATGCCTGTGAGGGAAAATGGGGGTGAGCTGGAAGAGGCTGGAAGGGCTGCCAGGTTTTGATGTAAGCTTTGCTTCAAGTGAAAGTGAGAGGGAGGGAACTTTAGATGGAAGGACCTGCTGAGATTGCCATCAGCTTGGGGAGAGCTCCGCATGACCAGCAGGGAATCCTTGAGTCAGAATGAGCCATTCAGAAGTCTTATGTCTTCAGAACCAGGCCTGCCTTAATGTCCTTCCTACATGCTGTAACTGGCGAGGAGAAGCCTGTGTGAGGCGGGGCACAGGTGCAAATGCTGCTGTGGTTTCAGAGCACAGGAGCCGGGGCCCTGGGTCAGCGGATCAGTTGTACTTGCTGTGGCTAGAAGTCTGTGTATTCTTGTGACCACCACAACATACAGCAACTCCATTTTACAGATGAGAAAACTAAGGCAACAGAGATAGTAGGTCATCTGCCCAAAGTTAACAACTCCTGAGTTGCAGAGCCAGGATTCCAGTCCATGCAGCCCGGTGTCAGATTCTATGCTTTTCAATTGCTAGATCACCTCTCAAGGTTGTACTTTAACAGTCTTTGATTCTCTTAAGGCAGAAGCACCATATGAAGATCTAGAGCGGTAATTCTTTCATTTGTCTCATGTGCAGTCACTCTAGGGACTTAGTGAAGGCACAGATGAATAGCTCCTTATCCTGCAAATGCTGGCACAGGCAGCCTGGGGTGGGGCTTCAGGATTTACACTTCTAAGGGCTATCCCTAGTGATCCTTTGCAAGTGATCTTTGAATTAGACTCTCACAAACATTTCTTTTGATAAAGAATACTGGTCTTGGAGATTGAAAAGTGTGCTTTAAATTCCAGTGGTGCCAATTCCTAGTTGTCAAAAGTTAGAAACATTACTTAAATTTGTTAAACCCCATTTACAAATTTGCAAGTGGAGGTAGTAGCAAAAATTGACTATATAGGGTTCATCAGGTCGATGTGAATTCCCAGTGGCCCGGAAGTGAGAACATGGCTTGAAAATCTGGGGAGCATTGTGTGACATGGTGGTGCCAGTAATGCCTGATTTGGTTCTCAGATGTCTGGGGGACACTGGCGGTTTGTGGATATGTCATGTGGTTCAGATTTGAACATATTTGATGTCTGCCCTTGAATCTAGGTGAAGGAAAAAGGAATGTCTTTAAAGTAGTCAATAAATCAGATAATTAATTTCTCCTTTAGTTCTGCAGTGAGTCACATTATGTCTTTAGAGAGTGTCCTTGGTTATGTGGGCAGCTTGAAAATGGAGTCTTTGAAAATGCATTTCATTGATGCTTTTTTTCCACCTTTATTAATGTCATTACTACTGGTTGCTTTAAAAAATTAACGATGATAGTACATCAGGGTGCCATAGAAGATGAAGATGTTTTTCATTTATTGCTAATCCCTTCCTCCAGCTTCCTGTGGGAAGTTGAATGTGCCAGAACCTGCATCCTACTGCATTTCACCCTAGGATATCCAATGTCCCCACATCCCATGAAAGCACATCTCAGGGATCAGCTCCAGTGCCTGTCTGCTAAAGATTTAAGATGACTGAGTTTTAATGCTATGAGGTGCCTGTCATTAATACTTTTTTCCTGTCTCTAGATATTAGTTATCACTTTTCTCACATCACCTTTCCTCTGTCTGCCTAGGAAGCACCGTCTGATAGAAGAGGGACACCTATTATCCAGATCTGGGCGCTGCCTCACACACATTCCCTCTACTGATTGTATCCAGTACTTTTCTCCTTGACATTATGTTCTTGAGCCAACGGTCTTAGGAAAGGAAAAGTCCACTTAGCTACCTTGAGTGTCAGTCTCTGTAACTTGAGGGTAATAATACATGTTTCAATGAGGATCAGATAAGATAGAGGCAACCTCTTTGTTAAGACCTAACTGGTTACCAGATTATGGTGACGTATTAATATATCTTCAATACTGAGCACTATTTCCAATTGGCAATGTATTATAAATTCTCTAAATGCATTTTAAACCACAAAATTAAGAGAGCTATCAAAAAATAAATAAAATGAAAAGAAAATCTGAATGGATACTTTTAATGAACATTTATTAAGCATATAAAATCAAATAATAAAAATCTTTACCATGTATTTCTTTATTGGGAACATTTTCTGCGTGGGTTGAATTGGACGAATTATACTAAAATAGATCCATTAAGCTTATTATTATTATTTGTACTGAAAATTTCCTTTTATAATCATAAATATTCTTTACTTTATCCATCCTAAATATGTTTGTCATTGAGTCAGTGTGCCTGAATGCAGCTCAATTACTAAACTAGTATATGTCCACAGAAAAGCAGTTTCCATAATAACTTATTTTTTAAAGCTCTCTTGCTCTTTTGTATCAATAAGATCTTTTCTTACCAGCATTCATTAATGATGTGCTTTATAAACAGACACCAAATCTTCTCTTTTGGCCATGTAACGTTACCGAGACATTTGCTTCCAGAAAAGTTCTGCTTTTATTTTCTCATAATGCCTGTCCAGAAGAGTTAGTTTTCACCTTCAATAATTTCATCTAATGTCCCTGGAAATCATCTGTGAAGTGCTTGACTTACGGCATTCAGCTTCCCTTGAGCTCTGACCTCAAGCCAAACAATCATCTATCTGTTTAGACAGAGCCACCATGGTTTAAAAGGGATTTTATGAATTCATTTATAATCATGTTGGTTCAAAATTATTTTTAATGTGGATTACAAGGACAATATAGGATATTAAAATGATTCAGAACATAGCTGGGGTGGTCAATGAAGACTTTTTTAGAGAGGAAAGGTGTTAAGTCTCAAACCAGAGAGTAGCAGTATGTATGTTAGCAAAGTGGAGAAGAAATGGTTCTCAGAGCTAAGGGAGCAGAATGATCAAAGGAATGGAATTAAGCATGGACTGCCTTTGATGGCTTCTGGTTGACATTCTTAAGTTTACAGTATCTGGCTGAGATCAAGATCTCATCTTCATCTCCAATCATTCCTTTATTTTTCAGTTACAATCTGGACTATTTCTAATTTTGTAATCTAGACTATTAAGAGTCTTGTGAAAATTTCTATTTTATTTATTGTGATATAATTGACATATTTTATTTGTTGTGGTATAATGGACATACAACATCATGTAAGTTTGAGTTGTGTAACTTATTCATTTGATACATTTCTATATTGTGCTATGACGACTACAAGTAGGGTCAGCTAACACCTTTATTATGTCATGTAATTGTCATTTCTTTTTTTGTACTGAGAGCAATTAAGCCTCTTAGCAACGTTGAAGTTCATAATACAACATTGTTGACTCTAATCTCTATGTTGTATTTTAGATCTCCAGAATGGATTGACCTACTAGTTGCAAACTGTCATTGCTTTCAAGGATGCTAAACTCCTGCCATGCCAGTATCCCTCACCTCCATGCCTGTACACACTGACCTTTTGCTCAGATTATTTGTCCCCTGCGTTATCTTCTTGGCTCTTTTACACCAAGTTTATGGCTCTTCCCTTGTACTTCCTTAGAGCTTAGCATATACTACTAATATGACACCCAGCATATAGTTCTGTGATTTGTTTAAAGATCTATTATATTTGTTAGGCTGCATGGCCTTTAAAGACAGGTTTTATCTATTTAATATCATGCCTTTGGTATGGTGATGTGGTAAGTAGTTGCTTGCTGAATACTTGAACTGCATTGAGGATGACATGTTGAAAAATGACACACTTCTTTAGAGAGGAAAGTTTTTCTGTTTGTAGGGGATCCAGTGAGATATACCTAAAAGTCACTGATTAGGGACTATTAAAGTGAAATAAAACTCAGTGGATCTGGGAACTTGGTTGGGAAAAGAAAATCATCCATATTTTCATTATCTTAAATTTAATAGTGAACTTTAATTATGAATGACTGTCACCAAGTGGTATAGTATTAGCAGTATTTCTGACTTTGGCATTGGTAGCTATTATAAATATTTTTGCATTGCATCAGTTATCTCATATTCTTGAAATACTGTCTAAGGTCCCTTTTTCAAATGTAGGGTAATAGGCTGTTGCTAAATGTAGCTATTTAACCCATCAAAGAAGGAGTTTATATGCTTCTATATAGACTTAAAAGAATATCCTAACTAATTTTAATATAATTGGTTACCATTGTAATTCTATGTATTTTATTTTATGAATTTAAATACCTTTACTATGAGAAAGGGTTTATGGGCTCTTTATCAAATTGCTGAAGGGTTATTTGACACAACAATTATTAGGAGCACTTTAATTGTAAGTTCAGTGAGGTCAGGGTTTATGAGAGAGGTTGGCAGTGTCCTGGCAAGCCCAGTTCAGGAGAGTGGTATTTTGGGATATGGTAAAGATGTCCTTGCTGTGGTAATAAATTTAGAATCGAAAGCCTGGATCATCCAGGATACTGCTGAGCAGAGCTTGGTTTGATGAAATCATTCTTTCAGGAAACTGGGTCTGGTTGTTCTACATGGGATGAGTTGGAGGGTTGAAATCTAGAGATCTGTTGTAGCCCAGGTGTGAGATGAGGAGGCCTGGTCAAAGGCGGTTGGCTGTTGGGATTTAAGATGAAGACTTCACCGCACTGCACAAGAGGTGAAAGAGAAGAAACAGAGGTGAGCCCTGAAAGTGCTGTTTTGGGTGGAAAAGGGTAAGAGTTCGGTTTTGATGATAGTATATTTGAGCTAACATAAATCTCTTGCTAGGTTTAGATGCTGGTTTGGCATTTCAGTGTGAGGCAAGGGATTTGAAAGCTACCATTACAGAGGAAAGAGGTGAAATAAAAAAGACGAAGTTTTTTTTTTCAACGGAAAGAACAGAACGAGAGGAGGGGCCAAGAGTTAGGCAGGAAGACTCACAGTCAGTAGAAAGTTCTCAGTTTCCTTCCTCTCTGGAGTAACCAGTGATCTCTGCCCAGCATCTCCCCTCTGTGGAGTCAGGATCCAAAGGCCAGCTGGGCTCCTGGGTTGCACATATTTTAGGAGAGATCTCTGCTGCCCAGGAAGGCCGGTGTTCAACTGTGACCAAGGGCCCAGGTTGGCCTCAAGTTGAGAAGCTCAAGGCATAAAATGCCTTTGCCTGTTGGTACAGAAGCTTGGTGACATAGAAGGCCAGGTCCCATGCACATCATTACTGAACTCACTAGAAGCTAAGCTCTTTATCTTTACTGGCCTCACTTCTTACAGTTCTCACAGCATCCGAATCCTATTCTTATTTCGGCTAAGATTACTCTCTGACCACTCGACTTCCTTTTTTATTTCCATTGCATGTCCTTTCCTCTAAGGTTTTTCCTCTCTCTATTAGATAGTCTGTGACTCTTTTTCAGAATGTCTAATTTTATAGTTTATATTAATTCTTAAATTTTAAGCTTTTAAAAATTTTAGCATGATACAGAAACCCTCAAACCTCCACAATTAGCTGCTCCTCTAATCTGTTCCTTTCATGAACGTTTAAGGAACCACACCGGTGTCTGCTGTTTCTCATTTCTCCGGTCATTTAATGATCCATGTTTATTGTTTTCAAAATTTTTTTATGGTGGCTTTTTTAGACATTTAAATCTTTGTTTGTAAAGGTCTATTATTTTAAGACTTTTTTTTTTTAACTTTGTTACATTTGGAGGGGAGGTAATTAGATTTATTTATTTATTTTTTTTGAATGGAGGTACTGGGGACTGAACCCAGGACCTCATGCATGCTAAGCATGCACTCTACCACTGAGCTACACTCTCCCCCATGTAAAGGTTGTTCTTATTAAGATGTATGGCAGCTTTATTCTCAGGTAACTTCTGTCTCTGACCTATCTGTTGCTGAAATTTTATTTTTAAGTATCCTATAATTTTGACTGAAACTTGATCCATCTATAAAAACCTTAATATGAAGCAGGAAGAATGGTAACCTGCTTAGTAGACAGCATCTGGAATACCAATTCCCCATAGATCCCTGCCAATTTCAATGATGAACTAACCACAAAAGCATAGTTTAACAAAACAAAATATCCATTTCATTTCATTAATCAGTTTTTATGTAATTAAATGAGAAGCCAGTCACATTTTGCATATGATGTTGAATGTTTCTGAAAAGATTATCTCGTAATTTAACTAGAATATAAACCCTGCCTCCTCTTAGATTAAAACTGCTGTGCTTTTTGAATGAATACCCATAAGTCATATCTTATTTTTCTTTTGCTGACACCAACATAAAAATAATAACAGAATAACCTAAAACAGATTATCATGAATTTTTAAATAGCTATCGACTTATTTTCAGTTGACACCCACCAAAGATATGCTGATAACTCAGTAATTAAGGGCAACTTGCCTTTTTTACATTAAGACTTTATTATTTTAGAACAGTTTAAGGTTCAAAGCAAAATTAAGCAGAAGTGCAGAGATTTCTCATGTGTATCCCCTGTCTTCACACATACATAATCTTTCTATTATCCACATCTCCCATCAGACTGGTACATTTGTTACAATTGACAAATGTACATTTTAATCACACAAAGTCCATAGTTTATCTCAGGGGTCACTCTTGGTGTTTTACATTTTGTGGATTGGACAGATGTATGAAATACACCCAACTGGATACCATTACGGTATTGTACAGAGTATTTTCCCTGCCTTAAATCCTCAGTGTTTAACCTATTCATCCCTCGCCACAACCCCTGACAACCAGTGATTATCTCACAAACTCCGTAATTTTGCCTTTTCCAGAATGTTGTATATATCCTGTAGGAATCCTACAGTATGTAACCTTTTCAGGTTGGCTTCTTACACTTAGAATATGTATTTAATTTTCCTCTATGTTTTTTCATGGCTTGATAGCTCATTTATTTTTAGTGCTGAATAATATTCCATTGTCTGCGTGCACCACCATTTATTTATCTCTTCACCTACTGAAGGACATCTTGGTTGTTTCCAAGTTTTGGCAATTAAGAATCAAGCCCCTTTGACCATCCATTTGCAGATTTTTGTGTGGATGTGAAGTTTTCAACTTTTTTGGGTAAATATGAAGGAGCACAATTTGCTGGATCATGTGCTAAGAATATGTTTAGTTTTGTAAGAACCACCAAACTGTCTTCCAAAAGGAGCTGTGCCATTTTGCATTCCCACCAGCCATGAATGAGAGTTCCTCTAGCTCCATGTCCTTGTCAGCATGTGGTATTGTCAAGAGTTCTGGATTTTAGCCATTCTAATAGGTGTGTCATTGTGGTTTTAATTTGCATACCCCTGATGACATAGGATGTGGAGGATCTTTTCATGTGCTTATTTGCTATCTGAATATCTTCTTTTGTAAAGTGTCTGTTGAGGTCTTTGGCCCATTTTAAAAGTTGGGTTGTTTGTTTTCTTATTGTTGAGTTTTCGAAGTTCTTTGTGTATTTTAGATAACAGTCCTCTATCAGTTGTGTCTTTTGCATGTATTTTCTCCCAGGCTGTGGCTTGTATTCTCCTTCCTTGACATTGTCTTTTTCAGAGCAGAAGTTTTTAATTTTAATACAGTCCAGTTTATCAGTTGTTTCTTTCATGAACGCAGCTTGCTTTTTAACTAGATGTCTAAGATGTGTCTTTTCTAAGATGCATAGAGATGTTGAACAACACTCACATTCCCAGATACCTAGTTCCTGGGTTCTGTGTGGCCATGTTTGCACGTGAACTTTATTTTTCTTATGGGTTTTTCTTTACCTACTGCATTATCAGATTATCTGACTCACATTTTGCACATCCATCCACAGTTGATAGAATTTCTCATAAATACGCTTGTTCCTCATTAGAGTCTTAAGGACCTTTAGCTATGGAGGAATCCTTTTATTTCAGGGTAGGGATTTGGAGAGAAGGAAGGAAACCTTTCCTAATTTGTTCTATATAGATTCCTCAGAGCTGTGTTCTTTTTGAATTGAGCAAGTAGATTTAGGTGGCAAAATAGCAAAAATAGCACAGTTAAAGCCTGGGCTTCAGAGTTGCTGAACTGGGTTCTAATCACTTCTTCGCTCTTCACAATGTGCACATGTAAACTTAACCTCTCCACATCGCAGTTTCCTTATCTGTACTGTTGAGTCCTTCATTCAATTACCATTTGTTGCATTTACTATACCGAAAGCACTGTGGTTTACATAGGGATATAAATGGTGCTTGACTTGATGGAGCTTACACGTAAAGAATAATGGAGAATAGTACTTGCCATTTAAATTTATGCAAATGAACTGATATTAGACAAGGAAGTTATAAAGTAACAGACATATAGTAAGAGTTCAATAAACAATAGATTAAAAAATTATCATTTTTGTTAGTTTATAAGTCTCCTGACCTGTCACTGTTGCCTTGTTCCAGTGCCTAGCATGCTTCTTAGTACATACAAGGCTCTTGTCTTAGGTAGAGTTCTTTAGAAGCAAACTCCAAGAGAAGAATTTGGGTACAAATAGTTAATTAAGGAAGTTCTCCCAAAAGAAACTGGTAACAGACTAGAAAAAGCAAAACAAGAAAGTAGAAGAAGCCAAGGAAGGGTGGGATTCAGACAAACCCCAGTAGAGGTCACCTGATGCCTCAGGAGACTCTGGAGGGTAAATCATCTCTCAGAGCATTTCCACCCTGAGGTAGGAGAGGTGTCAGTCGTTGTACCTGTCAGTCATTGACAATAGGAATCGTGGAGACTATGGTGGGCAGAACAGTGACTCCCCAAGGATTTTCATGCCCTAAACCCTGGAACCTGTGAATATATTGCCTTCCATGGCAAAGGGAATTTTGCAGATGTAATTAGGAATGTGGACTTCTAGATAAGGAGACTATCCTGGATTATCCAAATGGACCTGGTCTAGTCACAGCAATCTTTAAAAATGAAGAATTGTTCCCAGCTAAGGAGAGGTGTGATGACAGTAAAAAGGGACAGAGAGCAGTAATATTGTGAACTTTGAAAAAAGAGGAAGAGAGTCTATGAGCCAGTGAATGTAGGAAGCCTGGAGAAGCTGGAAAAGGCAAGGAAATGGATTGTCTTCTAGATTCTCCAGAAGGAAATACAGCCTGGCAGCACCAAGTGAAAACTGCCTGATTTTGAACTTACAAAACTTTAAGGTAATAAATTTGCATTGTTTTAAGCCACCAAGTTTGTGATAATTTGTTACAGCAGCAATAGAAAACTAATATGGCAACATAACCTCATAGACACATCAAGCTCTCTGCTCTTATGTGCAGAGCAACTCCAGGTGCCTATGGGAAGTTTTCCAAAGCGTCACTGCGGGTCTAGAAATTGGAGGCATAAGTACATCAAAGTACAATGAGCTCAGAAATGGTAACCCATCCCCTTGGTAGACTCCATATGATCTGGGGAGCCACCAAGAGTGTTTGCTACAGTGCTGTGTGAGTATTTGTTACTTACTTGAACGGATGAATAGATAAATAACTAAACAAATTTATGTAACCTACAGGAGCAGAGAGACTGTGCAAGAAAATGGCTTCTTGTCACAGGTCGACGTGTTGGCATTTCCCATTCAAAGGGAGTATTTGGCAATCAAAACATTTATCCACATGTAATGCCTTCCCCTTGTTTTCAGGTTCTCCAAGGGGACAGTGAATTAGAAAAGTAAAAGTGTTCCATAGACATCATAAAAACAAGCAAACTTTAAAGTATGTCTATGCTGTAGAAATCCTCCAGAAAATTCAACAATTCTTTGGAGAGTTTCATTGCATTCTAAGTACCTGACTTGTAAACTGCTGTATCTAACTAGCTGGGGAACTCATCATCCTCTGGAGTATTAGGCTTGCTTGGCAGAAAAACAAGTCAAATCTATCTAGAAATGGAAAAGGAACAGACTTTATAGAAGCAAATGTTTTGAGAAGTCAAGGTTAACAAAAATAGGCTAATGGAATATTTTCCATTTTTGTATACTCCCTCCCTACCCTCTTTTCATGCCTAGGCAAGAACTCTAAATGAATTGTCTTCCTTATGGTTAAATTAAAATAAAATCTGCCTATGTGAATGATTGATTTTTATATCCATGTATTCAAGAATCAGAGAAAGAGAGCTGGTTGGAATATTAGACATAATGTGAACAAATTTCTGAATTTTGGGACATGATTCCTATAATTGTACATGGTTTCAGATCATCTAAACCCAAGAGATGCTTTAAATCAAATGTGATTAGAGATAAGGTTATGGGATCCTGCCTAGGAGATGCTGGTAGAAATGTAAGATCAATACTTCCTTTAATTCCACCTTCCTGTTTTATCACTTTTGAGTGATATTTTCTTCTTTTTCTCCCCACTAAGACATTTTAGTAATGCTTTTCTTGCTGCATGAAGAGTAGAAGTATATCACCATGAGTGAACCTTTTAGATTTAAATGCTACATCAGTAAGAATGCTTTTGGCTGCAAGTAAGAGAAAATACAATGAAAATAGGCTTAAATAATAAGGGGTTTATTACCTCTAAGAGGAAATTGAGAGACAGGGTAGGCACAGGATTGGTTTAGTGATACAATTCAGGATCCAGATGCTTTCCATATTTCCACTGATCATGTCAGAGATGACTCTGCTCATGGTCCCAGGTTGACTGCCGAGGTTCAAATATTATACCCAGTTATACCACATATGATAAAGACTTTTACTTTAGTGAGTCTCCTTTAATATGGAGTAAAACCTTTTCAAGATGCCACTACTCTGCCCTAGCTTACTTTTCTTTGGATCACATTGGCCAGGATGAGATCGCGTACCATGTCCAAGAAGCAAGGAAGGCTTGGGAATTGCGTATCTGTAACAGCTGTATTTAACCTGTCATGGGAGATGAGCTCTGCCTACTGGAGGAAAGTGAAGGGATGGTGATGACTATTGGACTTACATCCCTGGGTAGAGATACCTGGTTATTATGATGGTGGTATGAGATCAGGTTGTTAAGTGCTTGGTATGGTGCCTACAAGGGCACCAGTCTTAAGATGCCTTCTGGGACATAATTCCTTGAAAGTTTGCTTTCTACTGTGTTAGCATTTTTAATGCCCAGCTGCAACACCAGTCTATTATCCAAACAAGTGTACAAATTTTTATTTAATGAGTCAAAGCAGACACAGGGCAATTGTTTTGTATGATACTGAAAAATATCTAAAAATTCTTCTTCATTCAGCTTCACTTCTCTAATATTATCTCATTGTCACAAATGCTCTCCACTGTGCTTGGGTCTCCTCCAACTCTGGCTCATTTCTTAAATCCTTTTCTCTGACTGTCTTCTTTATTATGTAGATCAGTTTAATCTCTTTAGTCTTCTTTTGATTCTCCTTTTCCCCCAATATTCTGATCAGCACAATGAAGTCTCAGGAATTGAACAAGCTAAAGCAGAATTCTCTTAAGAAGCAAGACATAAAAGAGAATGTTATGAATACATAAAATGGAGTGATGCATTTTTCTTCTCTCTGTCACTGAGCTGTTTGATGTTGCCCAGAGGTCCTACACAATGAACCACTGACACTTTGGCAGAAACCTTCAATGTTTTTCAGTGCCTTCCTCAAAGAGGACCAATAATGGAAGCAAGACCACTTTGCCATTCAAGAGGATCCACCCCTGCTTTGCTGACAGCCTTATTCTATTAGAGTAATGCCTTATGACCCAGATGAAAATAGTCTGACAAAACTTCAGGGAAGGATGGGATCCCACTGATCTTAAATGAACTTTCCATTTTCTGTCTTTCTCACAGTGGTTTTAATTTCCTCTGCCCATGGGTGATGAGTGACCATGTGGACCTAAATTGATCTTTGCTTTCAAAATGTTCTGCTCTGCTTTAATGTTGCTCGTATAAACGGGCATTCCATTTGGATTTTGTTTTTCTTTTGCCACTTGTCTAACTGTACCAGGTGCCCTCTAGGTTTGAAAGGAGAGTTAGTTACATCCACCATTAGTTTTATCACTTCATTTTTTGTGTATCGTCTGAGAGAAAGTGCTCAGACAGACACTTAACTGCAGACACAAGTCAGTTAGTGTCCTTTGGGGACAATATTGCTGATTATGCCTTGGAGGAACTCATCTAGTCGGTGAAACTAGAAGCTGGATAGAAAATCCAGGTCCCTTTATGTCAGGTATGTTCTATTACCTCTCTCTCTCTCTCTGTCTCTCTCTCTCTCTCTCTTTCTCTCTTTTTAATGTGAAGACTCCTTCAGTCAGATCTTTTACTTCACTAGGACAGTTAGATTTTAAACAGAGAAGTGTACCTGGGTAAGTCTCCTTGGGGCCTTTCCTTCTTCCTTTGGAAGCCAAGGATCTGTCCTTTGGAGCTAGATGTTGGTGAATTGGAAAGAACTGGCATGTGAGGGTGAGACAAGTGACTTTTCTTTGCTTCCTGTATAACAGGTAGGAAAATCCCTTTCAGGCTGTGGTGGAGAGATCTGGGCCCATTTCTCTTGATTTCATTTATGAGACCAAGGACACCAGAGTATATGAGACAGAAGACACAAGAGGTGTGGAGATGAAGGAATACCGGGCAAACAGGAGAGCTTTCATATTTTTCTTCATCCGAGACTGTGCCTGCCTGAAAATACTATTTTATGGGAGGAATTGGGGCAGTTCTCCCTACATATTGGAATAAAAAAGGTTGACTTTATTTTATATTGAATTCAGGGAAAGATGATAAAAGTAATGGCAAAGATTTGGTATGCTAGGCATTTCACATAAATTATATTCTTCAATCCTCATAGATGCCTCTGATGTTGAAGTTACTACTACACTTTTATTCTCATTTTATTGATTAGGTAAAAGTTTTAGAGAGGCTAGTCACTTGTGTAAAGTCACGTAGCTAGTACTAACCACTATATTATGTGGCCTCCCTGACCTACTGTTAGGATATATCAACATTTTTATAGAGAGTGACATTGGAAAACTTGTAATCAAATCTGAATGTCCTCATTTCAGAAAATTCCTTTTCTAAAACCAAAGCATTCATGTATTAGTGGGTTATCTAATTCACCATTTTTTTTCAACCTTAAATACTGAGAAGTGATAAACTTTTGTTTTTTATAGCTGTGTCCCTTGGCCTACTATTTTGGATAGTGTGCATATGCTGGGATTAGAAAAACAGAAAGAGACAGAGGGTTTGCGGAAACAAAATTACATGGAAAGGAGAGATATTTACAACTAAGCATAATACAAAAATTAGAATCTGACTTTTCACAACAACAAAAAATACAATGAATAGTATCTGTCTCGCAAGAAAAATAAAAAACCTATAATGCTGTTATTGTCAGCACAAAATTAAGTTGTATTGTATGTGGATAAAGGGATTGCAGCCCAGAAAAACTGGTTGGTAATCATTCATGGCTGACTAGTCTAGAAATCAATATAGATTGTTCCATGAGCAATGTAACTGCAGCGTTCTAAACCGGGCAAGCCTAGTGGATGTGGTTGACTCTAGTGGAACTCCATTGGGACCACACTCAGATATGACCTGGGCATGTGCTTGCCAGAACAGTTTTTCAGCCGCTCATATGGGAGAGCACTGAATCAAAGAAGACATGGACTGATTTGGAAGGTGCAGGGAAGTAAGTGTCTTAGGCTCCTGTTATCACCATGTAGTCCTTTGCCAGATAGATCTGGATATTTTATGTCTGCATCACAAAACATCTCTGCCTCACTGTCACCCTTCAAATCCTTACTATGCATCTCTTTTCCCAAATCCTGGTAACCTTTCCTGAGTACTGTCACTGCTATTGAACACTCACTTTTTACAACTTACCACTTGTACTGTTTAATAGAGCACAATAGCTTTGTACTGTTTCACTCATATAATGTAGAAGGAAGCATCTTGTAATCTACAAGGTATCTGCAATGTAATGTTTTATATATATGTAATATGTATGTAATAATTGGCATTCTACATTCAATCATGCAACAAATACTTATTGATCTTTTAAGCTATGGCAGATATCATGGTAATTTTAGGGGGTATGAGATGAAGGAGATATTTCTCACTAGAGAGGACCCAACGCTCTGGTAATGGGTACAGCTGTAAGTAATAAGCTTATAAGTAATTTGCCGTGTGGTTGAGTGAAGCAGGATAATTCTCCCAAAGGATTTCGTACTCTTAGATACTCCATCTTAAACACTAAGCAGAAGTTTGCTAGGAAAGAGAAGAAAGATATGCCGTGTGGAATACCCAGCAGATACAAAGTAAAGACAAACCATGGTCAGGAAGTGGTGGGGAGTTGGACTAGAGTACATGGTAAGGAGAGAGGCAAGATGACCAGGGCAGGTAGAATCACTTAGATGGTGGAGGACCTTGAAAGCAGTGCTAAAGGAGGTGGACTTTTTTTCTGAAGGAAGAATTTTAGACAGATAAATGATTCAATCAGAACCCCTTGGAGATTGAACTGAAAGAGAGTAGGACCAGCAGTAAAACCAATGGTGGGCTGTCTAAGTAGGTAAGAAGAGAGATGATACATTCTTAAACCAGACAAGAGTGTGTGCCTTGACTCCTCAGCACAGCTCTGAACACCTTAGCGGGATATTTAGCGTAAGTTATGTTTTGCTTTTATCTTTTCTTGTTTCTAGAGTAATTCTATATACATAGTAGATGCTTATTAATAGATTGGGAATCCATCTTTACTTAGGAAAATGTCCTTGCATGATGTAGTCCCGACCAGTGAACAGGATGTCTTTGGTGAAGCTCTGTCATCTTTTATTTCGTTTTTTTTTTTTTTTGGTTTGGTTTGGGTCTTTCCCTTCCTTCCTTCCTTCCTTCCTTCCTTCCTTCCTTCCTTCCTTTCTTTCTTTCTTTCTTTCTTTCTTTCTTTCTTTCTTTCTTTCTTTCTTTCTTTCTTTCTTTCTCTCTCTCTCTCTCTCTTCTTTCTTTCTTTCTTTCTTTCTTTCTTTCTTTCTTTCTTTCTTTCTTTCTTTCTTTCTCCTTTTTCTCTCTCTCATTTTTAACAACATTTGAAAATTACCACTTTATGAATCATGAGTAAAAATGTATCTTGATGCGTCCCTTGATAGCCAAGTGCCCGGAAGTTTATCCACCAAAAACGCTTATCTTTTGGGATCTTCATCATAGTAGCTTTTGAAATTTCAAATATTGTTAGAATTCAGGGAGACAGAAAAAGATCTCCAAATCATTATTTTCTTTTTCATCACATTTCATTTTATTATTGTTGCCTCTAACAATGATGATAGGTTTCATTTATTGAATACTGCTCTGTAGCTGTCACTCTTCCAAGTACTACTAGGGACATTTTCTCATTTAATTTTTACACACTCACCATGAGGCAGGTTTTATTACTATGTCATTTTGAAAATGAGAAAATTGGGGCACAGATAGTTTAAGTAACTTGTCCAAGAGCAAAGAGCTAGAGGCAGAGAGCTTCCAGCCCAGGTTTTCTGACCCCAAATCACACTCATCACAATTAAAACATGAAGAGTTAGGCAGACTTAGCTTAGCATAGTGGTCAAGTGCTGAGGCCCTAATGCTATTGTTGTGGTGACATGATTTTCAGGGCCTTTGATTAGGCTTCAGGGAGAAGAAAAAAGTAAAAAGAGAAAAAGGAATAAAAGAGAGAAAGAGAAATTAGTTCAAAACAAGAATATATGCTGTCACAGTGAGTGCACAGTAAGTATTTTTGAATGAAATGAAGTGTGAAAGGCAGAAACAAGGGAGGATTTCATAGTAGGGAGTAAGAGACGGCCCTCAGCTGTGGCTTTGGGTTCCATCCTTGGTACAGCAGAACTGTATACTCAGTATAAACGTTTTTGTGGATTGTAGCTTCACTTACTCCCAGGCTATTTCTGGACCTGTTAGCAGATTCATGAATCTTCACCCTGTTTTTTTTTCTTTCTGGTTAGAATCAGTCCAAATGATTCTAGCTTTTGGAATACTGATTATCATACATTAAATACAGTATCAAGGGAAGAATAATTTAACTGTAAAATGGCCTGTTTTTCTGATTCTAGGTCTGAGATTCTCAAATTCAGTAAAAGCAATTGCTCTGGTGCATAAAATACTTCTCAAATAACGGGGAATTTTGTCACAGGTGTATGTGAAGGATAGAATGTTTTTCATAATTTGATACCGACCGAAAGATTAAAAAACCCACTCACCTCGTCTTTCTTTATTGTTCTGTCTCTTTTAATTTGGATCCCTTTGGGTTGACGATAACCAGTGGGAAAGAGCTGTAAGTCTGTACAGTGAGCAGCGGGATATTGTGGAATAATGAAGTCATTTCTGCATATGCAGAGGGGAAATCTAATTACTCTATCGATCATTCGCCCGGTCTCTCCTCTCTCCTGTTTTTTTTCAGTGTTCGGTTATGTAATTGGCATCATTAGAGCATCAGTCCCCCCTTCCACAAGATGTGTGGCTGCTGGCCATTAGCAATCTCGATGGACATGTCAAGAAGAGCAGACCTAAGAACACAGGCAAACTTCCCCTCCGCAGCAGGGTGACTGGCTTTCTCTAGTCAACCCATTCTTTTTTTTCTGCAACTGTCATTGAAATTGTATTTCAGATGCAAGCCTTCTGAGCTTCAACAGACTGTTAGTTACCTCAGCCTTGGAAGTGATTCTTCCTCTAGAGTGGTAGTAAAGCATCGCTTTACAGGTCCGTGGGGCGTGTATGTTAAATCCATTGTAATTTTTTTAAAAACTCTCGCGCTTTGAGGATTCTCTAGGGCCGCCAGGTGGGGAGGGGTTATTCATAGGTGGAAGTAGAAGGCTGGGCCTTTGTGTGGCAGGGGTAATGGGAGTGGACCAAAATGACAGTATTTCTTGTCAAAAATAAGTTTCAGATGTGATTGAGCTTTTTGTGTTCATATTTCAGAGTGATCTGCACCTGTCTGTTTGTCATAAAAAATATCAGTTGAAATACCTAAAACTTCATTTCTTTTTTTTTTAACTTTTTTTTAATTGAGTTATAGTCATTTTACAATGCTGTGTCGAATTCCGTGTGGAGCACAATTTTTCAGTTATACATGAACATACATATATTCACTGTCACATTTTTTTTAACTGTGAGCTACCACAAGATCTTGTCTATAGTCCCCTGTGCTATACAGCATAATCTTGTTTATCTATTCTGCATATGCCTGTCAGTGTCTACAAATTTTGAAGTCCCAGTCTGTCCCTTCCCACCCCACCCTCCTGGGCAACCACAAGTTTGTATTCTATGTCTGTGAGTCTGTAAAACTGTTCATTTCTTAATCCTTCCCCCCAGCCAAAAAACATGCTGATGGAAGGACTAGGCTGGAGTGATTAAAAAAAAAAAAAAAAAGCTCCAGATTAGGGTTCCGCTTTTTTCACTAAATAGCCCAGTGACACCCGGAGGCCTTTTCTCCATTCCTGATCCTTCTTCTGTTTTATATGAGTTGGTTGGATTTGGGAGCTTAAACTCAAATGCCATTTCAGGCCATGAGACCAAAGGTAAAAATAAGGTCTGTGGCACCAGAGAGTGCATGTCCACTTGGCCTAAAGGAATTGCAGCCTTAGACACGTTTGAAAAAAACCCTCTCATAGAAAATACATCTCTGGGCACTATTTGGCCAAGAGTTGTCAGTTTACCACTCCTAGTCTAACCCACCCCCCCTCCTTTTTTTCAGTCTAAATTTTCTGTTTACACAAAAGATAAATAAAAGAGCAAATGAAAGACCTAAATGAAGTGCCTGACAGTTTTAAAAAAAGGAACAAAACAAATTATCTGAGGGAAAAACCTGACTTAGTTTAGATAAGAAAAAAAGAGCCAGGGTGTCCTAGTTAAGTACAAGTTGAATGTGAATAGGCAGCGTGAGTATTACTGTCGTGAGGAAGGAAAGGCCACGTAACCCTGAAACAGCATGAAGCACCGGCCATGCGGCATCAGGAAGTCCTTCTTCCACTGTCCTCAGCTTTGGGCTGACCCCTCACTAGAGGGGAGTCCAGATGTAGTCAGGGACCTTCAAAAGGGAAATGAAAAAGCCAGGGAGCACCTATAGCTTCAAAGAATGGGCTTTGTTTCTTTTGAGGAAAGGCTGAAGAATGTGAGTCGATCAGTCCAGAGAAGAGAAGGGGAGAGTTTGGGTTAATTATTACAATGTATTTTTGTGCTGAGAATGTAAAGCAATTTCTCTATCTGTGAGCAAAGACATTAGCTGGTATAAGCTTAAGTGAAAGCAATGGAGGTGTGACTGACTCTTTGGAAGGATAATATCTTGCGTAGTATGGTAGCAAAATGCTAGAAGGATCTACTAAGAGATGTTTTGATGTCTTCGTCCCACGGGTTCCTCAGGTAGTGATAAGGCGAGTGATTAATCTGAGTGTCCTGAAGGTAAGGAGCATCCGTTCAGCCCTCCGTCCTGGATCGTCTTGTATGACATCACCATCACTCCCCCCTACCACCCAACTTCTTGTTAGATCTCCTTTAACCATAATGATTTTATCTCGTATAAAGAGAGCCAAAGGCCCTCTTGAGATATTGGAACAGAACCTCAAAACCATTGTATATCAGAATCTTTTTGTTTTCCCTCTGAGCTCTGCTTCTGTGGGCTACCAGAACTCTTTTTAAATTCCTGGTCACCTACTCTGTCTGGTTGACTCAGCATGTGGGAAACTCTGCATTTAGAGCTCCTAAGAGCAAGAGATCAAACTGACAGTCTCTTAACCCCAATCCCAGATTCCTAGGAGGCAGATTCTATTACGTCTGTTTTGGGGAAAGTGTTTACCGAGTTTCAGTAAACACCTTGAGGTAGGGTGAGGGTTATTCGGTAGGAGGATCTACCAGCAGAGATGATGTTATAGGATGAATGGTTTCCCCCTCAAAATCCACATGTTGAAACCCTACCCCCAATACCTCAGAATGTGACTTGACTTGGAGATAGTGCCTTTAAAGAAGTAATTAAGGTAAAATGAGTTGGGGGGGTGTGCCTTAATTTGATCCAACTGGTGTCCATAAAAGAAAAGGAGAATTTCTCATACAGAGAGAAGCCAGGCACACATGAGCATCAAGGGAAAACCGTGTGAGGACATAGTGAGAAAGTGACCATCTGCAAGATGAGGAAAGAGGTGCTGGAGAAACCAAACCAACTGACACCTTCATCTTGGATTTCTAGCCTCCAGAACTGTGAGACAATAAGTTTCTGTTGGTTAAGCCAACCAGTCTTTGGTGGTATTTTGTTATGGAAGGCCTAATAAACTAATATAGATGGTCAGTGTAGAAATAGAAAGTTGGAGAAAGAGAGTTTATTGTGAGCTAAGCAGTCACCCCAAGAAATCTGCTATCATCACTATAATCATTAGCATTACCTGTGTTAATTGTAGGTAATGATTATACAGAGATTTATGTAACTGTAAACCACCTCCCCTCCTTGCTAGGGGTTTATAACTGAATCTAAGTATTGCCCTTTTCTAAGGCTGGAGCAGAGCATGCAGCAGCTCAGCCTCACTTCTAAGTCATTCTGAATATTCCCTCTTGTGTACTTGGTTGGGGCAGAAATTTTAGGGCAGGGGGAAGTCATAGCAGTTTGTGTTTTTGCAACCTTGGCTGCTGTGTTAGGGGATCCTACCGGAACCATCCTGACTGCCCTCACCCAGTGGCCCAGCCATGGTAGGCCTTAACCTCCCCTCTCTGCCCCACCATTAATTACCACTAGTGCAGCTATGTTCAGCGTGGAGTAAGTTCACAGCCCACTTCATGGCAGTGATTGCTACTGGGAATGACTTTACTGTGTAGTGGCCTTTACAAACTCCTTAGCAGATGAAAACCTGTAAAACTAAGTGACTTTCCCTTGGCCTGAATTGCTCATATTACACCCTCAATTCTCTGCTTGACTTGAGCTGCGGGGAACCTGCCTTGGGATTGCCTGATGGACAGGGACAACTGTTCACATTAATAAAGCTTACCTGCAACTCCTCTTTCCCTCAGGATCTCACCTATTTGCTAGCAAACCTTTCTAAAGGCCCCCAAATAGCGTTGGATACTCCAGCTGTTATTTATGGAGGTCAGAGTTCCTCCCTTCTGGGAATTTCCTTGCTGTGTTGTAGGCAAACCTTTTCAATTATATAGTTATTCTTAACACGTACCAGAGCCAAAGACTTTGCTGTCCCCTCTGATCTCATCCAGGCAGAAAATTCCTTTACCCTGAAATGGTTGATGGCTTTCTACTGCTTACAGAATAAAGCCCCGTTCCTTAGTTTGGTATCCAGAGGTTTCTAATTAGACAAAAGCCCACCTTTCTGGCCTTATCCATAAGGACACTTCAGCCTCACAAGTCTACTTGCTGTTGCTCTATCATTACTTCTCATGTTTTGCTTGTGCTATTTTCTTTGTCTAAGGTGCCTTTTTCTTTCATCACCGTCTCTTTAAATTCTATCCATCTTTGAAATCCTAGATCAAATATGATCTTCTCCATAGAAACCTGCTCAGTCTCCCAAATTGGTATGAAACCCTTCTCCTTGAATTACCATCACACAGTCTTTGTAACTTCATTAGGACCTGGCCTTGCTCACAGCTGCATGATTATAGTTGTAAGTGTTTACGTCAGCGTTTTCCACTAAGCTCCTGAAGGACTAGGACTGCCTCTCGTCTTCCTGTGGATCTTGCCCATCCTTTGGATAGATCCCAGTATCCCTCCAGGACTTTTAAAATAAGTTGTCATTTATTGACCTCTTACCATGTGCCAAACTATGTGCTGAGTGCTCAGGGTACATTATTTCATCGAATGGGCCACATTTTTAAAAGGAAGCCTTAAAGTCTTAGAGAGGTTGAGTAAGTTTCCCAAGATTCCACTGTTTGCAAATGGTGGAAGCAGAACTGGAACCCGTCTGTCTCCAACTTCTCAACACTAGGGTATAATGCTGCCTTTCAGCACTCCATCTATGCATGCTGAATTGATTTGGATGAAATAGGTTTTTCATTTTAAGAACTTACTTATGCTAAGGTGAGCTCATGGAACAGCCCTCAGTCATGATTGTTGTTGCTGCCACTGCCTTGGCCACTACCAACTTCTTTCCATAATCCCCAACCCAGGAGGTTGCCTAATAGAGCTTCTGGGAGATGAAGAGCCCCTGAGGGTCGTTAAGGATCAAGGTGCATTGCTGATCTTGGCCCAGCCATGCAGTAGCTGAACAAAGGCGATGTGTTGGAGGCGTTTGCCATGCTATTGAAAGAACAGTCGAATGTTAACCAGCACATTAATCATGCTGACAGATGGTCCGCCTGGCTCAGGCTCTTAAACAGACTCTTCCTATCTTGCAAGCTCACTGCTGTGTACCTGTGTGCCTGAAGGGGATAATGCAAGATACAGGTTTGGATGGGGAAGCAAAGCAGCATTAGTAATAGCTGGAAGGAGAGGTTAGGCTCTCTAAAAGGTTAATTGTCTTTATTCTGCTTGCCCAGGACACTGACCTTTTTCTTTCTATCATAGCAACCCACCCCCATGTCAGTGCATTTAAAATAGATGCTCACATTCTGGTCCCACATCCAAGATGGTTCCCAGTGACAGCTTCACACATAGCCCTGAAAATGGCTACCGCCAACCAGTCAGGTAAGTGTATATGCTGAAGAAATTTGCTACCCCTTGGCTTTATTTCTGTTGGTTCAGTGGGCAGATTCTAATTTGAACAAGCAAAATTTAGCCTGCCTGAGGCTGGTGGGCAGGTGTTGCTTTTTATGACTGGGCTTCTTCAGTTGCTTGTGAGTCCAGATATTCCAGGCTGACATCACCTCTACAGGAAACCAAACTCCATCTGGTGGGAGTCTGGGGTCTTGGCAGATCCCATCTTGCATTGGTCTCACTGACAATGCCTTGACCTGCTGGTTGTGGAGATACATATGTTTATATTGGTAATAATATCTGTATACATTTATCTAGCTATCTTTCTATCTAGCTATCTTTCTGTCTGTCTGTCTATCCATCCATCCATCCATCCATCCATCCATCCATCTATCTACCTACCTATCTGCCATACTGAGGCCCACTCAAATCAACAGGCAAACCTAGTCAGACACAAAGATAGATAAACCCGCCTCTATCCTCAAATTGTGGGATGGAGTTGGGTAGGGGAAAGAAACTTCTGCTAAAGGAAAAAACAGTGAAAGCCAAAGAGGACAATGTGTCACAGCTGCCCTCCCCGTGACACAGGGAAGAGACTTAGCCAGCACTGAGCACTACTTAGCGTCAGGCAGTTTTCATACGGGTTCTCACTGAATTCTCACCCTAGGCCTTTGAGATAGGTTTCACTGTCCCTTTTCCACAGAAGGGAAGACTGAGAGCCAGAGTGAGTAGTAGGAGTCACATCCCAGGGGTGGGGTATGTTGGGGCTGAGGTCTCACACAGACTCATCTGATCCTGACGCTCAGCCCCTGGCTGCTGTGATGAACTGTTAAATTGCTCGCCACCTTTCACACTGCCGCCTCTCTGAAATAAACCAGTTGTTCGTGAGAGGAGGTGAAATGTTAGAAGGAATCAATAGCTTCTCCTTCACTGCTGTGTGTAATGGACAGTTCTATGCCAAACTGCCCAAAGCACTTTATGTACTCTTAGAACACCTACCGGTGAAACTCCTGATCAATGCATCCTGCAACTCCAGGAGGGAAGATACCCACCCAGAGTAACATCCTCCTCACTGGCTACCTAGGGCTTTCGTAATCTCCCCTGAATGTTTTTCAGGCAGAAAAGATAATAGTGATTCAGAGTCAAGCCAATTGCTTGTAAAACCCAGGAGGTGTGATGTCATTTGACACATTCTTGGCATACTTTGAATGAAGTCTTCATTGGTAATATTTGTCTTTGAAACCTTGTTAGATTGGGAAAGGGGCCAGGTCAGTTTGTAATCCTGATGACAGAGTCCTGACACCAGACAAACTTCTGTTCCTGTTTTGGGCCAAAATATTCGTAATCAATCCCCTCGAGATTTGGATACAGATGGCAGAAGAGACCTCAGAGGCGTGTCCTGGAGGCTGCACATCTGCTTAGCCGCTCCACAAAGTGTGGCTTCTTAAATAGCTCATATATTGGCCCTAAGTTTGAGAAGCTCCCAAGGAAATCCTAAAAGAAATGGACGATTTGGGGATGTGGTTTGTGGGAAATGCAATGATAGAGTTATCTGGGAGAACTTACTTCCTTGGGAACTTACTGAGTGGCATGGAAGCAGACGAAGGGTGGGAGGAGAGAGGACAGGAAAATTTGTATACAGTGCAGTTAAATTTATTTTTAGTTCTGCATGGTGTCATCATGTATATTTAAGAAATAATTTGTGAAGCCTTTTTTGGTCTTTTATGAAATTTTTTCTTTCTTCCCAAATGTATTTGTCTTAAGCCAGCAGAAACACAAGTTTGGTTTTTAAAAAACTTGTCATCCAAATGGTTAAGACTGGATGTTAACGTCTGATTCATTGGCCTGACCTCTCTAATATGCAGAGCAGTTCCATAAAACTTATAGCTGTGGAGTTAGAGTTGGCTGGGTGTTTGTTTGTTTGTTTTGGGGGTTTTTTGTTTTGTTTTGTTTTACTTCCCAAGATACGTGGTTGTGAGGATAAATGCTGAATTGTTTGGCAGAAGTTGCAAATTACCAAAACATAAATGCACTGAAGACCTTAGTGTTTTTTTGTTTTTTTTCTCCTACTCTTGTTCCTACCTCTCCAATGCTTATTCCCATGAGACAGCCCTGGGGAGTGGGAAAATACAATCCTGTCAGTGCCAAGGGTTCCTCTGCCTCATGAGACTGCCGTAGTGGAGGTTGGTCTTTTAAAATAGTAGTGTAGAGTGCACTAGGATTGATTTCCCGATGTCCAATGGAGGTTGATCTTTCTCACCCCAAGTCAGTCACCGTCACTCTACCTCTCTTGCCATAGCCTGGTCTAGATGTGAGCAGACCAGGTCTTTTGAGATTTGTCTGAGGCTCTTAAAATGCCAGTCTTTCTGAGACTCGGTCTCCCCATCTCACTCTTTGATGGTTGTTTAGATTACACGCATTATTACTTAGTAAATACCTGGCACATAGTAGACCCTCAGTTAAAGAATTATTACTGTTCTTTAAAATTTTCCCACCTTTTGATCTAGACATTCTACTTCTAGGAAGTATGCTGAAAACAGAATTAGAGATGCATGCAAAGATATATAGGTATAGATATAATTACAGATATATATGTATGTGTGTATATAGATGTTTATCACAGTCTTATTTGTAATTTGGAGCTTAATTATCCAAGAATTGTCCAATAATAATTAACAATGAAGTCTTCACTCAAAGGAATATTCTGAAGCTGTTAAAAGTATATAGTAGAATTTTATTTAGTGAAATGGAAAGTAGTTTATGGTATATTATTTCATAAAGAGCAGGTTATATGGAAACAGGATATATACTAAAGTTGGCAGAAAAATGTTTTTAGAAATTATAGGCTTTCAAAAACTACACATGTAATTCATATTTACCTGTATTTTTTAAGACAGAAAAATAGAGATGTTAAGAAGAAAAAATCTCCTCTAATCTTGCTCAAAAATGTTAACACAATCTGGGAGAGATGACTTTCAAATCTTAAAAGGTGATTTTAGTTTCTTTTTTTTCAATTAAGAAGCATTTTCAATCCTTTCCTCTGTGAAATGCATTGCTTATATACCTTTTAAAGCAACAAAACATATATATTGTTAAAGCCATTTGCCATGGATTTCTGCCAAGGCTCTCTGATTCAACTCCATTCAGCAGATATTTATACAGAGCCTAGTAGATGCAGGACACTTTGCTAGATGGTTCACCAAAACATATGTAGTCTGCTGTCTTCGAGTTAAGACTCTACCAGATCATCCCAAAGTACAGGAGAGGAAAATGCATTTGGCTTGGTTGTCTTAGTTAACAGGGATGGGAACTGGGACTTCTGCTTCCATATGTCGCTCTGCCATGTGCACCGGGGCTGAGCCAAAGGCTGCTGGACCCTGCTCGGCCCCATTGGTAACGTCCCTCAGCCTTCATCCTGAGTGCTCGTCTTTCTGATTAAACATATACAATTGAAGTAAAAGTGAAAGTGACCTCCCAGGTAGCTTCAGAATGAGTCTCCTAACCCTTTCAATCAAATCACTGTCCTAAGCCCCTTTCATGTAGAAATCCTGGAGCTGCTTCCACCTGTGGAAGGAGGCCAAGGCTATTTTAGGTGCTTAGTTCAGTTTGTTCACTGTACTGATATATCCTCAAAATGGGATACCATTTGCAGTCAAATTTTTTAGAATGAGTGCAGAGAGGACAAGAAGAGAAAATTCTCTATCTTGATTTTGTTCTTCTTCAAATGAAAAGATTCTTCCACAAAGGAAAAGCGTAAGACAATGCATTAGGCCAAGTGCTGGAGGACCCTCCGCCAGGCAGGGGAGTGCAGGGTTCCTGTTGATTCCTTTCCCTAGGACTTCTTATGGAGTTTGAAATGATGTTGGAACTCACTGTAAAACACAATGGTGGGACTCTGAGGGTAAGGGAAAAGGCAAAAGAAACTTGTTTGGACTCTTAAGAAAAGCTGTCACATTTGTCTCTGCTAAACAGCCTTGAAAGGAAGTTTTAAATTTTTTTAAATTGATGTATAGTTAATTTACAATGTTGTGTTTCTATTGTATAGCATATTCATTCAGTTATACACATATATTCTTTTTCACATTCTTTATCATTATAGGCTATTACAATGTATTAAATATAGTTCTGTGCTATACATTAGGGCCTTGTTGTTTATCTGTTTTATATATAGTAGTTAGTATCTGCAAATCCCAGACTCCTAATTTATTCTTCCCCTATCCCCTTTTCTCCCTGGTAACCGTAAGGTTGTTTGCTGTGTCTATGAATCTGTTTCTGTTTTGTAAATAAGTGTGTGTCATTTTTTTAGATTCCACGTATGAGTGATAGCATTTGGTATTTTTCTTTCTCTTTCTGGCTTACTTTACTTAGAATGATGATCTCTCCTTCCATCCATGTTGCTGCAAATGGCATTATTTTATTCTTTTTTATGGCTGAGTAGTGTTCCATTGTATTTAGGTACCACAACTTCTTTATCCAGTTATCTGTTGATGAACTTTTAGATTGCTTCTATGTCTTAGATATTGTAAAATAGTGCTGCTGTGAACATTGAAGTGCATGTATCTTTTCAAATTATAGTTTCCTCTGGATATATGCCCAGGAGTGGGATTGCTGGATCATATGGTAAGTCTATTTTTAGTCTTTTGAGGAATCTCCCTACTGTTTTCCATAATGGCTGCACCGAACTACTTTCCCACCAGCAGTGTAGGAGGGTTCCCTTTTCTCCACGCCCTCTCCAGCATTTACCATTTGTGGACTTCTTAATGATGACCATTATCACTGATATGAGGTGATGCCTCACTAATTATTTCTCTGATAATTAGTGATATTGAGCATCTTTTCATGAGCCTATTGGCCATTTGGATGGCTTCATTGGAGGAATGTCTGTTTAGGTCTTCTGCCCATTTTTGGTTGTTGTTGTTTTTGTTATTGAGTTGCATGAGCTGTTCGTATATTCTGGAAGTTAAGCCTTTATCAGGTCAAAAACTGTAGGTAGGAAAGGTAAGAGTGATAATAGTCATGGCTGATTGGAGAAATAAAAGAAGAATGAAGAAAAAACTGTATAAAAATTATGGCAATTATAAATCAATAAAAAAAATCAGAAAAAAAAAGTATGGCAGTGTAGTTATAGCCTGTATTCAGGGTATCTTTAAGATCCTGAGACAAGCAGACCAAATGATTTTGAATTGGTGATGATAGTGAGTAGGAATGTTTTGGGTTTTGTTTTATATGGCTGGGGTGAAATGAGAGACAAGTAAAAAAAACACAAATACAGAAGTATCAAATATACTAAAATAAAAATGCACGTGAGCATTAATGGGTCAGATTCATATAGCATCCATCTGCTGCTAGACATAACCATTCATAAAATCTCAACTTTTGCCAACAGAGATTTTCTGCCAAATGCAGCCTGTTTGCAGTGTCTTAAGCTATAGATTAATAGTTTTACTGTGATGGTCTTGGGGCTCCCATTGCATGAATGAGCTTTAAATTGTCACATGTGTTGGGACGTAGAAATCCTTGCCTAACCATAAGTTTCAGTTATCAGAGTGTAGATCAGAGTTTAGAAACAGCAGCTACTTTTTTAAAAAAAATAATGTTAACGGGAGCAACTGCTTCAGATTTAGGAACATTTTTACCTTTTAATTTTTTTTGTCAGGCTTCATTTGCTTTATTTTTTGCAAATAAAACTATGTGGTGGCCACAGCTGGAGCCTGGGTCCTTTACACGGAAACTCTGGTGTGGGTTTTTTCTAAATGGTCAGTGAATTCTTGATAGGGAAACTTGGTGAACACTGTCTCTCTTCGGACATTGGGGGTGAGATAGCTGTAGGTTTTGGAAGATGGCATCAAAGGTGACCTTGGCGAAGTTGCCTAAGGTGGCAGTGTAACCCCTGGCAGAATGCTGTTACTTAATTGAATGGCACCCGAGATATAGTTAAATTTTATAAACAGAACTGCCCTCCCCTATTTGAGAGCCTGGGAGTGATGGCTACCTTCCTGACAATTACATCCTCATAGTGGCAAGCTGAAAATTTATGTGATAGCATTGATTTATGTGGGTAGTCCAGCTGCACTATTTGGAGCCTCCAGAAGCATTTTTGTCTGAGTAGTAGTTGTGGTAGTAGTAGTAATAAACATTGATCGAGCCCACACTATGTTTGGGCGCTGTCAGTTATTTCCACATTGAGAATATTCCACGTGGAATTGGTGTTTGGTATGTAGGATCTTATTTTGTCATCACAGTAACCCATTGAGATAGATGCTGTCATTGTTTCTGCATTTTACAGAGCAGAAACAGGTTTAAAGAGATCAGTTAATTTTGCTTACTATGATACAGAGGTAGATAGTGGCTTCTTACTTAGAAAGTCTAATATCAGGGACTGTGTAGTAAAATACCCATTTGCAAGAATCACACTAGAGACTGGAATTGTCTGAATAATTTCCCTCTCCATTTCGTTTCACTGGGGGCAGAAGAGATTGGACAATTACAGGGTGTACTGATCAATGCAGGTGATGAATGCAAATATTATAGTCAGACCCCAGAGTATTTGGGTGGCATTGAAAGTATTTTGTTGTTGTTCTTTTTTGGTGACTGGGAGACATGATTCCTCGGGAACATCGGGGAGTGCTCAACCGCAGCAAATTGAGACAGAGCATAGCTGTCTTGGGAGCGGTGAAAGCACAGGCACCTGTAACTTCTCACACATGTTCTTAGACAGTGTCGTCTGCTGTTCCTGGAGTGCGCATGCTTGGTAAAGAGCTGCGAAAGTGTGCACTCGGGTTTAGGGGAGGTTTGTCAGGCGGTCCAATAACAAAACTGCTGTTAAAGATGAGACCACAGATGTAGAGAGCGCTCTGTGCTGAGATCTCGGTTTGTCATCCAGCTCCTATGTTAGGCACTCAGGGCTTGTCCTGTGGGGATGAGAGGGTAAACACAGGAAGGACTGGAGAATGGAGTTATGCATGAAAGAAATCTGGCTATGCTCTTTGCTTAGTTCCCTTCTCTTAAAAATAGAGAAGCTATTTTTTTTAATATACATAGCCCTTTTGTTATATTTATTTGCCAAACTCTTTTATTATTGAAGTATAGTTGATGCATAATGTTGTGTTAGTTTCTGGTGAACAAGCATATTGATTCATATATATATATTTCTTTTTCATTAAAGGCCATTACAAGGTACTGAATATAGTTCCCTGTGTTATACAGTAGGACCTTGTTCTTTATCTGTTTTATATATAGTCCTTAGTATCTACAGATCTCAAACTCCCAATTTATCCCTCCCCATCCCTTTTCCCCTGGTAACCATAAATTTGTTTTCTATGTCTGTGAGTCTGTTTCTGTTTGGCAAATAAGTTCATTTGTGTCCATTTTTTTAAGATTCTACATTTAAGGGATATGTAGTTTTTTCTTTCTCTTTTTGGCTTATTTCACTTAGTATGGTGATCTCCAGGTCCATCCATGTTGTTGCAAATGGCATTATTTTATTCTTTTTAATGGCTGAGTAGTATTCCATTGTGTGTGTGTGTGTGTGTGTGTGTGTGTGTGTGTGTGTGTGTGTACACCACATCTTCTTTATCCAGTCATCTGTTGTTGGGCTTGCTGAATTGTTCTTAACACATATGCATGAGCATGCGTGCATGCATGTGCATGTACATGTACACATAGACACACACATACACTGAAAAATAGAACATCTAAACCTTGGCAACTTCATGATGTAAAACTGGTGAGTTAATAAAAAGGACCAAACTACAGCTCTTGGTCTGTATTCATTGATGCCTCAGTCTCACCTTCCTGCCCAGACTTCTGTATGACTAAAGCTTCAGTAGAGACCTGTGGTAAACTGCAGAGGTGTGCCAACATGCATCTATTCTAAAGACCATGGCGGTCTTTGTGGCTACTGGAAAAGTCTAATTACTGTCATTTATTAGACTAGTTGTTCTGCATTTTGCACTATCCTTCAGGGTTTCTAATAGTCGAACATATTTTAAACACGCAAGCACTTCCATACTATGAAATTCCATGGTGGCCTGATCCATGTTTCTTGAAGACCTGTGTGCTGCCCCAAACATCATGTGGTTGATGTGGGGACATTACTATCTCATCTCTACATTCTCCCCTGAACCTTTCTTCCTGTAAGTCTCACTGTGGACCATCATCCCTGAACAAATTCAACTGTGTGAAAACAGCACATCTACTTTATTCCCCTATTGTTACTGCTTTTGAAACAATTTTCCTGATGGACTTAGAGCATTTTTCTTTATTTATATTAAAAAAATCTCTTTCCCTTTTCCCCACTTACTTCTAAAATATAAAGATCTTTATTTTTACCAAGCACAAATTATGTACTGCAGTTGTAAATATTTAAACAGTGGAGAAGTATATAAAGTAGAAACAAAAGTTCCTTGCACCCTTATCCCAAATATAATGATGATAAAATGCACAACCAAAAAGTTGAGAGGTATGTTTTATTCGGTGGACTTTCTGAGGATTCAAGGCTGCCAGGAGGCGGCCTCTCAGATTGCTCTAAGGGATTGCTCTGAAGAGGTAGGGGAGGAGCCAGGATATGTAGAAGTTCTTGCATCAAAGACCATTAGTTAGAACATAGAACATCAAAAGGTTGCTGTTAATTAAAGAAAACCAGATATCTCAAGTTAAGGAATTTAGCGCTTTTCTCTGTTTGGGAGAATGCAAGAGGCTGGGCTCATGGACATCATTCCTTTGATATGCACCTTTGCTATCTAGGGCCAGTATTCTGTTCTTTCTCACCCTGAGTCTCCTCAGGGGGCACCTTTAGGGGTGGCAGCAGAGGCCAGGCTGCCTACTTGTCTCCATCCTGAGTTCCCTCAGCCCACTGTCGGGGGCGGGGTAGTGGCTGACAACTTGATGGCCACAGCATCCTTTGTTTAGATATGACTGGCAATATTTTTCATGCACAGACTCATTAGCAGATCTATCCCTCACAAAACTTCTGTGAGGTAGGTACTATTATTTTCCAGAACTGGAGAATAAACATTTAAAGTAACCACCTGGGTAGTCAATAGTAAAGCTAGAATCTAATTATTATATTAGAAGTGTGAATTGATGCCCCAATTACTATATTAAACTGAGTGGACCACGGCTGATCATTTACTTACCTTTAACTTTAAAAAGTTAAATAACTCATAAAAGATGAACAATGCACACCTTAATATTTTAGCTTAAAATGTACATCATTCGGTGGGGGAGAGTATAGCTCAGTGGTAGAGTGTGTGCTTAGCATGCACGAGGTCCTGGGTTCAATCCCCAGTACCTCCGTTAAAGTGAATAAATAGATTAAAAAAAAAAAATCTGATCACCTCCCCTCCAAAGAAACGATAAGAAAAAACCAAACAACAACAACAACAAAATGTGTATCATTTATACATTAATTTAACACCATTGATTTAACACCAAGGCCATTTCTTAGAGATGGCTACACCATTTGCTTTTCTTAAATAAGCCACATTCATAATTGTTGTAACTTGTAGTGGGTGGTAAATTCTTCAGGGACTTTTTTTTTTTTAAGGGACCCTCCCTTGTGGAGTCTTACCGAAACGATTGAGTTTTCATAGAGGCAATTTTTGTTCTTTTATTTTACTAATTTATATAATTTTAAAAGAAACTAGGTCATTACAAAGTATAAAACTCCTTAACCAGCTTGGAGACAAAAGCCACTGATTCTTGGTAAGCAAACAATACATCACATGAGGCCACAAGGGCCTGGGGTTTATAGCTCTAAGCCCTCAGCACTGCCCCAGGCATCAGCCTGAACTTTTGACAGAGGTCAATGTGGCATGTAGGTGCCTTGGTAAAGTCAAGTTCAGTTGAGAGAACTTCTTTACAATGGAGTTAATCAAGCCTGCTGAGAAGCACCTGCAGAAGTTGTTCACTGAGGGGAATCTGTTTCTTTTTTTCCATTCCCCAATCCTGGAAGGGTGTGTGCTTATCAGAGCCTGCTGTCCCACTTCTTTTTCATTTTTTGCATCTTTTGTATGTAAATTCATCTACCTCTCCAGTTTCAGTTAGTCTTGGCAATCAAGTCATCAGAACACGAACCTTAAAAGGTACAGTGAATTCCCCAGGAAGGAAAAATTCTAGTGGGCGAACACTAGAAAACTGAAACAGAACTGAGCAAATTAATAGCATAAATCTAGCATTAAGAAATGCCTTTTTGTTTCTTTCCAGAGAAAGCCCATACTTGTTAGCATGGCCTTTAAGGCCCTATGTGATCTAGTCCCTGCCTCTCCATTTAGCCCAACAACCTGTCATGCTTGATCCTCCGTGCTGTTTCTGCAGTCAGTTCCTCTACCCTCGCTCCTTCTCGGAGTGTGCACCTGATTTTCCCTTCTCTTTCCCACTAAGAGAGTCCCTTCAAATCCCCACTTGTGCCCTCTTCTCTCTGATCCCTTCCTGGACTTCTTCTCTCCTAGAGCAGAGCTGAGGGGTTCGATCACCTGACTTCATTGCTCTGTCCCCACTTGCATGGTATTTCTATTTTAGCAAGTATCACCGAGGTTCGCAGGCACGTTTTGGCTTGTGTGTCTCTCCTACTACTATGTGACAGCCAGAAGGGCAGAGGTGGGCTTTTATTCATCTGTGTTTCCAGAGTCTGTCCCCATTCTTGGTAAATAATAATGTTCAACAAATATTTGCTGAATGAGTGAACTCATAGCCTGGGGGAAGCATGCTTTCCTCTTGGTGTCCCAGCGCACTGAAATGACGAGGCATGAATGCTCCGTGGCTGTGATGCCTTCTCCTGACTACAATGCTTCCCTTAAACCCTGGGATGGGGAGATTGAAGAAGGAGGCTCCTTGCTGTGGCCATCCTTGCAAATCTCTTTCCAGCTCTGAAAAGGAGATCTAAGGCACAGCCCTGAGTTTGCCTGTTCAAACTTTTGTTAGTACTCTCACTTTGCAGCAAGGGACTAAGAGGAGGATTTTCTGTTTATATTACTGCAGACTTTGATCTCACTTGGTTGATGTGGATGGTACCTTGTTCACAGTACGTTGCCAGTGAGTCTACCGTCTAATGCAATAAGGGGAAGTCTGCGTGACAGCCAGGTGATGCTGAAGGAATGGATGGGTTTATTTCATTAGGAGTAATGTATTCTCAGCAGATACCGGCCTGCGTGCATAATGTGATTCTTGGGGTGCCACAGCAGATGTTTCCTGCTAGAGGAAGGTAATTGCATTACCCCGCCACTTACAGATTCATTAAGGGGAATCTTAGGCTCACCAGTTAGTTTTTGAGTCCCGCTCCCGTTAGGAACTGTTTCCCTGCGGTCACCTTCCCTTCAGGTCACGCATCTCATTGGCCCTGCTTGACAGCCAGCTCCTAAATGCTTCGAAGCATTTAGCCTTCTAAGCATGCCTGTCCTATGTGGTTGCAGAATTGCTTGGCAAAGGAAGAAAAGCTCTTAGAGGACAGAGACACTGTTTTTGTCATCTCCAAAGTGAGAAGTACCCACTACTGATGATTTTAGGTGGCTCATGGAGAAACATTTACGCATTTCTAATTGTTACCTATTTCTGTTAATGTCGACTAGAAAAAAAAAACTAGCACATAAAACCTGTGATTTCACAGATTTGATGTTTAAAGGGAGGCAAAGTGGGTATTGAAGTAAGTCAATTTGAAAGAAAATCTAAGATAATAGCATTAAAAGGTATTTGAAGCAATGACTGAAATTATTAAGGTGATAATCCAATAACTAAAGAGTGGAAATATTGTGATACAGTACAGTTCCTGATACATAGTAGGTTCTTCATCAGTATTTATTGGAATGAATGACTATTCAAAATAATGATAGCTACTTTTTCTTACATGCTTCTTTTGCACCTAGTCACTGGGCTGTCAGTGTTGTGTACCATATGCTGTTTGATTCTGACCTGTAAGTTGATGTCTTATCTTCATTTTATAGATGAAGGAACTAAGGCACAGAAAATAACTTACACAGCATTACACAGCTAGTGGTGGTAGGTCTCTTCTCTGTTACCAAACCCCCAGAGTACTTCTGCACATCCCTGGCTAATAGGTACTGCAAGTTAAAATGGAGTTTTTATTTCCGGTTCCACCTGAGTTCCCTAGGGTAGTAAAACTATTCCACCATGTTGAAGGTTAGCTCAATTAGCAGTGTTATGATGAGGGTGTTGCTAAGACCATGTGTTGGATACATTTTGCCAGAGCTGGCCTGGTTGAACAGCGTGCCCTTTGTGGAGTCTCTTAAGTCCCTGAACCAGCCAGACTTTCCAGTCTCTTCTCCCTTCTCATCTGGAACTCCTTCTCAGCTTCATTGCTGATGTTGTGAGAATGCCGTGTCACGGCTTCAGTGACGACTTCCAGGGACTTCATCCTATGCTGACCAAAACAACGCCCAAACAACCTTTATGACCGTGACAACACTATGCTGTGGACAACTGTGTTGCTTGACTCAAAAAGTGGCTCTGATGGTCACCAAGACACCGAGGTCATAGGTGTACGTGTGACTTGGTAAGAGTGAAATAAGAGGGTTTTTCAAAATCACTGTACTATTATTTGTTGGTGATTTTTCATACGAATATATAAATAAATGCATAAATGTCTTAAGCTGATGTTTGTCTATTTAACTCATATTACTAATCAGTTATCCAGTTAAAATGACCAAGAGCTTCCCTCCGCACGCTTTGCTTTATATTTATACTGTGTCTGTGCTGTGTCAAGCACAATGACCTGTTAGCCTGGGCAGTAGGAAGGAGCTAAATATTGTCTCACAATCAGATGAATAAAACCTGACTACATTCTTGAAAGCCAGTCTCAGATCTTCAGTAATTCTTAGGATACCAGTAGTTTCTAACTTAGGGTTATTGTAAACTTTTTTTTAAAATTGAACTATAATCAGTTTACAACGTTGTGTCACTTTCTGGTGTACAGCATAACAGTTCAGTCATACATATACATACGTATATTCGTTTTCATATTCTTTCTCATTATAAGTTACTATAAGGTATTGAACATAAAATATAGTTTCCTGCACTATACAGTATAGACTTGTTCATCTATTTTATATATAGTAGTTAGTATCTGCAAATCCCGAACTCCCAATTTATCCCTTCCCACCCTTTCCCCCTTATAACCTTAAGTTTGTTTTCTGTGTCTGTGAGTCTGTTTCTGTTTTGAAACTCAGTTTTACGGGTAAGACTACATGTGTTCTCAGTGAGTAGTTACCACTCAGCGTGATCAGAGGGCTAAAGGGGAAAGGCATCTGGAAGAAGGAAGCATTATAGAGTTTCTTCATTTCATTAAAATTATAAATTGTTCCTCACATTTATGATTTCTTCTCTGTGGCTCATTTACTGTCTATGACGGGACGTAAGTGTTATGGTTTGGAGTCATTTCAGAGCTGAGTGAAGGTTCTTACAGGTTGAAAATGGTTATTTTTCTCTTCATTTGCTTTTTACGTTTTTCACTCTAGTTTCAGGAAAGAGAAGGGTAAGACCATAAGTAGATAATGGGGATCATGGGCATTTCATGTATAAATCAAATGGCAATTCCTGACAAAACCTTTTTACTGCACCTGGGAAAGCCAAAGATCTCATGGCTGATCATTAAGATTGGAAGGAACTTTTGAAAATCTTTTTTTCTAGAATTCTGCAAAGTTTAGGGCATGGTTCATGAGCTTCAAAATCACCTGGAGAGTGTTAAAAATGAATATGTTCGAGGTCTCCACTCTAGACCATCTGAATTAATGTCTCCACTGGAGGCCAGGGAAGATAAATTTTTCAGAAGCTCCCTAGGTAATTCTTATGAATGCTAGAGTTTGGTAATAACTGTATTCTCATCTCCCCATTGTACGTAGAAATTGAGGCACAACACAGTGAAGTGACTTATCAGTGGTAAAGTAGGCAGTAAACAGCAAATCACTATGCTTAGCTATTCAACACCACCTAGGTGAGCTGCAGCTTTTTAATTCATTTAACATGCATCTTCCTGCCTCAGCTGTGTAGTTATGTAACTTAATTACTTCTTACTTTGATTTGACGGCCTTATTCTATTAGATAAGATGTGTTAATTACTCTGATGGCAATATGTGGTAATAATGGCTTAGTGTTACATTAATAATTTCAAGATCATGAATAATATGCAACACCTCTGTGTCAGAGCCATCATTAATTTGTTTCACCAGTGCTGAAGTGTTTAAAATTCAGTTTCAAGCATGTCTTCTCAGAGGAAAAAGGAATAATGCATGTATTAAAACACCTTCCCTTTATTCTGCTCTTAACTCTGTCCTTGCTACACAATTAGCTGTATATTGTACAATTAGTGAGGTAAAAAATCCCATTTCATTTTATTTTTTTAAAAATACAGGTAAATCAAAACAAAGTCTTTGCTGATAAAGAAGCAGAAAGTCACAGCAATATAAACCTTGTGCAATTGTATCACTTATAATGAATCTCAAGAGATAAGAATAATTCTGTAGTAGAATTTTTCGTTAGCCTGAGTTTTTGAGTAAACTTAGTCATGTTCCCTCAGCCAAAAAAAATCTGCTCCTCGCTTACATGAAGACTGAGCAGTTGAAACTTAGGCAGAAGAGAAGGTAGTGGACACCTGTTCTGTCCACCTGCCCAGCATCCATTTCTTTTTTTCTGGTAATAGCTCCCTGATGCAGAATAACCGTTTCCCTTAGTCTATGTGGGAACAACCTTCAATATCGATAGTTGGACAGTCAACCCAAGACTGACTAATTGGCATATTCCATTCTTTTTGGAATTGTGATTGGCTTAAAGATGACATGTGATACATGTTGGTCCAATCAGAGCTAATCCTAGATCTCTCTAGAGCAACTAAGAAAGATGTGTACTGAGGACCTGGACCATAAACTTGGAGAAACTGACACTCATCTTGCCACCATGAAAGGCAAGTTTACCATGATGGAAAAAGAAGGGGAGGGAGTACGAGACCAATTCCTGGTGACAGAATTTAAATCCTTGAATCCACCCAAGCCTATAGTTCCCTACTATTATTTTGTTTTAACACTATGCAGTCAGATATTTTTTTTTCCTTGTGTCTATCTCTTGCAGCAATAACAAAGAGACATGAAAATGTTTAAAAATATTTCTGAAGTCCTGAGTTTTCAAGAATTAAAATGGGTTTGCGTGAAGTGTCTTCTTGAGTCTTCATTGTGACCAGAGGACAGATTAGTAGCTGGCCTGGGTTAGAGGTAGGGTGACCTTATAATGTGTTACACAAATCAGAATACTTAGCCCCCCTTATCTTTCAATTATGGAGAATTTTTAACTTATGTAAAAGTAAACAGAACAGTGTAATAAACTCCTGTGAACCTATCAACAAGCACCAACACCAGCAATCCCTTGACCATTCCTGCCTCACTTACATCCCTTCAACTTCCCCCACCTCCAGTGTTATTTTGAAGTGAATCACAGACATCATTTCATTGGATAAAACTTTGAGAGTGGAAGGAAGGGCTTCCTCTTCTCTCCTCTCCTCTCCTATTATGACAGGACAGCGGGTGCAAACTAAGACTGTCCCAGAAAGACTGAGATTGATAGTATGGAAGAGATTGAAAATAAGTGGATTAGAGTCTGTAATCTTTGTACTGTGTTCTAACCAACTGAAACAATGGACCAACTGGAGTGCTGAAAAGCCTTGAGACCTTTTTCTTTTGCAGCAGCCTTTTTTGGTTATATAAATGTTTTATTGAATACCATCTTAGTCTGGGTCCTCCAAGGAACAGATGCCAAAACAGGACAAAATGTGTAAGGATGTCATTAGGGAACTTCTCCTTGAGAGAACAGAGGGAGGGAGCTGGACAAGACCGGGAGGACAGTTACATCCAAGAGGAAGAAAGAGGAGGTAAAAGTGTCCTAGATTTTGCAAGGCTGTTAAGGGGTCCTCAAGCCAAAGTCAGATGTTAGAGAAGTCCAGTGTTCCCTAGGAATTCACCTGCCCAGTATACCTGTTGCTCTTAGTCCTGGGCTGGGAGCCACCCATCAGAGTGTGTGCAAACACGGCATCTTAGTCTGTTCCAGCTCCTATAACAAATTACCATTCACTAGGTGGCTTATGAAAAACAGAAATTTATTTCTCATAGTTCTGGAGGCTGAGAAGTCCAAGATTTAGTGTTTGGTGAGGACCCGCTTCTTGGTCCACGTGTGGCCATCTTCTACCCTGTAGGTAGAATGCATGAGAGGGCTCCCTGGAGTCTCTCTTATAAGGGCACTAATCTATTCCTGAAGGCTCTACCCTCATGACCTAATTACCTTCCAAAGGCCCCACCTCCAAATATCATCATATTGGAGATTAGGTTTCAGAATATGAATTGGGGGTACACACGCCTTTTGTCTATAGCATACAGTGATGGTTTCAGAGTGCAGCAGCTGAGGCCCTTGGTCACCTTTGCTCCCTGTAGTTGGAGGTCTGTGAGGCACATTTTCCTGGCCACCGCACATACAGTAAAGCATGGACTTGGGAATCAGAGCGACCCTATTAAAATCTTGGCTTGATTGCTTAGTAGCTGTGTGGATGTGGGCAAATCACTTAACTTCCATGTAGCTTATACACAAAATGAGGATGAACAGTAGCCCTTATCTTATGGGTTGTTGTGAAGATTAAATGAGATAAACTATAGATAGTGCTTAGCAGAGTGTATGGCTTATAGCAAGTGCTCAAAAATTGATGAAGATGGTGATGAGGATGATGATGATGATAACGAACATGAAGACTTGATGAACAGGCTTATTTATAGACCTTTAGCCACAGGTTCATATTTTCACAGGCTATATCTGAACAATGAATCTGAAATGACTAATGTATATCACTTAGGGGTTTTGGCCCAGTCTCATCTTCTTATTGTATGTCAGAGGATCCTTTTCTGTCCTATTCCCAAGCCTCTTCACTCGGCATTCTCTCTAACTGGATTACTTTCCCCACTTCTCTCCTTTATCCACTTGCTTCCTGCTTATCCTTCTGGTTTCAGTTTAAGAATAACTGATCAGGTAAGACTTCTCTGACCCCATGGTTTAGTAAAGCTTCTTTTTTAATACAGCCTCCAAGAATTGTGATCCTAAAATTGCATTTCTTTTATAGCTAGGACTTCTGTTAATGTGTAATTCTACATCTATTCAGATGATTGCTTTTCCAGTCAGTGTGAGAGCACGGATGATGCCTGATTTTGCTTATAATTTAAATCCAAAGCCTAGCACAGTGCTAGCTTAGAACATGCTAAATAATTTTTGTTAACTAAATGAAAAAAGTATATCTGCCTCAGATATAACTGAATTCTTGTCAGTTATATTCTTTGTAGCCCATTCATAAAAGGCTGAGATATAAATCTGGCTTGGCAATACATAAAAGGAGGAGGTATCTGACTAGGTCTCTGGGCAAAGCACTCCATGTCCTGCATTTATTTTAATTTTTATTTATTTTAATTTTTGTTATTATAAGATGTTTATTTTTATTTATTTTGGTGAGAACACAACATGAGATCTATCCTCCTAACAAATTTTAAGTGAAAAATGAGATATTGTTAAGTGTATGCATGATGTTTTACAGCACACCTCTAGAACTTACTCATCGTGTGTAACTGCAACTATACTTTATACCCATTAAACAACTCTGTGTTTCCCTCGGCCTCTGCTCCCTGGAAGTTACCATTCTACTCTCTATTTCTATGAGGTTGACAATTTTAAATACCTTATATAAGTAGAATCATGCAGTGTTCATCCTTCTGTGTGTTTATTTCACTTAGCATCATGTTTTCCAGGTTCATTTATGATGTCACATATAGCAGGATTTCCATTTTTTTAAGGCCAAATAATATTTCATTGTATATATACACATTTTCTTTATCCATTCATTCATTGCTGGACATTTAGATTGTTTCCGTATCTTGACTATTGTGAATAATGCAGCAGGGAATGTGAGAATGCAGGTATCTCTTCAAGATCCTGATTTCAATCCTTTTGAATAAGTACCCAGAAGTGGGATTTCTGGATCATATTGAAGTTGCTTTTTTAATTTTTGGAGGAACCTCCATACTGCTTTCCACAGTGGCTGCACCAGCTTACGTTCCCACCAACAGTGCAGAAAAGTTTTTTTCTCCACATTCTTGCCAATACTTGTCTTTTTGATAATAGCCATTTTAATAGGTGTGAGGTGATATCTCATTGTGGTTTTGATTTGTGTTTCCTAGATATTTAGTAATGTTGAACATCTTTTCATGTGCCTGTTGGCCATTTGTATGTCTTCTTTGGAGAAATATCTATTCATGTCCTTTGCCCACTTTTAAAAATCACATTATTTGTTTTTATTTTATTTTGTTGCTAGAGCTGTAGGAGTTGCTTACATACTTTGGATATTAGCCCTTTATCAAGTATATGGTTTGCAAATATTTTCTCCCATTCTGTAGCCTACCTTTTCACTGTGTTGTTTCTTTTGCTGTGCAGAAGCTTTTTAACTTGATACAGTCCCATTTGTCTATTTTTTGTTTTTGTTGCCTGTGATTTCAGTGTCATGTCCAGGGATTCATTGCCAAGACAAAAGTCATGAAGTGTTCCCCTGTTTTCTTCTAGGATTTCTACAGTTTCAAGTTTTGCATTTCAGTCTTTAATATAGTCAATTTGATTTTTGTGTGTGGCGTAAGGTAAGGGAACAATTTCTTTCTTTCACATGGGGATATCCAGTTTTCCCAACACTATTGTATGTAGAAAACCCTAAAGACTCCACAGTAAAACCTATTTCAACTAATGAATTAAATAAATTTTTAGGATACAAAAATCAACATACAAAAATCAGATGTGTTTCTGCATACTAACAATGAACTATTCAAAAAGAAAATTAAGAAATTATCCCATTTATAATGTCATCAAAAGAATAAAATACTTAGGAATAAACTTAAGGAGATGAAAGACTTCTACACTGAAAACTATAAAACGCAGGTAAAAGAAATTAAAGAAGACAAATGGAAAGACATCCCATGTTCATGGATTGGAAGACTTAATATTGTTAAAATGTTTTTACTACCCAAAACAATCTACAGATTCAACATATCCCTTATCAAAGTCCCAATGGCATTTTTTTTTTTAGAGAAATAGAAAAAAACCTGAAGTTCCTGAAATACGTATAGAACCACAAAAGACCCCAAATAGCCAAAGCAATCTTGAGAAAGAACACAGCTGGAGACCTTACACTTCTGATTACAAAATTATGTTACAAAGCTAACATAATTAAAATGGTATTGTACTGGCATGAGAACAGACATACAGACCAATTAACAGAATAAAGAGCCCAGATGTATCCATGCATATTCAATCAACTGATATTCAGCAAGGATACCTAGAATACATAGTGGAGAAAGTATAATCCAAAGTATAATCTCTCCATTTGATAGTTTTGGGGAAATTGGATATCCACATGCAAAAGAATGAAATTGGATCCTTATCATACATCATACATAAAAATCAACTCACATGGATTAAAGGCTTAAGACCTGAAACTGTAAAACTTCTAGAAGAAAGCACAGGGGAAATGCTTCATGACTTTGGTCTTGGCAGTGATATGACACAAAAAGCACAAGCAACAAAAACAAAAAGTAGGCCTCCATGTCCCATTTTAGCATGACTAGAGAACCAAGTTTAGTATCAGAGCAGTCTTACATCAGCATCCATGAGGGGAGATGAGAGACTGTTGAGAAAAACATTATTGTTAGATGCACTTAGGGATTCAGATTACTCATGCATTTTCCCTAACCGTGGTGTATTTTCTCTCAGTGCTTCTCAAAATTTAATGTTGGAAAGTACCTGAGTAGCTTCTTCAATATAAGTACTCCCAGGCTCCTCTGCTAAGAAATTCAGGTGTAGTAGATTTATGGAAGGGCCATTGAATTTCAATGTTTATAAAGTGGCCCATGGGTTTTGATGATAAGACAAATTTAGGAATCACTGTCCTGTATCCCACTGATGACTCAAGACCACTGAACATGATACATCCATGGCCAGAACCTGTCATTACCAACTTAGACAACACTCATGTATTCTCCCAATAGATCACACACTCTAAGAAGGCAGAGAATATGCCATTCTGGTTTACCATTGTATCACCCACACTTAGCGCTGTGGTTGGCACATAGTAAACATGCACTAAATATTTTTGCATGCTGGCAGCACATCGTTTCACTTTAAAATTGTGACAGTTCCAGCTCTCTGTAGGTTCCTGTACAGAATAGGAACTTTGCAATTTGCAGTGTAATTTATAACCCTCTAGCCTCTAAGTACTATCAGTGAGTTAACTTTTATGAATACCACATTTTATTAATCCCTAATTATTTCCCACAGTGGGTTGTTGGTAGGTCATCTTTAGTTATATATCAAAATAAAAGTATTTGAAAGAGTGTGCCATTTGCTGATGAACTGAGGGAAGGATTTGCATTTTTGGAGTACTTTGAGCACTTTTCTGGGACCTACTTTGAGAACCACTGGTCTAAGCTGTTGGTCAGTGTGGTAAATCAAGTCTTAACCATAAAACTGACTGTCATCTACAGTAATCACTGTGGCGACCAGAATCTTTCTGTCACCCTGTTTTCAGGCAAAGCAGCCATGTTTGCTGGATTCTCACATCATGGTTACGTCTTCTTTGATTTCTGAGCTTATATCCATTACTTTTTCCTTTGGGCTTTGTATGACTGCCATTTTGCCTTTTTTAAAGTAACTAAAAACCTCTTTATTTGATATGGAAGTCTCCCAAATGACCACTGCTGACAGAGGCTCAGCATGTGTGCATTTTGCTGTATGCTTTACTTTCTGTTGCTAATAGACTTTATCTTCTCTTGGACACAGCATGGATAGAGTTTAGAACAATGAGAGCTATCATCTGTCTAGACCTCACACTCCACACAAAGTTTTAAGTAACCAAACATTTATTACTTTACTTACAGCACAGACCTTCAGTCTGTCCTATACAAGCTAACAGATCCTAGAGGGGCTGCACCTGCAAGGGCAAGTTGTGGGGCTGCTTAACTCTTGGTGTGCAGTTATGTCCTTGCGCAATGCAGTATGTAAGACCGCACTACTGTCGAAATGAAAGGAGCTGTGCTTGGGGATTCATAATACTAGATTAGTGCTCTAATTTGCTTCTCCACATTAGTGACAAACGAATTCTTTGTGACTTGTGTTTCTGTCCTGCTTTCAAAGTCAGTTTCTTCCCAAGGATTGAAATTGGGGATTGCATTGTAGAGAAATGGTCATAGGAGAGGGCTGTATCTTCTCTCTCAGCTGCCCCTCCATCCCCTACCTTTGCCACCATGTAGCTAAATAGGACCCTAGACCCTAACTGGCATTTCCTGAGCAGCCTAAGGATCAATGTGCTTGTTTAATTTCCATGTATGAAGCTATCTAATGATTGCATTTCCCAGCAGTGACCAGTCAATTGGACTTTCAAAGCACCCACACAGAAGACTGCTTTTGTGTGCTTTTTGTAGGTGCAATTGCAGAGTTTATAGACCTCTTCTGTTTGATTACTTGGGTGAAAAATGATGCTGATCCTAATAAACACACACACACAAGCACACACGCACATACACGCACACACTTATTCACTCACACACTGTTCTTTTCACCCCCTCCCATTACAGTGTTCCAGACTGCCACCATCTCTTGTCGAGATTTCTGTGATGGACTCCTCTAGCCTCCTGGGTCCCAGGCTCCTGTAGTGGGAGATCGGGTCCCTGCAGTGACTTCTCATTGTCCTCAGGATACGATCTAAGCCCTTCAACAGCATCCATTGGCTTTTCATGCTCTCTCTTTCCATTTCCTCATGTTCCCTCCCTACTTCCTCTTCCTCACATCTTAGATTCCATGCTACAGCCGCACTTCATGACGTATCATGTGTGCTCCCATTTTTGGCCCCTTGAATAAACTCATTTTGACTGAAGCACTTTTTTCTTCTTTCTTTTCTCATTCTCGCTTCCCTTTCAGCCTCATTGTGTGTTGTTCTCCTTCAAGTCTCAGCTTGGACATGACAGCCTTCAGGAGGCATTCACAGGCAACACAGCCTGAGGAAGCTCCTTATTCAAGAGCTTCCAGAGCACCCAGTACCTTCCCTATTAAAGCACTTGGCATGCTGCATCATAACAGCCTCTTGACTTGCCTGTTTCCCTTCTTCCCTCCACCGTGAAGACCATGAACTTAGGAACCATGGCTTGTTCATTGCTAAAGCTCCAACATCTAAAACAAGGCTTGGCATAAAGTAGGCATTCAGTAAATGCTCGTTCAATAACAAAAGAATTCATGTAAATATTCCACAATATATGAATGATTGTATGTGTATTCCACTTCATTTGTATAAAGATATCTATCAGAAGGGTATTAATAAGTAATTATAATAGTAAGAGACTCAACAAAATTTGTTTCGAATATGCTTATTTTACTATGGTTAAATGCCCTGTTTTGTCATAGGACTAAGACCACCCATGAAGGCAATTGTATTTCATAAAATGTTTTGCACTTGTTAAAAGGAAGGCACCAAATGGTACAAATATGCGACTGTTTTTTCCCATCAGTTACCATGGGATACCTCCCTTTAAAAATATCCTCTGTAAGGTGGATGCCCACATCTATGACAGTGAAGTCTATAAAGTAACTTGACTTTGAGGGAGTAACGGTAAATATAGACTACAGTGTGATTAGAGATGGTGGGTGTCAGAAACTGGCAGGAGAAAAAGAAATTATCTAATAGAAGAGCAAACACATCTATCTATATTGTAGCTTTTTAAAAAAGTGCTTATTGTTCTTTCTATCAAGTGTACTAGTTTGTGATGAGTTGCGATATTTTACCATCTAGGTTATCAAACTCCACTCAACATGTGTGATTCGAAGTATTAAAACTGAAATGGAAACACCTGTGTCACAGATCAGCCTGGACCTTATAACTAATTGTGCTTCCTAACTTCAGTTTCTCCCGCTGTTCTCCTCTTGATGGTAGATGACGGTGAGATTTTTATGGGTGCTTCTATGTCAGACTTTCAGCTGGCTGGAAAATCAGTTTGGATTCACTGAAAAGAAGAAAGGAGAAAAGAAATCCAATTCCCTTCATCTGCCTCCAGAACCTAATTCTTTGTTTTATGGAGAATAAATTATCCCAAGAAAGAATTTCAGAAAACAGGCTTTAACCCAATGTTTAAAAAATGTATATATATAACTTCAGTAATAGAGTGTATAAAACAGATAAATTGTACTTAGAATCAAAAGCTTTCCTGTTCTCATAGCAAGCATATTGTTATGATCAGTCTTGATACTTCAGTTGAAGTGCTTAGGGTGTGGTTCAATTCCATATTGTCTAGGAGTTCTGAGGACATTTTGAGGAAGTTTAGGAGTTTTGAGGGAAGGTGAGTGTAATAGAGTGAGGCGATGAAACCATCCATTTTGACCTTATTTACGGAAGCAAAAGTATTGACAGCAGGAAGCTGTGGAGGCAGTTTGGGGGAGAGCTTGCCTCTTGGTCTGTGCATGACCGTGTTTTCTCAGTCATAATTTCTAAAGCTCTGTTATGTTGGTGACCTGCCACTAAGAGCACATTGTCAATGAAAAATGTTGCCTGCCATATCAGTAAACCAAGGATGCTGCAGCCATCAAGTCGTCAGCCACTCCTGCTGCCCCTGACAGTGAGCAGAGGGAACTCAGGGTGGAGACAAGCGGGCAGCCCAGACTCTGCAGTCACCCCCATCGTGCCCCCTGAGGGAACTCAGGGTTGGAAGCACAGGACACTGGCCCTGGGTAGCTAAGGAGCGTACATATCAAAGGAAGGATTTCAGTGAGCCCAGGCTCTTGCATCTTCCCACACATAGAAAAGCACTAAATTCATTAACTTGAGATACCTGGTTTTCTGTTATTAACAGTAATCTTTTGACGTTCGCTCTACCTGGTCTTTGTTGCAAAAACTCCTCCGTATCCTGGCTCCTCCCCTACTTCTTTGAGCTATCTGAGAGGCTACGTCCTAGGTTTGAAGTCCTCAGAAAGTCCACTGAATAAAATGTAACTCTCAACTTCCAGGTTGTACCTTTTCTTTTTTTTTTTTTTTTCATTTGGCAACGTATTCTAGTGATTTATTGAATTTGGAAGTTATTTGTTTTCAACTGAACCCTTCTTGCTGTGAGGTACATAAATCTGCTTGCTTTGAAAGTTCAGTAGTTCCCCAAAGATACATCTTCTAGAATACCTTTGTGCCATTCTGCCTGCTCCTGCAGATGTAATGCTGGCTCTCTCTTCCACTGCTACCTTTTTAGGATAGTTTTGTTGGGCTTCCCTGTCTCTTTCCTGCTAGAATTCAAGAATCCTTTCCTGTGTGTCTGTGGCATCAACTATAGAGCTGTGCACACTTGCCACACTGTATTTTGAAATCATTAATTTTTGGAGTTTTCATATGCATACTTCAGTCCTTTCTACAGATAATCAGTTAACAGTTTCTTGGGTTTCTTTCCATAAAACGAATTTTGCATACTGCTGATGCACGTGAAACTAAATATAAACATGGATTTTTTTTAATCACATAAAAGATCATATTTTAGGCAATCTTTTTTACCCTGCTTTTTATTTACTGTATTTTGGATCTATTTCTACTGAGGCATATGGGCCTGCCTCATTCTTCTAAATAGCTGTCAAGTAATTCTGTTTTATGGAGGTTTTATAACTTATAATTACCCAGGCTCCCAGTTATGATCACTTTGATTGTTTGCAGCTTTCTGCCTTTACAGACACTGTGAGGAAGATCCCTAGTGAACATCTGTGAGTCTGGGTTCAGGAGACGTCCCCGGCAGTGTGATTTCAGGGTCAGAAGGCACGTGCCTATTTCACATTGGTGGATGAATTCTACAAAAAAAAAAAAGTGCCACATCATTTAGTCTCACACTTCATCAGCATAGCGTTGTCTGTAAAAGATAGTTTACTTTTCCCTCTTCCCACCTAGAAGATGAGAAAATCGAATGTAGGATGGTACTTTTCCTCTCTTGATCCCGGAAGCACCTAGCACAGTGCCCAGTCAATATTTGCAGAAGAAGAAATGATGAATGAAACGTTCTACTCCTATTTTAGCCTGCGATGGCACTGTCAGAGTTCTGCCAGAGGTAATACTAAAGTCACACGTTAATGTGACACCTGACAAGTCTGATAATTCATGGGAAGCTGTGGATGTGGTTGTGAATTCACCAGACAATTACACACAGTCTCTGCATGAATCTTACTTAGAGGCCCAGGAAGAGGAAGAAAGGATAGTTCCAGGATCCGTCTGTGTCCCCTCTCTTTCGGGGTGTGCCATCCCCCGGGGCCAGCAGATGTGCTGACCAGAGACTTGAGTGTGTGGATGGCAACACCAAGGGAGGGGAGAATCCTCTCTTCTTTGACCCAGGCAGGGAGTGTGCACGCCTGCCACAATAAGTGCTGAAACATCAATTTCTCCCTGTCGTTTCTCATATGCATCACATGATGCACGTGAAACAGCGTCCTGAGGGCCTAACAGAGAGACTTTAAACTCTCCAGGCTGACCAGCAAGGCCCATCATCATTTGGCCTCAAGTGTGTTTCCTGCTACTCACTCCAGGCTAGTCCTGACAGCCAGAGACCTACTGTGGGCTTTGCCAGCCTGTTTTTCAGGATCATTCTATCTAGTTTCATTTTGAAAAGACTTTTCTTCTTCCTGAGTCTTATGGCTGGGAGAGCCTGTGTTGTTGCCCCACCCCCACCTTTTTTTTTTTCATTCTTATTTTTAAAACCAGCATCTGATTACTTGTTGTGTGATTCACGGATGTCAGCCATTCTTAGTTCGGATTGGCTGCCATGCTGATTCTAACCTGCACCCAGTTCTTTAATGAATGAACTGTAAATATGCCACCCATCTATATTCCAGCCTGGAGACTCAGAAGAGTTTTTTGAGACCTCCCGTGCTTTCCAGCCCACATTTACTTGAAATATTGTGTGCATCCCACAATGCGGACACCCCTGTGGGGAGGAGAGGTGAATCTTTGCAGTATTTACTTTCTTCTGACTGTTCATCAGGCTGACGCCCATTTGGCTGATCAGCCCTGACTGGCTCCGTGCAGGTGTAATGAATGTCTTAGATTACTCAGTGACTTTGAGCTTTAATTTTTATTAGCTTGGTTCCCTCAAAGAGCACCTCTGTGCCACTGTAATCTTTAGGATGCCTCCTCTCTGCAGGCTGATAGGATTTATGGCCCCAGGGTTGGAAAAGCATAAAGATGAAATGGTCCTCCTGAGAGGTTTGTCTCTTCAGGTGAGTGTTAATGCAGAAGCTGTATTTACCCACTAGATCCCCGGACCATAAAAAGTAAATCCACAGCAGAGTGCTAAAAGATGACTCTTGTTCGGAGCCATTGCAGCATCTAAAACTGACACTGCAATCAATGAAATCATTTTATTGGCTCTCTTGGGTTTTACTACAGAAAATCGCCAAGCTCTCCTATGCACCAAAACAGGAACAGATTTTGTTGGTGGCCTTGAATCAATCTGTTAGATATATTTGGAGGAATGTAGATATTAGTGAAGTTGCATAGGAATTTCCAGGTGGTGCCAAGAAATAAGCTTCTACAAATAAACAATCAATCAAATAAACAAACACACAGACATAAGTATTTGCATAGGTCTCACAAGTTGGCAAAATACTTTTGCGTATATCATATGTTCAGTCTACCAGCCCTAGGAAGGGGCAGGTGTAAGTCACAGTCATTCCATTTTAGAGACGAGGGTATTTGAAGTCCAGAGAAGTTGAATGATGTGAGGTTGAAATTTTTATGAGTGGCTTTAGTGTCTCTCCTGTGTGTTACACTCCATGGCTTCAAAACTCCCAACAAAGCTATAGTTGCTTCAATTCTAAATCCACCAAGTCCATAGAAAGAGGCTGAACATCTGGAGTGAAAAATAAAGTCACCATTTGTAAGATATTCAGCTTATGAGAACAATACAGACAATCCACAGAGATAGTTCCATCCCTTAAAAAGAAATCTACAGCTTTGTGTACCTGGGTTATAAAAACATTCTGATTCTTATAGGATTGCTCATTTATCCCTTCACTTATTCATTTAAAATTTACTTAGAGTTTCTATGCACCAGGCATTGTACTACAGTAGGTACGCAAATGAATGAATCATCCCTGCTTTTCAGAACAAAATAACAATATTAAGTAATGTTCACTGATGCTGGCTCCAGATATTTCAGGCAATGTGCTAATCACTTAAACTACTTTATAACACTTAGTTCTAACAATGCCTTATATATTTTCTTATCCCTGTTTTCCAGATGAGGTAATTGGGGCTCACATCCAAAGTAAGCAGTAAGTGGCAGACCTGGACTTCATTCAAGGGCTGATGAGATTCAGAAGCCCTCACTCTTTAGCCTCTCTGTAACTCTTCCTTTCCATGCTCTGCTCCATGGTTCATGATCTGGGTAAACAGACACAGAAAAAGAAAATGTAGCCATAAGCCGGGGGAAGTTCAGTGACAAAGTAATGAATGTACTGTTGTAGGAACACAAAGTGAGGAAAATTAGAGAGGATTTGTCTTGGTAGATAGAACTTCACTTAGATATTAAAATGGCCATAGAACTTTTCTAGGCAAAGAAAGATAAAAAGCATTCTAGGAAAAAAGGAAAACGTAGGCAAAAGCATGGAGTCACATCTCAGAGTTTCAACTTTGGATACTACACAGGGAGTATTCGTTGGTTACTGAAAGTTTGTTGAGTCCTCCTGGAATTCATGGGACTGTTTCAGTTGCTTGAGGTGTTGATTGTAATGCTGGCATGGTCCTGTCGTTCCTCTTGCTTTAAGCTAGGCGCAGTGCTCCTCAGACTTATACAGCAATCAGACCACGGAGAACGGCACCATCGCTGGACTAGCTGTTTCAGCAACACACAGCAGTATCCTGAGTTGATGAATTTCAGTGCGCTGGTCTTAATCAGCCCTCTACAACGTGATGATTGCAACTTAAACATGCAAAAAGACTCCAGGTCTTCATCTGATTCACCCAGGAGACTGTAGCACAGGTTGGAAAGCTGGGAGTATATAATTACCCAGAAGCAAGATGAAGAAGAATTGTCAGCTGTTGAACAACGTGTTACCCTCCGTAGGATGTATCCTCACAGGCGGGAGAAGGTGGAGGGTCTGTCCCTCTCTAACAGACGAAGATTCTGAGATCTTTTCATTGAAGGTAGGATGTTGCTGTCATTCATCAGTAATGATATGTCATTAGGAGCCTGAAAATCCTGTATGATTAGAAGTCTGAGAAAGTCCTAACACCACCCTGGGAGTGCTGCCTACTCCTAAGGAGCAGTCGGAGAGCCCCAGAGCTTCCTGGAAAGAGAAGAGGAGTGCTTTGAGTGTGATCATTTGTAAAAATGCTCTGGTGTAGTTGAGCTCAACTTTTATTTTCAAGCTGAAGTTTTCCTGCCCCTGAAGTTCTACCCAAGATGCAAGTCAGAAAGCTCCTCGATGCCTTTTAGGGCTAAAGAATAGTTCCTATACTCAGAGCATATGTAATTGTGACCTTCTGACCACTGAGACTATCAGAAGATGCCAAGAATCCTTGGAGAAAGCTCACATATATATTTTTAAAAATTTTTTTTTGAATTGGGGGGGAGGGTAATTAGATTTATTTGTTTGTTTGTTTATTTGTTTATTTTAGAGGAGGTACTGGGGATTGAACCCAGGACCTCATTCATGCTAGGCATGTGAGAAAGCTCGTCTATATTAAACAAATAAAGAAGACCTTTTTGGTAAAAGACAGCAGATTGAATACACAGGTTTTTTTCCCCTACTCTGATCCCTATGAAACACCCCTAAAATGACAAAAGAAGAAAAAATGTCATAAAACAAACAGAATGGTCCAGAAGATGACACCGGATGAGAAATGTCAACACCACATTGGAAGTTAAAAAGTGGATGGGCAAGTGATAAAGGATAACTGACCCAGTAGAGAGGAGGAAGCTGAATCTGCATGGAAGGAGAGGCAGGAAAAGGTTGAGTCTGTGACCCTGGCGAGGCCCAGGGAGACCAAGGGCTCCAGGTTGCTAGGACATCAGAAAGGAAAAGGCTGAAAACAGAGGCATCTCCTGAAAGCCTGCATAAGGGTTAGGCTACCCGATAAATCACTCACCTTTAGCAGCCAAGTAACCCACCCTCCTCAACCTGGCAGGAACAGGGAGGGTTTTCTTCAGACGCATGAACCAGAGAAGCTTTGGACTCAGTCACAGCAAACCAAGCAGAGGGCAATGCTGAAATACTGTACCAAAAATAGGGAGTTAACTTAAAATCTACTCATTGGCTTACCAGACCCTCAACATCTATCCTATGCATATCTCCCAGGACTTTAAATAGCTCGGCGAGGAATTGGAGAATTCCTCTCTAGAGAAAATAATACGACCAATAAGCAGTGGGGCACATGAAAATACTAACCCTTGACATTCCTCAGAGAAAGGGCCAGATCTCTGTTTGATCATGTTACTGTAAAGCCTGTCAGTAAATATGTCCTAATGCTGTTTACCCTTTTTCCCTAACCAGTGTGATTTTTTAAAGTAATTGCCTTACATACTTGAGGACTTCCAGGATGAGGTCATTAATATTAGAACATTTCAGTAAATCTATTACATAGCTTTGGAATCACAGGGCAACTGTGTGGAAGGAGCGTCTACTTACAAGTTCCCCAGTCAAGAGCTCTTGAAAAATAATAGATATTGTCTTCTGCAATGTAGCTTTTCCTCTTGTCTTCTCTCCTGTTGTACCCTTGGTCCCTGGTGTTATCAGTTAGGTATTGCCACAGTAATGCTGTGAAAAAAGTCACTCCAAATCTCAATGGCTTAATAACAGAATGTTTTATTTAGGGTAAGAGGATGCAGGTTGGCTAGATGGTTATTCTGGTATTGGCTTTCACAGCTCATTCATGTGTGATCAGCCTGAGGGCTCTGCATTTCTTGCCTGCATTCTCCCTGCAAGTCTTTTTGTGTCTGGGGTCAGATAGATGTTGGCTGGCCCCCACTGTTCAGGTTGCATTGACTGGGGGCGACTCAGCGTGTCTCATCGTCCTGGAGCCTTGTCGGGGTGTTTTCGTGGCAAAGGCAGGGGAGCAAGAGGGAAACCAGCCTCAATGTGCACATGATTGTCACACCTCTGTTCACATCATGTTTGCTGATGTCCCAACCCAATGGCTAAGCATGTCCCATAGCTGAGTCCAGACTGAAGGGTAGGCAAAGATTTGGGTCCATTGATGCCGTCAGTCTGCCACATCTGCCTCTATCTTATTTCCCCACCTCTCCTTTGTATATGGACTTCACTCTGCAATTTAGGGACTGTAGATTTTGGGGGGTTATCCTCAGTCAACAATTTACTCTTACCTTAAAGGACCTCAAGCTATATACTTTTTATCAGTTTACTTAAATAAACAATTCAACATAAAATCAGAATATACTCACCTTAGGAAAAGACAAGCATAAAAAAGAATCCCTTAGAAGTTGAGAGGAACTAGTTTATACAACAGACTTCCTGTTCTTCTAAGTGTGGTTATGAAGGGCTTATTCAGTATGGGACTGGATTTACAAATTCTCTTTCAGAGTTGGAGTCACTTTGGAGCTTTCTCTGACCCATCTTCAAAGTCCCACCTCTCAGACCACATTTAGGATGATGTACTGGTAGAGGAGACATCTCAGTACTTGTACTTGGTTTTGGGGCTCAGTCTGGGTGATCTTGACAAATCACTTGACTCTGCTTCCTTTTCTGAGAAAGTGTGGCGCTTACCCTTTTTAAAGAAAACTTATAGACTTAATGATTAAATGACAAACGGGTGATGATACCTAAATGTATAAAATTATAGGTCAGTTTAAAATTTTAATAGCGTCCTTGTGGCGAAAACTATTTTATTATGGGCATTCCCTGTCACAGCATTAACAAAAACAGTAATAACTTTCATTTGCTGAGTGTGTATTACGAGCCAGGCACAATGATAAGCACTTTACCTCCATAATTTTATTTAATCTTAATGGGACTACTATGGAAGTTAATACTATCCCTGTTTTATAGAAATCCGAGCTTTAGAAAGATCAAATAACTTACCCAACTTAACATGGTATTGCAGGCAGTGTAATGAAAGGAATCTGGCAGTGAGATTCCAGAACTTGTCTTCATTATTCCTCTCATTCTGTACATTTTGGCAGTCTTGTGCAGTTGTGAACCTTCTCTATTCTCCAAAGTGTTCACCCCAGAACCAGTTCCCACGATGAAGCAGGTTGCATTAGATAGAAGCCACGATACTATTACTAATCTTTATGAAGCACTTAGTTTCTGCATCATACTGCTAAAGACTTTGCAACTGTGGTTCACACATAAAGAAAGTAAGTACCTTATACCAGCATGGATGGGGAGCTGGGGAATCACAGCATTGAGAGGAGATTGAAGGGCTGTGAAAATCACTTTTATCTGTTTGTCTGACAATTGTTTATTGGATGCCCTGAACAAGAAAGGTCCAGGGGCTAGAGAAATGAGTATGGCGGGCTTGGCCCTGAAGGAGCTTAGGTTCTAGTGAAGGAGACAAACACGCGTGCGTGCGCGCGCGCACGACGAGGTTGCAGCACGGCAAGGCTAGAACCAAGACTTCTAGGATGAGACTGACTTTGGTCTGGATATGAGGGTATGAAACAAGGCTGAGTCCAGGAAGAGGTGGCAATTTAGCCAAATCATGAATGAGAAGAAACTCCTCAGAAAGAAAACCGATAAATAAACACAAAAGTAGGAAAGGCTGTTTGATACCAGTAGACCATAGCAGGTACAGGACAGAGTCCAAGGGTGAAGGCATGATGGGAAATGAATGTTAAGAGGCAAGCAGGGTCCAGATCATGAAGGGTCATGCTGAGAAAATGGAGATGTTTCTTAGAAAATGGGAGTCATCAATTTTTAAGAACCTGAAAATCCATCATTAAATAAAAGTTGAAATGGTAAAATGCTTCAGTACCCATGTTGGGCAGGGTTTGTCCCTGTTTTCCAATAGAACGAGCGGAGGCACGGAATGGGGGTGCCACTTGTGGCCCAGTGCCATCCGTCTAGCTGAAAGGATCTTCCTCTGAGACTGCAGGGCAACCGCACCGTGACTGAATCCAGGCAGACAGGCTGTCTTGTGCACTGGCCCTTGGAAAAGCAGAGCTGCTACAAAATCTGTTTCTGAGAAGTTCTAATTGTTCCCTTTCGCTGGTGCTGGAGGAGCCAGGATGGGCACGGAGCATGCTCCTGGCCCAGCGGCTGACCTCATTTTCGGGCACCTGTAACAGCGGTATGGACAATGAGCAAAGCGGGAAGGTATGTGCCAACCTGCACCTCAGTCCACAATTATGCAGAAAGTCTGCTATTCCAAGCCTGGAACAGGCTGCGGAGGAATGAAGCAACTCGGAAACCAAGAAGGGCATCTCCATTTCCATGCTATGAATTAGTAAGCCAGCTATCACTGTGGATTCCCCTAATGCCACATTTTGCTTCTATCAGCCTGAAAATACTTCAGAAGTCTGTTTGTCCCTGGCCCCATGCTTTACTGGTGACCTAGAGGTCATCATTGCTATGCTTTGGTTACATCCAGGACATTAATTTAAAGCGCCGGGAATTTCCCACCTTTTTAAATTAAAGAAGTTGCCAGGTTTCAACAGCAGGTACTTGGTAAGCCTAGTTCTATGATTTCTTCTAGATGAAAAAGACAAACTGTTCTACACAAGTTTCAAGGAAGAAAGTGCTTGTTCAGATGTTACGACTCCATGTTCATTCATACACTCCCTTCTTCCCTTTGAAATCTGCCTCCTGTCCCCTGATACACACTGCGCACCCACACACAAACCCACACACACTCACACGTGTTCCTCATCTTCAGAAAACTATGTGGAAGTTTACTGTGATCTGGAGAATTCAGAGTTATCTCAAACTCAAGAAAGGTAAGAAGTCTGTGTGAGTGGGTGTCAGTATTAATATTAATACATGATGGTAGTCATTATTGTATATATTAACTTTAGATTTTGCTTTATTCAGTAACGTCCATCACCATTTTCCCAAGTTTTTTTGCCATCTGCCTAATTACTACCTTAGTGACTACCACATAATATTGCATCAGTTGATGTATCATAATTCGGTTACTTGTAGTCTAATTTTGGACATTTCCATTTCAAATATTTGTGATTATAACCAAGGCTGTAATGCATTGTTTGCTGCAGAAAGACTTCTCTAGCATGAGTGTCATAGATAGAGTGGAATTATTGGCGCAAAGTCTATAAAAACCTTTAGAGCTTCTAATACTTATTTTCATGTTGCTTTCTAAAACAAGTAGAGCAAACTTTTTTATGTCACTACGAGTGTGAACATAGCAATTTCGCTAGAATTTTCTCAGTAGTATGCTATGATTTTAAGGTGTTTTTTTTTTGGTTGTTTTATTAACATCCTAGATATAAAATGCCTGTAAAATACAGCAGCTGCCTTAATTTGAAATTTCATGATTAGTAGGAAGCATGAACATTTTCCCCCAGCACTTACTTAATATTTATAATTTCTTTTATGAACACTTTTTTTGTGTGTCTTTTATATACTTGGTATCTGTAGAGTTTTTTTCATGAAGTTTGTAACTACTTACATGCCATATGAGACATTTGTAGATATTAAGAATTTGCTTCCTAGACATGTCCATCCCCCAGATCTTAGCAAGACTCATTCCTTATCATCATTCAGCTCTGCCCCAGTGCCAGCTTCTTAGAGAGCAGTCCTGACCTCCTTGTGTAAAGTTAAGGCAGAAGGCTGGGTGAGGACAGAAGCTCTATAGCCAGACTGTCTTGGTCCAGATCTTGGCTCTGTCACTTGCTCTGTGGGTTTGGGTGACATGTGAAATGGGGGTAATAATATTATCCACTTTATGGGACTGTTATGAGGATTAAAAGGATTGGTATAGGCAACCATGCTTGGGCAAAAGCAAGAACTATATATAAATGTAGTTATTATTGTAGGAATATGAGGATCAGAGGAAAATAACACTTGGGTTTTTAATGGGTGAAGAAGAGATGAGGAAATAAACTTTGACCTTCTTCCCAATTTTCTCTCATTCCTACCCCTGCTGGCTATAGTCCTATCTCATACTTTAATGAACAAGCAAGAATCATCTACATCAAATCACTGTAATAAATTACTGTGTCCAGGGTAAAAAAATGCTTAAAAACAATTAGTCCTCCAGAAGCTTTTACATGAAAAGAAGACATAAACATGCATGTTAAATAAAAGTATGGCATAGTGGATAGAGCATGGGCTTTGAAGAGCAAGTGGCCTAGTTCAAACTCAGTCTCTATCATAGACCCACTGTACAGCCTTGAGCAACTTGCTTGACCAATCTGAGCCTCATCCAGGCTTTGTGGTATTGTTATGAAAAGTTTTGAAAGCTTAAATAAATAAACAAACAAACATGGCACATGGTAGGCCTACAATAAGTTACGATAATTAATACTGAAAGAAAGACATGAGTGATTCTTTCATGGGTGGGATTTCTGTTACAGCCCAAAGAAAGAAAACATCCTATGGGCTTCAGAGAACAAGTGAATTTGAACTGGTCCTTAAGTGACAGACTCAGGGGTTGGAGAGAGAACCTCAGCTGCGGTAGTACCTCAGTTGGGGGACTATGACATTAAGCCAGACTTCTTCGTAGGATCATGTGCAGACATATGGGGGAACACGGGATGAAAACCATCGACTTCAAGCAAAGTTGATGGCTCAGGTATAGGAGTGATGGAAAATGAGCTGAAAAGGCAGTCTGGGGTTCTGATGGTGGAAGAACAAAGGTTACTCTCTGAGATGATTCTCACTCTTCTTATTTATTCATTAGGGTCTCGAATCAGGGCAAAGAGGCACTTAAAAAGTATAGAACAATTTCCTGGTGGTTAACAAAAGAGATGTTTCCATTGTGCTTGAACAATCATCTCCATTCCATCCCCTGGACCAAGAATTGCTCCAGACGAGTGATTTGACGCATCCACAGAAGAAGTGTGCGAGCCACCTGGATTAGCATCACATTGAATCCACGTCATCATCGTCCAGTTACGGAGCTCTTGCTCAGATCTAGGTTCTCTGCCTGATGCATTATGTGCATCACCTCATTTATTCCTCTCAGTAACCCTAAAAGCAACAGCTAGTTTTATTCTTGTTTTACAAATGAGGAAACTGAGGCTTGGAGAGATTACACAGCTGGTAAGCGCTGAGGTCAGATTCAAATCCAGGACTGCTTATCTCCCAAACCATGGCTCTTTGCAGTCTGACTTTAGCTTAGCAGAATCTCTTTGCACAATTATTTGAATTGTTCATTATTACTGCCTTTTCTCCTTATTCCTCCACTTCCCCAGTGCATTGCATTTCCTTTCTACTCCTGCCCTCGCCCAATCTCTCACTTGTGCAGTCTCTCAACATTTATGGAACAAGCAGAGTATGCCAAGCTTCTACTGAGTGATTGTTTTTCTCCATGTTTTTATTTCTCTATAATGCCTGCTGGGGCACTGGCAGAAAGTACTTAATGTATAGATGGTACTGTTAGGTGTGGTCCAATGCTCTGGAAGACTTCAATAAACGCAATATTTTAGCTGACGCTCCCAAAGATCGGAAGTGCTTTTGCCGGCTTTCATTTCTCTCCCTCTCTCTATCCCCTCTTCCCTTCCTTCTGTCCACAAATAATTGTCGTATGAGTGCTGGATGCTAAATACTGTGCTAGGTGCTTAAGGGGCAGATAAAATGCAGGCCAAGATGAATATAATTAAAACATGTTTCTGATACACTGTCAGGATGCAGGGCATGTCTCCTGGGCTTCTGGTCACCACATATCCCTCACTCAACAATTAGTAAGGTAACGCTTTCACTGACGTCTTTTATTAAAGTCTCAAACAGAACTAAACTATGGGATGAGAAGGGCAGCACCAAAGATTAAATGAAGGAGGAAGGGCTTTGGGTAATTCTCATCCATTTCATCCACCAGCCAGATATTTTGAAGCAAGGCAGGTGGGATTCTATTGGCACACTTACAAATCAGGATCTGCAAGACAGAATTAGAGAGAGGAGCTCAGGGAGAACCCTGGGAGATGAATGAGACTGCTCCGGGGCATGAAGCGTCTAGCCTGAATGTGCCCAAATTTCTCTAGCAACATGACTAGCTGACATTGTGAATGGCTAACAGGAAAAGCCAGGTAGGGATGGGGTTGAGATAGTGTGACAACGGGGCACAGTCCCACCTTGATCACCTGGGGAGAAATAATATTTTTCTAATCAGACACACACACGAGGGGATGAGGGGACGTTCTGATCCAGGTTAGATGGGGGACTCTTAAAACAGTGTTCCTTCTCATGCCTGCGTCAGCCCATCCCACAGACGCCTTTCAGTTATGAATTGGAGGGCACAGCAAAAGATCTATTTTCTCAACAGAGATCTGAACAGGGCTATGCGTTAGCATGGATTAGTCTCATTACAAACAAAAACACCTTCAAAAGAGTATTCACATTTAATTTCATAAAATAGAACAGCTTGCATCTGTTCACTCACTAGCAACTGTTTGATTCAGTGCATTGTGAGAAGGGACCCCTGCAACTGAGCTCGTAGCACTCAGCCACAGTAGGACACGGAGTCTGGATTTTAGGGAACACAGTATTCTCACTTTCCTTTAGCATATGCTCATATATTTGTTAAAGGAACAAGCTGAGCATGCCTAGCCCCATAGGAAATGGAAATGCCTCTCTCTCATTCTTTGTCACTCATTAAGAGCCCACATTTGTGTAACAATGGGATCCGTGAATTGGTTTCATGCAGTTTCTTATGTAAGTCACTGCATAGAAAATTTCCAGTGGTGTATTATTGCTTTCACCTTCCTTTCAGAGAGCTCCTGGGGGTATCTAAAATATGGGACTGGCCACAAAGCTATATTATATTAAGAAGTTTAATTAGCAGAAAATGCAATATAGCACACATGTCACGTTAATTTTTACAGGCGGCATGCAGATTAGATATTGAAATTTCCAGGTTGATTTCAACCTGAGAGCCATTGTCCTCAACCAGGATGGATCTAAGACTATCGGGCTATCTATGCTCTCGTTTTTTGATTCGTTTGTTCAGAAGATATTTCTTGAGCCTCTGTACATACTGGGCACTGTCTTGGACAAGGAGAAAATAGCAGTGAACAAAATAGGGTAGGATGCTGCTCCCGATGAAACTTACATTCCACATCAATACCACCTAACAAGTTTCTGTGACAATAGAAATGTAATGTGACTAGTTTAGATTAGTTTAGGGACAGATTTGTTGTCCAATAGAGTAGCTAATGACCATAGCTGACTATTGAGCACTTAAAACATGGATAGTACAGCCAAGGAACTGAACTTCTAGAATGATTTGATTTGTTGTATTTAAAAGTCAATAGCCACATAGGGCTAGTGGCTGTCATCTTAGCACAGTTCTAGTGCAAGAGACTGACTTTATTCTTTTTAATGAAAAAAATTTTATTTTTTTTTTAATTGAAGTATAGTCAGTTTACAATGTTATGTTAGTTTCTGGTGTACAGCATAGTGATTCAGTTATACACATATATATATTTTATATATATATATATTTCTTTCATATTCTTTTTCATGATAAGCTATTACAAGGTATTACAGTTCCCTGTGCTCTGACTTTAAACAAGTGAATTTTGTGATAAGTGCCGGGGCAAATCCTGGGTGATGTGATGGGGTAGTGGACAAGGCTGACTTCAGAGAGAGGGACCAGAGAGGCCTCTGAGGAGGTGACCTTTGAGACCTGAAGGATGGCTGAGAAGGAGCCAGGCTGTGAGGAGCTGCCAGAGGAGGACGGCAGGCAGAGGGGACTGCAAGCCGAACAGGCCCAGCATGAGTTTTCTCCCGAGTACACTAGATGTGCTGTCTCCTCCCACTGAATGTCTACCCCTTCCCAGACCCACACCTGGGTGGGAGGTATCTGCTCGAGATGACGACTCTCCTCTGGGAGGACTGGTTCTGCCTGGAAGCATGCCTAGGCTTTGGAGTGGCCAGGAAGACCCCATTCTGTTCTTTCCCATGTCTTCTCTGCACTGCAGCTGACGACAGGGCTGAGCCATATCCCAGGGGTTCCGGCCATACACCTTCAGCTCCTGACACTCTGGGTGACCACAGGTGACGCGGAGATACTTGCTGCCTGACCTACGTTCTGCATCTTAGCCTCTTCTGATTTATCTGGGAAGAGAAGAACTTAATTCCTTTCCCTGACTCATTTCTGCATCCATATCCCGATGCCTTTAATGTCTGTCTCTCCACCTCCTCCATCTGTCCCCTTCCCGCCCCACCCTTGCTAGTCTGCTCACTAACTCCTCTCTCTGTAGCATCTCCCACTGTCCTGTCTATATTTCTGTTTCTAGTGTTCTCTTTTCATAGCACTTCCAAGCACTTGCACATACGGGAAAACATTTGATACTTGAGGTGTGGCTGGTACTATCTGTGTTGCTATGACGTCATAATCATTATCATCACCATCCCCAGCCCCATTTTTACAGATGAGGACAGAAGTGATGCTGGGTGCTGCACTGCTGTGGCCCAAATCACCAAGATGCTAAATGGCCCAGATCAAGATATTTGACTTCCAAATCAGTGTTTTTTCCCAAATACTCTTCCCATCCTCCACATCTTGTTACTTCAGCTTCTTATTGTTCATCAGACTGCCTCTCAAATTTGAGATCTTGAGGAAACCAAATAAATTGTCTCTTATCCCAATGTTAGAAGCCCCAGAGCATCAGCTTTTTCCACAGTCACGCATATGGCCCGGGTGAGTTGCAAAGAGGTGGTGTTCTAAATAATTTAGAACATGCTTCATTGCTTTTAAAAAATTAACTAATGTTAAAACACTAAATTAAAAAAAAATTTCCTAGAGGATTCTTGGATCTCAAAGTACATTTTGTATACATTCCTAGAGCCTGAAAAATACTGTTTTGTGTTTTTAATTGTTGTTTATTTTGGTTGACAGTCTCATTCAGAGAAGGCAGACCCTTCCTCTATCAACCCTGACCAATATCTACCAGCTCCACTATCTCCTCTTGTAAGTGCAGTGTCTAGAAGGTAGGAGGGAGAGTAGTCAGGATGCAGGGGCTGACGGAAATCCCGTGGGAGAGGTGAAGACAGGGGACTGCAGGTGAAGGCTTCTCAGTTTTATAACATGCTGACATGCGAATTTTTTACAGAAGAGAAGTCTGAGTTATATAAAGTTAGTGACATATCCCAGATTTCTTGGTAAGCAGTACAGTTTTTAGTCCCATGCTGCCCCTCATTGCTGCAGTTAACCCCCAGTAGATGAGGGCTTGTGAATTGTAGACACTGGATGGAGGGCTGTTGAATCTTGGTACTCAAGAGTTCTGGATATGCTTGTCCAGAAAAGAAAACATCACTGACAGCATTAAGTCGTTACCAGCATCATGAGATCATGCTATCTCTCTTTGAGGGAAACCTGTATGGATGGTAGTTTTATGTCTTTTTCTTTTTTTTTCTTTCCTTTTTGATATTGCTGCAGACAGCAGTTATTCCTGGTCCCCTCTATTGCACGTGGCCACTCTGTCCTGAGACCCTGAGACATTTTGTTTGTTTATTAGAGTGGCATGAAACTTGTATAAATTTTCCATACTAAATGCAACTACCCCTAAATCCAGGTGTAAGAAAAACTTATTGGTAAGAAGCAAGGCAATTGTATTTCAGTTTGAAATTAGGGTCTGGACACCATGGAAGTAAAATATGTTTTCGAAATAGGTTACAAAGTGGAATGGAATGTGTGTGTCTGATGGTTCATGGGTGAGAATGCTTGTGACCAGCAACTCATGTTACTGCCATTCGAAATGTTGAATGGAGAAGATTTTTGATCTTTATCTGTGCTCTCTGTCTCAGTCCTCACCTCTCCCTCTTTCACTTGTGTGTAAGCATTTCTTGAGCATCCTGTGCAGTCCTGTATAGGGTTGAGCAGACAGGAATCCTGCCTTCAGGGCATCCACTCTCTGGTGAACAGAGACACTGCTTAGCCTGGCTGACAAACAGTCCAATATGATGTAACAAGCACAATAGCTGTGATGTGATTAATGTGCTATTTGGACAAAGAAAGAGGCCATGCAATTCTTCCTTTTCCAAGGAGTTGACATTGTACTTGATCCTTAGACAAGAAGCCTTCACCAGACACAGAAGGAGAAGTTAAAGAAAGAACATTCTAGGCTGCAAGAATGACACACACAGTGATCTGAAGACATGAAAGTGCAAATCATGTTTGGAGAATAGGGAGTAATTTGTCCTGGCAAGAGAGGAGGGAGTGTCTTGAGGAAGGGTGGTGAGCAGTGACACTGGGAAGGGAGGATAAGGCCACATCCAAGGAATGTCTGTGCTGTGCTAATAGATTTGAACTTGATTTTGTAGATAATAAGGAGCCAGATGTCTGAAAGCAGGACCATAATATGATCATGTCTACTCTTCAAAATCCAAGAACCTCAATAACAACCTTGGGCTGTGATTCCATCTAGCTTGGGGACCGATACCAAGGGCAGGAGGAAGGTAATCAGGATGAGAAAGTGAAGGGACTACGGGTGATAGAAAGCATGCAGGTTCATAGTTGGTACCATGAGAAGAAATACAGGCAGAGGAGGACAGCTGAGTAAATATAAGGGAATCAATGGTGTCAGGTGACGCCCTCCCACCCCAACACACCTTGACACACATGTAACTCTCTTATTCTCGCCCCTGAAATTGGGGCTACTTGAACAATTCTTTTTGATTGCCCTTTCTGTCCCCAAGGCTTTTATTCCAGGTTTTCTGTCTTACAGCTAATTACTCTTCGGTTTCCGTGGTAGCAAAACCTAGCACATTGAGCACAGTCCCCACAGAGCCTTGAGCTGTGGATGTTAAAATTTACAGTAGAGCAATTCGGTTGTGCCCTGCCGGAGAAACAGAGACCCTTAATTTTTCATCTGCTTCATTGGCAGCACTTGCTATGATTTCAGATCAAACGGCAGTGAAAAATTATTTTTGAATTATTTTAACACTTGAAATCTGAACATTGGAATGATTTATGAAAATACATCATCTGCCTTGGCACTAACGGGTTTTTGAGTCTCATCTTCCAACCATTTATTTTTAACCTCTCTGAATATCCCCTGCTTTGCTGATACCAACACTCACTTCTGAAGCCAGTGAGCTGTCTGCTTATAAATACTGAATCAACTGGCAAATCACATTTAATTAGACTTTGTTCATTACACTTAGCTTTGAAGACAGGAACATGCCTTTTACGTGGCACAAACCTTTTAGTCATCTAAATAGGAACAGACCTGATAAAATCTTTTTTTTTAACTTTTTTTTTATTGAGTTATAGTCATTTTACAACGTTGTGTCAATAAAATCTTAAATGTAGACCAGGGCTAATGCTTGCCACCTGCTTCTGCCAAACCTGAAGGAACCCTTGAATAGTGTCTGCCCCAACAAGCCACATTCAGACCTGGGTACGTTCTGGGGGAAGTAGAACCCAGTAAGCGCACATTTGCTTTTGAGAAATCTTTGATTAAACTCCTGATGCTGGCCTGCCCGTGTGTCACTGCTCATTCTTCCCCTGCTCGGGGAATATTCTGGCTTAACTACAGGTGAGCACAAACAGTGATTTCCAGGAACATTTGTACTCATTCTGTGGCCAAGGGGGTGGCGCTAGAAGTGTAAAGGAGCAAGGCAATGGTTAGAAATGGCGGGCAGAAATCGGTAGGATTCCTGCCACTGCTTCCCACTAGCTACGGACTCAACATAATTTGCAATCTCTAAGCCCCGCTGGCTTCTTCACCTGTAAATTGAGCTTAATATATTGAACTTACTTTATGTCATTATTGTGAAAATTAAATAAGATCACGCCTGTAAAAGTGTCAGACCAGTGCCTCACATATAGTAAGAGCTCTGTAGTTATGTATATATTGTGTATTTATATCCATGCAAAATTATTTGAGAGGTCAGAGAGAGAGTGCTCTAGCTCCAATGTTTCTTGGTAGTGCCCTTTTACCACTGGAGAACTTTCCTAGGTTTTAAGGGACTAACATTTAATATTATTGAGTACTATGCAAATATATGCAAAATACTGGATTTCTATAGGTAGATACACATTCCTATGATCCAATTTATTTGAATAATAGCATGGAATAAAAGTAATGGTTTTAAAACTTATCTGCTCTGGCAGTTGTTTTAGACACAAAAAAATCATAAAGCAGCTATTTGCCTCTTGAAAAGAATTTAAGTTACTCAGAAATATAGACATGATACATTTTCTTGACTTGAACTCACCCCCAATTACAAGACTTACCATATATTTGTAAGAGATTTTTTTGGTTGGAAAGAGAGCAAAGAAATATATCTAATTAAAGATACATATTTTGATAATATGGTGAATTCTGATTTCACAAATCTTAAAATATGAAGAAAAAGCAGCTTTTAATTGAGAAAATATGGTAGTTAAAGGTAAATACCTCATATATTATTTTTATTACCTAAAAATAATCATTAATAACCATTGGAATATATTTTTAAGCTCTTTATAATATGCATAGTATATACACACATGCACATATGTACATACACAATTTAATTTCATTTTATAAAAACAGGTACTATATCTGCTACAGAGGATGCTTGCTTAGAAACACTACATGTATTTAGCATATAAAAAAAACCTACCATACACACCATTTTGCAACAAAAAACAATTCTGTAAGTTGCATTTATCACAATTTATCACAGACTTTTTATCAGTTTCGTTAAATATAGAGCTACTTAATTCTAAGAACTGCTGCTGATTATTATATATGTGTGCAGTTATTGATTTTATCATTCTCTTATTGATATTGTTCAGTAGATCTTAAGCTTTTATTATCATGGACTCTTGAGAATTTGATAATAGCTCTGGACCCTTTCAAGCATCCAAGATGTGCATACGTCTTGAGGGACTTTATGGTCCTCCTAAAGTTCACCCTTAGCCCCTCTCCACCCACCACCTATAACCAGTTAAAACCCTCGGAGCCCCTAAACTCTGCAGAAATTACCTGCCGTGTTTAATCACATGCAAAACAGTAATAAACTGTAAAACACAAAGCTTTAATATATGTTGAAATTAAAATTATTTTAGTTCTAGATATTATAATTGCAAAATTTGGAGTACACTCCTTGAAATTAGAATGAAGTCATTTACGAAAATTTCTGCTCTGCTGGGTCTGAAGTATGTGCTCAGTTGATCTCTTGGTTAATATAAAAATAACCTTCACCTGTGAACCAGACAGCAACGTGAGTTGCTAAGAGAATTTAATATAACTTACAAATCAGTACATGCCTGGCTACTCTAGGGTGTAAGTTTCAAATTTTCTTTTAAAGCACCATGTATTTGAAAGTATTAGAGCCAATAATACCTAACATTTACTGAGGACTCAACATGTCCTAGGATCTTTATGAAGTACTTTACCTGCCTTATCCTATTTGGTCCCCACAACATGCCGAGGAGTTAGGTGATTTTATCAATCTAATGTCATAGATGAGGGAACCTAGTTTTATAGAGATGAAGTGAATTGCCCCATGTTACACATCTAGAAAGTTCTGGGGTCAGAAAATAAACCTATTGCTGCCATGTTGATGGTCTGCCCTCTGCCCATTGTACAGATTGGCACTTACTGATGACAACAGTATTGACCACATTATTTGAGATCTAGGTCTCTGGTCAGCGCCCCTCCATATGGCCTTAACTTTGCAGATCAAAACACATATATAAACAACATCAAAAGAGAAAAATGCATCCCCAAATTTATGTTTTTGTTAGTTCAGAGGCTTAGAGAAGGAATTTTCAGAAGGTGGCCATTTTTCAGTTAAGGAATATCAAATCTCCAAACTAACTCTCAACTTAAGTTTTTATGTTAGGAAGTGTGAAGCTTCTGGAAGAGTGCTGCCCCTTGGGAAGAGACAGGTCATAGAAACATGGTGGGCTAGAAGTTAGAAGACCCACCAAACGTGGTGTTCCTCTTACCGTCTGTGGTCCTTGGTTTCCTTCCATAAAATGGTGATTGCTGGTACAATCCAATATCCTCTCACAGTTCTCAGTTAATGTGTCCTCCTGCATATCATTCCTTTTTTTCTCTTTCTTTTTTAACCTACCATTTTTCTGTACTTTCTGACATTTGTTCCTTTGTAACCATTCTCTACTTTGCGTCTTCCTTTTTTGTTTTTTTTTTTTTACCCCAGATTTGTTCAGACCAGTCTCAGGCATGTGTTAGAAATACACCATGCTGATTTCTGCCCTTTTTTCCCCCCTCAAGCTATTCTCCTTGCCCAGAATGCCCTTCCTGTTCTGTTCTCCTTATTAAAATCCCATCTATTTTTCTAAATCAGCGTAAGTCTAGTAAGGTCAGTGCATTTAGGAGAAATACCTCTGTAGCTTCTGAGACATTGAAAGGAGAAATTTTAGCCTTTGTTGACCTCCCTCTCAGAAGCTTGTAGAACACAATTAAATTCTCAGTTCTTCTGAGTTTATTGCTATCTTGTTTCATATGTGAGTGTCCTTTTCCTAAGAAAATTGCAAACATTTTAAAGCAGGGACCATGTCTTAGACTTCTGTAATTCCCACATAACTTAACATGATTAGAATCTACTACAGTTTTATTCAATGAAACATGCACGTACTATGGTGTAAATCTTTGTGTCCCCAAAAGTTTGTATGTCGAAATTCTAAGCCCCAAAGGTAATAGGTGGGGTGTTTAGGAAGTGATACAATTATGAGGGTATAATCCTGGTGAATGGGATTAGTGCTCTTATAAAAGAGTTTTCAGAGAGACTTCTAGTCCCTTCTGCCACGTGAGGATATGACAGAAGTCTGCAACCCAGAAGAGGGCCCTCACCTGACCGAGCTGGAAATGCCCTCTCATCTCAGGGGTTACTCTAGAATGTAATGTATGTCCAAGTAGGATCAGAATCTGTGGCTTTTTCTTGAAATTTGGACCCTTTTGGGGCAAACTGTAGCAGGGAAGAAAGTGATAAAACACTGTAGCCATCAAATTGATTGAGTATGTCTGGTGCCAGGTGCTGTCTAAATAAGGGAAAACCAAGGTGTGTTCTGTCTCTCTGTTAGCTCACAGCTCAGTGAGTGTTGCAATAACTGATGGAACAGGGGATTGTCCTGGAGATTTCACAGAGGAGGTGGTATGTGAGCTGGGCCTCGGAGAATAAGCACGGGGTTGTTTATAATAAAAATAAGAAGGAAGCAACGAAACATGTTTTAGCTTTGCCTTTTTAGGTCACCCATCATTCCCTGCCCAGGGTAAGAGGTATGTTAAAAGGTAGACTCCTAGACTCCACCCCAGACCGACTGAGATGAAACCTATAGGGATTGAACACAGGCATTTATTCTCATAACAAGCAGAGGCTCAGAAGTGGTAAGGGGTTTAAGTTGCTTCCACTTTTGGAAACTCCTGACATATTCAAATTGAAAAGACACCACAACAGGGGGGCCAAATTTGTGACTTTTAATAGGTTTTCATGTAGCAAATTAATACTTCTAACACATGTTCAAAATAGAATGACTATATATATATAATCTTAGGCAGGCAAGGGTACAGCTCAGTGGCAGAGTGTGTGCTTAGCGTGCACGAGGTCCTGGGTTCAGTCCCCAGTACCTCCATTAAAGTAAATAAAGAAACCTAATTCCTCCCCCCCCCAAAAAAAATTAATGTCAGTTGCTGATAGCACAAAAAGTTAACACTTGAGGCCTTTTGTAAATGTGGGACCTTGAGGCAAATGACACTCCAGATTCCTGCCCCTTCTCTATTGTTTCTATTAACAGATTCCTCAGGGGTGTCATGCAGGTTACCAAGTGCTAATCTGGAGACCTGCGTTTGGGGCTGGCTGTGTGGTTGTCCACCCTCAGTATACAGAGGAAACTGAGGCTGAGAAGTTTCAGAAAGTGAGATGTGTGTGGGTGTGTGTGTACACACATAAATGTATATATATCTATATATGATATATATTTTCTATACATATATATAAAATCTCACACACACATTAATAGAATCACAAAACTTTCTGGATAAAAGGATCTTTGCAATCAAGTGTCCATTTCCTCATTTTCCAGATGAGAAGAAGATGCTGAGGGTGCAGTGCGTGCTTAATAACTAGACTTACTGAATTGGAAACCACACTTCTCCAGGTGCTTAATATGCCCTGTCTCTGTAGGACTGATTATAAATGGAACAGCCTCCCAGAATGTTTCTCACAGTTTAGGTTACAAGTTCTCCTCATTACCAACGCTTCAGGATGTTTTCTGCAGAATCGTTTCCGCGCGACACCTGTCAGGCGGTGGCGTGAGGTTGTAGGGCTTGGGAGCAATTCAGTGGATCCAGATTGTCCTGAGTAAGTGTCATTAACTCTCCTTTGTGAAGAGGATGGTTATTTCTGTCATCAGTTAAGAGCTTAGGCAGATTCAAAGGGGAGTTTTGTGACTTTTATACTGCACTGCTTCACATTTTATTAAACTATTTTGCTATGTGTTGTTTACTCCTGGTTACGTCCAATTTCTATCCTTTATATGAGGTTTTCATGCTCATACCCCTAGAAGAGTGACCTCGACTAGGGGCAGTATTGCCCCCCCAGGGGACATTTGGTGATGTCTGGAGACATTTTTGTTTTTCATAACTGGAGTTGGGGTGCTATTAGCATCTAGTGGGTAGAGGCTGGGCATGCTGCTAAATGTCCTGCGATGCACAGGACAGCCCCCAGTGAAAGGCGTTATTTAGCACAACATGTCAGCAGTCAGGTTTGAGAAATCTCATTCTGGGACCAGGGTTCTTAATCTGAGGGTCTTTATTTGATAGTTGGAGTCTAGATGGACTTCAAAGAATTTATTGACCCCTCCCCCCAAAAAAATTGGGCGAAGTTTTGTGTGTATGTCCATTGTCTGGAGGAAAAGGTCTATGATTTCCATCAGATTTTCAAATTCCTCAAAGGCGACAAATGACAAAACTTCTGTCCCTCCATATCAAGGAGATTTCTCCATTGCTTTTTGTCTAATCATGCCTCTCACCTTTATTGAAAACTTATTTAGCATTGCTCTGTAAATGTGTCCAGAAGATGACAGAGAGGATGACTATCTGTCCTAAGTTGCTTGTGAAATGACAGACCTAATTATTATTATTTTTATTAAAGTATGGTTGCTTTATAATAGTGTGTTAGTTTCAGATGTACAGCAAAGTGATTCAGTTATGCATATATTATTTTCAGATTATTTTCCATCATAGGTTATTACAAGATATCGAATACAGTTCCCTGTGCTATACAGTAAATCCTTGTTGCTTATCTATTTTGTGTTTGGTAGTTTATATCTGCTGATCTCATACTCCTAATTTATCCCCCACCTTCCCTTTCCCCTTTGGTAACCACAAGTTTGTTTTCTATGTTGTGAGCTTGTTTCTGTTTTGTATATAGTTTGATTTGTATAAGTTTTTAGATTTTGCATGTAAGTGATATAATGTGTCTTTCTCTGTCTGACATTTTGCTAAGTAAGATCATCTCTAGATCCATCCATGTTGCTGTAAATGGCAATATTTCATTCTTTTTATCACTGAGTAATATTCCATTATGTGTATATCTAGAGAGAGATTTATGTATCACATCTTCTTTATCTGTTCATCTATTGATGGGCACTTGGATTGTTTCCATGTCTTGGTTATTGTAAATAGTGCTGCTGTGAACATTTTGGTGCATGTATCTTTTCTAATTAGAGTTTCTATCTTTAATATACCCAGATATATACCCAGTAGTGGGATTGCTGGATCATATGGTAGCTCTATTTTTAGTTTTTTCAGACACCTCCATACTGTTTTCCATAGTGGCTGCACCAATTTATATTCCCACCAACAATGTAGGAGGGTTCCTTTTTCTCTACACCCTCTCTGGTATTTATTATTTTGATGATAGCTATTCTGACCAGTGTGAGGCAATACCTTATTGTGGTTTTGATTTGCATTTCTCTAATAATTAGCAATGTTGAGCATCTTTTCATGTACCTGTTTACCATCTGTATCAGACCTAATTGTTGATAACATCCCCTTTCATTCTCAAGTGTGTCTGTTCCTGGTTTGGGTGGTGAGTTACCAGGTCACTAGTCCCATATATTGTGTCCATTTCAAGTCTCTCCATGATTTCAGGAATTCCTCACTGCTGAGGCTTAAATTGTATGTTTAAAAAAATTGCATGCAGGGAAAATACACAAATATACAGAGTCTCTTCGTTGCTAACTTCCACCTCAGGCTATGCAATCCTTTTGGGGTATGGAAGGAGGAAAGTCTATATGACAAGTGCCACAATTACATTAAATATTTTACTTAGGATATCTTTATATACTAAAACAGATAACATTTAGAAATCTCATTATGGATACAAAACACTTGCCAAATTAGGGTGTGTTCTTATCACAGTCTGTGGCCTAGATAGCTAAGAAATCTGTAAGAAATTCAAAATACGCATACAGATTGGTCCCAAGAGAGACACATGTTACATGCTTTACTCTTATTATGAGCTGGTGTTATTGGTTTGCGTATGTGTGTGTGAACATATTTATGTAGAAATTACTCTTGGTCAAGTCACTTAACATTTTTCTGAATCCAAGAACACAATTCTGTAAAATAAGGTAGTTGGGATAAATTTTCTCGAAGGCCCTTCCAGTCTAGAGTTCTCTGTCCATCCGTTCATTCGTTCATTCCCTCACTCACTCATTCATCCAATGCAGTTGAGTCCCTGCTCCTAGCTGGGCCCTGTGGGAACAGAAATAAGAAACATCAGAGCCCAGCAGGGAAAGAGGTCAAGCCCACATCCAGGGTCCCATGGGAGTGTGGAGGGGAATCCCCCAGCACGTCCAGGGGCAAAGAAAGGTGATCCAGACAAGGAAAGGAAAATGTGCTCATTTACCACTTGAATATAAGTCAGTCATGAGTTCCTGTGGCAAGGTATGGTCCCTGTGGGAAAGCCAGAGCCATGAGCTAGATTATAAACCTCCTTGAGACAGACAACCACCTCTTCTCTTTGGATCTCTGGATAAGAGTGGTAGAGAGTGGTAATTAAGGACACAGGCGTTGCTGTTTGATCTGGGTTCCATCCCAGCTCTAGGGCTTATGCTAGCATCTTGGGCAAGAGAGTTCAAGGCACAAGTTTCCTCATTTGTGGACTGGGAATGAGAATAGAATTATCACTAATTCCTCAGCAGACTTACTTAATAGAACTGAATAAGATGCTGTGTGTAAAGCACCTGGCACTAGTAATTACTCTGACGAGTTAGTCCTTACTACTGTCGGGAGTTGTTAGATATGGGCCTCGCAATCGAATGGACATGGGGTATTAGAGTCTGTCAGACTTGAATACAAATCCAAGCCCACACTTTCTTGGCTTGTGATATTGGGACTTCATCGGACCCAGCCTCAGCTTCCTTATCGGATAAGTAAGTATAGTAATACCCACCACACAGAGTTCTTGCAAAGATGAAAGAAGAGGGTGTATGGAGAGTGATGGGTGCTGAATACGTTTCTTTAGAAGTCTTCTTTCTTCCCTTCATTCCATTCAGTTTCTTTGATTCACATGGCTCTTGGCTGAAAACTTTTATAGAGCTCCTCATTCATTCATTGACTTATCATTCATCTACAAACTGTTTATTGTGGGCTAACCTGAATCCAGACCTCAAGGCCAGTCTTCAAGGAGGACAGGACTAATCCGTATCGTTGTCTTTCTTCTGCGGTGACCCCAGTGCAGCAGCAGTGGCCTCGGCTCTCTGTCTGAGCATGCACGTTCTCTGCCCTTGTCTTCCTGCTCCTCTGTGACAGGCTCTTCCCTGCGAGAGGAATACTTGGCGAGTCAGCACGATCTCTGCTCCAGGAGCACCGGGGGCACACTGGAAAGGAGCAGTTGTTCAGAGAATTATGGCCGCAGGGGAGGGCGTGTGGCCAAGGGCGGAAGGGCACGTTGCTACGGTGTCTCCCCTCATTTCATCTGCACCTGGCCTGTGCATGTCAGAAACCGTCCCTCAGTGTGACGCCTCTCACAGGTCATCAGTGACTGCTGGGAGAGCCATTTTCTTGTCCTTTATCTTCGGCCTCCGGTCTTACCGTGCAGTCCCTTCCACTGCTTGTACAATTGAATTTTTTATAGTAGAGTGATGCAGTTTGATGCCCTTGATTTCGTTTGGTGGTGACGTGCTTATTTGATGCAATTGAGATTTTTGTGAAATTTAGTTTTATAATTAGACTTTTTTTAAGTGTCCATTAAGGGATTGCACTTCCAAACCCTTTGGTCTCAGACACTTGATCCCCTATGGTCACTTTTAGAAACAACCCAATTTCCTAATGAACCAAAACAATATCCTAAGAACATAAACAACACATTCACGGTCCAAAACCAAGTTGTCAAGCCTGTTCCCTGCTTTTGGGTCCGGGCATTCTGTGTGCGGCGATGGTGTCGGTAAGGCTGTGGTGGCACTTTCAAGCTTCTGCACCTGCAATTCTTGAATCTAAGCCACCACCGCTGAGTTTCCGTCAAAAAGGACACATGCTAGACAGGAGGGTGAGAAGTGAACTTTTACTCCTCATTTTTTAGCTGTCCTCTCTGCCCTGGTAGGTGTGCTTGGATGAGATTGAGAACTGGTGGCAAGTGCCACATGCACATTGTAGTCCATTGGCTTCCAGAAAGCAAAGCAGAACAACGTGCTTGACTCCAGAGATGGCCACGTGGAAGCCGATCAAATGGCTTTTCATTGTGCTGGGCTCTGAACAATAAAGAGGGACTTATTAATATGTAACGACACAGTCATTACATATTTATGCTCTATAGAATGCGTAATTAGAGCTACGCTGACTGTCTAATTTATCGTTGTTGGGCACAGTTAAGACTGCTTAGATAACCGTGTACTGTAATTATGTAGTAATTGCTATTCTTTGAGTAAAAGTAGTAACCAATAAAGGGAAAACCTGCAAGTAATTGCCTTATAATTATTTTGGGAAAGGAATTGTTCCAAGTAAAACAATTAGAGGTAAACAGATGAATCTCTCTTTTGATGGGTGATGCTAGCTAGCCATCAGAAGCCCTGCAGGCATATCAAGACAGATCCCTTGCTAGTTCTATTCATTTATTTATTTGTTTTTTACTTGAAGCAATATAGACAGCAGGAGGGTTTCCAGAGAACAAATCCCACTTACGCCTCTTTTAGTGGTCATCGTTAGTGGTTGCTTTCAAAATGGGGTGCACGTTAATTTAAAACAGAGCAAAACCTCTCTTTTTCTTTACTTCTCCCCTAGTTGTTTCCTTGATCATAAGTTGTCATGACCACAAACTCAGCAGTGAGCTTATCAGTCCTAGGAGCATTTCCATTTGTATTTTTATTCATTGTTAGGACAACTCTTTATACCCAAACTTCCTTGTTGGCAGATGTTCTTTCGAGAAGAGGGTTTAAAAGATTTCCCCTGAAGATAATTTGCTATAGCCATTAATTTATTGGCTACTGGAGAGGGCAGGTTAGAGAAAGAGAATTTATTTACTTAAGCAAGGCTTCTAAACTGTCTTGTATTCTACAAATATGCAATTTATTGATTTAATGTTTATTTATTTAATCACTACTTCTCATTAGATCAATAGGGAGCTTTTTTTTGTTCTCAAGTTTAAAAAAAAAAAAAGACAGTTGTAAACCAATTAAGCCCACATTGCTCAAACATTTCTTTTCGTACCTGTTTCCTATTCCCACTTGAAACTCAGGTAACATAATTGCATGCATCTTCAGGATCAAAACCAATAAGACTCAATATTCTTTATTGGTTGCCTGAGGTTAGTCTAGTCTGTTATTTTCCTGAGAAATCCTTGTGTTGCAGGTCATGTAAAAGGCAGTGGGATGGTGAATAGCAGTTACAACAGTGAAGTTTCCCAGTTTACCAAGAAACCGGTAACAGAGTCTGCCTTTGGGACAGGTTCATGGGATTAGGATGGGAGGAGATATGCTTTTTAGCTGTTACTGCTGCTGTATTTAGTCATGTAAAGCTGTCCCAGGACTGAAACAATGCTAACGCCTACAATTCCAAGTACCCTGTCCAAGATCTGTCTGCTTGAAATCAGCAGTGCTCAGAACACTCACCTTCAAAGACTGGAGTTGCAGATTCTCAAGGAGGGGTGGAGGGACATTAAAAAGTCCTGAGACCCAGAGTGACCTTGTGTGCCCCCAAGGACACCATGACTTATGGCCCCAATGTTCCTGGCCATAAATACCCATTGAGGAAATTCATCTATGTTTTTTCCCACTGCACCCCTGGAACCTTTCCAAATCCCCACATATTGAACTCTTCTAATACATTCTAACAACCATAGAATGGGATGGCGATGCTACCTCCCCTACTGAGGAGCTGTTGTAAAGATTAAAGTGAGACATTATTATTATGTTTTTTTCAGTTCTGTGCGTCATGGGCAGTCAGGGTGGATAAACTGTGCTTCTCTGTAGAGCTGGCCTATGAGTGATCATTAATATAGAATGATTACAGTAGGCATATTTTTGGCCCCCGTGACCTTAGCCTCTGGTGTTGTACTCATAAATATGTTACTTACACGGCAAAGGGAAATTGCAGGTGGCTTTAAAGTTAGTGAATAGAGAAATTAAAAATAGAGAAATTGTTCTGGATTATGCTGTATCTTAAAGACAGAGAAGAAAGTCAGGGGGGAGACTGAACAGCACTATTTGCAGCCCTGCTGACGTCATGATGGAGATGGGCACAGGGGAAGGAATGTGGGTGGCTTCTAGGAGCAGAGGGTGGCCCCGGTGACAGGCAGCAAGGAAGTGGGGACCTGCACTCACAAGGACCTGAATTCTACCAACTACCAGAATGAGCTTGGGAGTGGATTCTCTCCCAGGGCCTCCAAGTAAGAACTCAGTGCAGCCAGCACTTTGATTTTGGCCTTGTGAGACCCTCAGTAGAGAATGTAGTTGAGCCACACTATGCCTGGACTTGTGTCCCTGGACTTCTGATCCATGCAAAGCATGAGATAATCCATGGCCTTTGTTTGAAGCCCCTATGTTTCTGGTAGTTAGTTACAGCAGTCATAGGAAGGCAGCTAGCTGTGTCCGGGGCAGGTGCTTTATAGTCCCTCCACCAGAATCATCAAGGGGCCCCAGGAAGTGGAGACTCTTGCATCTTTCAATTACAAAGGAGGAAAGAAGGCTCACAGAGGATAAGTAACTGGTTCAAAAGAATAGCGTTCTGTAATTGGCAGAACCTGAATTTGAAACCAGGTCTGTCTATAAGAGGCTCAAACCCAAGTTGTTCATCACATGAGATGTTAATGCTTCAGCCAGCTGGAACAGAGAACTGCTCGAACATCCTGGGAGATGCAGCGAGCCCCACAGACCATTGTGCTGGGTACATAACTCATATTGCATACCCTGTCTCTGTTTGCTTGTCTGACATACAGAAGAAGCCAGACAGCAGCTCTGCACGTGCAGGAAGGGGCCATGCTGCCCAAAGGGCTCATTTAGCCTCAGTCAGTCCATGGCAGGAGCTCATCTGGGGCCTGGCTCCCACCCTGCTTGGCAACCTGAGCGCCGTGTCATAGTCAGGGCTCTGAAGCATGAAATGGGGTTTTGCGCTGAAGCCTGAGAGACACAGTGCATCGAGTTTCATTTGGCTGTTTTCCCCTGTACTGTTTGTTTTTAAAGATGCAATAAGGGCAGGCATGAAAAAGGTCTCCCAGGTCCTCTGTATCATAGGGCAGCCAGTGGTGCAGGCAGGAATACAAATAAAGCGAAGATGGGGCAGCTCTCTGAAGCCTGGCAACAGTCAACACGCAATGTGTGCCAGTCATTCCTGTTATCACTGCCATGCTGTTATTATATGATTATTTCAGGGGCATGGAGAAAAGCTCCTGGCCTCCAAAACGTATGGAGTCACAATTAAGGGATCTGTCCATTCCTTTGGTTTAAACTTAATGTCCTGTGAAATGTTTTCTTACCTTTGTCATTCATCCCCTGACACCTCTGAAATGCACATTGTTATGAGAAAACAGCAAGTAGATGTTAGAGATTTTCACTCAGTCTAAATCTAATACCCCTGGTAAAAGGCATTTGTCATTCGTACTCTAATAAAGCATTGTACCAGTGTCAAATGCCTAGCCCTGGGGTGTGTAAAATGATTTTAGGTGATTGACAGGTGAACATATGATTTTCATAGTTATGTATATATTTAATACATTTAATTTAAGAATTGTGAGAAAACAGAGAGAGCATATTAAGTGCGTGATTTCTAACAAGGCTAAAGTTGGTAGTTAAATGAGTGTGTCTGTTGAAAGGAAAATACTGAGTGGATAGTTATATACAAGGAATACAAAGAGAGGGAGGCAGTGTGTGGGTGATGGATATTTGCAAATCTGCTTTCGTGTGACTTCTCAGTTCATCAGATTCCTTCCAAAACGGACATGAGGAGAAGAGAAGAGAGGTAAGATTCTGGTTCCCTGAGGAATCAAACGAGGACGGAGTAGAGGAGAGTGCTAAGGCTGCGAGGAGCCACGTGGAGAGTATGGAGAGCCCTGGGAGTAAATTTTGAGATCATTCATGTCAAATGTGGCTGCCTTCACATTATCTTTCTAGTTCTACCCAGGCTGGAGGAAAAATGAATGTGATTCCTCTTGGCCAAAGAGAGTGACTGTGACTTCTGAATTGCTTTACCCGCAAGTGGGCTGTGCACTGAGAGATTCTTTTGTTTACTTTGTGATGGCAGAATATGCTTTGGCTCCATTGGATAGGACAGTAGTCCTCACAGAATGTTGGAGCCAGAAGGGACCTGATCAACCTCATCATTTTATAGACAAGAAACTTGGAACACGGAGAAGTTAAATGATTTCTCCAAGGTCTCGCAGAGGGCTGATGTCAAGGCTCTGAGCAGTGTCGATGTCTCGTGACTCCCCCTGAAGTGTACCTACCCCAATGCTGGCATCATCAGAGGCAGAAAAGGAATCAGTCCCCAGGCTCTGCGTGGCTGTTTGGTAGAGAAGGGTTCCAATCCTGGCCTTCTTTGCTGTCAGTCTCTTGCTTTTGCTTTTGTACTGCTCCCTCTTATTTTTCATCCCCATAATCTTAAAAAACCATATTTAAAATTTTTTAATTGCTGAAAAGCCACTTGTGGAGAATGTACTGAGAGTAGGCAGCTGCTCTTCCTACAACCTCCTTAGTTAAAATTCTGCATATCCACCCCAGTAAAACTTTATTTAAAGGTTGTTTAATGTATTTAGTAGGAGGGTTTAAAAACTCCCTAAGCCAGAGAACCTGCATTAATCTGCCTGAGTCCTGTTAGAAATAAGACTCTTTCTGCTGCCCTTTCCCCATAGTTGCCTTTCCCATATATCAGGCTTGGAGTTCTGTAGCTTGTAGGAACAGTTGTTTATAAAGGAAAGAATCTGCTCCTAATCCTTAGGCATGTATTTGGAGACGAGGTAATACACAGATTCTTATTCATGGGAATCTAAACTGTATTCATAAGGCAGTAAAAATGAAGGTGAGTTAGCTAATGACTTGGAACGGCTCCCTTGCTTACTAGCATTACCTCCATTTTACTTCAGAAACAAACATCTTTTCAAGAAAATACAAATGTTGCTGAAAAGCCACAGAGGATTCCATGATTCCATCAGCCATCCATCACAGTCCTAATAATGGGGCCAATTCGTTTCCTCATGGATGCCATCATTTGAGAGACAAAGATGGAAAGAATTCTGCTGGAGTGAGTCTCTGGTTCTGACTAGCCCTGCTCTTTCTCTCCCTTTTGTTTAGTGATAGGAACTTCAGAAGTTCTCCCTTTGGGGTTTAAGACAGTTTGGGGTGTTTTTTGCCAATTGCAGCTGAAAATTCCTACCTCACTCTGCTTTGACAAGAGGGGCATGCTAACCTCGTATTTATCTTCCCTTTACCTGAATTCCCTATACTATTCAGTGGTTTTAGGCTTTTGAGCTATTTTTAGAAATACATTTTTTTAACCATTATTCTGAAATAATGATTTCAGTGGTATGGCATAATTGGAAATTGGCCCTGTTTGGTCATTTCTACTGTGACTGAGAGGCATGTAGTTCAAGATTGTCTGGGGATTTGAGAGGCAAACACTACATTGCCATGTAACTTTGCCCAAACGACAGCCTCTCAAGCCTTCTGTTTCTCTCCTTTGTAAGATGAAGATCTATCGTCTGTTCCTCCAGCATATCTACCAGGGAAGGTTTCTGAATACTCCTCATTCCTGGGTGCCAAGCACAGCAACTGGAGCTGCTAACTGTCTGTTTGTCTCCAAGTAGAAGTGGTCAGTGAGCTCGGCTGGAATTAAAAACATTCTCTTTAGTTTAGGCTTCACAGCGTTGATGTCCATGGGAAGACTCCAAGGAAGTTTAACGGTGTGGTGAGGAATTACATCCACCTTGGAGGCTGTCTTCTTAGTTTAGACCTAAGAAATATTTGATAGAAACCATTGCTGTTCTGTTCTCCTGTCATGCCATTTATGGGATAGCTGCTAGGCAGAGGCCACGACTTACTAGTAATGAATAATTAACACTCCGCTTAATAACTCAAAGCCTTCCCTCCCTCCCCTGCCACTAGCTGTCAGTGAGTTCTCACCTTATGTTCTGTTTAATAACATCCCTCCTCCCTTCCTCACCACTTTATCAAAGCACGAGGGGATAAGGGACAATGGATTGGTCACGTCTGTCTTACTGACAGGTTAAGGATTAGGCCGGAGTTTTATGTGTTGGATACTAACCAGAAGGAACAGGAGGTTGCTAGGTATTCCCTTCCTTCCTTCCTTCCTTCCTTCCTTCCTTCCTCCCTTCCTTCCTTCCTTCATTCCAGTATAGAAGCTAATGTCCTAGAGTCACATTGTCTCAGTCTCTATGCGATTTCTAAATGTGTAAATTTGGGAAATTTATTAAACTCCCTTGTGGTTTATTTTCCTTGTCTATGAAATGCAAATAAACAGTATTACCTGTCTGAAAGTATTTTTGTTAGGGTTTCAGTTGGAAAATGTTCTCACTGTGCCTACTACAAAGTAAGCCTCCAATAAAAGGTAACCATTTATTTGTGAAGTCATTTGGCAACCAAGTATTAATTGCCTATATATGCCAGTCACTCTGCCATGTGCTGGTGGATACAAAAATAAACAGAATGCAATGTTTCCCTAGGAGTTCATAGGTTGGGTAGAGGTGGGGCTGCAGATTCCATAGTGGTTAATTACACTATGATGGCAAATGCTCTAGCCTACAGCTCTACCCATGGTATGTTATAAGGTACTGTGTGGTTTTGGGGCCAAGAAGTCTAACTCAAGTGACAGAGAAGACAACCTCCGTGCCAAATCCCAAAGTGTGAGGAGGTATTACTGGATAGACGGGGGGCATGCCAGACAGTGGAACTGCATACTTAAATGCTTGGTGATGGGAAGAGAAGTTCTGTGTTACTGTAATAGTTGGATCCAAGGGTTCTGGGTAGAGAATTGTATGAAAAAGAAGACAAAGACTGGAAGTACCAGATCATAAAAACCTGTGCCGGGCTCTTTGGAGGGCTCTTGGACCAGATTTCAGAACCTGAAAAGATTTGTAAGAAGGAGGGCAACAACTTTATTTTTAATTTTTTGCCTCTGAGGAGGGGAGTTGCGTGAATACCGTTTAAAGTCAATGCACCCAGCTAGAAGGGTATTACGTGAGTCTGGGGAAGAAATAATCAGGCAATCTGATCTGAATTTACTAATAATAATGAAGTGGAGAATAAGGAATAGAGTCAAGAGAAATTGAGGGGACAGAATGGGAGAATTTGGTGAATCATGGGATGTGGGTTGTAAAGAGGAATAAAAACAGTCCTGACACTCTAGCTTAGGCAGCTGGGGAGGTGGTGGTGTCATTAACCAAAATAGGGAAAAACAGGAGACAGAACTGGGTTAGGGAGAAAATGGAGGCTCCTATAATAAATTCTGTGGTACTTCTGACTCTTGAGTTTGTCTTCATTTCTCCCATGAAATAGACTGATGATGCCATAGGGACATAATAGAAACAGATGTACCCTGACATGGAGGTGGAAGAGACCAAGGCAGGGTGGTAGCTACAGCAATCCTGGAAAGTCATGGACTAAGCTGAATCTCTGTAGGTTAATAAAACCTTTCTTTTGTCCAAAACAGAAAAAATTCCATGGACTTTCAGATTGTTAAAATAATAAATGTTCATTGTAAAAAGAAAAATAAACTGTTACAGAATTAAAGAAAAGGAAAGTCATCTTTTAGCTCTGCCTCCTAGAGATAACCGCCCTGGTCAATTTTATGTGTATCCTTCCAGGCTCTTTGAGAGGCACACCCCATTCCTGCACGTGTGCTGCTGCTTCTTACCTTTTGCATTGATGCACCGTCTGCATCTCAGTATGTAGGTCAACATTTGTAGATGTTTCTCATTCTTTTTAATGGATGCCTGCAACCCTGTTGTATAACCATCCTTAGGAAGTATTTCTAGACATGAAGCTGGCTCAGACATTAGTCGATGGCAAATCAAATCTTCCTATTGGATTTATATCTGATAGTTGGTAAGATAAGATTAGTTAGTCCATGTGATTACATTGCTAATTGGGAAATTGAGATGATACGTGTATTAGTATTTTTTTAACATTTTTTATTGATTCATAATCATTTTACAGTGTTGTGTCAAATTCCAGTGTTCAGCACAATTTTTCAGTCATTCATGGACATATACACACTCATTGTCACATTTTTTTCTCTGGTGTATTAGTATTTTGTTGCCACTGTAAGTTTTCTGTGCCATGACCACAAAGTTTTAAAATAGCACAAATTTATTTTCTTACAGTTCTGGAGCTCTGAAGTCCAAAATGAGTCTTAAAAGAGCTAAAAGCAAGGTGTCAGCGGGGCTGGCCTCTTACAGCTTCTAGAGGCTCCCTGTGGCTTTTGGCTCCTGGCTGCATCACTCATCCCTATTTTAGCCATTATATCGTGTTCCTCCCCTTTTTTCCTTTATATAGGGACCTTTATGATTACATTTAGGGCCCACATGGATAATCTAGGAGACTCTCTCCATCTCAAGATCTTTCACATAATCACATGGACAAAGTCCCTTTTGCCACATAAAGTAACAAATTCATAGGTTTCAGAGATTGGGCTGTGGACATCTTTGGGGGAGGGGCATTATTATTTACCAACATCATCGTCAGCCTACAACATGACAAATATTTCAAAACCAAAATGCTAAAATTTCAGTAAGAAATGATTGTAGTTGGAAGCATCATCTCAGCCTCAAGGTTAATATTTGAAATGGTAGGAAGAGTCAGAAGATGAATGTCGTGGTGTAGACTAAATGTCGTGGTGTGGGCTAAATGGAAGGGAGAAGGCGAAAGAATTCAGATTTCTTTATAGGTCTAACATCTTTTGCTAAAATGAGATTTCACTCTGGAACTTGTAGTTTTTCATTTCTTTCTAATGGAAATGGAATCTTCCTGTGCGTGGTAGAAAGGAAAGCAGAGGGGTCTGGGATGACAATCCTTTTGACTCTCATTTTTCCAATAGCCTGTGGCCACTCTTGTGGTCTTTATGCTCTCCCAAGAAATAAATTTTTTTTTTCTTTTAAAGTTCTGCTCAGCTAATATGGATGGTATGCCTGTAGCCTTTGTCACCACAATCTCTTCTGTGCTATGCTTTCCGCTGGAGACAGGTTCATTTTGACTCTACTTTCTTAGTTTCTACCCAATAAAGATAATGTGAAGCCTCCTTCTCGGGGGTTTTCACTTTGGGACTGTTCTTGTCTCCTGGTGCACACCGTTTTCTCTATCTCTCCCCAGCAATGATGCATTTACTTCAACACCACCTTAGGTCAGTTGTGTAGCCAACTTCAATTCTGCTTTGTCCTTGGCAAGAGCCTTGGCTGCATTCAGATGGGCCAGTCCAGGTTTTGTTAGGGAAGGCCTTCATTTAGAATCTCTTCATCCACTTTCTGAAGTCTCATTTCTTCCCAGCTCATGGGATTCTTTGCCCAGCATTTTGAGCAGAGAGATATTATAGAGATTGCCTCAGTCCTTGGCTAAGGACCCAACAATAGTCGGAACAGCACGTGACCTCTGGCAAGTATCTTACCTTCTTGATATCTACACCAGTCTGCTCACAGTCTCTCCAAAATCATAGTTTCTTCTCTTTCCATGAGAATAGAATTTCAGCTGGAGCCTTCAATTGTGCATCTCTCTGCAGGTAAGAAGAGGAAAATGTCCTGTTTCTCACCCATGCAATGTATACCCGTGTGATAAAAAGCTACCTGCTTAAATGGAAAACGCTTGACCTGAATTTCCTCCCTTTCTCCTCTCCCATGATCAAGGACACATGTATGACAATGCCTGCTAATTTTGCAGAAGAGGACAACATCCTAAGTGATAGTAGAACCACCGGATGGGTGGAGCCTGGTTACCGGAAAGGCTTATGGGGTAGCCTCTTCTATTGTGTGAGAGAAAGACAATCCTTATTTCAGTAATTGTATTTCTGTGTTTTTCCTGCAGAGAACTTTGCCTCCGTGTTCCTATCTGCAAATGGAGAGGTTGATGCCCAGGAGGCAGCTTCTAGGGCCAATGTTCTAGAAGTGCTGCATGAAGCCTTTTTTCTTAGCTAAACCTTCTTCATTCTGACTCATTTGTACTTTTTTCTTCTCTTATTATAGATTTTTCTTCCTTCTCTTGGGACATCTGGACCCCAGTACTCTTCCTTTCACTGATGATTTGACTTCCTGCTGCTTGATAGCTAACTCATTATAGTTTAATGTTTTCAAGCACATTCATTTTATACTGTTGGTATAAGAAGGTACAGTCTTTATCAAAAAGAAATATACTGCATACTTGTGCAAGGATATAGATAAAATGCTATAACCTTGGTAGTTGGGCTAGTGATTCTTTTATTGTGAGAGATTGGTTTTGCTGAGAAAATGATTTGATAGGACCTCCACAGGGGAGAAATGAGCCTCTGGGTTCCAGGCATGAAACCAGCACCCACATTTCATGCAGAAGTAGAAAGTTACTCTGTGTAATACAGGACTAAGAGGAAGGAGGAGAGGGTTCTGGTTTACACAGGGAAAAGACGGGGAGATGAGTTAAGGACCCTGGTTTACAGAACAGCCAGAGAATCTTGAAAGAAGAATCATTAGCATAGATGTGTTTTCAGCTGAAATGCATTATGCAGTAGACTAAGAAGCCCTCCTGTGAGCCCTACTTTTTCAGTTAAAAAAAATCCTGCAATATTCTTGTTCTGTTTGGCTTTCTAGTGGAAGCTTGTTAAAAGGCTGGGTCGTATGTCAAGGTGAGATGTTGAAAGTCATAAACTGGAAATCGTCCTCTCACTGGCTCTTGTCACCAGAGAAGTAAAGCTGAGAGGTGGCTGGTGTTTTGGTGTGACCACAATGCTGTGCTCCTTGAACCATGCACAACTGGGCGATGTTTCTGTTAGCCCCTGAAGCTCGCAGAATCAATCCAGCAGGACATCCTTTATTGGAGGCTGGAGTATATACGTGCCCAGTCAGGTTTGGTACGACACTGGGTAGGGGGGTGGAGTTTGGGGAGTGTTTTCTCTGCTTCATGCAACTCATTTCATAACTCACTTCCCCAACAGGACGGTCATCTTAGCTCTCCGGTGTTGTCTGTCCTTCATGGAGCCTTTCTCTGTTCAAGGAGAAAGATCTCCTGTTGAACTTTTTCTCTCTTTGTATCTTCCCCTGGGGTTCCTTGATCATCTTAACCATAACATAATCAAATTAAGTGTTTTTGGAGATCCTGGATATACCACACATAAGTGAAGTGGCCGGATGTCTGATTATAAAGAATGGTGAGGACTGTGGCAAGCTGGTGAATTTATATCCTGGCTAAAGGATACAACTTATGCTCGACTCTAGTCAATTGCTACCTGGCAGGAAAGTTGGCTACGGTAGCCTGATCTGATTTTCAACAGAATATGGAAATGGGGAACTGTATGTAATACTACTTTTACTGCGCTGGAACCAGAGTTAATCCACAGTCCATCGATTTATAACCCTTGGTTTAAACCTTTCTTTTCTAAACTCACCCAACATGCCACACACATTTACAATTCTGCAAGTTGAGGAAGGGAGAGGAGAAGCCTCCCCTGGGTTTAGGCCTCCAGGAAGATTACCCAGAAGTCAGCCAGCCCTTTCATAGCACTAATGAATGAACATCCCGCCGACAAGCCTTGTACAGGCTATTGTACTAAGAGTGTTATCTCAGGTTCACTAAGTCCCCTGACTCAGGAATGAGTAGGGACATGGGAATGAGAACAGTAAGAACATGAGCCTCCATCCCTCCTCACCTGATACATCTTTCTTTCCACGGTGCCAGGGCTTTATGTGATTCACTGGGTAACTGTCTTTCCCATCTCTTTCTGCACAGTCTTTGTGGTTCTCACTTTCTTGCATTACACCTAGGGGAGTGTGTGGCGTGTGTGTGTGTGTGGCGGGTGTGGGTGGGTGGTGTATCCTCTCACATACATACATGACATTACCAAGAATCTCCTGGGGGACATTCATCCTGAAAAATATAAAAAGAGCTTGAACACTCAGCATCTCGCAAGGTTTCTGTGCATAGTTTGGGCTTCTGAGAATGTTTTCATGAATTTCAAAGGGTGTGGTCTTCCCTCCTCTCTTGCTTTCCCTCTTCTTCTCCAGGGGAGGGAACACTTCTATCCCGGAGGCTGGGGCTGTGGGGAGCTGAGTCAGGGGAGCTCCGTTAGAGCTATAGGAAAAAAAAGTGTAGTGAAGAGTTGTAAAAAGAAAAAAAAGAACTTACAGCTAAGGAATTCCAGACACAGAAGTGAAATGAGAATGTTGTATATATGTATAAGTCAATGTAGATTCAAGTAAAAAATACACCACATCGAGTTCTTGGTTTTGTCAGATTATTCATTGATAAGTGATTTATAGGATTTAAATCAATCTCATTCTTTTTTATTTCTGATACCACATCTGAGCCATTACAAGCTCTTACTTATTCTACTGAAAACTTCTATCTGCTCATCCTAGAGTGGTTTTCATTACGGTAGTAAAGTTAAGAGGAGTAATTATTCCGTGTCACATGTGTGTAGATATGCTGTAGCCAATCTGCAGTGTTTTTTCTTTATTTTTTTAACAGCTTTGGAATCCAACTTTATTGGCGTTGTCATTTCTATGCCTTGGTTACTTTCATGTATAAGTTAAATAAGATATTTTAAGTGCATGAGAATCATCTCACATCAGTGGCAGCTTAACTTCATGAGGCTTAGCTCTGGTCGCGGCAGCAGAATAGACTTGTGTTTTTAAATTATTCAAGTAAATAGCTAACGTCCAAAGCATAGATTGAGCTGGACCAGCGTATTATTTGGCCCGTTCTGTCTGCTTCACTGCATATAGACACATGATTGCGTTGTCTTAGGTGACTTTTCACAATGCATTGATCCTAAACTAACACTCATCGTAGGAAAGGATGCAAGCGTCCATGAAATGGGATTCTGCTGTATTAATGCAGGCTTTCTCTTAGGTGCCTAGCTTCACAGTGAATATTCATTTACCACCCATGGACGAGGGATACACACTTTGGGTATTGCCAGAAGAACTTTCCGCCCTTAGTATGTTTTGTGCTCAAAAGTAGATTCAGTTTATCGTAAAATGTTCAAGGCAGCTGCATGACTTTCACCACTACCTATCCATTTTTTTTTTCTTCTCCTGATTATTAGTTTTTCCCATTTTTATGACTACTCTGTGGCCATGTTCCTGGGGCATTTTCAATGATGACAACACGGTCACGTGAAGGAGGCTCTTTTGTTATTTAGGCTGTGTTTACACATCGGGCTGGACTTCAGATGAGGATTGGGGGATTAGTAAACAAAAAGATCTTTCGTGTCCTGGAAAAAGAGGGACTTACTTGAGATGGGCTTAGACTTGTCATGAGAGGAGTGTAGGTGTTCTCTAAGTAAGCTTTGTGACGGTGAGGGCCGTGAGAGAACGGAGCGCATTACTGAGGGAGGCTTTGGAGGATACTTTTGGAGAATATCTTCAAGGACATCATCATGATAGATTAGAGACAAGGAGCTCATTAGAGATTCAGGGCGTGCTGCAATCCTAAATATAGTTACTTTATTTCCAAAGATAATACTGTTGACTATTTTTCAGACAGATTTCTTGGTGCAGGCATGACAGAAAATACCAATATGGGGCCATTCTCTCTCCCTTTTAAAGTTCCACACAGATAGCTCCTATAAAATGCACTAAATAAGATTATCCATGCTTTTTCCCCTGTGGTTAGTGTCTGATACGGAGAATTTTAGTTAAAGTAAATCGGTGGTTGTAGCTTCAAATCCTCATCACTGCATCATTGCGTCACTGCGATCAGAAATATGCCAAGGAAATTGTACTCAAATCAAACAATATGTTGATAAAAGAGTAAACCAACCACCCAAGAGTTTCCAGTGTTTAAATGTGCTATGTTATAAAAGTTGTCTGTATATTTACTTTTTCTCATTTTCTTTACATGCAAATTCTATGCCCCAGCGGTATGCCAGATACATGCATACTTGCTTTTGTGAATGTGTTTTGGGCTGTCTAGAATACCATTCACCATAACGTGGAATCCACCTTCAGAACCCAGTGCAGGCATCAGCAACTCCAGGAAGGCTCCCTGGATGCCATGCTCCTCTCCTCTGACATCGCACTTGGGCTCCTCTTCTTGGGCTTAGCTATATTTAGTTGCTCCAAGAAAAATGGCAGTTTATCTTACTCATATCCACATATGCAGCAGCTAACACCATGCCCAACAGGCGTAGACACACCGTAGCCAAGCAGCAAATGAACGAATGCTTATTCATGGGGGGACAAAGCATCTCTGTATCCACTGCAAGACCCTTCATGATCATGATGTCCAAGGTTCAGTCTCCTTGGTTCAAGAAAACAGGACTGTGATGATAAAGTCACCGCTGACTTCTCACATCACCTCATCCAACCTGTGTGTATCTTACACACTGTTCTGTACATTACTACCTTTGTGTTCCCGGCACTCAGAATTCTCCGGTTGGCAGCATCAGGTTGTTTTTCCCACTCTGCTCTGATAAAATGGGTTTGGCACTTTTCCGCTGCCTTCACCCTGCCGTATCTTACCCCTGCAGAGAAGCAGAAACCTGCGGATTCACTTTCCACAGATCAGTGGGGCCATTTCACCTTCCCTGGTGTCTCACAGATAAGTTTGACAAAAGCAGAAGAAATCACAGTTGATGAGAACCTGGGGATCTCTTAAATGATAAATGAGGATTTAGAAAATTGCCCACCTTCGCTGTAAACTGCATTTGCTGGGCAAGTCGAGGAATTAAACTGCTGTCTTTCATCTCATGTGGCGGAGATTTCTCCGCAGTCGGAGCTGCCATCTTGACCTTTCTTCTCACATTTTGTTGAGTTATCCACTCCCCAGCTCAGCTTCTTCTGTTTGAAGTACTCAGATCTACCTTTTTTCCCTGGGACGGGTTACTTGTTTTCTCCCCAGCTTTTTCTCATGCCGTTGAGCTGCATCGTGTGTTAATAAGCTTTTTACTGTGCTAAATTGCTTTGTTTCTGTAGCTGATTAGAAGGCAAAAGGGCCCTAGAGGGTGAAGGGAAAAAAAAAAAGAAACATTTCGAAGTAATTAGAATGATTACAGCAGCTGAAAACACTGCTTTCCTAAAACAGCAATATTTTCTCAGGAGACTTTGTTTTTGTTGTTGTTTTGCAATAGCCCATGAGGCTCCAGGATCAGTGCTTGCAAAGCACATGGTGGCTGGTAGGTCTTCATTATAGAACTGAAGGAGAGCCATGCATTAGAATTGTTCAAAGGGGGGAGGGTACAGCTCAGTGACAGAGTGCCTGCTTAGCAAGCACGAGGTCCTGGGTTCAATCCCCAGTATCTCCATTATAAATAAATAAATAAGCCTAATTTCCTCCTCCCCACAGAAAAATAAATAAATAAAAAATAATAATAAATGCTCAAATACGTTAATGTGACCATCCAAGGGTCATCTTGCTCGTCTTGTATTTGGTTCCAGTTGCATCACCTGCCTTCAAGACCACCCGAGCTTGAAGCGTGGCAGCAGTTCTGAAGGGTGTGAAACACTGGGTTAAACACAATATTGTGATGACTATGTAAAAATCTACTCCTTAAAGGTGGTGAGTTGTAGACATCTCTGTGATAGAAAAAAACTAAAACAGCAAATAAATGTGGCAGCTATGATTTGACGGTTATGAAAAGCTGAATTTTCCTAGTGAAGGATTAGTTCTTCTGCAGTGAAGTGAATAACACTCTCCCCTCTAAGGTTTGAGTTTTCAAGGTGAGTAGAAGCCAGCGAACTGGAGATGGAGAGCCTGTGTGAGTCTCAGCCTTCTCTCTCGCTCCCCCACGCTGATCAGGTAGCCTAGGATGGCTCGTGTCTGAATGCATTCAAACCTTTGCACAGCGGGTGTCCATCATTTCCTTGTAATGGACGCACTCATTTTAGGCCCTTTTCAGCATCCTTGAAGGTGGGAAAAGTTGGTAAGGAGGCAAAAGTAAGGCTTCAGAACTGGAGAATGAGGAAGAGGGTGGGAAAGGGGATTGGCCCGTTCATGCTTCAAATCTCCCTCTGTTGTCTCCATCACACGTGTTTTGCAAACAGCAGCACTGGCTGCGTTACTGCTGAACATACACCTCGCAATGAAGTTTTCAACTTAAATATATTTTCCAAGTAACTTTAAAATAAAACTTCACTTGCAATTTACATCTTCCAACGTATATTTTCCAATTTGCTATCATACTAAGACAAAATATATTGAACAAAATATATCCTGATGACTCTGGGTGGGCTTTTATAAATAGCCAGGAATTCTGCAGGCATTACCAATGTTTGCAGTGCTATTTATTTAAGAGACTGGATGCTACTAAACGAATGGATTTTTATGGTAATGGTGGCTTCCAGCTTTTTCTTTGTAATCATGAGCACTGGACGACTCTTTAAAGTTTTAAGATGGATAAATAGATAATTAAAATGTGTAAAATTAAGTGACATATAAGTGAGAGTCAATGTAATTGTAGGATGGACTCTTTCATGGGACAAAGTGTAGACATTCTGTGTTGTCTACGTTGGCTGTTGAGACGTTCATTCCCTTTTGGATTCGTTGCTGGACGTCTGACCTTAGTGGGGCATTATAGTTTGTGTTTTGGCTAAAGGGAATATTGTCTCCAGCTGGGAACAAACAATCAGCAAACTCATGAATCATAATTCCCTTCATAGTTCTCCGTAAATAATAATATATTATATGAGCATACTACCATTTGCCTTGATTATAGTTGTCACTGAAGGGAAATGTTGATTGAGGCCATAACCTTTCACTAAATTATAAGGCTCACAAGTCCAGAAAAATATTTTCATTTACTCACAGGTATGGATGACTTCGATGAAGACAATATACATAATATCAATAAGTCATTGAAATAGGTGATCAGGTAGATGGCATGTATTTGTTACTTGTTTTCCCATACTTAGCTTTTTTTTAGGGGGAAGTAATTGGGTTTATTGACTTATTTTTGGAGGAGGTACTGGGGATTGAACCTAGAACATTGCTCATGCTAAGCATGTGCTCTCCCACTTGAGCTATACCGCCCCCCCCATATTTAGTTTTAAATAGTCTTCAATAGTATACTTGGAGGGGGTGGGAAGGGATAGACTGAGAGTTCAAAATTTGTAGATACTGACAGGCATATGTAGAACAGATAAACAAGATTGTACTGTATAGCACAGGGAAATATATACAGGATCTTGTGGTAGCTCACAGCAAAAAAAAATGTGACAATGAATATACGTTCATGTATAACTGAAAAATTGTGCTTTACACTGGAATTTGACACAAGATTGTAAAATGAGTATAACTCAAAAAATGTTTAAAAAAATTTTTTTTAAATAATAATGTACTTGGAGTCAAGCCATAGGCATTTGTCTTTTGTTCCCTTCACATCCACTTCTACTTCTTCTGGGTGCAGCTCCCTGTTCTTATTTGGAATGTTATTCCACCTTCACTGACAATGGGTGGAATCGGATACATAAAATCCCCTTTCTTCCACATTAAATCCCTTTTTTTTTTTCCCTCTAGACCTCTGCTTCGTGCCACTCCATCGCTATAAAATGCTTTCCTCTGCTTCCCATTCTCACAGTAGAAAACACGGCCACCATAAGCTCCCAAGTTCAGGTAGCGATTGTCCAGCCACCCAGAAGAGAGTGAATCAGCCTTTGATTCCAACCCCAAATTTGTAAGCATATAAATCTCTGGACCATTCAACTGTTTCATGAGTAGTGATCATATTGGAAAGAAATGTTGCTCCCACTCAAATCATGTAAGGATATGTCTGTGTTGGGAGGTGGGGACAGGTTCCCCCAAAGGGGAAGTGGTTCCCCAAAAGTGGGGTGTCCACCACTTCCTATGTGGGCCTGATAGTGACATCTGATTTAAAAAGACATCCAGGGTGCCTTTAATAAATTGGACATGCCATCTGTTCTTCCTTAAAAATATTACTGGTGGAGAGTGAGGCTGAGCTATCTAGTAATCATTGTTTAGGATTTTAAAGATTGTTCTTATAAGGTTTTCACAGCATCCAGCTGCCACGGAGAGATAGTAGTCCAGAAATGTGTACAGACAGAAAATGATGGAGTGGATATGTCTAGTGGATTGACAGGAAGACTGTTAAGAGCAAAGCAAGTACTTTTAATCTCTTCTCTTCTACAGAGCTGAATAACTGTTGACTTCTCCTCTCAGCTGATTGTAAGAGGCCCTCTGAATTGAGTATGTCTAGGATGTACCACACATATTCTGAATGGCACTTCCAGCTGAAGCATCCCAGCTGCACGTCACCAACTCCAGCAAACCCCACATACCTTCATGAAGTTAGTGGCAGGAGGAATTTCTTGAGAGTATATTTCTGTATATTCTTAGGCATTGTAAAAAGCCTAGTGCTTGGTGATTTGAGATTGATGAATTTCCTCCTATTCTCAGGTAGTTATTGACCCCTCTGTGGTAGTGCTATGGTACCGTGGTCACACTGGTTCTCTTTCGTTTACGTGACTTCTTACCTTGACTCTCTATTTGCTCTGCAGTCCATTGGAAACACTCAGTACCCATTTACAAAGTCAATGAATATGTGTGTTTACAAAAGGAACATATCTCTATCTTTTATATCTTCTAGATTTATTAGTTTAATGCAGTGCTTACACAAACCTTCTGTGAATACATAGGGGATGAAGGAAAAAAGGAGTGAAAGGAGACACATACCAGTTCGCTTTTGAAGCTTTATTTGGAGGGTGGGGGAAGCCTCCCACCATTCCTCAAAGAAGTGGAAGTAATCACGGGAACTTGGACTACACTTGTTTGAGTCAATTAATGCACACGCACTTGGTAAACTATAAAGGTGTGTGACTGTTACCACAAGGGGCAACTCCAAGCTCACGCCGACTAAATTAGCTTCCACCTGTAGAGCCCTTTGCAGAGCACTTTCATGTGTAACATCCCTGGCAGTCTTCTCAGCCACCTCATGAGGGTGCTATTTTGTTACGTCCACGTTACAGATGAAGAAACAGGTTCTTTGAGAGAAGATCATTGATTTGAGGTCACTTATTTAATAGTGAAGTCAAGGTACAAGCTCTGTTTTTCTGAATCTAAGTCTGAACTCCTTCTTCTACACTAGGACAAATGTCCCAGGGTAATAATCTGTTTTAATGAGTAATGATGCTTCTTACTTATTCAAAATGTAAAGAAGTAATTGGGTACTCTTCTGCTTCAACAGAAAGGAAGTCATCCAGTCCCCAGGTTTTGGAGCTATGCCTGAGCCCTGGGCTAGGCATGGAGGTCTCTGGCGAGAGCTGAAGTATTAAAGAGTTGAGGAGTGTGAGAATTTCAGTCAGTCACATGAGTGACTGCGTAGATGAAGCTTTTAAGGTAGATTTCTTCACACTTGAAACATGACCCAGCAAGAGCTTTGCCACCAGGTGGACGTAACTCTTCAGTCCATCCTATAAGGGACAGGTGTTTACCAACAGCCGTCTGCATTAGGAATTCATTGGTGACCTCTCTCCCTTTATTTAACCAATAAGCAGTTCTGGAGTCAGAGAGGTTTAATAACTTGCCTAAGGACACAGTGTTAGTAAGCAGCAAAGCTAGCATTTCTACTCTCCATTAGTTGCTCTCACTTTTTTCAGGCCAAATGTTACATAGAACACATTATTTATTATTAATCAGGAAACCAAAAAAAGTCAAATTTCAACTTCAGAGCAAGCTTTTAAAATAAATGAACTTTTTATGTATCACTGTGTCGACTGAAATAAAAGCACAACCTAAAAGTGGAGAGTTATGTTTTATTTGGTGGACATTTCTGAGGGCTCGAATCCCTTCGAGCCCAGGATGACAGCCTCCCAGATCGCTCTGAGGGACTGCTGCAAAGAAGTAGGGGAGGAGCCAGGATATATTGGAGTTTTACGACAAGGACCAGGTCAGCAGAACATGAAAAGGTTACTCGGTAACTGAAGAAAACCAGGCATCTCAAGTTAAAGAATTTAGCACTTTTCTATGTATGGGAGGAAGCAAACATTTGGGCTCATTGAATTCACTCCTTTGACAAGCACCTAGCCATCTAGGGCCAGTATCCTGTCCTTTCTTATTCTGAGTCCCCTCAGGGTGCACCATTGTGAGCGGCTGCAGGGGCCGGGCTGCAGGTTTGTCTTCACTGGGGGGTGGCGGCAGCCGCTGATGACTTGATGCTCTCAAGTCTTTGTTTACCAGTATGGTTTACAGTATTTTTCATTCATAACTGCTTTCCTTTCATTACCAATCTTCATCTTTTCCTTTATTAATTCACTCTGAATATTATCTTGGATTTAATACACTTTCTTGAGATTTTTTTATCCTCAACTTTAGTCTTACTTGAGAATTGGATGTTATAGAATATGATAATGCAGAAAACTTCCGTTTTAACCCTAGAACTGTAATTTATGCAGTCTCAACTCTCATGCCAACCATAGGAAGGTCTTCATTTACATTCTCAGCCCTCATGATCTGGAGGAGAATGAATCTGTCTCTAGGCTATTTATTTAGCCTATTATTCCATCTCTTCTTCCGAGCCATGCTGAGAGGCAGCAACATGGGGAAAATATTTATTCATTCAACAAATGATTATCAGATGCCTACAGTGTTTGAGGTGCCCTGTTCAAGACATAGGAAATACATCAGTGACCTACACTAAGACCTTGCTCTCATGAAATTTTCATTCTGGTAGATAAAATAGGTAAGAATATATGCATACATACGTGTGTGAACGTGTGTAACTGTATATCTGAGTATCTGCAGAGAGTAAATGCTGTAGAGATGAAGAAAGCGAAGCAAGAGTGATGACTAATGGATGGATGTGGGTATTCCATACAGGTCGTCATGGGGGACCTCTTTGGGAGCTACAGGAAGTTAGCCTCTGAGGGTAGCCCCCTTCCCTCCTTCCCAACAGCCAAGTTACCTCTGGAGTTGCCCATTGTAGCAGAGTAAGTGGATCCCAGGGTAGATGGACATTTCTGCTCTGCGAACAAGTCATTAGAAATACACGCTTGCCAAAGGCAGAAATCATCAAGTCAGAAACAGCCAGGAAAAGTGTAAGAAACACGTACAGGGTGTGACGTATAGGCATGCTTGTAAAAATTCTCCTGATTGTATCAAGCTGCCCTTTCTGTTGGTTATGCAAATTTTAAGCTCAGAAGTGATTTGATCCTTTTTCTGCTTGGGAGAAGGAAGAGTTAGTTTCTCTTTCTTCCAAAGGTCTTGTTTATTGCTGGAGCAATGACCAAATTGAAATTGGTCTCCAGCGTGTGGACTATCTGTGAATGCGTACTGTCTTCTGCAGAGTCTCCTGAAATCTCACATTTAAAAATTTCTTTTGTCATGACTAATGAATCATCATTTATCTCTGAAGCACATGGTTACACACATTTAATATTTTATGCAACTCTTTTATATGGATGTGAATTTAATTATAGCCAATCTAACTGTTTAGTACGTTTCTCTGTGTGTGATAAGTTATCATGGCTATCTGCCAAGCCAGGTGGATTTCCTTGTTTCTGGTGCAGCCCTACCTAACACTGATTTTTAAATCCTTTTTTTGAGAACAAAGAGAAGCATGCACTGGAGGCACCATGTGGCAGAAACTGGGAATGGTGATGCGTTCAAAAGAAAAAGGGAAAGGTTGGAGTCGGAATATCATGGGGAGAAGGAGAGCGAAGAAGGGGGTCTAGCTCCACCTGGGGTTGGAAGAGTCTGTGCATGGGAGTTGGGAGTGGAGCTATTTTACAGTGGCTAAAAATTCAGTCATTAAGTCAGTAAATAAACTCATGAGAAGATGTCAAACAGGCTTTAAGAGTGTCCTCAAACCAGGATTGAGTGGATCAGTCACCTCCAGGACGTAATTGTGACATTTATCTTCTGTGTTCTTATTCTCTTTTCCCTTTCCTTTTTTCCTTTGGTGTTTGTTCCTTTTGTTCCAAGGCAGTTGGTGCCTTCATGAGCTCCCTACTACCCCGACCCCCAACAATTACTGCTCAATTTCTCCCTCCATCTTCTCCCACTGGATCCCACCTAGACCTACCCTATACTTCTACTATAATCCTTATTTTTATTAAAACATGAGCCTCCTTATTCCATCCCCAGCTTACCTGGTTTATTGTATCATGAACAGCCTCAGGCATGCAGAAGGTGCTCAAATTCTGCTTCTTGAATAAATATAGTCATAGCTTAATATGTGACCTCTACCAAAGACCACATGTATTTTGTGAAGACTTCTTAGAAACATGCCTCGGCATGATCTAAAGGTGGCGCTTTCAAGGTCCTTTATGATATCAGGAAGAGATGTATTTATAAAGCCGAACCCTTGATGAAGTTCTTCATTTGCTCAATCAGTTCCTTTGGGCAGAGATTCTGAAATGCATAGTGAGATTGAAGGTCATCTTCTGCATATCTATTCAGAATCTGGCCCAGGTGTTATATTAATAATTTTCCTTTCATTAACACAGTCCCCACATGAATACTTCTAAGGCTGACCTCCTTGAATCGAGAGACAGGATGGCGTGTGGAAAGTGAAGCAGATGTGAGACACAAGTGTCTTCTTCACCTCCTGGCTCTGCCCCTTACCAGCAGTGTGATGCTGGGCGAGTCTCCCCATCTCTCCCAGCTGTGATTTTCTCCTTGTGAAATGACTCCTTCAGCTGACCTCCCCTACTGTGGAGCCGCTGGGTGTGCATCTTCTTTACAGACTCTGAAGTGTAGACAAAGACTTAAAAGGCCTGTTGAATTCTAGCATTTGGATTTTCACTCTAAGTCTCAGATTATTGGCTTTCTGCTACCCACGTTTCAACTGATCGGTCGATCTGTAGTAGTCATTAGTGGTAGAATTGTGCCAATTTACTTACTCATGTGATAGTTGAGTGCCTACTGTGTGCCAGGTAGTACACTAAGTGCCATGTACAGATGGTGAAGATAAAGCCATATGATCTTTTGTCTTCAGAAATTTAGAGAAGGAAGAAGATATTAAATAAACATGTAAATAGCTATATAATTATAAATTTATACTTAAAAGTATATGAGGTGCTGTGGAGTAAAAACTGTAAGGTCTGTGAGAGAGAAAAGATGGAGAGTGAAAGCTTGATGTTGAAGGAAGGAGTCTCAGGAAAGCCAAGTCAAGAACGGCAGAAGGATGCAGAGGGGATGGCATAGAGCAGGCACCATAAATTTAGAAAACTTAAAGAAAACCAGCGTGGCTGTGAGTGAGGCTGGTGGTGAAAGTGCTTTGACGGGGTCATATGGTGGATGGAAGGATGTGATAGGGGTTTGATCACGCAGAGCCTTACGACCCGTGGTTAAGGTGCTCAGTCTCACTGTAAGTTCAGTGCAAGCCACTAAAGGGTACTGAAGCATGAGACTGGCAGGACGACTAGATTTATGTTTTTTCAAAGAAACCTCCACTTTCTCTGGATGCTGTGTGGACAGGTTCGAGGTGAACCTATGTGGGAACAGGTGGACTGAACGAGACCTTGTTGCAGGAGAGAGGGATGATTGTGGTCGTCCTCAGTGCTATTTACCACCTACTTCTGGCTCTCTTTTTTTTTTTTTTCCTGAGAACACAGTGAGAGTTCATTCCTCAACTCCTTTTAAAGTTAGGATGTAAACTTTTAAAAACTTACATTGGTCAATGAAACTGAAAAGTAACTTGTTTCACTTCCTTTGACAGAAAATTTAAGAGCAAACGTGTGATTTTCTGTTTTCCCTTTCTCCTTGATGTTCCTGGAAACGCATATCCGAGGAGAGGAGCTTCCATCAGTGTGGACCCCCGTGTGACTGATTCATAGAGCCCCTCTGCTGAGTAACACTGGGTATAGTGTGAGGGAAGTGTACCTCTTTGTTGTGTGTGGGACCACTGAGAGTTGGGGGTTGTTTGTTACTGCAGCAGAAAGTGTCTTGACCGGTCCTATGCTTACACATAAGCACACTGATGAATTTTCAAATAAACTTGCCATTTTTACAAGTATGTTGACACTATAATGAGTGACCCTTTTGAATTCTTTTGGTAGAATTATAGCTCATCTTTGTTGTATTTCTTTTATATTCTGATTCAGATCAATATTCTTGCAACATTAGTTAGCGAAATGCATCAATGTCCTAGTCTTTTAAGGAGGACATTTTCAAAACTTTCATAATTGTTTTAGTTACCTCCTTTTACCCATTATCGTTTGTATATCACTCAAAACAGAGATGGAGTTGAACAACAGAACATATGGGAGGTTTGAATCATGTTCTCTAATTTGTTTTTTTAAATGGTGAATTTGAATGTTTGTCTCTGTTAAGTATTGTTAAATCTGTTCTTATAAGAAGCGTTTCGATTCCTGTCATTCCCACTCAACCTGGGCAACACATATAATTCGGGGGATTCAGATATCTGTTATTAGTCTCATGTGCCTATTCTATGTGTGTGTACATATGCATATACACAAACATAAATACATATACACACACACATTTATGTATGTATATGTCTGTGTATATATAAAGTATATCTATATATAAAATATATAGATGCATTTGGGTATGTATATATAAAAGCCAAACTGGTTCTTCCTTGCCACCTGCACGCCTGTTTCTCACCCACGTTCCCCCCATGCTATAGGAGAGAGCAGGCTGTGTGTTTAAAGCATCGACCCATTCCCTAGCAGCCTGCGTTCTTGGGTCTAAATGGCTTGCAGGCTGCAGCAGGCACAGGAAGAGTTAACTGCCTGCTTTATTTTGTTGGGAGAGGCAGCTTTCATTTCACATTGATTTTCTGCATTCTCTGTGCCAATTTGCGACAGCTTGTTTCACAGCCCCACATTTGTTTAAAGCTCTCTAACAGACTGATTCTATTTTTTTTCCCCATGATTTTTTTCTTAACTTAGGAGAACATGGCTTTGCACGTGGTCGGGAACCCAGATAAGCCTCTCTCTCTCTCTGGAGACTGTGATTGGCAGCTCCCCCTGTCGTGCAGATGTGCAGTGAGGAAGGCTAATTTTCCCATCGACTTTCTAGTTTCTATTACTATCTGTCATTTCACATTGGTGCTCATTACAGCCATCTTCTTGCCAGATGGAAATCTGCCTACTCACTGGGTGTCTATTTTCTGCCACTCATGGATCATGACAATGTCAGACAATATGTCAGTAAACTCCCTTCAATATCCTGTTTTTGCTCTGGATAGGTTGGTGGCATTATGTAAAATACTTGATGTTGGTAGGCAATTACCTTCATGTTGTATGTGAGCAAAGAAGAGGCAAGGCTGGGAAATCCAGTTTCCTTGAGAAAAGTCGCCCAGGGTAACAGAAGAGAAGGGCTGTATTGGCAACACAAACGAATCATTTTGCATCCATCGTTGTTCTCTGAAAACTGAACGGGAGGGGCTGATGGCCCAAGAACAGGTAAAGTGCTGCGCTAACACTAGAAGTTCCTGTTCTTGAGGAGATGACAGCTCCCCGCTGGAAACCGGGCAGGGCTTAGACCAGCAATTCTCAAAGTGCGGTCCTGGGCCAGAAGCATCCGCATCGCCTGGGAAGTCCTTAGAAATGCACGTTCTCAGGCCCCTCCAAGGTCCTACTGAATCAGAATATCTGGGGGCGGAGCCCAGAAATCCGTGTTTTATGAAGCCCGCGGGTGATTCTGATGTTTGCTGAAGCTTGAGAACCACAGACATAAAGTGGGTGTGGGAGTGTTACTTAATTAGATTGAAAACCCAGAGAGTTGTTTCAAATATCTGTTTACTTTTTCATGGACAGGATGGGGAGGGGATGTTTCTGTAGCTGATATATGGAACTAAATGACATGGAATGTAATCAAATAGCAAGTTTATTTTTGTTTTCCCAGCTTCGTTTAAGATTTATTTACTGAAAGAGGGTCTTCCCTGTGGAAAGCTCCCGGTCGCCCTCTCAGGCATGCTGAGGCAGTAAAAGTCTCATGGGCATTTTAATGGTTGAATGGGTCACCATGCCGTCCCCCCTGCACCGCAGCCCTGCTAGCTGCAGGGGGAACCTCACTCACACTCTCCCTGCTCAGTCCTTCCACTCCTTGCTTACATCCTTCCACTCTGGCAGTTCCCTTCCCAGTATCTCCCTGGGTGGTCCATTTGGGAAGAAATCAAGCAGTTCTAGGCTGGCTTTTTCTTCCTAACATGGTCCTAATCTGGACGATGGGAAACCCTCAAGCGTCTTTGCGTAACAGCTGGGGTCAAGTAGACTGACTGCAGTGCAGCAGCCACTCTCCAGGCTCTGCCACCTGAGATGTCCTTCAGCCTCTAGATCAGGCACCGCTAAATTGTGGTCTGCGGGCCAGCCCTGGCCTGCTGCCTTTTTGTTGAAATAAAGTTTTATCAGAACACAGCCGTATCCATTTTATGTATAACCTATGGTTGCTTTTGCACTACTACGGGACTAGATTACATGGGTCACAAAGCCTAGAATACTTACAGTCTCGCTCTTTGCAGAAAGAGGTTGCCAATCCCTGTTCTAAATTTCTGGGGGTAGGGGAAGGGGAGAAAGAGGGGAAGGAAACAGGAGGAGGACATGGGAAGTCAGACCCCCGTCCACTTTGCCTCTCAAACTCCAGGGATTTTTTAAGTTCTCTAGGTGTTTTCCTTGAAGCTCTCCTACCTACCCCTCCCTTACCTTTAAGGAAAGGAGGTGGCCCCAAGACAGAAGCTTTATCCGAGAAATCCCTCTACAAGTCCTCTTTTTATTTTCCAGCTCCCAACACCATTGTTCCCTTGATGAAAGTGAGTCATAAAGCTGGTCTTAGCCACACCTTTTGAAAACACACTGTTTGATTCAGTACCTTATTTTGGTGTCAGATGCTTATCCCTGAGGTCCTTGGCCAAAATGTATGATTTTACATCCAGTAACATTTGTGTTTCAATAGTTAAATAAAACTCAGATGACATACGTAGATCTTGATTTAGAAGAGATGTAGTGAGGTTATTTGTGGACTAAATTACAACTTAACTGATATTTCCGTGCAGGGTTGATAATTGGGGCTCAGAGGCTCAGTTTAAGAGCTAAGCACAGAGGTTTTCTGAGATTGTTTACTGATGAATTGCCCAAACAATACATCTTAGTCACTTCTCAGATCTACATCTGGTCTTCTGATCAAATCTAACATTGCAAATCAAAAAAACCCAACCATTGCTCTGCCTTTCAAACAGGCTCAAGGTAGGTTTCATGTGGATCAATGATCCTCTGTGTCAGAGAAACATCAGCCTGCTTTCCAGTTTCTGAGAGGCAAACTGACTTCTAACATCTTCCAGTCAAGTACTCTATTATTTACGCACTTTTATTTTTAGCATTGTTGGATTCTCTTTACGGAAGTACTTGTCTTGCATTATTCTGGAAATGATGGAGACGCAGACGAAACAGTCCATGAAAAGGAATCTACCCCCATACTAGTAGGGAGAACATGTCTCAGATTCCCCTTGAGATAATTCACAGAAGTAAAAGGACCGTGTGAATGGAGCGTGTCACACGAGGCCTTGCAGCCCAGAGCTCACTCTGGCAAGTGGTTGCATCACTGGGGTAGGTGAGCTGGTTTCATGAAAAAGTAATCAAAATAGCTGAGCCATGGAACCATGGTTTTGATTATCTTGTACTCTTAATACCCAAATCCAAGAGCTACGTGGTGAACTTACTGACGGGGTGTCCTGCCTGCGTGGAATTCCCGCAGCAAAACCCATCAACTGTATTTTGCTCACCTTTTCATTTTCTGGTAGTGACTAGGTGTTTTGCTAATTTATAGCCTCACAAAAGATTAGGTAATGTGTTTACTGCTATTTTCCATATTTATATTGGAATAGAGGCAACATGTCAGATTGTAAAGAAAAGAGCTACCTGCATCTGTTAGTACACTTTAAACATTTCTATTAAATCCTGTTTTTCCCCAGTCTTCTTATGTTTCTGTCTAGTCTGATTTATTTCAGCCTGACATGATTTTGAGCTCATGCTAATCTCCAGAGTCAGAGTACCACGCAGATTGTTAGGAGGAAGCCAGCATTGTCTTTACTTCATGGCTAATTCCCCATTAAGTCCTTTCAGCATGAGCTCTAAAAATATTAGTTATCTTATACCTCGAGTGGTTTTTTTAAAATGTATTCACAAGTTTTGAAGCTTGACTAGATGTGAAAATGCTTATTTCTATAAAAAGGCTTAGAGAAGTTAATACAAATAAGCTCCTGGTATGAATACTTTTGAATATATCACACACACACACACACACACCCCGCATGCACACATTTATACAAATTCACCCCAGGGAGAGACTCCAGTACCGATTTCCCTGTTTTAGCTATGTATTGGTACTATTTTTTCCCCAGAATATTTTTATTTCTTCAAGATTCAGGAAAGGCCTGCAATACAAAAACCATGTATTTTTTTGCTTGTTTGTATAGTTCAGTAATTCCTTCTATTTATATCCTATACGCCATAACTTTTTCAAAAATCCTTGCTGAAATCATGAGATTCTCAGTTGGTCCCTGTGGTTTTAAAGTCCCCAATGAGCATCTCTCCTGTAGGTACCAGACAGAAACAGCAGCAAGTCTGCTAATGCAGGGGAGCGGGGCGCTGGTGTGTGTTCTCTGGAAGCAGTGCTGACCGAACTCCACGTGCGGAGCGTGCTGCCGGGCGCTGGGGGGCATCTAAAGATCAAAGCGATACCAGTTCTGTGCATATGGAGCCTTAGGGACACTCACGACCTGGATGTACTGTCTTATCAGAGTTATCTAACTTAGAAGATGATTCACACAAAATTGTGTTGTGCCCTCAAGTGATCTAAGTCATTGCTATTTTCTCCATTCTCTTGAGTTAAAAGCAGCTCACTATTAACTGGAAGTTTTTTTCTCCTGAATTTTCTTTTGTGGTAGAATTTAATGTTAGTGCAAAATTAGAACATAATTTTTTTTTATAGACAGTATCTAGGTTTCTCTGGCTTTTGTAATTTGTTCTTACTGATTATGTCTAAAGAGAATTCATTTTCAGTGAGCGAAGGGGTCATGTTTTACCTTTTGGGGGGTTGCCATATTAATTACTAGGCTACAGGGTTGAAGTGCAGTCATTTGAATAGATGATGAAAATATACAGACACTTTCCTCAGCTGGAAACCTTATTGAAATGTTGAAAATATGCTTCATTGATAACCAGTCCAGTCCATGAATCTTCACTAGTCCGATTGATAAATCAGATGGACAAACAGCGTCTCATGCATAGAAATGAGTTTCCCGTGAATACAGCAGCAATTATTACAACATTCTTACACTCATTTTGTGTTCTCATCCTCTGCCTTTCTTCGAGCACCAGCAATTTTACTGCATTTGCGTATTTTCTAAATTTCCACACGAGGAAAGATGTCAGGTTGATTCTATCTCTGATAGCAGAGATGCGAACTAAGGAGTCTGGGGCGCTGGAACTTCTCCTTTGAGGGTTTGTAAATCTGAGTCTAAATCCTTTCCTGTCCCTTGTGCTGCTCCCATTTTCCCCATTCATAAAACCAGAGTCATAAAAGAGACCCAGCTGTGACCTCAGTGTCTCTTTACTTTTGGTATTTTTATTTTTTAAATACTGTGATTCTATTCTGCGCATGATACAATTTCACCCTTGGCTTTTAACAAGAAGAATTTCAGCTCCTGTTTCAAGCAGGGAAAGACAGTTTGGCTAAATCGAGATAGAATTCTTGAGGGGTAGGTGTGCCTGTGGTGAAGAAGGGAGAGCAGTTGTGTGTGTGTGGGAGGGGGGAGCTTCTTGAGAGATGCTTACACATTGGACTCAGTAGGTGTGATATCCTTACTGATTTGGAACAAGGAAGGGATCCAGAGCCTGAGAGGGAGGAAGGAGGTGACCGGGGTAGAACTCTCTAGCAGCCCATCAGGTGGCATTCCAAAGCACAGTCCCAGTCTCAGTATGTCTTGTCCAGGACACAGCTGCAGGGAACCTCCCACCACACGAACCCTTGTGTAGCACATCAGTGTGCTTGACTGGTTTTACTACAGGGAACAGAAATGTGGGGTGAACAGCAGTAGATTTTAATGATCTAATGAATAGCAGCATTACACCAGCGGGAACCTTAGGAATCATTCATGCAGCACCCTCTATGTGCCAGGCGCTGTTTTAGGTGCTGAGGATTCAGTGATGGGCAAGGCAGATAAGGTCCCCACCTATGTGGGTCTTACAGTCTAAAGGAAGGAGGCAAGCAATAAAAAAATAAACAAATATCAAGAAAATATTGGATATTGATAAATACTATAAAGAAAATAAAACAAGATTATATAATAGTAATTGGGTGACGGCTTTGTTTTGAATGGTTGGAAAAGACCTCTCTGGGTGGAGGCATTTGATCTGAGAGCTGTGGAGGAGAAGGAGCCAGTGATGTGAAAATTTGAGGGGAGAGTTTTTCCAGGCAGAGGGAGCAACTGCTGCAAAGGCCATGAGCTGTGAAAAAAGCTTTACGTGTTTGGGAACAGAGAAGGAACCAGTGTGGTTCGGGCAGAGAGAGACAAGGGAAGACAGGTTGGCCAAAGTTCGGAACACTAGGTAGGGGCCTATCTTGAGATCTTGTAGACCGAGGTCAAGATCTAGTGTGACTCCCTCCTCTTAAAGGCAAAGGAGTTCAAGCTCAAAGAGGCAGAATGACTTGACCAAGGGAGCTGGTGGCAGCCTGGACCCTGAGGGCTGCTCTGACCACTACACCTCACTCACCCTCCCGCCGAGGGTGGGGTTCACTTCAACTCTTACAAATTGCACATTGATTTTCATGTCTTGATGGGGGGCTATTACACCAATCATGTGGAATTCTTAGCAGCAATATTGATAACAAACAAAGTGAGAGTGCACGCAGAAGAGAGGGAAATACTGCCAAATAGCCTTGTCTCCTTCATTCCTCGGGGCGTAGGATCATACTTCTTATGTTTGACTGAAGCTCACATAGAACGGACAGACGGAAGCGCAGGCACACAAAGCATCCTGTGTGAGAAGAAGTAAAGTCATTCCAATCGTACTTCTCATTTGTTTCCTTAGAACTCAGACCTAGCTGGTGGACCCTGAAGAATCTCTAGCCATCTTGAGCCCACCAACAACATTAAAAAGTGGGGCTTCCTGGGAACTTTGCAGAGAGATGGATGTTTGCAATATTAGCATTACTTTGGGGCAGCAAAAATGTGACTAGCTCATCTTTACCATCTATCCATCCATTCAGATACTGACTCAGTCATGGACACTTACCAAGAAGGAACTTCTGTGCAGAACATCTTGCTGAATTCTCCAGGAGTCCACAAAACAGAGCCATCACTGCCTAGAGTTACATCTGTATCTTGCAGATGCGGACACAAGCTCAGTGAGGTGCAGTGAATTAACTCAAGTTAACACAGCTGATAGGTGACAGAACTGGGGTCTGGATCCAAGCGTATCCGACTCCTCTGTTGTTCATTGCTCAAGTGTTTGTGGAGCACCTCTAGCCCAAGGATGATGTTAGTCCTGAGAGCAGAAGTGAGACACCAGACATGGTGGCCTCACAGAGCTTGTGGTCTGTACTGGACAGCCTTCAAGTGTCTCACAAGCAGCCCACAGAAAGGGAGACGAGAGGATGATCTTCTCATTCAGTTTTCGGAAGAGCCAAACTTTGGTCAGCTTGGCGCACAAGCCAGAATCTCCTGGCACGTGCAGTGCCCAAGGCTGTTACTCCACGTCTGCCAGTTGGATACTGGCACCATTCATTCTTCAGAGTGTTTGGAAGAGGCTTTGCTGCGCTGGTTGATTATCTCACAATGGCATTTGTGGCAGGAAGATGGATACTTGGCCTCTGTTTTGCTGCCTCCCCTCAGGTGGCCAGGTAAAGAGTGGCGGTCATTTTTGCATGAACGTAAATGACAACTGTGGCCCTTCTGCAGCGTTTGTAGACCAAGTTTTATGTCCTGTGTTCAGTGAGGTCATCTTTCTGACTGCAGATGGGTGGGAGAAGACTAGGGCTTCGTGATGAAGAAAAATAGAAGTCTTAAGAGTCAGATTGGTCTGGGTTCAAAGTCCAAGTCTACTAATAACTAGCTACAAATTACTTAATGTTCCTTGACCTCAATTTTCTCAGCTTTTTATTAGGAATTACAAGCATACCTACTGCAAAAGGTTCTTTTGAAGAGTTCATGAGATAATCCCTTGAGAGGGTTTAGCTGAGTGGTGTAACTAAGTTGTTACAGGTTAGTGGCATAATTTTGGTGTTCACATTTTACCAATTACTCATTTTTGCTTTGCTAAGGGAACTACAGCTCCAAGTATTAATGGAAAACAAAATATAAAATTTAATTTTTAAAATCACCTGGTATGTTTATTTTCTATTCCTGCAGTGGCAAATTACCATCAGTGCAGTGGCTTAAAACAAAGCAAATGTATTCTATTACAGTTCTGGAGGTCAGAGTCTGACACAGTCTTAAGGGGTTAAAATCAAGGTCCATTCTGGAGGCTTCAGGGGAGACCTTCCTTGCCTCTTCCAGCTTTGGGGGCTGCCAGTATTCCTTGGCTTGTGGCTCGATCACTCTCATCTCTGCCTTTGTGATCAAATAGCCTTCTCCTCTCTGAGCTCTGACCCTCCTGTCTTCCTTTTTTATGGACTTTTATGATTACGCTGGGCACACCTGCATAACCCAGGAAAATCTGCCCATCTCAATATCCTTATTCACATCTGAAGTCTTTACAGCATACTATGGGTTAAATTCTGTCTCTTAAAAAGATACGTTGAAGTCCTAATCCCTGGTACCACTGAATGTGACCTTATTTGGAAATAAGGTCTTTACAAGTTAAAATGAGGTCATGCTGGATAAGGGTGGACCCTAACCCAGTGACTGTTGCCTTTGTATGACAAGGAGGTTTTGGACACAGACACCGAGAACAGAACACCATGTGAAGACACAGAGACTGAAATGACATGCAGGGAGAACACCCTGTGACAGCGGAGGCAGAGATTGGAGTGATGTGTCTACATGCCAAGGAAGGCCAAGGGCTGTATCGTCAGCAACCTCTGCAAGCCAAGAGAGGAGCACAGAAAAGACTGTCTCTCTAAGCCTCTGAAAAGAAACCACTCCACTGACACCTTGGTTTTTCGCTTCTGGCCTCCAGAACTGGGAGAATAAGTTCCCCGTTTCTGGTCACCTGTTACAGGAGCCCTAGGAAGGAAGGTGTAAGGTGACATATTCATAGATTCTGGGAATTAGGACATAGACATCTTTTTTTTTCATTGAAGTGTCGTCAGTTTACAATGTTGGGTCAGTTTTTGGTGTGCAGCACAATGCTTCAGTCATACATACACATACATATATTTATTTTCATATTCTTTTTGATTTTAGATCACTACAAGATATTGAATGTAGCTCCCTGTGCTATACAGTATAAACTTGTTGTTTATCTGCTTTACATATAGTGGCCAGTATCTGCAAATCTCAAACTCCTAGTTTATCCCTTCCCACCTCCTTTCCCCCCGAACCATAAGTTTGTTTTCTATATCTGAGTCTGTTTCTGTTTTGTAAATAAATTCATTTGCGTCTTTTTTTTTTTTTTTTTTAGATTTCACATATAGGTGGTATCATAAGGTATTTTTCTTTCTTTCTGGCTTACTTCACTTAGAATGACAATCTCCAGGTTCATCCATGTTGCTGCAAATGGCATTATTTTATTTTTTTATGGCTGAGCAAAATTCCATTGTATAAATATACAACAGCTTCTTTATCCAGTCATCTGGTTTTTTTTTTTTTCTCTAATAGGACATAGACATCTTTGAGGGACCATTATGCAGCCCACCTCCCACACATATTGCTCAGTCTTCCCTCCCCCAGTCCCTTAATGCAGGACTCTCTGGTAAGGAGTACCGAGGTACAAGCTGTAGTTCTGGAAATGAGGGTACCTAAGGCTTCCTAAAAGCCCATACTGACTCTGAGTTGGTAGAGTGAACTCAGAGTCCACTTACCCCACCATGTGCATGTGCAGTGAGCTCAGAGTTTGAGGCAGGGGCTGGGGCTGGGAGGTGGGCCTTGGGCACCCCCGCTCCGCCCCAGGACCTTACTGCATGGGATGTCCCCTGGAAGGGCAGAGAGTAAAACCCAATCTTTAATGGATGGCACTCTCATGCACCATTTAAAAACAGAGCTTAAAAAATGTCTTAGGCTCTACTGGATCCATTTAATATCAACACTTCTTTCTGGGGAAAGAGAGTTTGAGGATGGAAAAAAGAGTTTGGAAACTTTCAATATAACAATCCCATCACCTGTCAGAAGAAGTGAAGGGGTGCTGTGCCCGCAGCTGGGTCCTGCCTTCCCCACACTGGGTGGTCGGCTCTCTGGCTGTCCTTCATACTCAGTCGATACTTTCCCTCTGTCAAGTTGGAGAAGATGTATGTTCTGATAATGGGGGATATTCCTCAACCATAATTTGTGCATGGTCTCTTGTTCCCTATTTGTGTCACAAGAATACTAAGACTGTGACACATCTGAGTTGGCAGATGTGGACATGCTTTGGAAAGAGAAAAGCAGAAATGTACAATTACAGAGGAAAACTGAGTAGGCAGACCCCTCAGCCTTATTTTTTGTTGAGAGGCCAGAACAGGGAACTGGGCATCGTGACATACTGGGAGTGTTCTATTATGAGTCCGGCTATGCTAGAGAGGTGACAGATTTGCTTGGGAGTCATTTTGTTGGTGGGGAAACTTTCACTCGAGACAGAGGGAGGGATGTCTTCCTGGTCCCGCATCCCATCTAAACAGCTGGATGCAGAGCATTTCAAGGCTGCACTGCTCTCCGCTTCAGCAGATGCAGAGCTGGCCACAACACAGTACTGTCAGGGAATTCCGGCACTTGGCTTCCATTCTCTGACAGGAACAAATTAAGCCAGATCTTTCTTGTATCATGAGTAGAGTTCAGAAGTGTACAGTAATGGTAATAACAATACTGTGTGGTAACAGGTGCCCTCTTAACCACTTGACACTATTATTTCCTTGTGGAGAAACTGAAGTTAAGTAATTTGTCCAAGATTACCAGTATAAAAATACCAAAGTCAGGCTTTGAATCTAGGACTTTCTCACTCCAAGGCCAAGGTTTAAACTATCTTATTGTAATTGCCTCTGGAAATCAATATTCCATGTTAAATGAAACCCATTTGGTTTTGGTACGTCCTCTGTAAAACGCAGGACAGAAAGTTAAAGCGTGGTTTCCTACAGACCACATTTTGCTGGAGATTGGGGTGAGTTCAGGCCAATGAGAATGTCATGAGCTGAAAAGACTTCGCTAGGACCCTATGATGTTTAGAAAATTACTTTCCAGGATGCCTTAATCCCTGCTGTCACAGCGTGAATCTCATTCCTCTAGTTCTGTCTTCAGTGGAGATAGAGACCTGTCAGTAATTATTTCCTCAAAATAAGCCTTCATTGTGCCTGAAGATTAGTCTTTGGACACCTGTGTTAGTTTCCTTTCTGTGCAACACCCTCGAAGCCTCATCCTGCTAAGGTGGGAGCTTAGAACCTCTGCTTTTCACAGCTCCCCAGGAGCTCTTAACTTGTCGCTCCAGGGCTAAGTATTATAGCAAGCATCTCATCTGTAGGGGCTGCTTCCCTGATGACGCTGTTTCGTTGGGCTTTTGTTGGCACACGGCTGTTTTTTCACGCCATTGATTGGGATGGCAGAGGGACCAGTGGGGATCTCCAGCAAAATGACTGGAAAGACCCAAGACAATAGGGCCCTTTGCTCCGGCTGTGAGTCTTATCTCCCCTCAGTAACCACCTGGAAGCTATGGTGGCACTAGGCACCACTGGCAACCCCAGTCAATTTTGAGTTTCTGAGGCAGTGGATGGAAAACAGCACTGATCTTGACTCTATTTATAGGACGGATTTGCTGAAAGGAAGGAAAATTGTTGACACTGTTTCATTCTGGTGAAACGCTCAAGCTGGTTACTCAGAACAATGGTGTAAGTAGCCTACGAATCAGGCTATTTGCATTATCCAACGATGTGCCTCTCCTAACCCTCGTGCCTGACCACAGTAGGAATTACTTAGATAACTTGGAGGCACACTGAGAATTCCCAAAGCTATTGCAAGCTAATCAGAGGAAACCCACGCCAAGCACACAGTGTTTCCTTTTGGACAAAGGTTATTCTAGCCCTAAGCAGTGGCTGAGAGGCAGTGATTGATGTTTCGCCGTCATGAAACACAGTTGGTTAGCTCCTTACTTTGTCTCAAATTTATTGTCACGGAAGGACATTGGTTTGTTACAATATGCCAAGAAGAAAAAAAAAAAGTCCTTAAAGGTCAGATGGTTATTAATGACGTGAACTGAGGAGAGAATTTAAAAATCAACTCTACGGTAGGACCTCCTTTGAATGCCTTACCAATGATCCGTTCTAAAAAAATCTTCATTTATAAGTGACAGTTTTCTCTCCTAGTTGTCAAAAGGCAAGCTTTTTCCCTTCCTTATTATCCTGTGATCCAGATGCACTAGTTATGGTTCATCTCAATTCATAATAACACATACATCACATTGGTGCAAATAATCATGCATGCACCTGTTTCACAAAGCATGGCCAACAACACTCATTCGGCAGCAACCCATTGAGGGCATGTTCGGTCTGATGGGGATGGAGGGTGAAAGCTCCTAGAAATAGAAAAAGACAGAGGATTTAGACAGGGGAGATTCCAGCTAAGCCAGTAATGTGCCGATCGATGCGGGCTTCTCCTAGGGTCTTTCCTCCACCTGCCACCTAGCTCTCTGTGCAGTTATGTGGCAGAGAAGCTCATAGGTCGTTCTGCAACTTGATACTTCCTAGGATTTGGAGGCTGAAAGGATCTTATTCCTGATCGACTTCCAAGTGATGAATCGCTCTTTATCATCAAACACTATTTGATTGTCTCATTCAGGGCACAAAAATAAGATTTTTAGCTGATCTTGAAAGGCAGAACTTGGTTCCCTTGGCCTTATGGTTTGGTGAGTAAACAGAAGGAAGGCTTTTGGCAAAGCCAACAAAGGCCTTCCAGTAGGCATTTCACTGTGGAGTTCATGCCTTTGATAGGAGGGGATGGGGGCAGCTGAAAAAATGCCATGTGTAGGACGGATATCAGAGCCTCCAGACTTTTCACCCTGTTTCTCCTAATGTTGTCCTCTTTAACTTTTTTTCCTATTCCACCAACCAAATTTTGAGTTGAAAACCTTAGAATAGATAAGACAGAAAACAGTTTCACTTAGGGTTTCTTTAGAAATTCATCGCTTAAACTCATTAAATTCAGTTTTAATATAAAGTAAAAGTGTGGGCCCTTGAGCAATCAGGTGTGTTTAAGGGAAGATACTAAGATATCAGCTACATTTTCTTACCATTGCTCTTCTGCACATTGACTAGCTAGGATCAGGCACAAAGCCAGGAGCAGGAGGGCTGGTATTTGAATAATCTTTGTAAGCAATCACTGGCTCTGCACACTGCCAGCAGAGAGAATCCTCACCAGAACCCCGTCTTGGCTCCTATACCTTGGTGGAATTTACAGGACTGCGCTCCACTATATGGCTTCAGCACCCTTGCTCTGGTCAGATTGCTCTTGGAATGACTACACGCAAGTCTACTTATGCATAACTATGAAACCTTCCTCTTGTTTCTGGAAAATGCATTAGAAATGAATCCTTGGCTCTTTTGCTACATTGATTCTTAAATTCTTCACCCTGGTTTACTTTTCACTTCAACAGTGATGACTGGGTAAAGCAAAGACACTGTCCTTTGGTGGAAAAGGCCTTGGAGGTGGAGATATATCAGCTCTCACTCCCTCTCAGAGCTTTCCGCGCACTTAGAGTAAATCCACCCTGCTTCCCCTGGGTGAACCAGGCCTGTGTGATGTTGCCCTTGCCTGTGGCTACAACGTCATCTTATATGATTATCCTCACTGCTCCTTATGGTCCCATCATTCCCACCTCCTTTCTTTTATTCCAGTGCTCCAGGCTTTATCCCGTTTTATTGCACTCCCAGATCTTCACATGGCTGATACTTTACTGAACTTCAAGTCAAATGCCACCTCTTCAGGGAGGCCCTCCCTGATCACTTCATATAGCACCAAGCTCTCTATTGTGTCTTTTTTTTTTTAATTCCTTTTTTTTTAATCTATCTCTTGTCTGTCTTCCCTCCCCAGGATATATGCTTTATGAGCATAGGGTTCTTCTCTCGTTCATCTTTGTATCTCCAGTGACTGGCACATATACATGCTTAATTAATACTCCTGAATCACTGAATGAACTGAAAGTCAAAAGATCTGTGTTCTGTTCCATCGCACCCATTATTAAGCTGTGTTAACTCCTAGAACTCTATAGGTCTCAGCCTCGCCTTTTGTAAGAGAAAAACTTTGAATCAGATTTCTAAGGTTAGTTTCACATCCGATTTTAAGTTTTTGCTTTAGTTGTACTCCATTGAATCCTCTTTTGCTTAATGGGCATAAAAGACTGTTTCCAAAAGAGCATTTCACGTCTTCATTTGTAAGTAGCTCCCACTGACTGAGCATTTGACATAGATCTTGGAACAACCATGTTATCTATCATGCATTCCTTGAGAATCAGACACAGTGTTAGGCTTTGGGAATACAGCAATGAGCAAGACGTCTGCTCTTAAGGTTCTTATATTCTCAAGAAGACAACAATTTCAGTACAGCGATAAGTGATGGGGACACATTCTATGATGGACCATTGGGAGAACCCCTAACACAAATATGAGGCATCGGGGAGGCTTCCGTGATGCTGTGACAGTTCAAACACAACCAGAAGGGTGGTGTTACGCAGGTGAGAATGAAGAGGGAAAGGGTGTTCCAGGAGGAGGCACTAATGTGTGTGAAGGCCTCAGGAGGGGAGAAAGCATGACCTGTTTCCATTAAGCTTTGCAGTTAGACGGGCTGGAGCAGAGGCTGCAGGGTGACGACTGAGAATGTAGCTGAGCCTGGCAAAGCCAGGGGAGGTCGTCTTAGGTTGTTTGACTCTGTGGTTCCCAAAGGAAGAAGCTGTCACTGGTGTCTTCTAAGACAAAAGATCTAGACTAGGACAAATTGTTTGGTTTGGGCAGCTGTTAAATTACTTACTCTCCATGACACAGGCATATTAAATCTATTTCCATAGAAGACAGAAGATTGCCAGTGCCTTGCAATTTCATTGGACTTTCACGATAATACCCTCCACGTAGTCTCATATTTAACTGGGATAATTTCAGAGGACACTTTGCAGAGAAGTTCCATTTTATTTCCCTTCTGGAATAGAGAATATGACACTGGATAGTGCAGTGGATTTTCACACTTTGCCAATTCCCACCAACAGCCTTATGTGCTTATTCATTAGTCTTGTGACATTTAGTCTTTATCTCACTTGATCTGATGTGTCTGTCATGTTCCCCAGGTTCTCAGCCCACGTTGCCATGGTACTAGAGACTGGGTACGAAGCAGTGTACTGTCGGGAAAATGGCATCACTGAATTTTGTTTTTCCTTCCAAAACCTTGGTTATGTCTACGAACACCAGAAAGTTATCTTGTGCTAATTTGTCAAATTCTGATGACTTGAAACTTTGTTCTAAAGACATAAATACAGCTCTGCTATGGACTGAGTATTTTGGGGCTATTCCTCCTCCCCTCAAATTCATATGTTGAAGCACCTCAGAATGTGACTGTATTTGGAGATAGCCTTTAAAGGGGTAATTAAGGTTAAATGAGGTCATACAGGCGGGCCTCTATCCAATTTAACAAGTGTCCTTATAGAGAGAAGACATTAGGACAGAGATGTGCACAGAAGAAAGCTCATGAGAAGATGGAAAGGAAGACAGCCACCTGTAAGCCAAGGAGAGAGACTGCAAAGGAAACAGTCCTGCTGCCATCTTGATCTTGGACTTCAGCCTCTAGCATTGTGAGGAGATAAATTTCTGTTGTTTAAGCCCCTGGTCTGTGGTACAATGTTATGACAGGCCTCACAAACTGACCCAAGCTCCATCCCATTTTTTATATTAATAAATTGAAAATTACATGTAATTCATTCATTCATGAACTAGCCTAGACTGTTTTTTATTGATTAGGGCAGACATGTTTACCTCTATTTTTCAGGAGCATATTATCAGTATTTGCTGCTGAGAATGTTGTCAGCTTCCCACAACAAGTCTGCAAGATCCCCCTGAAGGGTAGGAAATAAGGGAATATAAGAAGGATTAAAACAAATGAGTCTGTTATCAGGAATCGCGGTGTTTATTATAACAACACCAGTCGGTCATCCCACCTTCAGGGCGTGGTCAGGATGGAGGCCTGTGAGCTGAAATGATGCCATAGGCTTTTTAATGAATATACAGGTTATAATTTACAAACTTTGTAAGAACTCTTTTGAATGGACAGGTCTCAGTGGTGTGGCCAGTGGGTGTTGCAGAATGAACATCAGTGTAGAAATCTGGGGAGCCAGGTTCTGGTTTGAGGTGTGTCACTAGGTCTGTGGAAGCCTGGGCCCTCACTTTTCCTTCTGTGGGTCTCGTAGTCATCATCTGTGAGCCGAAGGGGTCGTCCTAGACGACTGTGTAGGCATGTTCTACCCTTAACACGCAACAGAAGTGTGTGTCCCCAGTAGGTAAATGCGGTTGAAAAACATTTCACACATATTTGACTTTTTGGTGGATTTAAAAGCAATCCATCCGTTTACTAGTTACAGAAGTCCATCTGTAGAAAACTTAGCTCTGCTTCCAGATTTTTAAGGCGTTAGTAGAGGCATTACAAACTGCCATTTCTTCAGGGTCCTTCTTCAGTTTCTTCCTGGGGTCAATGTTTAGTATTGTAAAATAAATCTATCTTCTGATTGATAGTTTGAAAAGTGCTACACAGCCTCAGAACACAAGTGGGTTGTCATGACGACTGGTGACGTTTCTATCCTGCAGAGGGTACTAGGAGTACATGGCCCGTGTGTCTCTGCAAACTGTTTCATGTTATTTTTGCAGTGGGAAAGCTGGGAAAGTGTGAAGGTAGGAAGTTATCCAACTCAAATCTTTATAAGGTTAACTTGGGCAGAGACAGTGTTTCATAGTTATTGAATATCTAGGCACTACATTAAGCACTTAATACATGGTTTTTGCATAAACAAATCAATAAATATCAGAATTGTGCTAATATATAACCCCCAGCACAAAAGACATAGCCAATTTAATTTTGGGAAGTTTTATTTATCACAGTTCAGTAGACATCTGTGGGTTTTGCTGACCAGCATTTACTTACACTCTGATTTTCTTCTGGGATATCCCTCTCTCTCCAACTCTTTGTCATTGGGTTTTGGTTTGAAGTCACTTTTCCCATCAGCCACAAGAGTGGGAAGATGACTTAGGCCTTGCTAATCACAGCACTGTATCCTCATGACCATAGTAACGGATTCAGGGATAGACAAGTGAACCAGTTACTCTGAGACACACTGCTGAGGGTCAGAGGCAAATATTCCTATTTAGCTGGTCTTATCTGAATGCTGACTGGTCTTGGGCTATTGGCAACCTTATCACCATCAGTGGAGCCTGAGGATGGAGTCATTGGGAGCAAAGCAGAGCCAAAAGATGGGGAGGGACTTGGACCTGGTTGCATTGTTAGAGCCACTCCTAAAATTAAATGTTCATTCACCCTTCTCTGTTTTATGATCCAGTGCATTCCCTTATTGTTTAAGATACTTGGGGTTGCATTTTCTATCAATTGCAACAGAAACTTGTCTATAGAAATAGACCCACAGTAAGCTTTGAGGAACAGTGGAAAGAATCCTGGTCCCTGGACAAACTCTTGACTAATCTTGAGTAAATACCTCTTTGAAAATGGGGCCAAGTATCCTAGTCTGTTCTATTTCTCATGGTTATTAAGAGGATCAAACTTGAAAACATATTTTTGAAATTTTTGTAAAATATAAAACTTTCTTTACTGCTAGTAGCTATTAAATTTTTGATAGTGGGTACCAGAAGTGATGTTGCAGAACAGAGCTATGTCCATGATATCTGAATACACATTTCAGTTATTTTAAGCCTCAGGCCTCAAAGAGACCATGTGGTGCTGAGTGAAAAGAAATTGAGTGAGCTTTTAGAAAGTTTCTGATCATATAGATATTCTTATAATGTAGAATAGGTGGCAGGATTTTAATATTAATAAATACCACTCATCATTTAGGAAACTAAGATTTAGGGACACCAAGTAACTTTCTCAACATCGTATGACCAGTGGGAAGCAATAGTAGAGCACAGAGTCTGATGTCCATATCCACATACTTAGTGTTTTCCTTAATCCAGATGTTTAGAAGAGGACTATAGGTATTCATGGGTGTGCTTCCGTACCGAGTTGAACTATTCTGCATAAATCATGAGTTGTGCTTGAGCTGGAAGATAGAAGAAGCCAAAAGCAGTAGCCCGATAGTCAGCTGTGTCTAGTCTGGACTCTGTCCAGACCTGGAGAAGTCACATGATCTTTCTGAGACTCAGTCTCCCCAGGAAATGTTAGGAAAGTTGGACAAGGCACAACTAGTGTCATTTGAACAGTGGATTTTTTATTAAAGGCATTTTTGGTTCAGCTCAGTGCCTCTCCACTGAGGGACTGAATTTGCTTTGTTTTCTAGATGACAAAGGACTCTTATTTTAATTCAGGTAAAATTTACATACCATAAAATTAAACATTTTAAAATGAACGATTCACTGACATTGAGCACAGTCGTAATTTTCTGCAACCACCCTCTCTATCCAGTTAAGAAATAATTTCAGCACTCCAAAGTAAAATTCCTTACCAGCTAAGCAGTTTCTCCCATTTTCTCTTCCTATCAGCCTCTGGCAGCCACCAGTCTGCATTCTGTCTCTAAGGATTTATGTGTTTTGGCTATTTCGTAGAAGTGGGATCATACTGTGTGCAATCTCTTGTGTGGTTTCTGTCACCTAACATAGTGTTTTGGGAGTTCATCAATGTTTAGCATGCATCAGTACTTTATTCCTTTTTATGGCTGAATAATATTCTATGGTATGTGTACCACCATTCGTTTGTCCATTCATCCCTCAGTTGATATTAGGTCTGTTTCCACCTTTTGGCTATTGTGAATAGTGATGCTATGAACATGCATGTACATGTTCTTGTTTGAGTACCTGTTTTTAATTTTTTTTGGTATATGCCTGGGAGTAGAACTGCAGTCATGTGGTAATTCTGTGTTTAACTTTCTGGGGAATTGTCAAGCTGTTTGCCAGAATGGTTGAACCATCCTACATTCCTATCAGCATTGTACCGGAGTTCCAGTTTCTCTACATCCTTGCTAACATTTGTGATTTTCCTTTTAGAAATATTATAGCCATACTAGTGGGTGTAAAATGATATTCCGTTGTGATTTTGGTTTGTATTTCTGTTATGACCAATGAAGTTAAGCATCTTTCCATGTATGTGTTTGGCCATTTATGTATTTTCTTTGGAGAAACATCTATTCAAGACATTTGCTCACTTGTAAAATTGGATTGTTTGGTTTTTTTTGTTACTGAGTTATAAGAGTCCTATAGATGTTCTGGATACAAAATCTGTTTCACATAAGTGATTGACAATATTTTCTCTCATTCTGTAGATTCTTCTCATTTTGTCGGCAAGGACCTTTGATGCTCAAATGGTTTTAATTTTGATGAGATGCAATTTGTTTTTAAACTTTTTGTTACTGCTTGCTTTTTCCTATCCTGGAAAAAACACGGGGAAGTGATTATCATCTCCCTTGACCAGTGGGGAAGTAGAAGCTGAGAGATTGAATATATTAATAATAAAAATATCTTCTATTTGCTGCAGACTTCCTGTGTGCCAGACCATGCTGGAGAAGGTGTATATCTGTGACTTCTGAATTGTGCAGCCATCTCACAGAGTCCTTACTCCAATGTAGAGACGAGGTACCATGAGTTTAAGTCATAGGTACTGGCTCCTACAGTCCATTAATGTCGTGGTCCTCTTTGGAACCCAGATCCGTCAAGTCCAAAGCGCATCCCATTGCAGCGCACTGTCTTTGGTTATACAACTCATCTCCCTGCTTCCTGTCCTGTTTCCCAGTCCTGTTGATGGTTGGAGGGATCTTCCTCAAACACAGTGGGATCGTGACATTCTGCTGCCTAAAGTTCTGCCCTTAAAATCTTGCTTAGAAATGTTTTACATTATGTCCATTTGGCTTGTGTTTCTTGAATAGTTTTCAACATATTTGAGGAAAGAACCCCCGCACTATTGCAGTGTGTCTCCCTAATGTGCCTACATGTCCGACTACCTTTTAAACTAAACTCTGAAAGGTTAATAGGGCATTTTGTTACATACAGCTTTTTCTGAATTCAGTTGTTGGGTTTTAAGATGCCATTGGAGGCTACTTCACCTGTTCTTTTTCTTGTTACCAAAACAACAAAAATAAATAAGAAACTGCCGCAAAGTGATTTGCTGATTGCCTCCCCTCCCCTCAATTAGTAGAATATTCCTCTGGCAAACGAGATACAGCCTTATCAACTCCATCACTTTTCTCTCTTGTTGATGTCTTGTTTGGAAGGGGACGTTCCCCCCACAGTTATCAAACACTGTGTTTATTCCTCTTCTGCTGCAGGGGTTAGGACAATGTCCTGAAGGCAGAGGTGGGATGCCTTGTGTTCCCAGGTTTATTCATGGGGATGAAGAAGGATTAACCACCTGATCCCTATAAACCAGTGCTGTCTAAGAGAGTTTTTTGCAGAAACGGAAATATTTTTGTGCTTTCTAATATGGTCGCCATTGACTACATGTGGCTTTTGAACACTCGAAATGTAGTTAGTGTGACTGAGGAACTGACTGAGGTTTTAATTTTATTTAATTTTAAATAATTTAAATATAATGTAGATAGTCACGTGTGGCTAGTTACTACCATGTTGGGGAGGGCAGCCTTTAGAAATTATGACCCTTAAACTAGATGAAAGGAAGGAATAGAGTTACAAAACAAACGTAGGTAAACATAACCATGATCTTGGATGATGGAGAAGCATTAGGGGAAAAGTAACCCAGGAAGAATTACCAAGGCAGAAAGAAAATGACTTTTTATGCAGTTCCCCCACGTGCTTTCATTTCTTTGTGTATTTATTTGACTATTTGGGTACCTATTACGTTCCAGGCACTGTTCCAGATGCTGGTGATACTAGAGAACAAAGTGAGTTTCTTGCCGCATGGTGCTCGTATTCTACCTCAGTGTTCTCAAACTTGGCAGCATTTTGGTCCAGATAATTCTTCAGCGTGTGGGGCTGTCCTGTGTGTTACAGGATGACTGGCAGCACCCCTGGCCTCCATTCACTAGATGCCAGTGAGCTCCCCTACCCTAGTTGTGACAATCAAAAGTATCTGCAGATACTGCTAAGTGTCCTCTGTGGGGATGAAATTATCCACCTCCCAAAAAAGAGAACCACTCATCTAGTGGATGGGTGGATAATTGTACTTAATATCCGAACAAAATGGGCACATTTAGTCAAAGATTCCATTGAGTAACTCAATTAGCGCATTTTATGGGACACTTATTTTATCTCTGTTATGGACTAAATGTTTGTGCCCTACCCACCCCACCCCACCCATATTCATATATAGAAGCCCTAACCCCCAGTGTGATGGTATTTGGAGGTGGGGCTTTGGGGAAGTAATTAGGGTTGGATGAGGTTGTGAGCATGGAGGTCTCATGATGGAATTGGTGCTCTTATAAGAAGAGACACCAGGGAGCTTGTTCTATTTCTCTCCTCTTAAATACACAAAAAAAGAGGTCATGTGGCCCCAAAGCAAGATGCCTACCAGTCAAGAGAGGAGGCCTCAGAATGAAACATAGCTTGTTGGCATTTTGATCTTGGGCTTCTCAGCCTCCAGAACTATAAAAAGTAAATCTCTGCATTTTTTAACCATCCAGTCTATGGTATTTTGTTTTAGTAGCTGGAGTTATCTGGTGCAACCTCCCAGGCCCTGATCTAGGCTCTGGAGATGCAGCATTAAATAGAACACAGTCCTTGCCTTAGTAGTTCACAGCCTAGGGGGGAAGACATAGACATACCACTGAAATACTGTCTTCTTAGTGCTACACTTAGTACATGCCCACCCCAGGGTGGGCCAGTGGGAAACAGTTGGGGTGTGGACTGACTTCAGGCTGAGTTATAAATAGGACTGAGTGAAGTGAAACAGGTGACAAGGGCATTTCACATACGCACGGACTTGGTGGCAGAGAACGTGGTATTTCTGGGAATTATAGTACTGACCTGGCTGGAGTGAGCAACAGGAGATGGGAAGTGATTAGAACACTGTGGCTTGGGTGGAGGGCAGAGGCCAGGTCATGATCTGGTGTGCTCGTCTAAGGGGAGCAGACCCTATCCTACAGGCTTTAGGAGTCTCTGCAGGATTTTAAGTAGAACTATATCTTGATTAGATTTGTTCTTCACTATCTGGCTGTAAAGCAGAGGATGGGCTGGAGAAGGTATGGCTGGTTAAAAGGCTGCTGCAGTAATTCAGTGAAAGATAACATAGCATAAACTAAGGCCCTATTAGTGGAGATACAGAGGAAAGAGGCAGATCATTGTGACGTTTAGGAAGCGGCATTGACAAGACTTGGTGACTGCTTGGATTTGAGGAGAAGGGACAGGCAGGGAGTCAAGGATGGCTCTGAAGTTCTTGAAGTGTGTGTGTGTGTGTGTGTGTTCATGTTCCTTTTCCAGATACCATGTTTAAAGCAGGGCAGCTGTAGCTTTCTCGTGGGGACTGAAAACTGAATCCACACTTGAGAGTTCTCAGGAAGAGGAAGAAACTTGAACTTCCATCTTGGGAACGGGCTACACTTTAAGAGCCTGATGCATCATATAAAGGTACTGATATATGGCTGATGTCTCTGCCTGAAAGCTGATAAAAATCCAAAAGAGAAAACACCCTGTTTATAGCACCCTTAATATACCCTGAAGGACGATGTTCTTGGGGACCCTATGACAGGAAAGAGACTGGGGAAGAATAGCTATCTTGTGCTCACTGATAACCCTCACAGTAAGTTCACTCGTGGCATTGCTTTGGATTGCCCTCTGAACGAGAATTTCATGCTTGATGTAAGTCATCTCAAAACCCATGGAAAGAATTTGGGCAGAGGAAATGAGATATGTGTAATCTGCTTCGGCCTCTGTTCTATCCCAGCATCTTAAGCATCTCTCTGCTCCTTCTTTTCCTGAGTGGTTTGAAGCTCGACTTTGTTTTTCTAGTCACTTAGACCTTTTCCCAGCTGTGGTGTGGCAAGCCACAAGGGCAAGTCTAGGCGTGTCTTAGTCGCTTATTTTTATTTGGAAAATCTTGTTCAGAATATACATGGAGAATTTCTTTGTCCTTTAACTCTGAATTGACTTAACGTGGATGTTTCCTGACTTAGGTTCTCAAAATCAGACAAATCATTTGATCTCAAAGTGAAATCCAATGATTCTCCCAAGCCCTGCTTCTCCCTGCAAGGAGGTGATTTGCGACACGTTTTAAGAGGGTGTTCCTCTGACCCAAAACTTGTATTTATAGTAGGGCTCTGAGTGAATGTGCTGGCCTCGGGAGTCAGTCAAGCAGCTATGTGTGTGGCTTCTGTACTTTGCCTAGAGAAGTAGAATGTATTTTTGTGTGTGCCTAGGGTCTGGAACAAGATAAAATGACATGTCACGAGTACTCCAGCTGACTCCTTGGACTGGGCTTGAATGACAGAGGGGTAAGAGAGAAAGAGCCAGCGCTGAAAGGATTTGTTTTCAAAGGCTCAAGTGAGAGAGTATGGCAGTGAGACAGAGAGAAGGTCTGATCGCCGCACAGACATTGCAGTTGCTATCGCAGTTCTAGGACTGGCAGCTTTGGAAACCTCCATGCCTAGAGTGGCCATTGGGTGCAGAAATGATAAAGATGAGAAACACAAGTAGACTTGTTCTTGAGCACATTCGAGTCAACTCTGGGGATCCCCAGGAAGAAGCTGAGGGAGACTCTGAGGAGGTGGGCCTACAGTCCTCCAAAACTAGCGGACAAGACTGATCAGGGTTTGAGTCATCTTACTTCATTTGTATTTAAAGGCATCTGGGGCCTGAGATGTCAGACTGGCCATAAAAGCCCCAGGCAGGAGAGCATTTATCTGTGTGTGCGGTGGAACTTTAATAAAGAAGCTGGAGTGGGTCCCCTGGTAGAATTTCAATCATTGTTCCTCATCGGCTTATCACATCTCTGACTCTAAAATGTCATCTAAAAATCTCTGCTTTCTGAATGACAAAGCAGAGAGTGTGAGGCTAGAAACAAACTGCCTGGCTAAACTCGGGGCTGCTTAGCATGTAAAATCTGGATGTGCCATTAACTTTGCTGAGCTGATCATCAAGACTGTGGCCTAGTGTTTGTGAAAGAGAGGCCAGGACCATGCTCTCTGAGCCGTTGATTTTCATCTAAACATTCTGCTGGATTGTGCATTGCTTTGGGAATCTGACTGGTGCACCATGTACCCATCTTCCCACTTACTTAGGAAGCTTGAAAGTTTTTTTTTTTCAAATTTCAAATTTTTAAAATTTCAAACAGAGCCACAAATGGAAGTATTTATGCTCTCCCACTTCCGTGAAAGATACAACAGGCCGTGCTGAAGCATTTCAGCAAGTGCTGTTTATGGCCGTGGCTGGGCACAGGTCCATCTCAGCTCCATCTCCAAAGAGTACAGCCCCATGTGTTTGATTTCGGTGTCTGGCTGGAGAAATGAATGATACTATCGAACAACATCAAAAGTCGTGTTCACCCACCATCTTTGTCTATTGAATGAGTGATAAAGGAGCTTATATATATAGAATGCCAGGAGAAAGAAAACAAACTAATACCCAACAGTAGGGGATTTAAGTAAGCAGGGTGTTTATCCTATAGAAGAATATGTTGCTACTTAAAATAATGACACGTTTGAGAGGAGTATCTAATAACATGGGGAGATACTTAGAGCGTCACGCTAAGCCAAAAACGTAGGTTACAAACATGAATATATACCTCCTTATGGGATGTTCCAAGCCCTTGATATGTGGCAGCATTAAGGCCGTGCTTGCTCTGCTGGTAGACACAGTAGGTCTTTTCTCTTCCTTAGACCACATGGAAGGATGCTGACTTAATTGGCCGTATCCTCCAAAGCTCATTAGTCTAGGTACCACTTCCTCAGTAAGAGCTTGCATTTCCCCCTGTTCTGACTCAAGACCACTTGAAATATATAAGATGATGGTCTGTCCATCCTCTGCTGTCACTTACCTGTTACTCAGCATTTTGAAAACAACTGTAGACACCAATATCCTACTTGTCTTCTGCATGCCAGCACTGGTATAAAAGCCAATCACAAGGCACTTGTCATTGTTTTTATATGATAACTTTGTAATTTTATTTAGACAGGAGCATTTTGTGTTGATAAATCTCAGCAGATTACCAAGTCAGAATACATTTATTAAAACACCAATTAGATCGTGCTCCCTCATCCATCACAAGACCTTTAATTCTTGTGTGGTTTTGGCGGGGTGTTCCAGGAACCATGTTCACCTGAGTAAATGACTTAAATCAAATTGTCATTTTGAAAGGATTACCTTTCTGGAAATTTCAAGGCAAGCCATTCTTTATATACTCTCTGAGTAATAAGCAGTATTGTTTCAAGCCTTCCTACTCCATTGTTGGGGTACAGCATGGGAAATAGCGAGTCTAGGAGGCTGAAGCTGAAAGGTGATAATTTTCCAAAGGGAGATAATCTCCCCGGGTGCCCTTGGAATTGGAAAGAGCACACCAGTGACATGATCTCAGTGTAAAGTGGAATTAGCAACAGTCAGGGTCTGGAAGAAGAGATGGGGCCAGTGAGAAGAGCAGATGCTGTTCCCTAAATGAGTGTTTTGGGTGTTCATAAGATGAACATGATGTCTTTTCCCTCCCTTCTCCCAACTTTTGTTTTCTGCCAGCCAGTAGACAAGAATAGTATTTCTATTTTCCTGAAATGTCTTTTCAGGGTTGGGTATTCTGCTACTTACTGCCTGCCACTGACACCTTGCATGAAAACATCTGTAGCAGGTGCCAGTAAAAGAGCTTCTCCCAAAGGAGAAGACAGAAAAGAAGACAGGAGTTGGGCAGGAAGGAAGGTAGAATATAAGGAAGCAGAGATGAGAAAAATGCAGTAGATTGAGTCGGAAGGAAACTTCTTTAGTAAGTCTTTATTGAGCACTTATTTGGGGCAAGGCGTTAAGAGTGTATTGGGTTGAAAATGACAAAAATCCAACGTGAGCAAGCTCAAACAAAAGACAGTTTATTTGAAGGGTGCTGGTGTAGCTTACAGAATACAGAGAAGAGAAGAAAGCTGGGTTTCCTATGACTTATGTTTCCCTCTACAAGGTGTTTTCATTCTCTTTAACTATAGGACGTTCCTGCCTGAACACGAGGGAACATGACCTCAGGCAGTGAACTAACACCACTTTATTTGAGTGACCCAAGATTTGACAGGTCAGCTTAAACAGTCTTCTGAAGGACTCTGGTCCAGCATGAGTCCAACACCTTCCTTTAACCAATCACGAGGCGTGGGGGTGGGAATGGTAGGCTGACTGGCCAGACCTGGGTCATGCCTCCATATTTGGCTGGTGACAGGGTACCATGATTGACAGTTACCAAGACAACCACCTTGTGAGTTGAAGAGAAGCTATGCCCCAAGAAATGAAGGAGTATTACAAGAAAAGGTGAAATTAGGGGTGGGAAATGATAGCAAACTTTGCCTGAACGACAACAATTAAAGGGAACTAAAATGAGAAATATAAAGATGAATAAGGTAGACAGGGAGAGCCTGTTAGGAAACTAAGACATGTTCACAAATACCTTTAACATCCAGAGATCAAAGCAAAAAGTTAAAAAAAGAGAGAGACAGACAGACAGACGGACGGTCAGAGAGAGGAGAAATAGAAAAAAGAAGGAAATGGGTTGAGGAAGGAGCAGATAGGTTATAGGCTGTAAGATGATGAAAATGATAGCAATGGGGGAAAAGAAGTAAATGCAAAATGAAATGTCCAAGCTCCGCTAGACTACATGATGTCTCAGAGAACACGGTCCCTGTGCAGGTTCCTTGTGTGGTCATTTTCTTTTTTTTAAAACAAAGCAGAGCAGCAACACCAGAGACTTCATTTTCCCTTCTAACTTTGGAAATGTGCTTATCTTCCAGTTACTAATTAGCTTTGTTTCATATTCCATGGGCATAACTCACTGTTTACTTAAAATAAAAAGATAGAACATTTGGAATGGGAATTACTGACCAAGATGGAGGAGAACACCCAGAGATGCTGAGGGAAGTGAGAGGAAAGGTCAGGCGGCGTAAGAGAATGAGATCTCTGTGTTTGTCATGTTGGCTGTGGCAGATGCGTTTTACTAGGAGTCAGAGAATTGGCTACTATACCTGGCTGTGAAACCAACTTTTTGTGTTGCCTCAGGCAAGTCATTTCACTTCTGTAGACCTCAAATTTCTCATCTCCACAGTGACACAGATTGAATTAAATCAGGGATGGCAAACTGTTTCATCGTAAGTGCCAATTCTGATCAATTAACTGTGAGAAGAACTGTGTCTGGATTCAGTGAGAAAGACTTTAAGCAACGAGACAGGTAATATGGTCAGCCATCAACTGCCATTAGTGCTTCAGTGGGAACTGGTTTCCTAGGATCTTTCCATGTGACAGATGAGGCCTTTTCTCCCCCTGGGGAAGAGTGTGAGGGTACTGCTCTAGACTCCCATCCCTCCAGCCAAACAAACAGAGGGTCTCTCCATCTTTACTGGCAACATCCCTGGAATGAATTTTCTGCATATTGCTTTCCCAGTTAACATTTTATAGCGGTTTGCAGCTATTTTTTTTAAACATAGCTCCTTGAGAATCTAATAATAGTTATAGACCTCCTACCAAAACACAAAAATATCCCGGTTTTTTTGCATAAAATTTTAAGGATTTTATAGTCCTCCTAAAGACCAAACGTACAACCCCAAGGAAGCCCTCCACAACCATTGATAATAAATGGCAATGTTACTTTAACATCATGTCAAAATATTTGCAATTATAAATTATGAAATTTAAAAAAAATCCATTATGTATGTTACCTCTGTCAAAACTGTAGCAGCCCACCTGCATATACATACTAAATGTTTAGTTCAGTCAATAGAAAAAGCATAAGGATTTGTTTTCTTAAATGACTGTTTGTTTCACGTAAGTATGATAGCAATTAAGTAGTCAGTCACTTTAGAGATGAAGAGGCTTGGTTTAGTTTTTTCACAAGTACGAAGAGGTGGTTTTGGCTCCTTCATGTCTATGTCAGTTCTAATGCACAGAGTATCTAGTATATTGTTAAATAATTCACCAACACACCATTTACTAGTGGAGTCGAATTCAGCTCTTTATCTCAGTTGGTGTAAGTAGATGAATGCACTTACTTGTTAAAATGCACATTGCTAGGTCCAGAACACACAATTTTGGATCTCTTAGCCAAGAAATACGCATTTTTAAAACATTCTCGGGGTGATTGTGATGCTCCCAGGATTCCCCTTTGAGAAACATTGCACTAGTGTGAGGCAAAAATCTTATTTTTATTCTGATACAGTGCCTTGCACAAAATAGACAGTAAGTGCTTATTAACTTGAATTATTCCTGCTTTGGTGAATCATGGGGAAATTGCCTGGGCTCAGAAATGTTTTCGCAGAGCATTGCATACTGTAATACACGAAGCGACGGAAAATGTTAACACCAAACCATATGTCTCAGGAATCACAACTAAATTTCCTATAGGATGTTTTTTTCAATATGTTGATCATTTTAAGCTGCTCATTTTCTAATCCTAGAAAAGGAGCCATGAACATTCTATAATTCAGTAACAATAAAACACATGATTTGGTGACTTCTTTTTCTATTATTCTAATGCACCTTGCAAATGGATGCTTTTTGCTGATATGTACATTTAGGTCATCTTAGTGACATCTCATTACTGTTTGAAATTGCTCTGATTTTCATTCAAAAATGAAACCAAAATCACCTCTTTTTTCAATTGTGAGTAGGATGCTTTTCAATGATTCACTAGAGTTAAAGGTAAATGGAATCACATACGTTCACTCCGATTATGAATTAGGAACATTGGAAGGTGCTTTATAGCCATTGTGCTGACTAAGTCTCACCACAGCCCCTTTAAGAAGTGATTGTTCTACAGATGAAGACACAGATTCGGAGTAGTAAATCACTCAAAGTCACCCAGCTCGTAGCCAGTAGAACTGGAAATTGTTTTTAGCAAACATTTTAATGACCCTTTTCCAGCATACGTGTGCTTCTAGAACTTTGGAAAAGAAACTTCATGTATCATGACTGTAATTTGTCAGTGGTCCACCTGGGCCAGAGGGAATGTTTTATTTTGGATCAGATTTATACTTCAGTGGCAAAGGTTATAACGAAGCCTGATTATATAAATATATACAAAGCTCCTGAATATTTGGAGAAAAACAGGTTATTGACAAGACTTCAGTTTATCCAAATTGCTCTCATATGCTAATCTAATTTTATCTTCTAGGTCAAGCTCAATTTTTCCTGAATTACCTCAGTTTTCTTTTCCTATTGCTTCTTATGTTCTCTTTATGTACTAGATACACACACACACACACACACACACACACATGCAGGTGTACATACAGTTAATCTTCATAGCTGACATAGGCAATAGACATTACTGCCATAATTATTCCCATTTTACTCCTGGAAAAACAGATTTGTAGCCAGATGAAGTGATTTATTCAAGGCCATACAAATTAAGTGGCAGAACCAGGGTTTGTTCCCAAGTCTGCCTGACTTTGAAAGCCTGTCCTCATAGCTTTCAACTCCAGCAGGTGTCACAAACTCAAATGCCAGACTAGGCATGAAAATAAGTGTAGCTGGTCAGGATTAAAAGAAGAAACAGCTTGGCTCTCTTGGCCACTTGTCTGTTTTTCCACTTTGTATAGGAACCTGGGTACAGAGAAGCATTTCTCTGCGATTAGAAAATGATGGGTCAAGTGCAGTGATAAAGTGCAAGCGATGTCTGTGGCTGGCATTGAGAAGCCACAGAAAGCAGTGCATGCTGTAGGGACCTGGGCCATCTAAAGGGGCAGTCATTTCTGCACTCAAGCCCCCTGCTGCATAAGAACGTAACAATCCAGATTTCCTGAGTGTTCAAGAAAAATTGCAACTCTAGATTTGTATGTAACATCTCCTAATTTTTAAAAATTGTCTTATAGTTTAAGAAAAATTATTTCAAAGTGTCTGCTAAAAATAACGGATACTCTGGCCAAATCAAGTCTCTAGACCTCTTATTTTCTGCCTCTGTAATTATTGCTTCCTTGACATTTAATAATAAACAGAAAACCAGCAGATGACATAGCAGCCAGCTTTTCTGACTTCCCAAGTAGATGTGAGAAGTTCCTCCTCCTGCTTTATTAGATGGGCCCATTCTTTCTTAGTGTGCCTGGTGGCGTTAACATGTCTGCAATAATGATGATGTTTGAAGTCCTTGAAACTTTGTCTTTCCTGTTCTAAATACTGGGTCACACCCTTTTGTGTATGAAGAACACTGTGGTGGTATGTATTATTTCTTTGTCGTTGTCATTGCTGTCACCAGGTTTTTAAACTAATGCATAGTGTTGGTTAGGAGCCTGTCAGTGGAAGCAGCTGCCCTCGGGTGTCATGTTATCATCTGCTGATTATGCTGGCCCAAGAAGGCAGTGGGAAGTGGTTCTCACCACATGCGACATCACCAGCCGACAGAACCCTCAGCTCTACTAATCTGTGAAATTGTTTCCCACTTTGCAGCACACTAAAAGCTAATTGCGTTCTTCAGTGAAACAAAACTGTGCACTGGGCCATTTTGTTGAGCTGAGAAATTACTCATCTGTGACAGTCGCCTTATCTCAGGGGTTGTTACAGAAATGTTTACTGTTCGGACATAATTAACTCTCAAGAGTGAGCTGACCACATGGGCAACTTTACCTTTCTGGGTGATCTTTTGTCTCTTATTTTAAAGCCCGAAATCCACTCTCCAGCCAAGAAGTGACACCCCTTTATTCGACATTAGAAGTGGTCATGTGTTTGTGGCTGATGCAGGGATCAGTAGTTAACCTGATTGTACTTCACAGAGGACAAAGCAACATTCATAAACATACTATTTGGCATGCGGATGTTAAATGAGGGAGGAACGTGTAGCTCATGAAATACTATTTCTGCTGTGAATTACGGTAATCCTCTTAAAAGGCCAGAAGGAGGGAAGATTAAGGCCCCTTGGCCTCATGCATCCTCTCATTTACTTACACCCCCGTTTTTCAATCAGTCTTGATGTCATGCAATACATTGATACCCTTTTGGATTTGGTACAAGGAGTTGATTGCAACTGAACAAAGCTGATAATGTTTTAAAGGAATCACCCAAAGCTGACTCTCTCATTCTAGCTGAAGTGATCAGAATGTTGGCCTAATCAGTATCTAAAATACTTGTCATAGCACAGTTGGATGTAGTGGTAGTTACTATGCAGTGGGTCACATAAAGCACTTTGTTCTGCATTTTTAATGTCATGCACCTTGTGGGAAGCAACTGAGTGAAGGTGCCTTTAGTCTGAATATCAACACGCATTTCCAAGACTATTAGCTGGGTGGACCATCTCTGAGGAAATGAGAGGAGCAGAGTTTTTTGTGTCATTTCAAAGTGGAGAAGGGAGGCACATGAAGAAGGGAGCTGAGAAATGTGCTGTGGGCTTAGGTGGGGAGGGCACCGGAGGGAAGTGATAGGATCTGTGGGGTTCACAGTTTTTCTGGGTTTCTTAAAAAGATATTCCTGGTATTTTTTTCTTTATTTTTTTTTTAGCTTCATAAAAAATGGTAGTATTTTGAAGAGAAATAACACCATATGGGATTATATAAAGGAAAAACTGATTGTTGACCCCTTACCCTCTTCATTCTGCTGAACAGATAAGACCTTAACGTATCTTAGTCTCTGTAACTTGCAAGGTTCCCTTGTTTATAAATCAGAGGTAACAATGGTATCACCCTCACAGGTTTGTTGTGAGGTTTAAATGAATTAACGTATGGAAAGAGGGGAAAGCAGTGTCATTTCAGATCAGTGTGTCTATTTGCCTGTTGATCTAATCTACCTACTAGCATGTGATTCCTCCACTTGCTTTTCACCAGACCAAGTTATCAGGAATGTCACTTCGTATTCTCACAGTGACTTAACTGATTCTTTCAACATCAGCTTTACATTTCAAAACGTGAATCTGCAATAATTATCAGTCCCCTTTAAATGAACACATTATTAGGCTGCTACAAACAGAATTCCGCAGTAAATATCCTTGCAGATAGGCCCATTCCATATTACCCTAGAAGTGGGATGGCTTGGACAAAGGATCTACATATTTAAGTTTGATAAATATTACCAATTGTGTTTCAAACCAGTTGAGTTGATTTACACTTCTGTTAATAGTATCTGGGATTTCCCTTCTCTCCAAACTTTTGCCAGCATTAATGGAGAGGGGATTTTGTTGTGTGGTGGCTGTTGTTTTTGTGTAATCGTGTGCTCGTGAGTACACTGTAATGTGCGTGTGTGTATGTGTGTGTGCATGTGTATGTGTAGTTTTATCTTGACTCCACTCTCCGGCACATTGCTTTCAGCCATCCACACCCCCAGGGGGCAAAGAGCAGCTGTGTTTGTAGGAGTGTATTTATAGAGCTGCTCTATCTAGTTCCCCATGGAAACAGCATTGGTTTTAACTCAGTGACCTGTTGTATAGATGTGACTCCAGAGTAGAAGCTGTCCAAGTCTTGACTCTTTTTTCCTCTCTGTTGTTCTAAAGCTAAAGTCTTGTGGGACTTTAATAAGTGTTTACACTTTGCAAGAGGTAGATATGCTGTAGTGGCAAATGGAGCTGACTGCCAACCACCGATTATGATTACCACGTTTCTTAAATATCTCTTGCACTGCCCTGCCATACTGTTGAGCCTTCTCTTCTAAGGATTGAATTTTTAGAGACCATATGAAAAACGATGCACTTTATTTTATCTTTCTGTCCTCCCTTTAAAAGGCTATTGTTTCTGGCGTAGGGAATTTGTGTCATGGAAAGAAAACTGACCTTAGGGTCAGGAGACCTAGAGTCTAGTCCCAGGATAGCAGGTAGTTAAGACACTAGAGGACTAGGTCTAAGTGTCGCTCTGTCAGCTGCTTCCTAGGCAATACTAGGGAAAATATTTAACTTTTTAAAAAAGATTTAGTTTCTTCCTGCATAAAATAGTTGTAATAATATTTCAAATTGCTGTTGATCAACATTCCTGATTGTAGATTACAAAAATTGACTCTGGATGTTTCAAGCAAAAGAGCATTTACTGCAAATGTATCAGGACTTCTTAGATTAATAGGAGGCTATATTCAGTTCCAGAAGACAAGAAATGAGGTCCTCGGAAGGTTGGCTACAAGCACAATCTGGCTAGAGTGCCCTTGGTCTCCACTGTGAATAAATTCATATACACATTCATGTCTCACCATTTCCCCAAGGTTTCAGTTTCCAAATGGTAGTCATCAGTTGGCCAAGCCTGAGTTAAGACCGCAATACCCAGGCTGCCAGGGACAAGGAGAAGAAGTAACTGCCTCATTTCTCCTCTCTGATGGAACACATAATGCTGCCTCCAACGAGACCATGAAGGAAGAGTACTGGAATGATTAATAGCATGGATTTGAGATCCAGGTGCCCTGGGTTCAAGTCCTGGCCCAAATCCTTAATCCATTTATGCATCGTGGGTAAAATGAGGATGGTTGAGATATTTACCTCATTAGAATTATCCTAAGGATTGAATGCATCAGTAGGTGTCAAGTTCTTAGAACAATATCTGACACACAATAAGCCCACCAGATGTTATCTCTTAATATTATTAATTTTCTCAGCTAGGAAGGAGTTAATACTGGACAGCCAAACACAAACATAACAGCTAACAAACAAGCCTGCCCCACCAGTATCAACACTGACACATTATAAGCATTCAGGACTGAGGGCAGTTTTTCTTACTGCTCTTTATGGATTCCAGCTCTGCAACTAACTTGCTTTCAACAGTCTAGGGTATTATTACTATCTTCATCTATAAAATGAGAATGTGGCACGGGACAGTTAAGGTATCTGACAATTCTAAAATACTATTGTGGGATTCAGGAAACTTCAGGGAGACTCTGTTGGGAAAAGACAGAGAATGGCCTACAGCTTTGTTGCCCAGTAAGATAGATACCAGCCGCATGTGGTTGTTAAGCACTTGAAATGAGGCCAGCCTCAACTGAGATGTGCTGTAAGAGTAAAATACACAGTAGATGTCAAAGGCTTCGTACAGAAAGAAAGCATTCTAACAGTAATTTTTAAAGTATATATAGGGTTAAATAAAACATATTCTAAAAATTAATCCCTCCCTTTTCTTTTTACCTTTTTTTAAATGTGGCTACCAGAAAATTTAAAATAACTTACATGGCTCACATAAGTGAGTGCTTATGTGAGTGGCCAGTGCTTACGCAGCTGAGTACTCTGGAAACATTTTAATGTTTGGTCCCTGTGTTAATCAAGATATTTTCATTTTCAGTGGACAAAAATCGAACTTGCTCTGGGAAAAAAAAAATAAGGAGTGATTGGAAGATAATGGCTCACACATAGCTGAAAAGTGTAGGAATAGCCAATCTTCAGACTTGACTAGATCCGAGAGCTAAATCTATGGCATTAACACTCTGTGTGAGCATATATGTGAACTCTGTGTGTCCGTCTGTTTGCTCTGTTTCCCACAGTGTTGACCTCACTCCTAGGCAAGTTCTCACTTCGTGGTAGCCACAGCACCAATACATCTAAAGCTTTATACCTCCTAGTCTAGGAGAACAAGAGATGGTCCCATTCCCTTAGTTCCAGCAAATCTAGCTTGGGTCACGTGCCCATACCTGCACCAATCACTGTGTCATGGTATATTAATTATCCTTTGCTTAGCCAGGCCTGGGTCACTGGGCACTCCCTGGAGCACAGGTGGAGACAGTCATTTGAACCCAATGAGCTGAGGATGAGAGTCACCAAGAAAATATGGCTTTTCCTAATACTGTCAAAATGGCTGCTGGGCAGGGAAAATCAATCATCAAAGGCTGTCAGTGGGGAGAAAGAGTGTTCCTTTTCCTCTGTTCCTTATCTCATGCTGACCTGAGCCATCAGCCTGCAAGTCATCATCTTCTACTTCTTCCTCACACACTTCATCCAGTTGGCCAGTGAATCCTACTAATATACCTCTTTGCTTCATACATACCCTAACAGCCTCTGCCTCTTAACTAGCTTCCTATCTGTTCTCCTTGGTTTTAATCTTCTTTTGCTGAAATCCAAAATCTATTCTCAGTACTACTTGCAGAGTAATAATTTATTGAATTAATTGAACTTTTATTTAAAAAAGAAACCCATGGATGTAGAAAACTATACAAAGCAAAAAGTGTCACAATGAATTATTCTAAAGCAAACATTTTTGTAATTGCAGCCAGATCAAGGAATACAACACTGCTAGACACTCTAAAAGCCCCTTCCATGAGCCCCGATCCAAACACAATACTTTTGTTCCCCCTGTAAGTGACCACCACCCTAACTTTTATACTGAACATTTCTTTGACATCTTTATAGTTATTCCTCCATCACTTTCTTTGCATTACAATTAAACTGTTGAAAACTCAAGCTGTTTGAACTGTGGAGTTTCTCAGAGTTTGGATGTGGCTGAATGTAAACACATCAGGTAATTCAGTGTACTCCTCTGTCCTCTGTAATTTCTGCAAAATAGCAACTGTGTCTAGGGACTGCCTCCAATTCAGTAGATTCCTTGGCTGGATCATGGAGACACATTTCTGATTGTCTCGCATTTTGTGAATAGTAGCCATTGATATTTAGTACCTGTATCTATTAATTCATTGTTATTTGTAAAATAGTGACATGCCGGTTCTATTATTTAATTTTGTTATATTTATTTTTAACTCTTTATTGGGATAAAACTCACATGTCATAAAATTCACCCACTTAAAACATACAATACAAAGTTTTTAAAATATATTCACATAGTTGAGAAAGCATCACCACAATCTAATTTTAGAATATTTCATCTCCTCCCAAAAGAAACCCTGTACCCATAGGAGTTATTTCATATCCCACCCCACCACATCCCACCCTTAAGGCTTAGCCAACCACTAATCTATGGATTTGCCTATTCTAAATGTTTCATATAAAGGGAATCATATAATATATGTTACCTGTACTTGATTTCTTTCACTTAACATAATGTTTTTAAGGTTCATTCATGTTGGAGCCTGTATCAGTACTTCATTTCTTTTTAATAATGAGTAACATTCTGTTGTATAGATATGTATTGTATTTTGTGTATTTGTATTTATGACTTAATGGATATTTGAGTTGTTTTCACTCTTTGTCTATAATGAATCATGGTGCTGTAAACATTCAAATATACATTTTTGTGTGGAATATTTAAAAATTTCTCTTGGGTACACCTAGTTGTGGAATTGATGCATTATAGATTAATTTTATATTTACCTTTTTGAGAAATTGCTGAACTGTTCCAAACTGGCAGCACCATTTTACATTTCCATCTCTAAAGTATGAGGGTTTCAGTTTCTTCAGATCCTTGTTAAGACTTACCATTATCTGACTTTTTGATTATAACCATCCTTTTAGGTGTTAAGTAGTATCTCATTGTAGCTTTGATTTGTATCTCTCTAATGACTAATAATGTTGAGTGTGTCTTTATATGTTTCTTGACTAAGTGTAGATCTTCTGGAGGGGAGTGTCTGTTTAGATCCTTTGTCCATTTTTAAATTGGGTTATGTACCTTTTCTTTATTGAGTTGTGAGAGTGTTTATATATTCTAGATGCAAGAACCTTATCAGATACATGACTTACGACTGTTTTATCCCATTCTGTGGGTTATCTTCTTCACTTTTTCTGTAGTATCATTTGAAGCACAGAGTTGATAATTTTAATGTGGCTCACTTAATTTTATTGTTGTTGTTGATTCTATCTTTAGTCATATCTAAGAAACCATTGGCTAGCCTAACAATAAAAGGATTTATTGCTGTATTTTTCCTAAGTTGTTCCTATACCATTTGTTAAAAAGACTGTTCTTTTCACATTGATTGCCTTGGTACTCTTCAAATCAAGGACTACAATACTGCTATACACTCTAAAAGCCCCTTCCAGAAGCCACAATCCAAACACAATACCTTTGTTCCCCTGTAAGTGGCTAATGGAAATCAGTAAGTATAAATGTAAGATATTATTTATGGACTCTCAATTTTATTCCATTAATTTATATGTTCATCTGTATGTATTTTCACACTATTTTGATTATGGTAGCTTTGTACTAAGCTTTGAAATCAGGATTATGAGTCCTCTGACTTTGTTCTTCTTTTTCAAGGTCATTTTGGTTCTTCTGAGTCTCATCCATTTCCATGTGGATTTTAAGATCAGTTTGCCAGTTTCTGGGGGAAAAAACACATCTGGAATTTTGACAGGGATAGCTTTGAATTTGCAGGTTGATTCGTGGAATGCTATCATCTTAATAATATTAAGTATTCCATCCATGGACATTTCAACATTTCATTGAAGAAGGATATTTAGTTATTCTTCAATTTCTTTCAATAGTTTTTTTTTTGTAGTTTTTAGTATGCAAGACTTGCACTTCTGTTGTTAAATTTATACGGAAGTGTTGTGTTCTTTTTGATGCCACTTTATAGGTTTTCTTACTTTCATTTTTGGATTACTCATTGGTACTATATGAGAATTCAGTAGTTCTTTTGTGTGTGTATTTATCTTGTATTCTGACACGTGCTGAGCTTATTTTTTAGGTTTAATAAGTTTTTTTTCTGAGTTCCTTTGAATTTTTTTAATACAAGATCATATCATCTTCAAAGAGATACTTTTATTTTTCACTCTCCAATCTGGATGCCTTTTTTTGTTTTGTTTTCCTATTCTTTTTCATTAAAGGTTATTACAAGAGATTGAGTATAGTTCCCTGTGCTGTACAGAAGAAATATGCTTTTTATCTATTTTGATATATAGTGGTTAACCTTTTATTTATTTTTTCTTGCCTTATTGCCCAGGCTAGAAACTTCAGAATATGTGGAATAAAGTACTGAGAGTTGACATCCTTGTCTTTGTCCCAGTCTTAGGGAGAAAGCATTCATTTTTTCACCATTAATTATGATGCTAACTGTGGGTTTCTGTGGATGTCCTTTATTTATTTGGTTGCAGAAGCTCTCTTTTCTAATTTATAGAACATTTCTATCAAAATGCTTTTTCTGTATCTACTGAGATGGTGATGTAGTTTTATCCTTTATTTTATTAAATGATTTATTACATTAATGATGTTTAGATGTTAAATTATTCTTGCATTCCTGGGCTATATCTGCATTGGTTATTATGTGTAATGCTTCCTTACATGTTTCTGGATTGGGTTTGCTGGTAAGTTGCTAAGGCTTTTGTGTCTATATTTATAAAAGATATTTTACATTATTTTCTTTCTTATATCTTTTTCTAATATCAGGGTAATATTGGCCTCATAAGTTGTGTTAGGAAGTATTTTCTCCTCTTCTATTTTTTGGAACAGTTTTTGAAAGATTGGTATTACTTGTTCTGTGAATGTTTGGTAGAATTTATCAGTAAAGACATCTTAGCCTGGACTGTTCTCTGTGGGAGATTTTTAAACTAGTAATTACATGTCTTTACTTGATAAAAACCTATTCAGATTTTCTCTTGCTTCTGGAGTCAGTTTTAGTAATTAGTGTCCTTCTAGAAATTTGTCTGTTTCATCTAAATTGTCCGATTTGTTGACATACAGTTGTTCACCGTAATTCTTTGTAATCCTTTTTTTCTTTAATTTCTGTAGTGTTGATAGTAACATTTCTTCTTTCATTCCTGATTTTAATAATTTGAATCTTCTCTACTGTTTTTGTTCAGTAGAGCCAAATGTTTGTCAGTTTTTATCAATTTTGTTGAGTTTTTTTCAAAGAACCAACAATCGGTTTTGTTGATTTTTCTCTATTTTTTTCTATTTTGTATTTTATTTATGACTACTGGAGTAGTCATTATTTCCTTTTTTGTTTGGCCTTCTTGGGTTTTGTTTGCTCTTCTTCTTCTAATTTCTTAAGGTAGAAGTTTAGGTTAGTGATTTGTGATCTTTCTTCTTTTATATATAGCCATTTTATATAGCCATTTCCAGATATAAATTTCTCTCTGAGCACTGATTTGATTAAATCCCATAGGTGTTGTTACGTTGTATTTCCATTATCACTCATCTAAAAGTATTTTCTAATGTACCTTGTGTTTTTTACTTTACCATTTTGTTATTTAATAATAATTTGCAACATTATGCTGTACACCAGAAATTGACACAATATAAACTGACTATACTTCAATTTAAAAAAATAATTTAATTTTCACTGACTGATTTCTAATTAAATTTTACTTTGATTGAAAACATGCTTTGTATGCTTTCAGTCCTTTTATATTTTTCAAGACTTATTGTATGGCCTAGCGTATGTTCATCCTGGAGAATACTCCTGTGCAATTGAGAAGAATGTAAATTCTGCTGTTCTTGGATGAAGTGTTCTATATATTTTTAAATACTTAATCTATTTATATTATTGTTCAAGCTTTCTTTTAATTTACTCTTCCTAGTTTGTTTTAACTGTTACTGAAATTAGGTATTGAAATCTCCAACTATTATTGTTGAATTTTGTTTTTATTTTCCTTCAATTCTGTCAGATTTTACTTCATGTATTTTGGGGATGTACTTGTCATTATATATACAGTTATCCTTAGTATCCATGGGGGATTGGTTCCAGGACACTTATGTGGATACGAAAATCTGCAGATGTTCAAGTGCCTCGTATAAAATTATGTAGTATTTGCATATGACCTATGTATATTCCCCCAAATACTTTAAATCATCTCTAGATTACTTATAATACCTAATACATTAATCTGGCTACGACAGCTCTTTTATGGTTGTTGTTTACTTGGTATATCTTATTCTATACTTCTATTATTTGTATCTCTGCATCTAAAGCAAATCCCCTACACAAAGCATACAGTTGGATCGTGTACTATATTCCATTTCATAGTCCTTGCCTTTTGACTGCATTGTTTAAACCATTTACATATGTTATTTATATGGTTAGATTTATATCTGCTATTTTGTTTTTTTGTTTTCTATGTGTCTCATGTATTTTTTTTAATATTTTTTCTCTTTGTTACCTTCTTTTGTAATAAGTGTAATTTTTAGTGTACCATTCTTTCCTTTTTGAATTTTTAAATTTCTTTTCATAGTGGTTGCTTTAATCCTTATAATAAACATTTTAATTTATCATGATTTATTTCAGATATATTCACAGCCTCAGGGAAATATAGAAATGTTACTTTTATGTGATTCCATTCCTTCCCATCTTTCCACTGTTTTGGTACTTTTACTGTTTTCCATTTTATGTTTATATATGTTGCCAATCAAACAATATGTTGTTATAATTCTCACTTTGCATAATCTTATATCTTTTAATGAAGCTACGAGAAGAAAAAGTGAGTATATGTTTACTGAGTTTGCTATGTTAACTTTCTTATTTGCTCCTTCTAGTTCTCTACTTACTTTCTTTGGATTTGAGTTGGTTTCATTTTCTTAATCTAGTACTGCTTTGTTCTGACTAGTCTCTCTGTGTGTTATCATCAAATGTATTTTGTATAATATAGGATTCATGTTACAATTATATCATACTGTTTTATGTAATTGCTTTGTAAATCAGTAAAGAGAACAAAAGAAATGAAAAAAGTAATTATACTATCTTTTGTGACTACCTATGTAATTACCTTTAATGGCACTTTTTGTTTTATCACGTGGATTCCAGTTACCATCTGGTATCACTTCCTTTTTAGCATGAAAACCTTTAGTTTTTTTCTGGCAAGGAAAATCTTTTAGTAAGAAATTCTCTTAGGTTTTATTTGCCTGGGAATGTTCTGTTTGTTTGGTTTTGGTTTTGGTTTTGGTCTTTTGCCTTCATTTTAAAAGGATAGTTTTGCTGCATATAGTATTCTTGGCTGATAGTTTTTACTTTTAACACTTTGGCTCTGTCATCCCACCGCATTCTCACTTCCCTTGTTTCTGGTGAAGTCAGTTGTTAACCTTATTGGAGTTTTTGTACATGATGAGTCATTTTTCTCATCCTGCTTTTAGCATTTGTCTTGGTCTTTCAACCCTTTTACTATGATGTGTCTTGTGTATCTCCGTATTTATCCCACTTGGAGTTTGTTGAATTTCTTGAATATGTAAATTAATGTTTTTAATCAAATTTGGAAATATTTTAGCCATTACTTCTTCAAGTATTTTTTTCTCTTTCTCTCTTCTTTCCTTCTGGTATCCTTACTATGCATATTTTGGTGTCAAGATAATGAATTGATCCTCTGTCATCCTCTATATATTATAAGTTACAATTTTTTTTTTTTTACTATCGTCATAAACTCATGGATTTAAACTTATTTGAGGGGTTGAAATCTATTGCATTTATTATTATTGTGAAGCTACAATTGTTCTATCTTTGGCCTGTGGGAGCTTCTTCAGTTGGCTTCTGAGCCCTCTAGATATGAGTTTAACAGTCACTGATGCCTTAATGTTGCACACATGCTTGACTAGGAGTCAGAGAAGCTGAAGAAGGGTATTTAATAGGAACTGAAGGGTGTTGGGACCTGGCTGATGCCAGATACCAACAAGATGAGCTAGCAGCCAGCAACTACATAGGCCAGCTATAGTAGTACATGAAGTCCCATACTGACACTTACTGAATAATGGCTGCAGTTTTACTTCTACCTTCCAAATTTTATGCAAATTTCTTTTATAAACAACTCTAATCTAGGAATATACAGAAGGAGGAATTCTGGAAAACACAATTCTAGCTTGGTTAAATTGACACGGTAGTAAACTACCACTTCAAATAAATACGTAGTTAATGTTAACCACAAGTTTTTATCTTGCTACCTCTTTAGTGATTTTGGTTAGCCAAGTCTTTTTCTATTATAGATTTTACGGAAAGTTCTCAAGAGAATATTCCCTTAGTTCTTACAATTAAAAATAATTTGTGCCATTTATACCTGTTAGTTTTGCTAGATATAAAATTTTAGCTTATATCTTCTTTCCTTGAATAGCATAAATATGATACTTCATTTTCCTCTGACAAAGTATTGCTGTCAAAAAGTCTGTTGATAATTTAATATTCTTTACCTAATGAGCCACATATTTTTTCTTTTCCCTGAATTCATATGTACATATATGAAATATTTGTATTTTCTTAATTCATGTATCTTAATACTTTCTCTGTTCCCTTGCTTTAGTTTTCTTTTTTAGCAATGCTTGTTACCTGCTTATTGAAAAATGTTTGCCTATGCTCAGTATTTCTCACTTCCTTTAGAACCTTTTTGATTTCTTAGTTTTAAATTTTTGTAAGTATCCTTTTTTCACCTTTTATTTCTGTTAAAACATCTATTGTGTTTTTACACTCTTGTGTTCTTTCTAGTTTAATCTTTATTTCTTAAATTATTTATTCCTTTGTTATAATTCTTTCATAAATACTTTCATCTAAATTCTGTGTCTTTTCTATTCCAATTTGTGTTGTTCTTCAGTGTTTTGTATTAATCTCTTAATGTATTTGAACTCATTTTGTAACAGTGCATTATAGTTTTAATCTCTGTTACGTGGATGTTATTCTGGCGTGCATTCATTGTCTGTAAATATGTTATTTTGCTCTTTTTTTTTTCCTATTCCTTATAATATGTTTGGAAGTTGTTACTCTCTCACTTAGTCTTACTTTTTTATATTGTTGCATAGAATTTGAGCTCAACATTTTATGTTGCTCGTTTTTATGGGAAATTATCTTCCTGACCTTCTAAAATGAGGTGAGGTTTGGGAATGTTCTAATTGTACAGAGCTCTCCCTTCTGTTGTTTTGGTATAATGTTTAAAAACAGGATTGCTGCTTTCTCAGATTTCCTGGCTATGTTCTCCTCATTTTGACCTATACTTTCTTTTTCTTTCTGTTTTCTCTTACTTAGTGTTTATTCCATTCCCAGTAGTTTCTTCTCAGTAGAGGACGTGTCTTAGAAAGGAGTCCTGGTTGGTCAGTCATTAGGGATTGCAGGGGCTAGAGTGCTCCTGTAGGTTCAGTCCACGCTGTGGGCCCTCCAGCCGTATTGGAGGGGGAAAAAAAGTCCCAGTGTCTGCTGCTCCTTTCTGATTGGCTTTCTGTGCTTTCCAGAGCTTGTCTGTTGTCTCTCTCGAGGTTCTTCTATTCTCCAATCCTTTAGGTCCCACTGTGTTGCTTCTTTCCCCACAGATGTCATTGTCCTACAGGTCATATGGCTATAGATGGTTTGTCCACTCCTGCTTGTATTTGTTATTTGTGCAGTTATCTTGTTGTCTAGTTTTAAGTATCGTCCATGAATTTTGTTTTGCCACTTTTTTCTCTCTTGAATTCTATTTTATTTTTCAGCATTTTGAGATACAACTGACAAATAAAATGATAAGATACTTAAAGTATACATTGTGATGCTTGACACACACATATGCATGGTGAAAGAATTCCTCCCATCTGGTTAAATACATGCATCACCTTATTTATTTATTTATTTTAAGAACATTTAAGTTCTACTCTTTTAGCAAATTTCAGTAATACACTACTTTGTAATCAACTATTGTCATCATATTATGTTAGATCCTCAGACCTCATTCATCTTAGAGCCGAAAGTTTGTACCCTTTTACCAACTTCTTCCTACTTACCTCATCCCTACCCCTTAGCAGCCACTTTCTTACTACCTATTTCTATGAGTTTGACTTTCTTTTTTAGGTTCTAGATATAAGTGAGACCATGCACTATTTGTCTTTGTCTGACTCGTTTTGCGTAGCATTATGTCCTCAAGCTCCATCCATGTTGTCACAAATGGCAACATTTCCTTCTTTCTCTTGACTGAATAATATTCCATGGTATGTATTTATAAATATATATTATATGCATAACAGTTTCATTATCCATTCATGTAGAGATGCACACTTAGGTTATTTACATACCTTAGAAATTGTGAATAATGCTGCAGTGAACATGGGAGTGTAGATATCTCTTTACAATCCTGATTGTATTTCCTTTGGATGTATACCCAGAAGTGGGATAACTAGATTATATGTTAGTTCTGTTTTTTAATGTTTTGTGGAAAGTCCATACAGTTTTCAATAGTAGCTGTTCCAATTTACATTCCCATCAAGAGTGCACAAGTGTTCCCCTTTCTCCACATCTTTACCAACACCTGGTATTTCTTGTCTTTTATTTTTTGATTGCCATCCTAGCAGGTGTAAAGTAATATCTCATTGTGGTTTTGATTTTCATTTCCCTGATTATTAGTGATGTTAAGTACCTTTTCATGTACCTGTTGGTTATTTGTATGTCTTCTCTGAAAAAATGTCTATTCAATCCTCTGCCCATTTTTTAATCAGATTTTTTGGGGTTGTTTTTTTGTTTTGTTTTGTTTTGCTTTAAGTTGTGTGAGTTCTTTATATATTTTGGTTATTAACCCCAATCAGGTGTATGATTTGTAAATATTTTCTCCCATTACCTAGATTGCCTTTTCATTTTGTTGATGGTTCCTTTTGCCGTGCAGAAGCTTTTTAGTTTGGTGTAGTCCCACTTATTTATTTTTGCTTTTGTTGCCTTTGCCTTTGGTGTCAGGTCCAAAAAACTCATTGCTAAGATTGATGTGAAGTAGTTTAAATCATACATTTTATTCTAGGCGTCTTATGGTTTCTGGTTTTAAATTTAAGTCTTTAACCCATTGTGAGTTGCTTTTTGTGTATACTGTAATGTAGGGGTACAATTTCATTCTTTTACATGTGGCTGTCCAGTTTTCCTAGAACCATTTATTGAAGAGACTGTCTTTCCCCCATTGTTTATGCTTGATGTCTTTGTCACAAATTAATTGACTATATATGCTGGTTTTGAAGTTGCCTCTTGTTATTTGGGTTTTCAAAGTGTTTACAAACAGTGCTGCTGCCTCTTTCATTTCCCCCAAATCCTGCAGAATAATCTTTTGAAAACACAAATCTAAATATGACACCCCTGTGCTTTAAAAATAATGATTTGACATTTTTTTTATTATCCTTAGATGAAGTTCATGTTTCTTATAATGGCCTAGAAGAGTGGCTTTCAAACTTTGCTTTGTATTGGAGTTACTTAGAGTGTTTTAACAACCCTGATGCCTAGATTGTACCCAAGACCAATTAAATTAGAAGCTCTGAGAATGAGACCAGGCATTCGTATTTTTTTAAAGCTCCCCTAGATGATTCCAGTGTTTGTGAACCATTGACTAGCAGGCCCTTTACCATCTGATCTAGCACTTGTTGATTTCTTCATCTCTCCGTGTTGATGTTGCCTGACAAGCCCACATATAATCGATGCATTAGTCATATCAAACTACTTCTGGTGCTAACGTGCAGTACCCTGTCTCTTTGCATATCCTGTTGTCTTTGCCTCAAATTACCCCTTCCCCGTAAAATGACTGTTCATCTGATTATCACCATATAGCTTGATGGTAGCAAATCTACAGGTTATTACAGGTATCTGATTTTAACATAAGGCAAAGGACATGGCTGATTCATTGTAAATTTAGGGTTTTTTTCTTCACACTACGCCCGGTGTTGGACCCTACTGCATAGTATTATGAACCATTTCTTGCTTGCAGACTTGCCTTCAGCTCTCTGGTTATCTCTGTGAGACTAAGTTTTGGTGTTTGAAAAGTTTATTGAGAAGGATGAGTTGCTGACCAGGACCTCTGGTGTTTACTTCTCTGAGTGATGATTTATATTCATCCTACTGGGGCTGAAGTTGGAAATTAGACCTGCCACTTTAAAATATGCTTGGTCTGGCTCTGGCATTGTGAAGAGTGGGTTCTTACCAGCGGTTGCGTTAAAACAGCATCAGAGACAAGAGCAAGCGTATTTTTTAAATGACAGCGCTAAGGAGGCGCCCTGTTTTAGATTAAATCATGATTCTGAAAGACTAAGCCCTGGATTAAAGATTTTGATTTGTCTCCATATTCTCTTAATCAAATCTCCTTTTCTGAATGCTTGTACCCGTAGGAAAAATTAGAAACCACTTTATCCTAATGGCTTTTATTGTATCACAGTAGGTTCCAGTAGATACCAAACAACTCATCTTGCTTTGAAAAAAGATAAACTTTTAGTACAACCAGTGAACCACCATGAAGCAGTTAAATATAATGTCATTGATGTATCTTTATAGTTGTGGAAAGATGGTGGTATACAGTCTGAAAGGATTCACACCAACAGAGTAAACATTGTTCCCTCTTTGTGATGAAATTGTAGGCAGGTGGTTTTATGTTTTGTCAGTGTTCTTTCCTGATTTTTCTAATGTTCTTACAATGAACATCTATGTACATATATATTTAAAGAAGTTAAATATAACTAGAAAGTTTTCTTCTAAGATAACAGAAGTTGCCTTTTTCAAGACTCTATTGAGGGATCTTAGAATCTATTGCTTTTCATATTTTTCATACCTTTCATATATTTTTCACCTGAATGGCAGAAGCTAAAGAGTTTCTCAGAACAACTTAACCTGCTTCCTTTCACTCCTCAATTCTGCAGAGGCCTCAAGTTATGATTCCCAATTAAAGGAGAGAGTTTTTTGTGGTTTTTTTTGAGCAGGAAAGTCGTTTATTAAAATTAGGTTTACTCTCCAACCTATATGTGGGATAAATGGCACATGAGGACACAGGAAGGACCGGCTGGTGAACTGATAGCTGTTGTTGTGTTGTGTATGTTAGTCACCCCACAAGGCTCAACTCTGACTTTACTGGTTCTGCCCCATCAAGAGATAATGGCTAAGAGGAAGACATCAGTTATATGTTCGAAAGGACAAACCAGTGAAATAACACAGGGTTGAAACACAAATCTCACTTTTTAGGGGGAAGCTCTATTAAAATCAAACTTTAATCATGGATGGTGGAATAGAACACAGGCAGTTAGGAGCTGCTAAAATATTAACACGTCTATTAAAACAGAAACCCGGGCACTTTATTATCTTCATGGCCAGCCCTGGGATTTCATAATTAAGTCTTTCAGTTTGATTTATATACACTCTAAGCAAACTTTCAAAGTGAGTTTGAGAGGCTTTGTACTTGGAGCATGAATGCACTGCATTTCCCAAGGAAGTTTGGAACTGGGGGTTTCATCACATCAACACCCTGGCTCAGAGGCAGGTGATCTGAGAACCTTCTCTTGAGCACACTTATCCATTAACTATGAGGAGGACCTCAGACATCTCCCCCAGCAAGCTGAATCTTCAGTAGGGAAGCAGAGAGGGAAACAAGTATCAGTCGCAGCGTGTTACTTTCTCTTGGTCTCATCTCTTTGGGACTGCAAGTGGGCACTTCTCTCGTCTCCCACCTAAGCCTTTGGCTGGTTCAGAATACTTCCCCACTGGCCAGAGTAAGGGGAAAGATGCACCCCTTCCACATTTAGAAACCGTATTCCTTTTAACCCCCCAAGAAGTACTTTGGTATTGAGAAGTATTGGATCTAACATAATCCTGAGATTGAACGTGTGGCAAATTCTCAGATAATCTGGGCTCGAACATACTATGTCAAATTAACCCATCTCAAGGAACAGGATTGGTGAATCAAAGGAAAGAATGAAGCCTAATACAGTACAGACTTAAAGGTGGCATTTTATCCAGCAACACATAACAATCGTGGTTTCAAAAGACCCAAGGAAGGGAGGAAGGGAGGAACGGAGGAAGGGAGTGAATCACCCAGAAGATGTGTGTAGTTAGTGTTACTACAATGAGAGAGAGAGAGAAGACAGCATTGCTACAGGAAAGCAGAGTATCAGATTTAAAAGTGTTAGGTTTACTTTGGGATATCCACTTTGAGCATTTGAAAATGACCAGTTGACTTTGGTCATTTGCCAAATCATGTGCCAAAACTGGACCTAAATGAAATAGTCTCACCACCATGATGATAGCATAAAAGCTGAGTGGGGGACAAAAAGAAAGAAACACAAACAAGCAGCACTCCAAGAGAACAGGTCAAAACCCTGGACCTTCTTTAAGTGCTCACACTGGCAGAGAATCTGGCCACTTTTCTCTGAAGTTCCAGGCTTCAGCGCCTGTTACTCAAGAAACAGTACCGGCTGCCCTCAGCGTATCTCACTAATCGTACCTGAGATGGAGGAGCTGGCTGGTAAAAATCATTCAGTCCGGTGCTGTCACAGGTGTACCCAATGAATGGGTGCCTGGGAGGAGGTGGAGGAGGATCTAAATGAATTTGGTCCCGTGGGCTCTTTCTTCCCTGCAGATAGAGCCAGAGGCTCCTGTTTGCATTATTGGGAAGGTGATCTGTAATTAAAACTCATCGTAGACAGCTTGTGGAGGGACAACTGTTTGTCCCTGTATCCTTGAACTTTCTACCCCTTGCAGCTCATGTCCCTCCTCCTCTGAGTTGATGTCCCAACTCCACGTGCCCAGGACAGCCTCTGATGCTTCAGAGTCTCTTGCCAAAGTCCGCAAGCCAACAAGCTTTGACTTCTTAGTCTGACCACATTTCCACCTCACCATCGAAAGGGACCTGAAATATATCCCATTCCTCTGGTTTTCCTCTCACCTTGATGTTAGAGAGAAGCTGTTTCATCCTTAGTTGTCAGTCTTTCCTCACCAGTTCCTGATGTCTTCGTCTTTGTGGATTTTCATAGGAGACCCTGAATACAGAATGCCCTAAGAGAAGAGATGACAGAATTCATGCTGACTGTGGAACCTTGGGAAACGTCCTGAATTAGTATGAATTGCAATGTACTAATTTGGCATATCAAAGAAGAGTCATTTTATTTCACAGGTTTAAAGATTAAAATGTGATTATAGCTATATAAAATTCACTAATAAACTATTAAACTTTGAGTCACTGTTGTTGGTGTTAACTGTTTTCAACATGGTGGAATTCTTGACTGGCCAGTGAAAGAAGCACTTTGGGCACAAGAGGAAAGGTGCTTCCATCAAAATTCTCCTCCCATACCCTGTAGTAGCTACCTGGTTTTAGCTTGGCCTTAATCTGGGACTGGGATTTTGAAATGTACTAGCTCTTTGGAAGAGTTAATTTCTCTAAGATCTCAGAGGTGGCCCCCCTCTGACTGCAGTGTGACCTCTAGAAAAGCTGTTCACTGTAACACTGAGCCCAGTCAAACTCAGTAAATTTAGCAGATGGGGATAAGACATGGATTGGGATTGAGGAGGACTGAAGTCTCAAATTTCTTTTGATAAGAAATTGGCACACCATCATTCTTACTAGTATCCTAGCCTTGCTGGAGAAATAACGGTGAGTCAGTAGACCCTAAGCCCATATATGTGTATGTCAACTCTGTGCTCTTCTTAAGTTCTTATGCTGTGTACTTTTTTTGCTACATAAGTTAAAATTCAGGAAGTTACCCATCCAACCAGTCTCTAACTTATTTTCTTTCAGTAAAAATTATCTTTGTTAAAAAATGAAGTTTTAAAAATTTGCCCTTATCTTTCAAAAAATAAAAGCATTCATAAAACCAGAAGTACCCATATCAACTTTTTATTTTTTTGTTTTTTGTTTTGTTTTGTTTTTAAGATTCTGCATATGAGCGATCTCATATGGTATTTTTCTTTCTCTTTCTGGCTTACTTCACTTAGAATGACATTCTCCAGGAACATCCATGTTGCTGCAAATGGCGTTATGTTTTTGGTTTTTATGGCTGAGTAGTATTCCATTGTATAAATATACCACATGTTCTTTATCCAGTCAAATGTCGATGGACATTTAGGCTGTTTCCATGAATTTTATATTTTTTTGTTTTGTCACATGGGCATAACACAAATCAAATTTTCTAAGAGAGTGTCTCCTTGTTATTAATATTAATTATTATTACTACTACTTTATCTTCTGCACCTGATAATAACCAGGGAATGTTGACTGTTCTTTCAGCCAGCTTTGTAAGGGGGCGCCCAAATTAGAATGGGCTACATTTCTGCAATTACATAAATGTCGAATCTAGCATTTATTTTCTCGTAGAAATAATGCCAAAGTTTGTGGTTAGGGTCCTAATTAGATATCAGAAGCTTTTCAAAGTCATTACAATTTCTTTGGGAAGTCCCTGGGGTTTCATATGTAAAGATTTCTCATTGAAAGCTCGATGTTGAGAAGTAAGCCGCTCTCCAAGCTCATTCTCTTCTCCCTGCCCTGGTGGTGTGGGATGCCTCCTTCCCCTTACCAGGAGTTGTTTGTACGAGTCATGTCTTTTTTCTGGGTTAGGCCATGTTTTAATTCCTTTTAAGAAAGCATGAGGCTCGGGCTTTACAGTCTTGATGGAGAGATGTTCATGGTGACAAATTACAAACAAAAAACAATAGCCCTGAAGTTTCAAGCCACCAGGACTGCGGGGTCCGTCCAGGCAGTTGCGCTGCCCTTTTGTTGTGCGTCCCGACTCTGTAACACTGTGTTTTGAGGTTACCGTGCTTCGAAGGCAGTGCAGCAGCTTCAACCTGCTGCTTGAGATTTCCTCCTTTTTCTTTTCAAGCATGTGAGATGAGGGGGACCCTGCACCTCATCATCTGAGCGATTTTGTTCACAACCAGACCTCTGCGTCGGAGCTGAGATGAAAGGTTCTCATCCCCTTTCATAGCTGCTCCTGGGCAGACGTGACCTGTGATAAAAGTACCCACTCAGAGCTCCATTATCTCATCTGAGGCGTGCTCTGCGCTCAGCATCACTCCCTCTGTTCTTCAGGAGTGCCGGTACCTGGCAAGCAGGCAAAACGTCTGAACGCATTTCTCATGCAGACTTCAAAAGTGTCAGCTATTTCTTTGGTGCAATAATGAGGGCTCTTCATTCTGAGAAGGGTGCACTTGGATCTTTGTTTATCCTCACTGAGGACGCTACGTAAAAGTAACTATTTTTATTAATTTTTTTTCCAATAAAGAAGAAAGTATCGTTGAATATCTGATAACTTCTTTAGGGAAATCTGGAGATACAAAGACTGTTCATCCTAAGCTTTCCTGAAAGAGGAATATGGTAATACAAATATAATGGCCAAAGCCAGTGCAAGACATTGATTCACAAAATTGAAATTTGGGGGTTGGTATCTACCATGTACAGATATTCCTGTAGGCACTGCAGATACAGCAGTAGAACAGAGACAGCAATTTCTTGGTCTCAGAGTGCTTACATTTGAGAGCGTATCTGGAGCCCTTAAGTTTTGAGATAATTGGTGCAAGCATAGGTCCTACGAGGTCATAAGCTGCCTGCTGCCTCTGGTGGCCCCGACTGCAGCATCTCCCAGTAAGCTGTCGCAGGCCCTTCTTCCTTTCCTTCGGCATGGCAACACTGTGGGGTATGCACAGAGCTGAGCCTGGAGCAGATGGGGGAGGGGCAATTGGGAGAGTCTCACTCAACTTTCTTCTGCTTCTACGTGACCCCCTCCCTTCCGAAGTGGGAGACTACTTCCCCTTAGCCAAAACCCATTTTCATACCTAATGGGTTACTGAGTGTGGTACCCCAGCACCACACGACAAGACGGAGGCACATTTCAACTTCTGCAACAGTTCCTGCTTTTACTAGGGAATAGAGCATTCTCTTGCTGTGGGAGAGATTACGGTGGCAGATAATTTGGGGACCAAGAGAAGGTCGAGAGGGAAAAGAGAAGGAAGTTCAATGAGGACTATAGTGATGCAGTTTGGTGTGGGGCTGTGGGGCAAAGCCCAGCTGCTCTGATCCCCCTGGCTAGGTGATGGGATGGCTAGGGCAAGACTGGTTGAACCAGTCATGGAATGGAGAGAGCTGGGTTTGGAGGGCCGTTATGGCTGAATGACGGAGCAGGGGACTGTAGCAGTCTAAAAACTTACTGGTGGGGTGAAGGAAGGGAAGGCATGTTTCTAGGTAGGACTGGCAGTGTTCAGAGAGCATTTAAGCATTGAAGCGGAGTCTTTGACAGCCTGTGGTGTTTATGAAAGGGACTCCCATAGGTTGGTGGTGCACGAGCTGAGAGTGCCTGCACCTAGGTTCCGTTCTCCAGGCATTATTGCTTGGTGCCCTGCATCATGCCTGATTCTCTTGCAGCAGCATTACAGACGGGAAGCTTATCCCCACATTTGAAATGCTATAAACACAAGCTTGATTCAAAGATAAACCGTAAGTCATTGCCATATCTCCTATTATGACATTTTTAAATTGTGCCAAACTTCCATCATCCTCTACCCATTGCAATAAATATACAGTACACACATCATCTTCAAATAATAGGAGCAGGAGTATGTTTTTGGAGCATCACCTTTTTCTCTAAGCATATCTAAAGAGGCACATTAATTCTGTATATGCATACACTATTTTAAGCTCTTTATATATTTTCACTATGTTTAATTCTTTATGTGTTTCTCTCACACACACAATCAAAAAAAAAAGCATAATCTTACTGGGGTTTTGGTCAATAGGGATAGCAAGAGGATAGTGTGTGACTTTTCGACCTTTAACACTAACATTTTAACTTAAAGTATGTGTGTGCTTTTAACTAAAATTAACTGTGACTGAAACATAACCTGTCCCTCAACTCACTGTGTACTTCTTTCTTCTCTCTGCCTTACTCTATCACTTTGTTCCTGTCTGTGCGTCCCCTTCTCGCCCCCAACATGATGTACCTAGACTCCCTAGGACCATGTTACAGTGCAGTTTGAGTATCAAACGCCTCTTGCTTATTTTCCATTCAGTTGAGGAAGGTACACTGCCATGGTCTCAGATTTACTCTTCATTTTCCTTAATGCATGATTCAACGACTTCACTTAATGAGTGAATGTATTTTTTATGTGATAAATCAAGAGCCTGGTAGATCTAGGCTTTTGAATTCATTTTGGCCACACTTTCTTTGGTACTGTACCCCCATCTCTTTTTTTTCTTGGTGAATGTAAAACAATCAATCTCTTACAATGACTGTAAGGACGAGCATTTGTGAAGATACCTGGAAATGGTCCTTCCCTCGATATTCTTTTACACCTTGTGCTATACAGAGTTTTTATTCAAGAGTTGTATTTGAAGATCTGAGAGGAGGGAGAATGCAGAAATTTTCTAAATAAAATATACACATAGCCATAGATGGAAAGTGAACTTGAAGCTTAAGTGAGATGGTTGAGGAAACAAATGAAGCTATGCTCAGATGAAGTACAAACTTGTAATGGAAAGGCAATAATCACTGGACTATATGTATGTAAATGTCATGAGTACTTAATGAATCTGTGGCCAGATGGCCTAGTTGATTAAAGGATGTTGCATCTACTTGGTCACTCAAATGACCAGGGTGGAGTGGCCCTCGTATGCCAAATATTTTGCTTTTCTGTGGGGACAGAAGATGGAGCAGTGTGGTCCCTGCTGGTAAGAGACCCAGGGTCTGATGTGGGAGCCACTTACAGAGTGCAGCACCGTAGTTTATATGCACGGGAGAGGAGCCCCATGTCAAAGGGCAGACGAGGGGTAGGTAACTCAGCCTCTAGGGACATTGGGTTGGGCATTGTGGGAATCAGGAGACTTTCTGGAGGAGGTGCAATTAAGCTGACTCTTCCTTGATGAGTTACCCAGGTAGAGGGAAGAGGGGACGGGGAAGGTGTTTGGGCAGAAAGGACAGTCTGAATAATGTCAATGAGGCAAGAAATTTTATGTACAGATGCTTAGGTGTGAATAAAGGGTGTGGGAAGAAGACCAGGTTAAGCAGAGAATCAAATCCCAGATAAAGAGTCCCTTCTGTCTTGCAAAGAAGACAGTCTGGTGCCAATGAGGCCAAACTGAAGACTGAGAAATAGAACGGTAACAGTATCAGAGATACAGATCCTACCTTAAATTTATGTGCTGTGATAATTATTATTATGTTGCAAAATATCTTCATGAATATTCTCATTTGACAGAGAGAACCTAGCAAGGTGTAAGTAGGGTAATAATACTGTGAAAATTAGGGATGAGAAAAATATAGGGATTTTAGGAATTTGACCAACATCTTATAACTTGTTGGTACCCGATCAGGGCTGGGTCAGGGATTTTGTACCATGACCCGTGCAGTACACCACCTGCCCATGTAACCAGGGCATCTTAGCTCAGGGTAATACCCTGAAATCCAGGCTTCCCACCTGTGGGGTTGGTCAGATGGACTTGTGTTTGGCAGAGTAGGGCAAGGCTAACTCCACTGATGGGGAAAAAGACTCATATTGTATGTATTCATTCTCTTCACATGAGAGAAACAGAATAAGGAATAATAAAAAATTATAAGCAATATTAGTAATTAGTAAATAATATATTTCTAATTATAGTATACTAATTATAATAAGCACCACTAACACGGATTACAAATACATTTATTTCGGGGGCCAAGCACCAAACTCTTTCCATTTACCTCTTAAACAATCCCATGGGGCAGGTACTGCTATTGCTCCCATTTTGCAGGTGAGCAAAATGAGGCTGGGCAACGTGCTCAGGTCACACCAGTGACAAGTAGAAGTGCGATGACGCTGAGGTCTGTTGATGTCACAGCCCAAGCTCATCACCACCGTGTGAAACTGCCTTTCTCATGCACTGCAGCTTCACTTGTACAACACCTGTGCTATACCTTATGTGAATTGTTGATATTTAATAAACCATATGGGGACTTCTTTCTCTGTTCCAAGAATTCTGCTACAGAGGCTGCTGTTCTGTAGCTAAAGGAACCCCATTCTGGAATGTTTACTAACTACTCCTTGGTCCTGCTGTTTAAAAAATAAAAGGAAGGGGAAAAAAGGTAAATGTCTTAGACCTTAATAGAATTTGGTTTACTGTTTCTTATTTCATCTTCAGAAATCTATTAGAAACTGTCCCTTGAATATAAACCTGAAGTACGAACCAAAGGAATGATGGAAGCTGAACACACTGAAAACCTGTTAATTTTCAATAGTGTTTGAACTTCAGGTTTGGCTTGTGTTCCCAAGAACCCAACAGGATGCAGGGCTGTCTTCTTGCATTTCAGTGTGTTTGCAGCTATTTTCTCTCTCCCTGTTGTAGGGGACACACAATCAGGTATTAAGATGTGACAGAATGATGGAAATGAGGAAGTGAAGAAGGCACATGGGAAGGCAGTAATTAACCGGAATGCATATTTATCATAGTCTGTCATTGTTTACAAACAACATAATGATTCCTGATTGTGGAATTAAACTCCAGGCTTCTAGTTTGTGAAGTCAATCAAACAACCCCAGCAGGTGCAGATCAGCAGAAGGACTAACCAAGTATGTGTTCTGATATACAGGATAGAGCTGGAGACATCTTCTGTCAAAAACTGATTGATTGCTGAAGATTTGAATAATCAGTATATCAGGATGCCTTAACCATTGACACAGCCATAACGTAACAGGGAAGAACGGGACTTAAAAGAAAGAGAAACAGAATCATCCTCCATTCTAATACCCAGCCTGGACAAATCCTTTGCTTTCCTGACCCTCACTTTCCTCATCTGTAAAATGGGAATAAGGGCATCTCTCTCACAGGGTCCCTGCTCTCCATCTCCATGCTTGACAGTCACCATCATGAGTCCATGCGTGGACTCCATGACAGCCTTCTACCTGGCTTCCCTACCTCCATCCTCACTCACCTACAATCTGTTCTCTAGAGAGCACCATGAGTAAGCTCATAATGAAAATCAATCACATCTTGTAATTCCTCTATTAAAACCATCATTCCTTTTTCCCTGGTATAAAATCCTAACTCCTGGCTGTAGCCTTTGAGGTTCTGTACAGTTTGGCCCCTGTTTCGCTCTCCAACCTGGTTTTCCATCATTTCTCCTCTCAACATTTTCAAGCCATGCAGGTCTTCTTTCTGTTTCTTGCACATTCTGTCTTATTCACATCTCAGGACCTTCTCCTCTGATTTTTTGCTTGTAATGACTTACACCTGGTCTTCACAGGCTGTCTTCTTTTGGACAGTAGGTCCTCTCTGAAATATCAGCTTCTTTGGAGATACTGTCTGACCACTCTATTGATTGCAACTCTCTCTCTCCAACTCACTCCATCATATTATCTTGTTTTATTTTCTGTGTAGCCCTCACTACCTGAAATTTTATATTTTACTTGTTAGCTGTTTATCTTCCTTACTAGAACACAAAATCCCTGTGGCCACCTGGGTACCCATTGCCTAAGAGTGCAATCAAGTATTAATTTAGTGCTGAGTGAACAAATGTGAGGATCAAATGAGGTATAATCAATGGAAATGGCTCCCTAATCTATTGTGTTGCACAACCACTCGGTTTCATAATTTCTTCTCTCCTGCTAAGTCATTGTCAAAATGGAATGAGCATAATTTTCAGCCAAGAACTCTTTCAAATGGGAACTTACTTTCTAGGGACTTATAGTTTAATGAAAGACCAGATGAGTACAAAGAGTAAAATAAATTATTTTACAAAAAAAATTAAGATACCCTATATTCACTTTGCCAAGGTCAGCTTTCTCTTTTGCACCATGTAATTCTATATACCACGCTATATAACTGTATGGATGCACGTATGTCACAGAGAGTTATTGAAACAAGGGGTATGTATAGAATTAGAGGAGAGTCTTGGGAAAAGGGAATTTGAAATACTGTTGATGCAGGGAGAGAGCAGGATTTATCAATTTGGACATTTTACAGGCCCGTAAGAATTCCCAAATTTCACTAATTACCTCCATCCTCCCAAATCCTCTAGTCCCTTTTTTTTCATATATCTTTTTGCCATTTGTATGTCTTCATTGAGAAAAAAAAATCTATTCAGTTCCACTGCTCATTTTTAAATCAGATTGTTTGCTTATTTTGTTTGTTTGTTGCAATTGAGTTATATGAATTTTTTAATATATTTTACATGTTAATAACCCCTTATCAGATGCATTGTATGCAAATATATTCTTCCATTCCATAGGTTGCCTTTTTATTTTGTTGGTTGTTCGTTCTGCTGTATAAAAGCTTTTTAGTTTGATATGGTCCCACTTGATTGATTTTTTGCTTTTGTTGCTCGTGCTTTTGGTGTCACATCCCAAAAAAAAAAAAAAAATCATTGCCATGACCAGTTATCAAGGACTTTACTCCTATGTTTTCTTCTAGGAGTGTTATGGTTTTAGGCTTTATGTTTAATACTTTAATCCATTTTGATTTAATGCAAACTCTATCAAAATGCCAATGATATTTTTCACATAAATAGAAAAAAATCCTAAAATTTACATGGAACCACAAGAGACCCTGCATAACCAAAGCAATCCTAAGGAATAAGAACAGAGCTGGAGGCATCACACTCCCTGGTCTCAGATTACATTACAAAGTGATAATAATCAAAACAGTATGGCATTAGCATAAAAATAGACACAGACCAGTGGAACAGAATCAAGAGCCCAAAAATAAACTCTCACACATACAGTCAACTCATATTTGACAAGGGAGCCCAAAACACTCACTGGGGAAAGGCTAGTCTCTGCAATAAGTTGTGGTGGGAAAACTTTATAACCACATGCAGAAGGATGAAATTTGACCCTTACCTTACACCACTCTTCTGGTTCTAAGTTTTTTCCCCATCTATTTTCCAAATCTTAACAATTAAGAGTATGTTACTAAAGGTGTAATTATTAATGCAAAGGGGAAAATATATCTTATAACCAGAAACTGAGCAATGTAGAACTTCGGTCTAACTTTCCCATGGTTATCAGAGGAATCATAATATTTATTTTCTATCCCCTTTGGTCTGGGAATCATTAGTGCTACTTTATATTGGTAGCACTCCTTTTCTTTCATTGCTTACTGGGTACATCAGTCAATCCACTTGAATATCGGTTTTAAGTGAATTAACCATAGAGGTTATGGTGGGCTCCACAGTTGAAGGATATTGCTTCCTATAAGAAGGGTGCATTGGGCAATCTTATGAAGTTGTGCATTATGTGTAATTAATATGATTTAACCAAAAAAGGCAAATCGTATATAAAGGAGTATCAATGAACTATCATCACAGTGCACAATTTACCCCCTCTTTCAGGAATTCTTGTTGCTCTTAGAGCCAATGCATGTCATGAATGGCAATCCTTGCTCCAGAGCCAAGAGGAGAAAAATTTCTCTTTTAATGGATTTGTTCATCAGCCATGTTTTCCTAAATATTATCAGTTATGTACATGGGATCAATTCTTTGGTAGGTAGGTGATGAGAGTAGAAAGTAGAGATATTGGATAAGTGATGGGAAGATGGGCTTTGGGTAGACTGTCAATTGAAAGAAAAACAAAAACAGGAGATTGCCTATAAAGGTATCTTTATTAAAATTACCCTTTAAATAGTTTACAACTGTGATTGACAGTAACATTTTCAATTTGGGTATCAAAGTAATCAACAATCTTTCTTTTTTTAAATTATGTGTTGGACATTGAACCTATTTGAGGTGTTGTGATCATGCTGTGGACAAATATCATTTGATTCTAACCCTCCTACCAGAGCGATGTTGTTATTTCCAACATTTTCAGATGGAGAAACTGCAAGTCACCAGCAGAGTTGTGCCTTCTTCCTGTTTCTCTGACTCTAAGCCCAGGTTCTGAACCACTGGGCTTTATTGCCTGCCTCGCTATGGGAATTCTGGAGTCAGACTGTCCATGTCGGCACACAGCTCGTCTCTTAAAGACTTCATTTTAGTTGCTTCACTGCTCTGTGCCTCAGTCCACCCTTCTATAAAGTGTGGGTGACAGGAGAGCCTACTTCATAGGGATGTTGTAGATCGCAAATGAGATTCTGCAAGGAAAATGCATAACAACTCTCGGCTTGTTAGTAAACACCCATTAAACGTTGTCTGTGATTATTACATGCTATGCATTTAGGCTGTGGCTATATGGGAGAATCTCAGGTTAAAGTCGCCTTTGTCCGATTTTGAAATCCTAATTAAAAGAATGGTAATTAGTCAGTGTCCAGTTGGCAGAGATACATGTTCAGGCTGAGCTGCTAAATTCTGTAAATCTTTCTTTTCTGCTATCATCTGCAGGTGGAAAATAGGTGCTCTTTGCATTTTATGAAAAGTGAAAAGGCAACTCAGTTTCCTTCCTTCCCTTTCACTGGCCTTCTTTTGGACCTCATAGGGAGTGAAATGGTTGGATCTCTGCCCAGTAAACTCTTTTCAGAAAGACACCGTTTCACTGAAGCATCACGCATACTGATGGAACAGGCGTTAGTCTTGGAACTAGACCTGCTAAATATCAGTCCTAGTTTCGCCTTAGATCAGCTTTGTGACTCATGGGCAAATTAGTCAAAAATTATGAAATTCAGTTTCTTCATCAATAAAATAGGAGTAATATTTACCCTAGAGCAGTGATTCTCAGCTAGAGGTGACTTTCGTTGTCTTGACTGAGGAGCAGAGGTGCTACTGACAGCTAATGGGTAGAGGCCAGGGATGCTGGCACACATCCTACGGCGCACGGGATTCAGCCCCAGCATCAGTGGTACTGAGGTTTAGAAACTCTGCCTCAGAGTGTTGTTACTTGAATAAAATAACAATGTTTGTGAAGCACTTAGCCTTGTGCATGACGTGTGGTAGGAGTTCATAATTCGTTAATGTCATCTGCCAGGCGTTACTCACTAATGTGAGTTTCCAGGCTTCTGTCAGGTCCAAGCACTGTGATCAACAAATTCATACAGAGGTGTCACACTAATTCTTCTGTCAACGGTATATGCAGTTAAAAAGTAGGCCTCTTAGAGGCTGATTCTGAGTGTATCTTTATGATGGAATGTCAGCCCTTGGCACCTGGGGAAGTTAGGTTTCCCCTCACCTCCTCTTCCCCCACAAGGAGGCAGGAATCTGGCACTGTAATTTCTTACCTCTCCTTACTGGTTGTGAAGATCGGTGCGACGATGCAGGTAACGCGTCCAGCCCTGTGTATGGCATAGGGTGGGTGTAAATGTAGGTCAGCGTTATCATCACTTAGTGTCTGTCTGTCTCTCTCTGTCCATTAGGCTTGTGGTCATATTAAAGGAATCTGCTTTCTCCACCCTGCTCTGTCCTGTGTTAATCACTGTGCTCAGTAATGAACTCTTCCTGAGAGCTTTTCTTCCCCAGATGATGAACTGTTGAGATAGGAAACCCTCCCCAGTTGGGTTTGATTTGGCCTACAAGGTCCCAGACGGGGCTCGAGACCTGCACCTGGGCTCTGACAGCACTGCTGGGCCCCTTTCTCTTTCCTTATTGTAAAACAAGGGTGCTCAGTGGCCTGGAAGTTCCCTTCTGGGTCTCTCACTCTGTGGCTCTGCCTGGGCCTGCCTACGGCGAGTTCTGCATCACACCCCGGTTGGCCTGCTCATGGCTGTGCTTCTCACGGTCCGAAGTTTTTCTGGTTACCTTCGACTTCAAAGCCGTTTATGACTTATAAATGTTCCAAGACAGTTCTTTTTTTTTTCATCTGTGATTCTCAAAAAAATCACAGTGTTCTCTGGCTCTTAAACCACTGCTCTAGGTTAATTTGGCTTTTTTTTTTCTTCCACCAGGAAGTTCAACAGAAATTTATGTTTGCTTTTATCAATAAGCCATAGATTGTTGTATTTTGATTTTACCCCTTTGAGGAGGTATCACATACTGATTGGTTATTGAAAATTCCTTAAGCAGTATTGGCAAATGTTAAATCTTACTCATCTGGCAAAGGGCTTTTTTTCCTGTGCTAATTAAGTGCGTACTTCAAACACTGTTGATTGCTGCCAGGGCAGCCCGGGTAGAACGAAGGCCGGCGGAGGGGTGTGACATACCCTGACATCAGGAAGGGTGCCAGAACTCTTCAGCCTTCATTTACTTTATTTTCACTTCTCTCCAGTGAACATGGGGAAGGGAGCTGAGGTTTCTTTTATAAATATAATGATAAAAGACCCATGAAAATCTACATTTTCAAGTTGTCTAATCAGTTGATTAATTTCTAAAGCTACTGAAGGGCTGGAAACCCTGGGACTATCACATCTCGAAGTCAATACTTTAACCCTTTTGGCTTCTCAGTGTTTTTGAAATGTTTCTAGTAGAAAATCCTTGTGATGTTGAATAATGTGTCCACCAAAAAGAGCAGAGAGTTGGTATTAAAAGAAATCTGAGTTTGAATTCTCAGTCTTCCACTTGTAAACTCAGTAACTTTGGGTCAGATAGTTAGCCATTTTAAGCTACTGTCTCCTTGCCCATAAAAAGTAAAGAGAATACCATCCACTTAACAGAGTTATTGTGAAGGTTAAATTATCTAAACTCCTAAGCACAACGCTAGGCACTTAGGGTCCTCAACAAATGAGAGCTATTGTTTTGATGCTAAGTTTCTGGTTTTCGAGGTACAGCTATTATCTTGTTCACTGTTGGAGTAGCTGGGTACAGCAGGTGGTAGTATCATTACCTTTGTGTGTCTTTTGAGAGTGTTAATCAAATTTGTTGGGACTAGTGTAGCAAAGAGGCTATGATTCCAGAGAAGAAAAAAGTTACCTGCAAAGTGGCTCAGAAAAGTGACTGTACTTGTGCCCTAAAGCACAGGCCAGTGTCAGTGCTGGAACTGCACACGTGCTGAGAGCATGGAAGATAAGCTAGACAGACATTAAGTGTTTCTATGAATTTGATGTCGTATTCAAGACTTACTGTAAGTAACACAACATGAAATTTCCCTAGATTAGGCAAAAAGAGAATTTCTTGGCTTATAAAATTATAAGCCTAGAAATGGGACCAACTTGTGATACCGCTAGATGGAGGGCTTGGTCTCTTGACTGTTCTTCTTCTTCATGCATGACTGTCCTCTCCAACCAATAAGGAAGATGGCCAGTGAACTCACATTCTCCTAGCTTGGTGTGTTCCGCATCATAGAACAGATACTACCCATCAGTTTCAGCAAAACAGCCCCAGCAAGGACTCCAGTTCTCCCAGCCTGGGTCACATGACCATGCCTGAATCACCCACTGTGCTTGGGAGATAGGAAGTCCACACGTGGGCCACATGTCCTCCTCTTGTGGCTAGGCACAGCACCATGGTTGACAGCCCCTTCAGGACACCATGGAATAGGGAAAGGGAAGCTCCCTGAAGGAAAAGAAGGGTGTTTTTACTGGAAAGGGGGGACAAACAAACCTTATAATAATTTCATATACATTTCATTCTAAGAGAGAAAAGACCGTGAGATATTGATTGAGAGGAGTTGTAGGGGAACTTATTATTTAGGGGACTTGTTCAAGCTTGTGAAAACTGAAGAAGAAAATTGTGAAAGGAAGTGGCCAGGATGAAGGGGACTAAGTGGGAAAAGGGATGAGGATGGGCCCCAGCGCTCCCTATGAAATGGCTGAGAAGGGCTTTGGGGGACAGGAGTAATTAAATATGGTCTTAGCTGAAAAATGCTAAGGCTAAGAGGAGGAAATACAATAAGGAGGAAGAAAGCAAGAAAAGGACACAAAGGACCTGGAAAATGAAATAAGTGTGTCATTAAGGAACACTTGAAAGAGCGAGGCGGTAGAACAGGAAGTTAAAATTCAGGATTTCTTGCCATACACGCAGCATTGCACTGCTTTATTCAGAGAGAAACCTTAAAGGTTTCTCTGAGCTAGGAGGGTGTCTGAAATTCAACAAAGTGGAAAATTACATGCCTAGAGACCATAGTTGAGTGGTTAGGAAAGTTAATTTTTACTTAAATTGTATAATGCCTTTAGGGATTTGGGGACATTAATAGATAATTATGAGCGATAATTAGCTAATAAATATATATCCAATTATTCAGTTCTGGATGGATTTTGCCATCATTTCTGTTGGTGAGTATGTTTTATGTTTTTGTCACATGTACATTAAATGTCTAGTGATATGCTTAAATATTTTCCATTCTAATAACCTCTGCATATCTGTTTTTTTTTTTTTTGGCAGAAGGTTTACTGCCTCTCACATACACTCTAAGCCAAAAATGACTTTCCGTATGCATCATCCATTTCCTCTTCCATTCATTTTCATGCAGGTATTTCCCGAACATCTACCGTGTGCCCCAGAGTGTGCGTTAGAATTCACAAGGGAATAGACATAAGCCTTAACACAGGAAAACAGACATTAGACCAGCCTAGAAACACATCCATAGTTATGCAGTATGGTTGTGTGATGGAAACAGGCTGGAGGTTGGGACTGGCTTAAACTGTGTTGGGGGAGAGACATATGAAGAGCTTTGAGAAAGGAATGTGTAAGCCGAGCTCTTGAAGACAAAAAAGAGCTGAAGAGGTGAAAATCAGAAGAATAAGTGCTGCTGGCAGAGGGAAGAGCCGGTGCAGAACCCTTAGTAAGGAATAAGAAAGGGCAGTAGGGCAGCAACTGAACTGAGGCGGTGGTTCTTTTCCTTCCCTTCCCTAACTCCTCTGTTAATTCACATGGTCCAGCAAGTCAAGAGCTGTGTCTTTCTTTTCTGTTGCATCCCTGGCGGGGTCAGTGTGCTCTTACTAAGCTGTTGTCTCTCAGCTCCAAACCCACACCCTCTACTGTGCAATGTGATGCTGGGGCTAGGATTCAGCTCACCACCCTTTTAATTGACCCAACTGGCTTCCTTTTAGGTTCTGTCCATAGTGGGCGCTAGAGGAAGACTATAATACAGGGAGAGAAGGACTCCTTTGTTTCCTGCTCATCAGCATCAATCCAGAAGCAATTGGTCCCAGTTCCCAATTTTGTTTCTTTTTCTGTAATCCCCAGACCAGGCCACTTCAGTGAGACCAGGACCAGCAGGCAGGGTGCCCTTCTCAGACACCTAGGTCCCACCTCCACAGGATGACTCTGGCTAGCTTCAGGTTCTACTAACCCCATCGTCTCCCCAGCCCTAAGGGAGGTAGCTGCCTCTTGCAATCACTATCTTGGACTCCTCCATGCCACTTTTTTTGCATTTTCACTCCTCCAACGTCTGCTTAAACATTCCTGGTATTAAATTCTCCATGTTAAGATAACAGGTGGAATGTCTGTTTTCCTAACTGGCCCTGACTGATGCATAGGTAGTTTCACTGTTTACAGTTGCCCAAACTTGCCACCTCTTAATGAGGGTCCCCAGCTGGGCCCATCCAAGGCCAAATGTCCATGAGTGGAAAAGCTAAGTCGCAAGCAAGAAATGATGTGATGGTCAAGCTGGAAGATGCATTTTGCACAGTCTGCCTGTTTCCAATCTCCTCTATGCAATATCTTTTCCAAGGCTGGCAGAATTATAAAAATATCAATTTGGGCATTATTGACTTTTCAGCTGGGATACCAAGAAAGTGTTTCAGCAGCCTCGATAAATTAAATCTGGCCACCTAGCTCCCAGACTGGCAGGCTCCTACATCATTGACAGAGAAGACAGGGGAAAGCAGTTTTCCCAGCTGTTGCTGTAAATGATGTGCATTGTGTTTGCAACCATTAGCAGGTGGAGGATTTGAAGTGTGGGTAGATTGCAGAGCTGCCTCTTTTAAAAATGCATAAGCACTTTGTGAGTTTGCTAAGTCATGTTTCACTCAGCTCGGTTTGAATTTTTCATAGGGGAGAAAGATTCTGTAGTCTTTCCTCTTTTATTCCTTCTATGTCAGTAAGAACTTAGGGCTACAGTGGAAAGGGGCCAAGTCCAATCATATAATTTTCTTGATTGGTCCTCAATTTTTTCCAAGTTGTAAAATGTTGGAAGATTTAGTGTTTAAGGACTTGAGTCTGTTGAGTTTCCTGCCCTTCCCCGTTTAATCCAGAAGACAGATTCCTCCAGGCTCTGGGTTTAAATTTATTCGATGTGTCTTCAAGTAAAATTTTACCCTGGAAGACTCATCCGTTTGTGAAATCCTAAGCACTGCAAACTGTAAAGGAGCCTTCTATCCAAAGTGATGCCCTGGTCCCACACTATCTACCAGACACTGTATGTGCTAGCGGTTACTCTCCATTCCCAAGACAAAGTCAGACCTTACAAAGTGCTCGGTAGATACTTCCCTAATGAATCCAGTTATAGCATCAGTGCTCTTCCTAACGTGATATTCCAGCCAGACCCCAGCATCCGTTGTACAGCATTTTAGTGGAAGCATCACCATCATATCTAACAAGCTCCTGACTGGTTTTGTTCCTGTAGGTCAGTGTGTGACTCCTAGTAGAATAAATGTATATGGTGACTGAAACGCTTATTGGATGCCACAAACCATGAAACACCTTTGCCTTAACTTTTTCATTTAATTTTCCTAAACCCCTTATGAGGAAGATACTGTTATGAGCCTTATTTTTCAGACAAGGAAGCTGTGGCTCAGGGAGGTAAAGTAACTTATCCAAGCTGACATATTGTGGGGCCTGATTCTGGAGCCTGAAATTTGTCTGCTCTGCTATCAACTTCATATAACTCAACACATGTGTTTGCCTCACTCATTTAATCATCAGACATTTATCAAACCTCTGTTGTGTGCCAGACAGCAAAAATTGATGTCCAACAAATTCAACAATGGTTTGCTTAAAAATAAGGACAAGCTATTAGCCTCTTTGACCAGCAACTAGTTAATACATCCCCTCAAAAGGCAGCAGGTGTTTTTCTTTTTTATTATAATGAAACAGACTTCTCTTAGAATGAAATGGTTTTCTCTCTGTATCTGACTAATCAATTGTAACCTGTTTTCTCCACAAATGGAGAGCCAGTATTGAAACCTCAGGAAATGGAGAGCAAAAGTATGTTGCAATCTGAAGTACCAAGGTATTTAGGAGATCATGGTTTGCTGTGATGGAGGGGATTCTAGCGTACCCTGAGTTACATAATTGACCTTTCATAGATCTTTGTGCCCTTTCTAGGACTGGTGAGCACATGTCAGTGGGACTGCAAGGGCAAAAGGGTCTTCTGTGTTCTGGTTTAAAACTTCGGTCTTCTGTGGTTAAATTCTTGGGATGGGTAGCATCAGACAATGCTTCCAAAGAAGAAACAGCAAGATTCTCGTCTTACATTTTGGTTATTTTTCAAATTTCATAATGACTCTTCCCACAGCAGCTCCCGCTGGACTGTATTAATCCCATCGTCTTCCTTGATTTCAACCTAATGTATAGACTTCAGAAGCCATCTTACAAATTATCTTTCCAAAAGAGTAAAAACATTCAAATGTACTCATAAAATATTGAAACATGTGGTAGTCTAACAGGCTCCCCTAAAATTAAGTTGTTCCATTTCCCTTTAATAGTGAAAGTGCTTAGAATAAGTAGAAAGTAATGAGAAAGTAATACTTCTGTTTTTCCCGGAAGCTGGAAGATGCCAGCTGACATTTAAACCCCTGCTCATCCCAGCCGTTCAGGCAGGAAGCAGCGCATCCGTGCCAGGTTCTTGGCTGGGGCAGGTAGTGGAGGGCTGCGTGTAGTTTTCCACCGGAATACACAGAACTCCCTCCCATGATGGTGTTTGTGTTGTGAAAATGCCTTTTAGAAAAGCCTCGGGTTTCACTCCAGGTCCACTGAATGGAATGACTTTACCATGAGGAAGATAACTCTTGGGCAGGGAAACACAGGCTTGTATTTCTTCTGGTTCAGCTGGGTTAATGGCCAAAGTATTTTGTCATCTTCTGTAAAGGTAATAGGCAGGCGTATTCCAGCACATAGTTCCTCTCGTTTCTTTCTCCTGTTCCTCTTTCTTTTTTTAGAAGCTGAGTTCAGTTTCTGAACTTTTCTCAAGAAAGGGCAAACTAGATCAGCTCTGACTTGATGTGATTACTTTTCCTTGACCCAATTCCTTAGAGACTTTTCCCCATTGAGTCATATTAGTATGGGGATGGCCAGGTTTGCAGAGGCAGAGGCAGATTCTGCCTTCTGAAGGAGAAAAAAAGTTCACCTCAGAATCTAGGCTGGCAGACAGAAAACGTTTCCTATCACTGATATTTTCAGTCACCAGCTGGTACATGTTGAACAGTTTTTCTGTTGCACGGAAGATATTTATTTGTAATAGCCTGAGATAACTAGGACATTACTGCTGGGGTGATTCCTTTTGGCTAATTGGATTGTTGCATTTCACTTAATGGGTATATAAATACAATGATTCCACATTTTAAAAAGTGGTTTGAAGGAGCAGACATATATTTGAGATACTTTTGGCATTGTAATTTACAGGGACTGTGTTTTTTTCACTCTCGCTGGAAAAAATGTACAAATTGCTATAAATATTTACATCATTTAGATACAAAGAGGACAGGCATTGTACAAGAAGACAGGATATAACTCTCCTAATAGTTTCCATTCTAGGGCTCCTCTACTTTGACCACATTAGAAATGACAGTAAAATGGGATCTTTTTAATGTGACTTACATTCATGGGAATAAGATATAGTGCAAATCAAAACTGGGTCTCCTTTAAAACATATAAACATACTATATTATCCATGTCCTCAATATTAGCATCATAAAGTAGATTGATTTCCCTTTATTTTTTATGGCTTAAATGCAGTGTACTATATGAGGTACCCAGTGTATCACCTGTGATCATCAAACAGTATTAAGTTCGTAACTCCAAGAAGACTATGGTTGTTCAGAGGGTGGAGGGCTGGGAGCAGTGACTTACATTTAGGAAATTGCTTTGTGCCATGATTGGGGGTTTTTTAGTTCAGGGAGCCACCAACTGTGTATCTGAAAAATGGCTCTCCCTCTAAATAGCTGAATGCAGTACTATGAATCAAGCCGCAGGCAGACAGGGATAGAGGAATTCACACTGGCTTAGATATAAATGTAGGGGCTCATATAAGTGAAAAGCTCAGTGACAGATCTGCCTTCAGATATGGCTGGATCCAGGTATTTACATTTTTACTGGAATAGTCTTTCATTGAATTTCTACACTGTGACCCAAGCTATTTTCTGCAATTACAATAATGGACACTTTACTGTGTCTACCTCAGGGAGCTTATGGCATAGTAGCTGAGATGCCGAAGGTAGAAAAGAATTACAACAAACATGATATGTACAATAATAAAGGCACTTACAAAATAAAACCATAATTCAGAGTTAAACTTGACAAATATTTCTGAGGAGAGATGAACAAGGACTTTAGAGAGAAGTTACAAAATTGTTTTGAAAGAGAAGCAGGAATTTCATAAACAGCCTTGATTATAGTATTTGGGAGATCTGTATTCAAATCCGAGCTCTGCCATTTACAAATTGTGCCATTACAAATTGTGCAAGTTTCTTACATTTCCAGGGCCTTAGTTTCTTTGTGTGGAAACTGGGAGTGGAGTTACTTTCTTAGAATTATCATGAGGGTCTGGCGAGTTGATGAGTGCACAGAGCTACATGGGGCTGGTGCAGAGTAAGCCTCCCTGACTAGTAGCTGTCATTGCACTCTCATGGACTCCCCCTGTTGTACCTGCCTGCAGTGATGCAGGGCATTAGATTAGAGTTTAATCGGCCTCAGTAAAATCAGCTAGCATTGAGTGCTTCCCGTGTACCTCAGACTGCATGTAGAGTTTCACTTGGCATATCTAAATCCGCCCTACAACTCTAGGCAGTAGGGGTGTTATTATTCTCATCTCACAGATGAGGAAACAGAAGCCTCGAGAATTTAAGGGGCCTGCCAAGGTAGTAAGGCTCATGAAGGGTGTAGCTGAGTAACTATCTGACTCTGTTGCCTATGGGTGGAAGCATTAGCCTGCATTTCCTCTTAGCAGCATCTCATCATTAACTTCCTCCCCTCAATGGATTTGGCTGCTGGGTAGTCCTGTTGCAGCCCGTCCTGTGTGCCATCTCACTTCTTTTTAAGACTCGGTTGTGGATGCTTGTGTGTGTATTCAGGTGCTGTGTGCTACTCTGAGCTGAGCTGCCTGGCATTAATCCCTTGGGCTCTGTGCTTCCTTGCAGGTGAGCCTTCCAGGTGGTCATCCTCGCACTGTGACTGCTGCTGCAAGAATGGCAAGGGTGACAAAGAAGGGGAGAGCGGCACCTCTTGCAACGACCTCTCCACCTCCAGCTGCGACAGCCAGTCTGAGGCCAGCTCTCCCCAGGAGACAGTCATCTGTGGGCCCGTGACACGCCAGACCAACATCCAGACTCTGGACCGCCCCATCAAGAAGGGCCCCGTGCAGCTGATCCAACAGTCAGAGATGCGACGGAAAAGTGACCTGCTCCGGACTCTGACTTCGGGCTCCAGGGAGTCGAACATGAGCAGCAAAAAAAAAGCTGTGAAGGAAAAGCTCTCCATTGAGGAAGAGCTGGAGAAGTGCATCCAGGATTTCCTAAAGATCAAAATTCCAGATAGGTTCCCCGAGAGGAAGCATCCGTGGCAGTCTGAACTTTTACGAAAGTACCATCTATAGGGGCAGGCTGGGGGGGGGGGGAGGAGAAACAAACCGTGTCACCATTTTGAAATAAACCTCCTAAACAGAATCCACATTTGAAAAGAAAAACAACAATCCACGTTTATTAGAACACAATAGCTCATTGACCTATTACTACTGCCTACTTACCTAGTTCACCTTAACACGTAAAGCCACAGGGTAGATTTCTCTCCAGATGTGCAAGTGTAAAAAAATCTTTTTTTTTTTGGTGGGGGGGGAGTTATTTCTTTGTTTGTTAACTTGGTCCCATGTCCTGAGTATCTTATCTCTAAGGAGAGCCAGCTATGTAAGAATAGCTGAGAAGACGTGGGAATCCTTCCTCCCAGACTGGGTTTTTCTCTCATCTTCTATCTCCCTCCTTTGAATGAGAATATGGTAGAGACCCGGCCCAATGGCATATGTTTGGATTTTTAAATTTTCCTTTTCCCTTTTGTTTATGGGGGAAGGGGTGGGGGGAATGGCAGATTTATATGACTTTTCACTCACATCGATTATGTGCCAGTTTATAATGACCCCGTCTGCATGAGTGTTTGTGCAACACAAGCACAACGAAGTGTGTATATACATACGGCGCACGAGATCCCAGGGCCTGGACGTCCTAAGGGCTGTGCTCACACTCCCAGCAGCACCCTCTTAGGGTCCTTCCGACACACGAGCCTCTGCTCTTTTCTTAAAGCCCTCCTGGGAAGGTTTCCCAGCCTCTCTTGGCAAGGCTTCCGAACATCCAATAACCCTCATCATCAACAAATCACCTTCCTTATTTCGAAATTATCACCCTCAGGCTCCACTTTACCACGATGCTCTTTCTCTGTGCTAGGAGAGCTAGTCAAACTTTCTTTGTATTAAAGGAACCCAAACACCCATATCCACAAAAATGACTGCAAAACGACCCCACACTCAGCCTGCCCTACCCTGGGCTGAATTACTTTCCTTCTCTCAGTATTTTCAGAGCTCTTACTGCCCGTGTTGTAACGGTGTGGCCTTCCCACATAGCCCACGTTGAGTTCTCTGCACTCCTGTGTAGCCGTGGGAATAAGAACAGCACAGAGTCCTTTAAGGCTCCCACTTTTTGTGCTCAGAGGAAAGTGTTTTTCACATCCCTCCTAATCATTTCTCATAACCTTTTAAAACTACAGTGCTACATTGTTACTTTCTTGTAGCCAGATCTGTTTGCCTTTGGGATCTGGGATTTGGCTGTGTCCATACTAGGACTTGGCCGTCACTGATGTCTGTGAACAATCCATCTGGATAACTGGAGCCCCGAAATGATGATTCCGGCTTTCTAAACCGTCTTTCTTGATTACACCCTTGACTTGTATAGACACAGCCAAAAAGAAACTGTGAATAGCCATCCATCCATGTGACTCTGTATTCTATTCACCTACCAATAGTTCTTTCATAGACTTGTGGTAAATGAAGATTAGAGGCCAAGTTTTACCTTCAGCATTCCTCATGCAGTTAAGTGGAAACTGAAAAATAATTTGTCCATCATTAATTGTGTGCCAAGCACTCCTAATTTCTTTCTTTTTATTATGTGTGTATGTATATATGTGTCACAGGTAATAAAGGCAACTGGATGGTGTCTGTAGGAAGGAAAAATAACGACCAGTGGCTTCTTTTTGAAATCTTTGATTGATACACGTTTATCATGTAAGAGATCCATCTTAATTTCTGTTATTATACCCATTAGTATATGGATATCTTTCTGAATTTTTTGTAATTCTTGCCTTCACACCCGGGCAACAGACTTGGCCAGTGGTTTCTTGTCCTGATGATTTGAATGGAGTTTACAGTTTTACTTAAGTAAGAAAGAAAGATCATTTGGGGAGTTGAGTTGTCAAGAGAATTATAATTATGAATTTAAGTGGTATCCTTTTATGTGTTAATATATTAGTTGACGTTTGATCTTAACTGCAACATAGCTTTGTAAAGCCTACCAGTAATCTTCAGTCTTTTCAATGTTTCTTTATGCCATATCAGAATACCACCGTCCTAATAATAGAAGATTTTGCAAAGGATCATAGAACTTCATGGGTCAAGAAGTTAAATTTGGTGAAAATATCCCTGAACTCACTTTGGTCAGATGATTCTTACGGTCCTCCTGGAAGTGCTGTCAAAGAGTTGGGGGTCCGAATAAGAAGGGCAGAGTCCCAGCTTCCTTAAATTTCAAACCTGATTGTAATGGTATCAGATCAAGACACACTAGTAAGAATTAGGGAACTAGTAAGATGGCAGTCAACCCACTACTCTTACCGCATACTTTAAATAGGAAATTGAAGACTGCAAAGAAAATGTTCATGGCATCACTTCTCTGTCCTTTGCCCCGTCATGACTTTTTTCCTGGGTAGGCAGTCTTTATACCCTCAATGAACAAAACTAGTGGGAAGTCTGTTTAAAACAACAATAAAATTTTTAATCTGGGTCAGGTCTAGGCTGATACCCACTCCAAAGTGTCCAAATAGCTGAAGCAACAGCATGCTCTTCTTGTGTGTGGGTGTTTGGTGCAGAGGTGATGGTAGACCTGGCCGGTGAAAGATTCTGCAGGGGCACCGAGTCACTGGACACCTTCAGTCCTAGCTTGAATGGGATTCGAGTGAGGGCTACGTGGCCTGCAACACTGGCAGTAAGTTCTGGGTGAGTTAGAAGGTTAAATACTGTAGTAGCCCTGGTAGTCACCATGAATCAGGCCCATTGTCCTGAACTTAACATAGTTTTAAAAACGTGTAGTTCAGTTCCAGGCAGAATGATACATATGGTTTGCTTCTTGGATATTCGTTATGACAAGGGCTGATAGGAAGAAACTAGTAGCATCAAATGGGTCAAATGGATGAGGACTCATATGTGCAGAGCCCCAACTTAAGTTGCCTCCTGGAAAATTCTGCAATGCTGAAACCCCCTGAGGTTTGAGTGTGGGGAGGCGGTGGTCATTCACTATGATATGTGGGTCTTCTGAAGTCAGAACCGTATTTATAATGTCCTCCTACCCACTGTCAAAAAGAGAGTGACCTGTGTTCAGCAGGAAAGGGGGAAGACAGGAAAATAAAACTGTGGGATCACTGTGGTAGTGTGCTCTCCCTGCCCCCACTAAGAAAAATACGGCACTGAGGAATGGCCATAAAACACAAAGTGAGGCGGCTTCCACAATACGCAGTGATGTTGTCTTTGGTAATTGTAGGCACAGTTATCTTCTGGAAATGCATGCATGGTGAATTATAATAAAAGGGGAACAGTGCACAAATCATAAGTGTTCCCTTTGCTATTTATTCTTCCATAGCTTTGTCTGTCCCCAACTAATTCGTTTGTTGGGGGCACATTTATTAAAAGAGCTAACATGGAAGTTTTCACTTTTCCACTGGCCTTATTTGATTCAGGGCCACCTTTATCCATAGGTGTGGATGTGTATTGTTCATTCTGGGTCATCTTTGTTGTCTTTGCGTGTGTTTCTGGATTACTTTTGCTTCTCTGGGCTTTTGATTCCTTTCTGACTATCCTTTGTCTGTGCCAAGCGAAACATGCTCCAGGGAGAAAAAAGAAAAGGCGTATTTGGTGTTTTGCAAAATTACTTGACACCAGGTCCCGGAATGGGAACCAAACTTTGATTCTCATCTATTTTTCTTGGTTACAATTCCAACCTTGCAACTTGGTATTTATCATAGTGGATTAACTAAGAGCACTTCAGTGCTGATGTTTTTTGCTACTAGATGTAATGCCGTGGAACTTGACTAACCTTGGTCTTCTAGATGTTCTTTACTAGAGTTAAGACTCTGAACTTTTAGGAAGAATTCTTTGTCACCTCCACTCGACCTAACAGTTTTCAGAGGGAAAGTGCAGAGAGTCATTTTTCCCCCAATGACTCTGGCAGAGAGATGTTTTTTGCCAATTTGCATTCTGGGTTATAGGTTTAGCGTGGGCTGTTTCTCTTTTAATGTCTTTGTATTGTTGGCATCTTGCAATCTTGATGGCCCACTATTCCAATTTATTTATTTTCTTTAATACTGTCAAAATAACATGCTAGAGAAAGAATCAGAGTGAGCATTCTGTATTCTGAGTTAAAATGGAGTTAGATGTCATTTGTACGAGTCTGTACAATGATTAATATCTGTAGAGAAATTAGACCAAATGAAACCTGCTAGAATGGTTTTGATTTATATTGTCTTCATCATTCTGATTTTAGATGAAATGGTTATTGCTTTCCACCCCTGCTGAAAAAAGAGAGTGTTAAACTTTAATAATCACAGCACCATGATGCAAGCACAAAGCTTGTTCATTTGAAATGTCTGTTTTTCTCATCTTCACATATACTTTAGAATAGAGACTCTCTCTCCTGTGACCTCCTCTGCAAACTTTTGGGCAGTGTTTCCAATACTCAGCATGCATAAAATCATTTGTAAAAATGCAGCTTCCTTCACCCTAGCCCCGGAGAGTCTGATTCAGAAACTTCAAACAGGGCCAAGGAATCTTCATTGTGCATCATTATCCTTAATGATTTTAATGAGATGGCTTGTGGACCTTTCTTTGAGAAACTGCTCAGAGACAATGCGGAGGTCAACATATCTCTCACTTCCTTGTGGTACTTCCTCTCTCTTTCCACTGCAGATAAGTCAAAGCATGCATAATTCATTATCTTAAGAGAAAAGACCCCAAAAAGGAACACCCAGGACAAGGGCAGAGTAGATTTCCATAATTTCTTTGTCCTTTCACCTGCCTGTCAATCATAACGTCTTCTCCATGTTGTGTATGTTTATGCCTTTTTTTTTTTTTTCCCATGCTGAAAACCTGCATCAGTATAGTTTTGTGGCTGGGTAGATGGGAGCACATGTCTGAGTGAGATGTGCCCTAATGATGCCCAACAAGGAGTTGTTCATTTCTAGGCCCTTACGCGGTTCGGGTCAGAGGAACTTGAGGATGATCCATAATTTAATGATGTGTGTGGCCCCAAAGGGGGTTCCAATAACTGCATGCACAAACTACCCAAATGAATATGGAATGATTCATGATTTCAGCTGTATTTCACAAATAAAATCCTAACTCATGGAGCTGCTCAATTTGTCCAGTTTGACTCAAACAGGACTAGGAGGCTCTCAGATAGTTGAAGACCCTGAACCCCAACATTAATTAAAAACTTCAAGCGAAACCAATGAGGGAGAATAAATTTAAAAAGAAAAGAAAAAAAAAGAAGGAGTGGATACAAAATAGCTGTCATAGTCCCTAAGTAATGACATGAAGTTCTCTAATTTTCCAGGCACTCTGACCAGGAGAGATGGCTGTACTATGATTATTCAGAAAGAAAAAAATTTGGAGGTTTTTCAGTGATCCACTTGGTCCCTGCATGTACAAGAGTAACTAGAGAGGTACCAAACTCCCACGTGCTACCAGAAATAGAGAATGGATGACTTAAATTCATGCTTGTCATGATCATGAGTTAGCATTTAAGTAAAGACTACTACAAAGGAAAGGAAATAATGGTTAATGAAACTAATGAGCTTGAGACACTAATTAAGATTACTTGGCCAAGAATTTAAAAAAATAACAATAACTTTAAATTTGATTCAATTTGCCTTCCCTCCTTTACTTCCCAAGTGGGATTCCTTTACTTCCCCAGCTTCCTAATCTTTAAAAAATGTTCCTCTTGTTTGTGAACAAATTGTGTTGTTTACTGGATAAAGAATTTTGAGTTCCTAGACTGTCATCCTTGCTTTATTTAGGAAATCTACTTTGAAAAGTCTAAAGAAAAATGTGTCCCTGTCCAGTGACTATCAAGGAGTTTGTCCTGGGGGAAGAAGGCAGTGATGTTCCTGTTAATCAGCTTTCTAAAAGCACTTACATGCCAACTCGAGGATTTAGTAAGTCTCCTCTCTCCAGCGACCTCTTCCATCTTGTCAGTTTATTCTTAGAATTGACCTTTAGCTAATTTACCTGCATTTGCACAATAAAAATCAGCATAACTTCAGACTCTCCCCCTGCTGATGTTGGCTCCATCCATCACAAATGGAAGAGGACTGATGCACAACTAAGTAGTGGAGAAGAGTTGCTTTATAATTGCATCTGTCTGTGTGTGCACGTGTGTGTGTATGTGTGTACATGTGCAATTTTTAGCTTGGTGTTGGGTCAGTGGCTAGTCATGTCCATGGTAACGCTATCCAAGTGCAAGGATAAAGTTCTTTGGTTACAAAGTTTAACAGCTTTGAATTCAGCACTTTGAATAATTTTTCTTCACGGTGGGTGTCAGTCTTTGAGAATGTTGAGAAGAGCTGGTTTCCTGATGCAAAATTCAAACATTTCAGATTTCTAGATAAAAACCAAACTCATTTTCATTTACATAGTCACTGGTGGCATCTTACTAAAAGAAAGAAAAAAGAAAATGAATGCCTGGGAAATTAAATGTGCATCAAATTCACACTGATCACTAGCAGTTTTTGTCAACTGCAGCCAGTGGTCAGTGTTTTATCTTGAAGGAGAGAGACACACAGAAACACTTGCAGGAACAGCTCTTCTCTGATTTTTGTGAGTTATGTGCATTTAAGGCAGCGACTCGCATCCAGGGGAGATTTAGCACCCCAGGGAACTTTCCCCAATGCCTGGGGACATTTTTTGATTTTCATGATTTGAGAGGTGCTACTGGCATCCAGCGAGTAAAAAGGAAGCTGCTAAATATCCCACAATGCACCAAACAGACGCCACAACAGAGAATTATCCAACCCCACATGTCCATGGTGCTGAGGCTGAGAAACCCTGAGTTAAGGGTTGGCTTATATCTTCTAAGACATTCTTAACCATGTAGAGACAGACTCTGGGTCAAGAGATAGGATGAAATGAACAGCAACAATTTGTATCACCTTAATTCTGTACAGTGTTCATTTATTATCACTTCATACAGATGTAAATGCTAAAATTTGGAGAAAAATGTGTCATTTTCTTCCAGAGTTCCAGTAGTGATGAGGCAGGCCTGTGGGCTAGGACTCTTTCTTCTATCTAAGTCTTTTTGTGCCTCAGGAAAAATGCTACTTCAGTGGAGTCATCAACTTTATAGCAGCGAAATGTGTTTGTCGTGAAGCACTTTGGGGGCATTTTAAGTTAGGTGACTCTATGAGGGATGTTTTTTAAGCTGATCAACAGTAGACAACAAGGTGCTCTCAGAAATAAAACAGGAAAGAGGGAGCAAGAATGCTTAGAACAGGCCAACGACTTCATTGTCTTTAATGCTGAGTGTGTCCTCCATTACTTTGGGTTGAATATCCCCTCACTAAAGATGATACTTAGACCTTGGAAAATATGATCCTCAGACTCAGACAGCTGCCCCCATGCCCTTGTTGTCAGAGATGTGACAAGTCTAGGCACAGGCTCTGGTTACTGAGCCTTATTTCACTCGAAACAGGTTTTGTGTCTTAAAGAATTTGACATTTTTCTTTTAATCTAACATGCTAACCTCCCAGTGATAGAATAAAGGTCAGATTATTCTCCCCCATGTCATACAAGGGAACCTGAAGACCCAGAGAGTTTACGCTAGTCATTTGCCTATTCATTTGTTCATGTGTTCATTTAGGGCCCAGTTTACTGTGATAAGCATTGTCGTCTACTAGGGACTAGAACTTGGGTGGTCGAGCTTGAATTCATCCAGATCCTAGGCTGACATTATCCTGTGTGTAGTTCCGATCCACTTTGTAGATTTACGGTTTAAATATCAAGTTACAAATAATATATACGAAGGATTTATTATTATGTGCCAGAAACTCTCCTAAGAGCTTTATATACCTTATTTATTTAATCCCATAAAGACCTAATAAAGTAGCCCCTGTTATGTCCTCTTTTTACAGAAGAGGTCAGTAACAGAAACGTAAAGTAGCACATCGCTTGACAAGGGCAGAGACAGGCTTTCATCAAGGTTTCTTAGACCCCAGAGGCCGACAGCTTAACCACCTCATGATACAAGCTCTTCTCTCTGTTTTCTGGATTTCGCCTTTTAATAGTTTCTTCTAGTCTAAGCAGAAGGCAGCCGGGATGACTCCAGCCTGAAATCCTTCCTGAAAGTCGCTAGCTATTTTGAGTTGCAAGTCCCGTGAGGCATGCACATCCCTAGGGGATAAAGGACAGGTTTGGATGGGCACTTTTGCCTACCAAAGACTGCTTCATGGAAGAAGCCCGATCAAGGGGCAGTGATGTTATAGAAGAGAGATATGGTGAGGACAGTGCCCTCTGAAACCCATAGCGGTCAGCTAGCTTCCAGTTCACCAAGGAAGATTTCACTAGGGGTAAGACAGGTGTCTGTGTATGCACGCACGCGTATGTGTATGTGTGTATGGATGAATCTGCTATTTTCACCTTTTGGCTTTTTAAACAATCTCAAGTTTTGTTCATGACAGGTCAGAAATCTGAATATGATTGACTGCCCCTAGCATCTCATCATTACTGTTCTAAGTTGGAAAAAAGGGAGGCAGCTAGAGAAAAGAAACTGCACTGAAATGTGTGAGTGTGTGTGTGCATGTGTTGTGTATGTGTGTTTATGTATAAATTTTTGTGTATATATGTATATATGTGTGTACATCTATCTAAATGTATATAAATATATCTATACATTTGTATACATATATAAGCAGATCTTAGTTTGAAACTGGAATTTTGAGTTTGAGGGATTTATTATTATTATAATTTATTTTTGATTACTAGACAGTCTAACACAGTTCTAATTTCCAAAATTCTCTTCCATTATGAGTATAATGTATGTATCTATGGTGCAGAGAATATGATTAGAATACCTAGGTTTAACATCTGTGGATGCAAAACCAAACAAAAGTGCATTTAAGGAAAAGCCAAACTTGGAAAACCTGGCTTTCTTATTTGAACCATTTGTTGGAATTTCAAACTATGTATTGTCTAACTTGTTCATTAAAAAACAAAACAAAACAACAACAAAAAAAACACCACCACCACCAAGTAAAGGTGGTGATGTTTAGGAAGAAAATAGAGGTCTATGGCAGCATAAATCCAATGGTTATCATGCCAGTGGTATTTCGCCTGCCTATTTGTTAGTTTACTATCTCCTTATTGATTTCACTTCATCATTCATGAGGGTCCCTGTGGCCTTACATGATTTTTAGGTGGGGCTCATTATCTGTTTAATTATTTTAATGCTACCGTAAATAACTTGTAATATGCATATTGTAAATATATACTAAAGCTCAAGGGCACATTGTAATAATAGCCAAACGTTTTCTAGCCTCCTGCAAATAACCCTTTACGCCTGTTTATACAGATACCAAAATAGTTGCTCAAAGAAGGAACAACATAAAAGTTAAACGAAAGAAAATGTTACTTATCTGTTTTGGCATCCGGTAGGCATAGGACCAAATGACTGAAATTTGGGCACTCTTAAAGGTACGGTAAGTTATGTTTTTATCCATAGCCATGTGCTTTGCATATTTTGGAGAATATGAAAGGTGTTTTAAGTCAACCTATGCAAACAGAGCTTCCCTGGTGCTCCTTGGGATCAGTTTATTGCACACAAGCTCATACCTTCAGAAGCTCAGCCTGGCTCAGCTGATAGTCCAGGCACAGACTCTCCCTCCCAGGGACCTGTCAGGTTAGCTCAGTCAGAAACATTTGCAAACCTATTGAGAACGGTCATTCACTTTTTCCCCAAAGGCTCCCTGCAGATATGGTCTTAAAAGCCTAGGAAAGAAAATCAATTTTGTAGCAATTAAATGTTCTAATTAGGTTTAAGGACACTTTAAGAAGGAGTGGTTGGTTTTCTAAAAAATTTTGGAGCAGAGGGAGAGGTTTAACACCAACCTTGGCTTCAAGTTCCCATCTCATTTTTCTTTCCTTTATTTTTATTCCAAAGAAGTATGTTGGATCAGGAGAATTTTGCTTAAAATATTCTGCTTAGTTTAGAAAAGGACAGATTAATGTTTTTTGTACATCATGAGGGGTGGAGAAGTGGGGGTGCCCAAACCCCTCATCACCCTGTTTCTGACTCATGAGTTACTGGAGTGGTATCCTACTTGAAACACGGAGAAGCAGAAACGTAGAGCAGCTGCATTTCAGAGCCTCAGTGAAAGCTGTTAATGGGATCTACCGTAAGTGCGTTACCACTTCGATTAGCGATGGCATCTAGCTTGTTTCCCTGATAGGAACTTGGTCTGTAAAATCAAGACCCTTTGGGTTGGCTGAAGGAATTGAACTAATGGTCTCAGTTGAATTCCTGAGCATCTTTTCCCCACATCTCTTCAGATCCAGCAGAGCACTGAGTAGAATCTAACAAACAACATAATTTGTCCAAATTAAACCAACCTGTTTAAATAGGATTAGCACCACTGTTGACACTTACAAAGATCCTGCTGATTGGGATACCTGGGGATCTCCAAGTACCACGTTTGCCAGGGACTGTCAAGCTCCTCGTACATCCATCTCTGATGCTTTGAATGTGATGTCACCATAGACAGAGGAGTCTGAATTTTGCTGGTACTAACCCTGAGTGGTGAATCTGTTGGGGCCTTGCTCATGTTCCTTTTTCCTGACCTCATTCAAGTGCTTGATGACTTGGGTTGGTTTGTTGCACACTGATGTATACCAAGTGACACCCACTGAAATTACCTCTTTTCCTTTCGAATGCAGTTCACTTGTACATAAGTGTAATGTCAAATTGTTTACAGGTTCTTTTTTTGTGTGTAATTGTGATAGCAGATTTAGCTCAAACTTTAAAGGAATCTGTTTACTGAATTGTGTTAAAAATGAATGTGCTTATTACAGTATAAACATCATTAATTATGGACTCCCATGAATGCATGTCTACCTGTTGTCAACTCCCAGCAGCTCGGTTATCCAGCAAAAAGTCTGCAGTCTGTGAATAGCAAAATATACATAAACTTCTGTGACTCTGCTAACTCAGTAACTGTTTTTACCTTGGTATGTAACACTGTAGATTTCAGCCTGCTGTATTTCTTTCTTACCTATTTGTTTTTGCAAGAGAAACATGATCTAAGATAGCACTTCTAATTGTCCCAATGGAATTGCGCACCATCTTGGCGATCATTGGTCCACCCAAAAGGCAGCTGCCTTGTGCTGGAACAATGGCCCTGAGCAACGTATAAATATATATACATACATATCTATGTATGCAATATCGACAATGCTAATTATTACCATATATAGTCTCACTGCCAGTGGAAACAAGCTATTTTCTTTGGAATCACTGATGGATATACAGAGATTAATTTGCTACTAACTGCTTTCATATTCTGTTTAGTTCCTAGAGTATGGTAAACGACACAAGTGCAGTATCAGTATTGTAAAACTGTGTGGTGAAAACTGCAAAAGTCATTCTGTGGATATATTTTAAAAGGCAGACCAGAAACTATATTTCAGATCCTTGTGTGAATATAATTACAGAAATAGGTAACTATTTTTTATGTGTTTCCATAGATGACTCCATTTCATATACATTGTAATTTAGCACCAATCGTAATAAATCGTTTGGTAACATTCAGTTGTTATAGTTATCTATTTTCAGTATTCGTGAGAGACTGATGATTCAACATTATTTCACGCTAACTCAAGAATTTCAGATGCAAGGTAATTACCATTGCAATTAGTTTATTTCTGGTTTGTTGTGGCAGCTTGCTGGACTGGGGTATAAAAAGGGAGACTGAATAAGTTGGTTATTTAACTTTCTTAGAATGAGACTGCAGTGAGCTGAGGCCATGTCGCTGCCTCTTCTTAATCAGATGGCTTTACGCTGTTGATCCAGCCTCTTTGGACCACAGTTTCCTCATCTGAAAATAAAAAATAAAAATAATAGACACCTCATAAGGTTCATGTGAGAATTCAATTAGAAAACCCAAAGTACTTAGCACAGTATCATACATTAAATAGATGCTTAATAATCCCTATTCACTAGTAGTAGTTTTATCCAAAATGCAGGCTGACGAGGAGTTTGACTTTAGTACTCGGAATATATGAATATATTTTCCTTTTTTTTTTTCTCTTTAGCTTTTCTGGCATTGCCTATAGAGCTAAACATTCAGTATGTTGTTTAATCAAAAGGGAAAAATTATACAGGGGATAAAGGGGAATTCTACGGCTTGTGGGGTGATTTAGAAATAATTTAGCCTTTGCTGCTGTAAAATATATTCAGAACACTTGTCCCATGAAATGTGCAGAAAAAAGGAAAGGGATTGGACAATGTGCAGTTTGGGAAATAGAACCTTTTTACACACCCCTCTTTGTAATGTCTAAATGCTCTTTATTATATCTAAAGGCCTAGGAGCTACACAGTAAAGGAACTTTTGAGCTTTATTTAGCCCAGTATCTCCCAGACTTTTCTCACTAAGGACGCTTCTAGTTCTAAGGCACACATTTTGGGAAAAGCTAATTTAGCCCAGTCTCCTCCTTGTACAGGAAGGAAAGCTGAGACCCAGAGAGGGGAAGGGATGTGCTGAAGGTGTGATGGTCCTAGGTCTGGAGCCCCATCTATGGACCCAGGCTAGGACACTTCCTCCTAAACCCCTCTTACGTAGATGACAGATAACAACAATGGCATTAATCAATTAATCGGAAAACTTCTTCTAAATTCACAGCCTCCTTCCAGCACAGACGCAAACTAAAGAGTTGAACGAGGTATTGAAGGATGAGGAGGAGACAGGTGAGGACGCAGTGGACAGGAATCCTGCCGTAGACTCCCGTGAGATTGCTGAAGGACAGACGTAAGGCCTCCTGAAGCTATCTTCTGAGATAGTCCCTGCCGTGACACAGATACTGGGCCAGGCTGTCCCTCTGCCCAGCACAGGGGTAAGAGCTTAGCTGGACCAAGAGGGTGGAAGGGTGGGAAAGGAAGTTTTCCTATGAATTCTTGTGTGGGAAGCTGGGGGCTTTCCTCCAGAAAGCTTAGAGAGAAGCCCCCAGTGTTGAGAACTTGTGAAGTCGTGACCTCCACAGCCCCAGAGGATGCTTATGCAGAGCCACAGTGCGGTCAGGTGCGGGCCACAGGGAAAGGTGTTGCCACCACTGTGCCAGAAGCACACAGAGAGTGAAGGACCCAGATCAAGAGGGAAAGCTGGCTACAGCTTTAAAGGAAGAGAGACCGCAAAGAATCTGTGACCACTGATCTGCCTCGCACAGCAGCTGGGTCCTCCTCAAATCCAGGGTCCCGAGAACACTGCCCCTGTGATGGGGTGGTGGGGACACGAGGCTGCTCCCTCTAATTTCCTTGAAGCCTGCCTGGGTGGGAAGGTAAGTGTGCAGGGACTGGGCCAGGAGAACACTGACGGTGGGTCTGGGGAGACTTGGGGAGTCCTCGGGAGACGACATCCATCTCAGGATGGAAGTTACACAGAACCAGCAACAGCACACAGCCGCCGTCCAAAAACTCATCTGTTTGACAAATTGAGTTGAACAGGGCTTGATCAAAAGGATCACAGCTTTTGAAACAGGGGTAGTGAAATAGGGAAAAACACCACCTTCCCAGACAATATTTCTCCTCCCCTCTAATTTAAACCCAAAGGCAGCGTTCCTTCCCATGCTTACGAAACACCTGGAGCCACATCAATTTCGGCCCCAATGACAGCTGCCACTGAGACAAGTCACAGTAGGTGTTTATCTCAGTTGGGGGCTGGTAACAGCCCCTGGCCAGGCAGAACACCATCAGCTTAAAATTAGCCAAGCTCACCTTGCAAGGCTGACAAATAATAATGTGTCAGCAGCAAAGGTCCAGGAGGGCGGGTTTTCCAAATGCTCAGAACCCCCGAGATCTCCAGGGACAGCCCTTGCTGCTTCATCTCAGCAAGCAAATCATGAAAGCTCCAGAAAGACAGTCTGGGCACCAAACTCCATCTTCAGCTTGTTTTCTCCTTCCTTCTCTCTCCATCCCCCACCTGCAGGGTAATGAGAAACAAAGCACCCTCTGTAACTTACGATAGCCAGTGAAATGGACTTGCCTTTCCTCTGCTGCTGGGTCTGGGCTCACACCTGCTCTCCAAGCCTATGCAATCCCTGGTGGAGGTAAAGCAATGAAATCCGCCGCCTCCAGGTCATAAAACCTCGAAACGCATGCGTCCTTCACCCAGATAAAGCTTTTCTTTCCTCTATCTCTCCTGCCCTCCCCACTTCTGCAGCTCTACATTTCTGCTTTTCTTTTCGTATTTGTTTTCTCTTTGGATGCCTGATACATGGAGCAAACTAATATAATAAACCACAGGACCCCATGTCCAACATCCCCACCCCAGGCCCACACTTCTTTCCAGGCCTCAGTTTCCTCACCTGAGCTGTAAACGAGGAGCTTGGAGGAGATGCTTCTCTGCACCCTTCACCATCCCACCTCTATTATTTTTTAACCTTCGGCTCTAGTTGGTCTCCGACTTGGGAGACATGGGTAGGAGAGGGCAGAGGAGGCTTCCCTGGGTCACAGAAGTTGACAATTTCAGATTGTCTTTGAATGAAAACGTCTCTTCTACCTAACAGAGCCCAAACAATAAAGGTAAGTTGGATGTTGTTCTGTCTTTCCAAACTGTGATGTTCCAAAGTTATTGTGAATGAGTCAGCTGTCCTCCCCCTCACCTCTGACAAGCCTCCCAGGGGGTGAAAAGGACACCCAGTGATTCCCCTCCTGCATTACCCAGGGCTGCAGCTTTGATTTCAGCATGTCCAGTGTAAGTGCCCATTTTCTCTTCACTGTGGATAGATGGGAAGGAATTGGCAAGGCGGACAAATAGTCAACTGATTGGAGTCAGAGAGGGGAAGGGCACAGTTGATAACAAATTTTTCTTCCTCTCCCTTACCCTGGGGAAGTGTGTCCTTCAGTACCTAGAAATAATAAACTGATAGATTTTTTTTTAAATAAGGAGATAGACATATTTCTCTCTCTGCCACCTGACATTAACAAATGTGAGAGGGTGTGAGGGACCGAAAGAGAGACGTTATAACCATCAAGTCTGTGTGCCTGAGGCGTAAGAGTTTTTTCGACAAGAGTCAATGAATAGCATGGTAATTATCCTGATCTAGTCTTCAGAGAGCTGCTACCTGCAGGTCCCTTTCCAAAGCCCAGCTTCTGTGTTCACAATGGGATCGAGTGTGCACTGTCTGTCACCTAGCACCTTGAAGTTTTCTGTGAACATGCTTGTTCGCCTGAAGTTTCCTACAGCAGAAGCAAAAGGTCAGGGTTTGGAAAGAATTGCATCATTTTCCTCTTAGAGCCATCCTTTAACACAACTTCCCTTGGGTCTGTATTGCTATGGAGTACCATGCATTGATATTTATGAAGTTTTGAGGAAATGCTGGAAATAAAGCAGAATAAAAGTTAACAAGATAACATAGAAACATGTTCAGTGCCGTTGTTCCCCATATTTGGTAGTATTCTTTTATTAAGAAGTAAATGTCAACCAAAAACAAATATATACAAGGGATGTCTTCTTGTTTGAATGAGGAAGTTAATTATTTTCCGGTTTATGACATGCAGGCAATGTAGATCCATCTTAGTCCCAAGACAGTGGAAACACTCGCACAGAAGAGGCTTCTGAAATACCCAGGACACACAACCAAGAAACCCTGTAGGTTTCTCAACAACCTTAAGGGCAGTGCTGGAGGAAGTCAACACGAGTACTGAGCTCTGAGCATGTGTCTGTAAAACCATAGGAAACAGAACAGAAGGACAAGCGATCAGCAATTATATCTCCCACAGGTACAAGACCTCAGGATGCTTGTCATGGACCAACTTCCTTGACCTAACCCCGTGAACCTTTCCTTCCTTCAGCTCTTTCCCTCCCTGACACTGTTGCTGTTTCTGCTCTGGTTCTCTTACTGGAATTTCTCGGTGTAGCCCGGAAAAGAGGCAGAAAATAGGCAGCAAGGAGTTGGAATAAAATAGGGTCTGGGAGGTGAGGGGAGGCAGGTCTGGAGGCTTAATTCTCAAGTCTGGCTGTGGATAAGCAGCCCTGGCATCACCTAGGGATGTGTTAGAACTAAAGAATCTCAGGAGCACCCCTACACCTTTACGGAATCGGAATCTGAAGTTCAGCAGAACCCAGGTGGCACAGGCACATTACAGTCTGAGGGGCATTGGTCTATAAGGTCTGGTAGAATGCGCAGAGATAGCCTCGGAGAGGTGAGGGTGAAAGCACGTATGAGAGGTGGCTCGTCCCAAGTGCTGCCACGGATTTAGGTGATGTGGTGGGCGATAAAAATACCACCAGTGAGTGGAATGACACTCTGTGCTTAAATGAGGACTGTTTATTACTAAATTTTTAAAACTCCTTACATTGTACAATAAACTTTATACTTAAAAAAATGGGGGGGTAGGTAATTTGTTTGTTTGTTTGTTTGTTTGTTTATATTTTTAATGGCGGTACTGGGGATTGAATTCACCACCTCATGCATGCTAAGCACGCACTCTACTACTGAGCTACCCCCACCCCCCTGCACAATAAACTTTAAATGTAAAGTTTTGCATCTAATATAAACAAAAAGAAGATGATAAAAGCTGACTATAACTGCAACCATCAGATATAATCATGGTTAACATTTTACCCTGCCTCCCACTTTCTTGGTATATATGTATTTACTATATATCTATAATACGTATAGGTAAAATATTTATTTAGAATATAAATTAGCTATAAAACATGAGTATATGCCAAACCGTAAAACACATTAATATATTGATATCAATTATTTAGGTTTAATATGTTAATTTTATAGGGATGAGTCTGTAAAAGCCATGTGGTAACTTTTGTTTCTGGTTTATAACGTATTTTGATATTTCATAAAACTGAATTTTAGGAAGCATTGTCTTTTATTAATAATATTAGTTTGTTTTAAATGTTAATGTTTAAAAGACTGACTATACTGAATGTTGGCAAGTATGTAGAGCAGTGGGAACTCACATATACTACTGGCAAGAGGATACAGCAGCACAGTTAATTTGGAAATCTTTTTAGCACTGTTTCCAAAACAGGGTTTGCTGCACAACACACCCAGAAGCCAATACCATGGCATCCGATTTTGAGAAAAGAGAAAGCTTTATTGCAAAGTCAACCAGCAAGGAGCCACAAGGCACAGCTCAGATCTGTTTCCTTGATCCAGAGTTAGGGGTGAAATTTAAGGGGTTCAGGATATTTCAAATTTGGAAGCTGAATGGCTACTCTTGAGTCAGTCCATAATAAGATACTTGTGCTTCTGGAAGGCAGATTTTCCTTGAAGGACTTCTTGCTTCGCCATGGGCTCCAGTGGCAGTGTTTCTGTTAAGTTCTGTAGACTGAAGATTCTTGGTTCCAGGGTCATCCTGTAGATGCAGGTTCCCATCCTGAACACATGCATTGGCAGTGCTGTTGCCATAAAATAATTCGAAGTTTGATTAATCAACAACCTAGTTAAGGAGGATAAACTAGTTTAAGCTGCTGGTCAATGTGTTTTGTGCTGTTTCAGCATTATTCGTTAAATATCAGTAAAAATTCCACACTGGAAATAACATAACCCTTCCATAATAGATTGGATACAAACAAGAATATATACTGGGTGAATCTGTTTATGCAATATTCCACACAGAGCTAGGCTCTGCAGTGAGGAATCAGCACAGCGGTTCCCGTTCAGGAGGAGCAGGTGGGTAGTGACAGGGGATGGAGTGCGAGGGCTTCTGGACCGTCAATGATGTTCTGTTTCTTGACGTAGATGGTCAAGAAATAAACTTTGATAACGGAGTTGAATAAACATGATAAAGCAGTGCCATATGTTTTAGAACATTTGGAGAACAGATAAAGCATCGATTACTAATACCATTTTGATCTATGCCCCCCTGACCTTTGTTTTAAAAGATCCTAAATCCATATAATGTATATTTGTTACAGTTAAACCCCCCGAATCAAAATGTACAACTATAAAGGGAAAGACCACTGCAACTCCATCCTACAGAGGTAAGTTCTGTTAAAATTTAGTGTTTATTCAGGAGGGAGTTGTTTTTAAGGTAAATCGTATATTTTTGTAAAATAAATTGGGTTTTGCTAACTTCAGATTTCTTTCTTTTTTTTTTTTTTTTTTGGTGGAGGGGCTTAATTGGTTTCTTTTACTAATTTTCCTTCCCAAACTTCCAATATACTAAACTCTATTCAGTAAGTGAAAGGGAATCACCTTCGTTTAGGCTCACGGTCCCCACCACCTCCCTTCTTTTGCTACAGAGTTACATGTTTATTTGAGAATTAGAAAGGGGAAAAACGGAAAGGGAGATTAGTATTGACTGAGACCCATGGGTCATCCTGTAAGGAAATTCTGTTCGGAAGTATCACACCCCTGGCGCCCAGTGAGCTGCTCATCTCATACAAAAGCCAAGAGTCATCATTCGAATACTCAGAGCCATCCCAGGTCTCAGGCCAGCCCATGGCAGAAATGTAGAAAAGAAGGATTGGTGACATACAGGCTCACCCATCTGCTCCACAGTCCCCTCTGCTCTGAGTTGTAGCAGGGAGGTGGACTCTGAGAAAATCTAGTGCTCAGAAGGCCCTTTAAAATCATGTAAGCCAGTGGTTTTCACTTGGAGCTACGTTTGCCCCCCAGGGGACTTTTGCAGTGTCTGGAGAAGTTCATGGTGGTTGGATGAGGGAAGGCTTGCTACTGGCATCTAGTGGGTAGAGGCCAGGGATGCTGCTTAACCTCCTACAATGCCTGAGACAGCACCCAGGACAAGGCAGTATCCAGTCTGAAGTGTCAGTTGAGATGCTGATAAGATCGGATAAGAGTGTGTGTGTGTGTGTGTGCGCGCGCGCGCATGTGTGTGTGTGCGTGTGTGTGTGTGTGTGTGTGTGTGTGTGTGCGCGCGCGCACGCGCCTTGCAGGAGGGGTTAGTTTTGCCTCAGGCCTCCAAACGGGTATCTAGATGAACAGACCTCGACAAATTTTCTTCATCCTTAAGGATGTTTCCTTGATCGTTTAGTTCATTCTGTGATGATTTGAGTTGCAAAACTCACATTATTCAGGTGGACTGGCACCTTTTTGTGGAGTGGGGGCACAGACATACATTGGGTGGACACCAAAATTATTAAAAATATATCACCCAAGGCAGTCTTGTGGGAAACCAGTAAGTTGATTATTCCAATGAGGCAGTTTGGCAGCTCCTTGTCCAAGCTCCTTGTGAGATCAGATGGAAGAATCTCGAAGAGGAGCCACTCAGCTGAAACCACCCCGTGCAGGAGCAGACAGTGAGAAGCATGGGAAGGAAACAGTGCCCAGGCTCAGAGAACCCGGACTCCCTTTGAGACGCACAGGACTTGCTGGGGGACCCTAGGCAAGTTATTGAATAAATTTAGAACTTTGTTTTACAAAGGAGGGGGAAAATAACATTTATTGTGGATCTATTATTCACTAGCTACCTTTACAACTTTCTGTCATTTGGTCCTCATCATAGCTCGATGCAGTAAATATTGGTATTCCTACATTACTTACAAGACAGAGAGGTTAAGTTACCTGATCTGCCCAATATCAGACAGCCAGAAGGTAGTGGGGCCAGGATTTCAACTTAAGTGTCTTGATAGCTTTCATTTTTTACCTTTCCAGAGATCCTGTTTCCTCAACCTGTGAAACAGAGATGATGCATGGGATTTTGCGTGACGATTTATTGATTTAATGCACACAGCCTCAAAAGAGCAGTAGACATTTAATAAATGCTGAGCGTGATTTTTAATCATTATTATTATTTTGACCCTTCCATGCTCAAAAAATGCCCTTTTATTTGTAACAAATGGCTGCTTAGAAATGAAATTCACTCATCATTATTAGACACCAATTATGCAGCTAATGTACAAAATTCCTTTGAAATAAAAACTCCCCTGATTTTCTCCTTTCTGGCTGACTTGAGAAGCTCGGGACCTGACAATGTGACCCGGAGATGGAAATCAGTCTTGCCCTCGCTTGAGTGCCCCCATTTACGGAGCAGGAGGCTTGCCTGCCCTCTGGCAGGTCGGTGGGAGGTAAACCGAGCCACTGATAACGCGGCTGAGCCGAGCACATTCTCCAGGGCTCAGGAGTTGCCTTGCTGCCTGGTTATCAGGCTCTTGAAGTACTCTCCAGGGATTTGCAACTTTTAGAGTAAATGATCCCAGTTTGGGAGGATGAATAATTCAGTGTTAGCGGGAAATTTTGGAGAAACACAAGTGTGGGAGACACTCTGGGACCCTGGGATGTTAGTTGTGCTTGGAGGCAGCCCCTTGCAACACGTGGTCTTAGACTCCCGTAACCCACTAGCACCCCACCCCACCTGCACCCCTGTTCCACCCACACCTGTCAGGCCTGCATCACACCTCCTGTCAAAGCATCCAAGGCTTTTGTTAAGATGCAAATATTACTTGGGAGCAATAAATGCATGAATGTATTAGCACATTTTTAACACTGTGTTTGTTTATCAGATTAGCTGTCCCTAGGGGAATGACAGCTAATTTGCATTTGTATTAGAGTAGAAATGTACCACTCAGGGAGGTTTGGTCTGGATTTAGGTAGAATTTAAGAGGGATATATTATCACATCCTTTGATCTCTACCAACTTGCTCCAGGCTTTCCAGGAGCCTGGCCCCTAGAGGGTTAGGAATTGTTTCCAGGTCACAGGACTAGGAAGGAGCCGGGCCTCCCCTGAAAGCTGAGAGTTGTAAGTCTAAATCCATGCTAGCTGCTCAGTGCCTTGTTGGTAGGAAGCCAGGCGGTCCAAGAGCGAAGAAAAGCATGGCCTTGAGTTTGACAACTTGGGTTTGACAAGATTTGGGCTTAAGAGGACAAGCGACTTTACCTTGTTTTAAAGGGAGGCAGAGAATAAGGTGCGAATGTATAGTTAGGATGAGGTGCAGATGTGTATGTGTGCCTTGGTGGAGGAGTCCTTTTGCCAGAACCTTCAGTGACTTTATTTACTGCATCTGAACAGAGAAACATGCCTTGGATCTGGGCTCTTGGTCCTTTGCAAAGGGGGAACCACTCCTTCAACCACATGGGCAGGGGGAGGGTGAGACTGGCCTTGGGGGAAATCTGTTTCCCCTTGGATTCCTGCCTAGGCCCTAAGTGACTGTGATTTTTGTATTTGCAACGATGTAAAAAGCACTTGGCACAAAGTAGGTACATATGTTTGGTGGTGAATGTTAGAATAACGTCCTGGACTTAGATTCAAATATGAGGGTCTTGAGCCCCCGTTCAGGTGATTACTAACTGCATTTAGGCCCAGCCCTAAGATTGCAGGGCCTGGGGAAAGAGTACACATGGATGTCAGCATCCCAAATGTCTAAACATTCGAAGACAATAAATCAAGCTAAAAACCTGTTACATAAAATGTATTTTATCATCCTAACCTCGCCTTCATGATGACAAAATCAAACTGCGTAAAGCTTTGGCTTTTACATGATCGAAATCTTGCAAAATATCAGAGACAATTGAATCTAATTATTATTGCCTGTATCCGGGTGTTTTATATTTGAATGAGTAATAGAATAAAGACATGCATAACTAATAAATTACGAATACTCATTCCCTCATTTTTTCTTTCTTGATTGATTTCAGCCAAAGCACTAACAAGGCTGTTAAAATCAAGATTTTTCCCAAATAATTTGGTTTTGTAACAGTAACTATTGAAAGGTTAAAGAATATAATTGTAAAATTGTTACACTTTAAAAATATGTACATAAGATTGCACTCAAAATGTCCACAGTTTGATTATATTTTACTCATAAAAGCAAATTACAATAAATGCAACAAGTTATAAAGTACAAAAAACATATTCCATGTGTTTTCAAAATGTTTTCTAAATTCTGCAAGCTTGTGAAACATAAAAGAGAAAACTTAAATTATTAATAATGAACATCAGCACATAAAAATATAGTTATTTAAATTTCATGACTGGGACATTGTGCTGTACACCACAAACTGACACATTATAACTGACTGTACTTCAATTAAAATATAATGTAGTTATTCAAATTTGAAAACTTGTAATTTAATTTTAATTACATTTTGAAAATGTAATTACTTCTTATTATATAGTTTATATGTTAATTAAATTATTTACATTTCTAACATTTAGGAAAATTCCACCCCACCCTTCTTTTCTTGGTTCTTTTGGCTGGTCAAGTAACTAAAATGACATATGATAGATTGACAGGAGAAAATCAAATTTAATTATGTACCTACTGGAAATTCACACTAACGTGAGAAATTGCAAAGACAGGCAAAATGAGGTAAAGATGTCATTCTGGGCTAAGGAGAAGGAGTTAGGGGCCTGTACTTCAAAGGGAAGGAAGGCAATTCAGAAGGAGAATGAAAAGTGTTTGGGGAACAGTGTATGCTGGGCCGTCCCTACACGACACAGAGAGGACTGCTCGGTCCCTCTCTGTCTACCATGCCAAGCTCATACCATGCTCTGCTGCCCAGGATGACAGTTCCCTTCCTGGAACAGGCCCTCCATCTGAACTCTTTTAGGCACTTGGGGGAAGGTCAAAGGTTCTTCCCGAGTGGCACATCCTGGGGCGACTCACTCTGAACCCCTCCACGTTCGGTCTCTAATTACACAGGAAGAATCGGCAGGTGCTGTGGGAACATCAGGGTAACAGGAGTTGTCTGATACTGGAGATACAACCCAGCCACCATCGGGAGAATACTGCCATCGTTCCACTGTACCTCTGGAACCTGGCTCTGTTGAACACGTAGAAGGGAGAAAGCAGAGGCGCTAGGGGGAGAGGCTACTTCATTGCGCAGGAATCTATTGCTTGCATACTGTCGGAGAGAAAGGATTTGACTAGTGAGTTAATTTGCCTGTCCTTTTACCTGAGCCCCTGTGCTGCTCACATCCTATACTCTCTGAAGCAGTATCTGTCTCCAACACCAGCAACAATCACAAACGTTCACGGCTTTTGGACAGAATTGCCTTTTTAGAGGGCATAGGGCAAGAGAGGTGGAGAAATGTTTCTTTGGCCTGAACAGCATTAATCAGGAGGGGATGTGTAGGATTCAGGGTCACAGTGTGCCAGGTCTATGTCTGCGTGCTGGATTCTGAGCACCAAGGTACCCACGCTTCCTTACACTTATTTTGTGTGTGTGTGTGTTACATAGGTCCTTCCAATGCATGAACTTGGAGTAGCGTCCCCTTTTGCCTGGTGTTAGTGCAAAATTATGTGCATGATTATGGGTAAGTCACTTTTCTGAGTGTAGCTCCTCTCTCTTGATAAGGGGGAACATTACCTCCTGACCTACGTATCTCATCATGTTCTTGAGGAGAGTAAGGCTGTGTTTGCGAGCCTTTTTTAGAATAGATTTATGATTTTGTTTAGAGTGAGGTATTAAAGGAACATAAACTTAGCAAAATAGAGTTTATTGTTTGCCTGTATTTCTTTTTTGTGTGTACTTATTAGCAAAGGAATCAGAGTGAATTAAGTAGACATTATCACCATGTATCAAGTGTTCGCTAGGAATTTCTCTTAAGACAGCCCTTCATGCATAGGACTCTGGAAGGCTTTTAATCTTTGTCTTATTCTAAAGTCTATTAAAAATTCTAATGTCTGTATATAGTAAAATGGAGGTGGCATTTATCCCATAAAGTCAAGCCGTATCAATGATTGGCAGTTCATTTGAACGTGAGGGTGATATCATCACTTCCATCTTTCAGGGACAGATTATTCATTGAAATCTTACCTTCTCATTTCTTTATTTTGCTCATTTTTTCTGATAAAAATTTTCCAGATTATGAGAACATATTCTGTGCCAGACCCTAGGCTAAAGTTTTCCATATAGTAGCTCACTAAGCCCTCACAATAACCAGGTTCTACCATTATGATTCCCATTCTCAGATAAGGAAACCGAGACCAAAACATTTGCTCAGGGGCATACAGATGGGGAACAAAAGGACTAGAGACAAGATGAGTCTGATTTCAAAGCACAGTACTGTCCACTGCAGAGGGTGTTGAAGGTGACAATCCAGGTTCCAGGTTGACTCACCTGTTCTTGACTTCTTTGTTTGGATTCGTAATGTCCTGCTGGGACTGGGAGCCCTTTAGAGAAGATCTCTTTGACCCAGAAGTCCGAGTTGGGGGCGCCTTGGCCTGACTCACATGTTACCAGTTGTGTAGGATACAGAGTGCAGATGCTGAGGGTCAGGGCACTGTATCATTCCGATGTGAAGGAAAACATCAGCATGTTGTTTTGGGCACAGCTGTGTAATCAAAGCCACACAGCCTAGATGGATTTCAGCTAATTGGTTCAAATGGAAACTTACAGCTGGAATGGGGTGAACCGGATCCCGTCTGCTGTTGTGCATGCACACCAGCCCCCATCACGTTCCCCGATGGCCACAGAAACAAATGCCCTCCTTTGCAGAGAGGCACTGAGTGGTGGCACACAACCAGCTAAGCCGTTTCACACTTGCAGGCGTTCAGGGTAATGTATCTGCTGTCAATACGCCGCACACACATTAGAGGCGGTTGTGACAGCGTTGCTGGCACACTATTGATTCATGGCAGAGGCTGTTTATCTGTGACAAGAAAACATCAGTTGATATTGACAAATCATCTGAAAATACTCACCTACTTGCAGTCTGTCAGCCTGAGTGAAATACACAGTAAACTGGCTGCTGGAAGTCAAAATGGATCCACAGGGAGAGAGTGTCCACAAAACATTAGATAGTCAGTGCAAATGCACAGCCCTGGTCCATTGACAGCAAAGGAATAGTTTGCTCCCTGTAAAGCCAAAGACTGAAAGCCAGTCATGTTAATAGCAGGAAAGAACAGTGAGTGAATTTGGAGTGAGGCTTGTTTACGTAATTCTGTCCTGGTTATTGACCTTAAAAAATGAAGATGAGAAACCGCCTGGTATGCAGTGCTGGATGGATGAAAGGGTCTAATGTACTGGGGAGATAAAAGTGCGCCCTTATGTTTAAAGAGCCAGGATCAAGGTGGAGGGTTTTACTTAAGCCAGCATTTTACAAGCACATTACGGACTTTCCTCATTTCCTTCCCTGTTGGTGATAGAAGTCAACAAAAGTTGTATAAATTGGGGGTGTGCATTCTGTCCAACTAGAAGGGTCCATACAGGTTACCTGGGGTAAAAAAAAGATGGCCTTTGGTCTATCAGTGCTGTTTCAAAAAATGTATTCACTCATTCAACCAAGAGTTATTTAGCACCCTACTGTGTGTCATGTACTGTGCTAGGTGGTTGGGGTACGGATGAGAGCAAGACGCAAGTCCCTGCCCTCATGGAGCTTAGATTTCACTTTGGGAGGAAGACCAAAAAACGTTAATATAAAATAAAATAAGTGAATATCAAAAAAGCAAAGCTGTAAGAAGTAGCATGTCAGAGACACAGGTAATTGAAATGGGTTTTTGCCACACGCAGCACGAAAGTCCTCACTGGTAACAGCGACCTGTTTGGGCATATCTGGGTGTTGCCCAAGTCCTCCATGGGCCCACTCAGCGAGGGTAGCAGGGTTAGGGAAGAGAGCTTGTATGTTTTCGGTAACTGCACTGAGCAAGCTCTGTAACTAGGCACTCTTACATACCATAAGGATTGGGAGCTTGGTGGGAAGAGTTTGGGATCTGAAGTCAAATTACCTCCAATATCCTACTGCTATGACCCTGGGAGAATCATTTAAACTCTGACCTTCAGTTTCCTCGTTCATAAAGTGGAGAGAGTACCTTTGCTGGGTCACATATTTAAAATACGTGGCACATAATCGGCATTCAGTAAATTAATGAGTCTTCCTAATCTTCTAAGATGGGTACTGAGGGCACTAGGCTAAGTCTGAGGCTGTTGAAGGCCTAGAACACTTAGTGTTTTTAAAAGGTTGAATGAATGGGGCTTTGGATCCGCATCTAAGTGACTAGATCATTACTCTTGTCATTGTGCTTAATGCTCTGACATAGCACTTCAACAATATAGTCCTGAAACTACTCCTACCACTGTCACCACCCCTGCTGCCAAGACCTCCGTTCCACCAGGAGCACCACTTCCACCACCGTCAACCCCACCGTCACCACAGCTACTTCTCTAAGCATCTTACCTTTGTTGAGCCCTTTCAATGTACCAAGCACGAAGCCATGGAAAATATCTCATCTAATTCTTACCACAACCTCCTGTGATGATGTTCTAACGTCTCATTTTACAGATGAGGAAACGGAGGCATGCTCTAGGTTAAGAAATGCATTCAACTCCAAGCAGCTAGTAAGGAGTAGAATTGGGATCCACACCCAGGAACCCTAATTCTAGAAATTCCTCGCATAAGCTGTGTTCGCAATACGTAATCCATCTGAGCTTTCCTAAGGCACTCTGTAGTTCTGACTGAGTTGTTAAGGCAACCACAGAAACCGCAGTCTGGTTACTGTGGTCCTCACTAGCCCGGAAGCAGCTGGACCACTTGGCTGCCTGCTTAGCAGCATCCCAGGCTGCCCTTTTCTCTTCTGGGAGTAGCTTAGCCCCAAGGAAACTCTGGCTCAACACGTGCTCATTGATGGTGTTATGATAAGGAAAAGACAGAAGGAAGATCTACCAGTAAGGCAAAGGCTTGCAAGTAATACGCTCTATTAAAAAGCTTTCCTGGGAGTTACTAATGAAAGTTAAGAAACTGGTATTTCCTTATTTGATAGGGTCCCCTGTTACGGATTGATTGAACTCACACATTTGCCAATTTACTGAAAATAACTCGAAGCATCATTAAATGAATTTCCATGGAGTCCGATTTCAGTCTGCCTTATCTCTTTGTTTATAGCCACTCTTTTCTGAGATGCTGCAGGGAACACTCTTTTTCTCCAATAGACCTAATGGAAGCAGGAAGATATTTTGCTAAATTTATAGGAATCCTTTGCCCTGACTTGTCTAAATGTCCTTAGCTCAGTTGCCTGTTATTTTGAATGGTTATTTTGTGTATGATGTTAGTGGCGTGGCTGTATGTCCTGGGAATCAATTCTGTTTTCAGGAATAAGCCTGTAAGATCTCTGCAACAGGATTATTTTATAGGTGAAAAAAAAAAGTTACATCATAATAAGTTCCTTCCGGAGTTTTAACAATGATATTACATTGGATAAGGTATAAGACCTAGGGCATGCCAAATTTCTGGTTAGAATGGGATCTGCTTTAATGAGACATTGTTGCATTGGGGATGGGTGTGATGAGAAATAAACTTACGTGACCGGTCAGCTACTACTCAGTGCAACTTGTGAAAGTGGTGCTGTTTTTAATCATTTATATTTTCAATGCCAGCTGGCTTCTGCGTGGTTATTGATATGACAGTCATAGAGGGATACAATATGCTTTGCCTACTTTTCGTCAAAGCTCAATTTCCAGAAATAATACTGTAGTCCTGTGTAATTGCTTTTCCAAGTTGGAGTTAAGTCAGTGGGCTTTCTAGGGCAGCCCCCACAATTCTTAGACATTGAGGAGGCCAGTGTTGGGTGGTTCCTATTTTCTCACTTCGCACATGATGAAGTAAAGACATAGGAACTGGTTTTAATTCTTATATAGAGTAAGTGGTGGTGCTAGGATTCAAATTCAGGTCTTTCAGATGCCAAAGTTTAACTCTCTTTTTACCCATCATGGTATCCTGACTTTTTATGACCCCAATAAGGAATTCAGATATTTCTAATGCTGTACTTAATTTGCAGGGTGGAATGTAGTTTTTGAAGCTTAAATGTCTTCCCTGTTGCCCAGATATTATAACCTCTTTATTTAAAATCCCATTTATTTTATTTCTCAAATATTTTTAAAATATTTACCATGTGTCTTGGGATACAGAGTATAAGACATAGTAGTCACATTAAAAAATCTCATAGTTCACTGATCTATATCCTGTTACAAATTCTATATTTCAAAGCTTTTCATCATTATATTTTTTACAGTATGTTGCAATGTTTATTCTGTTATTTTTATTTTATTGTCACTATATGATTAATAGCTTCTTCTCTGTTACACCTTTACAAGTCCCAGATCAGATATTTAAACGATAGAAAATACTGCTTCACCACATTGAAGTGAAATGATCTTCATTTTCTTCACATTTTACTTTATAACAATTCTATCTTAAATCTTCGTGAGAATTTTATTGTCTGAGGGAATATTTACATAGTTATTAACATGTAATCTAGCGTAATGGTGGTGGTTTTCACTGGAGCAGCTAATCTAAGCGGGATAGTTAACCACAGTGAACTATACCAGTCAATTAAGGAAGGGAGTTTTGAAAAGCGAAGAAAACATGATACTGTTTGCACAGATAATTCCTTAATATATTTGTTATTGTAGAGTTCATGTGTTCAAACTTGTGTCCGAATATTTCCTTTTATGGATTTCTGAAGCTGAAGAGCTATGTTCTCCCTGTAGCTTTGCGTGTTAGAATCACCACCAGGACATAGGGTTTTAATTGAAACTGGAAATAGCTTGCACATTTTAGTTTTCAGATAATGGGTCTTATCTGATGCCTAAGTTTTTGAGTACCCAAATTAATGAGAGCATTTCAAAATACAGAGGGGGAAAGTGTGGAAAGAGGGTAGACTATGTACTCAGGGAAGCAGGATCTGAGACCTGTCTCTGCTCCTGAGCTCCAGTGACCTGACAGTGAGGTCCGTGTCCCTGAGCTTCAGTTTCAGGTCTCTCATCTGCAAAGTGCAGAAAGTGATGATGGCAGTGCCTGTCTTCTGGGATGGTCACATCCTTGTCGGAGGAAGGCAATGGGAAAATATTCCTATGGCTGTTTGTTAAGCTGAGCACATATCTATTTTTCAAAATTTTCAACTACTCAAGCTGTACACAACCCTAATCTCCAGCACTCAGCTTAGGGTCTAGCAAATGACTGGAACCTCCAGACGTGATAGTTATTGTTATGATTAAAAACATGATAGTTCTAATGGTGGGCCTTAAAGGTCTCTCTTAAAGTCTAGCACAGCAAGCTCTACATTAATTGTTCTTGTCCAAGTCCCCCAGATTGTCTTTATGTTAAGGATGCAAAAATTCTGTCTCCATCAGCTGTCCATTTGGATGATTCTGACTGTGTATACCTGGCCAGATGTCCTCAACAAAAGAAGTCAGCCCTTAGGAAGGTGAGTGAGCATCCAGCCACTTCTCAAATTGAAATATTTCCAGATTTAAACAAGTGTTTGACTGAATGCTATCTTGCACCATATCCCCAGTGCTCTTTCTTATTTTTTATATATCTTCTAATAACACCTGTGCTTGAGTGACGAGGTAGTACAGTTTTGCTATTTCTGTTAACAAAATAATGTTTATGGCTTTGCTATTTTTAGAGATAAAGAAAATTACCAAAAATGTGTGCTTAAAAACACAGTTGCCAGGCAGGGCATACCCCTAGAACACAAGAGGAGTTGACTCAAGGATAGGTCTTTATGATCCAGAGCCAGGAAAGAGGACAATGGCTCTAAGAAATGCAGTGTCTTCAGGAAAATAGGCTTCGACAGTCATAGGAATGGTTGTGAATGGGAGAAAACGTAGGCTTTCTGCAAATGATGATCAAATCTTGCACCACGTTTGCCTACAAGCACCCACCAGGCTCCAGGACTCTCTTCAAAATACACGGTAGAATTCTCATGCATAAGAGCATCAAGCATTTATAACTATAAGCATGAGACCTTCGTGAGTCCTTTAGGGTAAAAGAGACAATTTATATGAGTAGAAACATACATACCGGTTCTTCTGCGGGCACAGCATTTCCATTCAGGAAGGTTTCATTTTAAGATGCAATTCACCAGTGGCCTCTCACTTATACATTTCATATATTTATTTACCACCATCTTGTTCCTACCCTTTGGTTTATACGAAACACCAGGAAGCTTTGTGTCTAATTAGCTATCTCTGGGAGCAAACTGCTACAAATACTCTCTCTTTTTCCTTCTTAGTAAAATGAAGATGAATTTAACCAGTAAGTTCGAATATTGCCTTCGATGGCTGCATGGTACCAAATAGTGGATGATTCTGAAGCCCAGCCATATGACTCTATATTAGAATCCTGGCTCCACCTCTTGCTAACTCTGTGTATCAGTTACTGCTTAATTATAGATGTAACTTACCACTATAAGTATCAGGGAATAGGAAGTATATCTCACTCAGTGGTGGGTGGATCTAGGCGAGGAAAGAACAAAGCCAGAAGAGATAGAGAAGATGTCTCTTGAAATTTAAGCAGTAATTAATTTTCTCTTAGAAAGATTCACCATTACACCTTACCATATTTTCAATCTCCATTCCACCCCCCACTTCCTCAGTCTGCTTTGATAAAATTCTGATTTACTCTGTGTACTAGTTAACTTTACCTGTCAACTGGCTGGGCTAAGGAGTACCCAGATAGCTGGTGAAAAATACTTCTTGGTGTGTTTGTGACGGTGATTCTGAAGGAAGTTAGCAATTGAATTTGTGAGCTGAGTCAACGCAGATGGCCCTCACCAGTGTGGGTGGGCTTCATCCAATCCACTGAGGGTTCAAATAGAACAAAAAGGTGGGAAAGAGTAAATTCTCTCTCTCTCTGCTTGAACCAAGACATCCATCTTCTGCCTTTGGATATTGGACATGGCTCTGGTTCTCAGGCTTTGGGGCTAGGATTAGGCCTTCACTGTTGTTCCCCTGATCCTCAGGCCCTGGGACTCAGACTGAATCATACCGCTGGCTTTTCTGGTTCTCCAGCTTGCAGGCATCGGATCCTGGGACTTCCCAGCCTCTATAATTACATGAGTCGATCCCCATAATCCATCTTCTTATATATATCCTATTGATTCTGTTTCTGTGGAGAACCCCGAGTAACACACTTTGAGTTTGTTCAGTTCTTATATATGGATCACGTTATCTTTATGGGCCTGCTTTTATTTTTTTTCACATAATGTCTAATCCTTTCATATTTGTTATAATATCCAAGGCGAAGACTCTAGCCCTGTAGATCAACTGTACTGTAATCTAATATAAGGATTATTTCTCTACACAACTGCATTCTCATTTATCTCATTGTAAGGCCCGCAGCTTTGTAGGTCAACTATATTGTAGTTGACTTCAGTGTAGGGACCGTAGCTACGTAGGTCAGCTGTATTGTAATCCACTGCAGTGGAAGAATTAGACCCTAATTTTATGTACTGTGTTATAGTTTATTCCAGTGCAACAACTACACATCTATTATATGGACAAATTTAGACTTCAAGAACCCGAAGCCTAAAACTGTTAATGAAATTGTTACTATCACTTGGCATGCCAAGAGACACCTCAGAAATAAAAGATTCAAAATCTGAATGCAGGCTTGCAGGAGGTGACACTATAATGACAGCCATACAGAAAAACCCCCAATGTAGTTGATAATTGGATTCCTTATTTGCCTCTATCTAGAAGAATCTGTTCTTTCACTTGATCTTTTAGTTAATGGGCTTTAAGTAGCATCTCTGATTACTTACAATTAGCCCTGCATTGTTTAATCTGCACCTTTAGTTCTCATTTGTTTGATTATATGCATAGAAAGAGTAAAAATGTTAAAGTCAAGGTGGATACATTCGCTGATATCCACAGTGCAGACGGAAAGTAAAAAGGCTCTATCAATCAATTAGCTGTTTCTGGAACCAGCTGTATACACAATGCCAAGGATCGGAGCATTTGGAAACATCTGGCTAATTGACAGAATCCTCCTTTTAACAGCTAGATGTTTGATATCAGATCGACTTGATGCACACAGAAGCCGCTCTCAAGATTTGGGGCTTGGAAAATCATCCTCAATTAATAAGACGAAGACCAAGACCATGAATCAATAGGATCCATGTGAAAACTTGAAAGTTTAGGAATTAAAAAAAGAACTTGTCCTTTAGTCAAAATCAGATTCTAGGTTCTGTAAAATATTTCCAGGAAAACAGAAGATTCTTCTTATGAAAACCTAACATAGGACATAACCTAGAGGGCCTAAGGTATGGCAGTGACTTTAGATACAACACCAAAGGCTTGATCCATGAAAGAAATGATTGATAAGCTGGACTTCATTAAAATTAAAACTGCTGTTCTGCAAAGGATAATCTCAAGAGAATAAGAAGACAAGCCATCGACTGGGAGAAAGTATTTGCAAAAGACATCTTATAAAGGACTATTATCCAAAATATATGATAACTCTTAAAATTCCACAATAAGAAAATAAACAGCCTTCTTACACATGGGCAAAAGACCTGAACGACACCTCACTAAAAGGATATACAGATGGCAAATAAACATATGAAACGCTGTTCAACGTAACAGGTCATTACAGAATTATTAATCAAAACAATAGCATACCACTATACACCTGTTAGAATGGCCAAAATCCAGAATGCTGACAACACAGCAAGCTGGTGAGGATAAAAAAGAAAAGGGAAAGTAACCTTGGAAACTTTCTTCCCCTCTAATTCAGGTTCATCCCCAGTGAGGAGTGAAGATCCTGCTGGGAGAATTTTTCACAAAGAGAATGAATGGTGGTGTAATCGTTACATAACCATCAATTACTAAAGTATAAAACGGATGTGCCTTTGCTTCCAAACTCTTCCTCCTCCCCTGCTGTTAGGAAGCAGTGCTGTTCTTTCAGGCATCAGGGCTCCAAGCATCTGTGTCATCTTTAATTTCTTCCTCTTCTTTGCCTTATTTTCCATTCAGTGGGTAAGTGCTTTCTCTTGAGTCAATTTAAAGACATGTTTCTTATATATCTTTTTACTCTTCCTTGAACTGAACTTCAAGTTCAGATCATATAATCTTTTTTCTTCAAAAAAAGAGTATTCAACTTCTTTTTAATTATAAGAATAATACTTTTTTTGGGTAACAAATTCAAATTTTAAAAAGTGAATAAAGTACAAATTGGAAGTTTCCTCTTCTCTAATCTCACTGCCCAACTGGCAACAATGGTTATTTCCTGATTTTACTATGCTCATAAAATAAATTGCTATATACCTTTATCTAGCTATAATACCTTTATCTACATATAATGTATTCATATCAACATATAAACCATCATCACAAATTAGCTAATATTCATTGAAGAATTACTATGAGCCAGCAGTGTGTTACACACTTTACATAAATTTTCTTATGTAACCCTTGTTGTCCTATCTGGTAACTGATTGAACCAAAATGCTAACCTTGCCTGGTGAACTCCAGAACCTCATATTTTACTCTTGGCCTATTCTTTGTTGCTTTTTAAAAATAAAATTGTTATGACATTATACATGCTGTTTTGCAACTTTCTTCTTTTTACTTAACATATTAGAGACACCTGTACTTATATTGAAATACCTCATTCTTTTTAATAAGCCGTATAGTATTCTGTTGCACAGAAGAAATAATTTGTTCAGTGAAAATACTCCCTAAGAACAGACACTTCAGTGATTCCTTTTTTCTCTTTATTATAAAACATACAATAAGTATTTTTGTACACTTGAATTGGTTTCTGTTAGATACGTTACTTAGGAGTAGAATTATAATAAGTTCTTAACTTGTTTTCCCATCTCTACTCTCTGCCCTCTCAAATCTGTCTTTCTCATTTCACCCAGATTTATCACCATGGAGCATGGTTCTGATCCCACCACTTCCTGGTTCTGGGTTCCCTTGGACTTTTGGATAAAGTCTAAAACCTTGCCTCTTCCGACTTTCAAAATTTCAGATATTATCACTGTGAACTTATTTCACCCATTTCTCTTTCACTTACTCAGTGCTCCAGGATCAGCTGTTCCCAGCACTGCCTTAGCCTGGAATCTCTTCCTTCTCCTCCCCCTTTTCTAGTATGATTCTTACTTACCTTCAAGCTCGATTACTAATTCCTTCACAATGATCCCCAGCTAGAAATTATAGCGCGATAGTCCCAATTTCCCAAATATCTAATCCATATCCCTCTCTATTTGCACAGTCATCAGGTTCTAACTTGTATTAGAGCTGATCTCTAATACATGCTTCATCATTCTCTGAAAATTCTGACAAGGGAAAGGAAAGAAAAGAAGATAAAAGAAAAAAGAAAATCCTTGTGGGCATGTTCTATGTCTAATACATCCTATATCCCTAGTGGCAGCTAGTATTGGCTTGCTAATTAAGTAGTTATTTCAAAAATTAATTTGTTTTTAAATATAAAGACCATTTTACTATTTCCTTGAGGTTCTTACTTCTTGCTGCTTTATTAGGGGTTTTTCTAGAAACTTCTAAAAAATGAAATATTTGGATGATGATATCACATGCACCTTTCACACAGGGTTTTATAGAAAGCTGTCCTGTCTACAGTTTGTGGTATTAGGCAGCCTTATCCATGATGCTTTCCTCACATCCCAGGAGATTGGGCTGGAGATGGATGAACATGTGATCTGTGGACAAGCAAATTTGATGCTAGTCAGTAAAATTTGATTGATTTTATGAAATAAAAGATGAGGTAAGCCATATGGTATTTTTCTTTCTCTTTCTGGCTTACTTCTCTTAGTATGACAATCTCCAGGTCCATCCATGTTGCTGCAAATGGCATTATTTTATTCTTCTTTATGGCTGAGTAGTATTCCACACACATATATGTAATTCTATACATACCACATCTTCTTTATCCAATCATCTGTTGATGGACATTTAGGTTGCTTCCACATCTTGGCTATTGTAAATAGTGCTGCTATGAACATTGGAGTGTTCGTATCTTTTCGAATTAGTTCCCTCTGGATATAGCCCAGGAATGAGATTGCTGGTATGTCTAAGGTAAGTCTAGTTTTAGTTTTTAAAGGAACCTCCATACTGTTTTCCCTAACGGCTGTGCCAAACTACATTCCCACCAACAGTATAGGAGGGTTCCCTTTTCTCCACACTCTCTTTATTGTTTGTGGACTTTTGAATGATGACCATTCTGACTGGTGTGAGGTGATACCTCATTGTAGTTTTGATTTGCATTTTTCTGATAATTATATGATATCACTTACATGTGGAATCTAAAACAAATGACACAAATGAACTTATGTACAAAACAGAAACAGACTCACAGACATAGAAAACAAACTTAGGGTTACCAGGGGAGGATGGGGGGTGGAGGGATAAATTGAGAGTTCAGGATTTGCAGATACTAACTACTATATAAAAAATAGATAAACAATAAAGTCCTACTGTATAGCACAGGGAAATATATTCAATATCTTATAATAGCTTATAAGGAAGAGGAATATAAAAAGGAATATATATATAAATGTATATTTATAACTGAATTACTCTGCTATATAGTAGAAATTAACACACCATTATAAACCAACTATATAAAGATGAGGCAAGCCAATCAGATTCTCCTTCAGAATTTGGAAAATGAGAACGATGAGGCTGAGATGTTGTATGGAAGGCAAAAATATATGTGGGAGTGCATCAGGGCCCAGAGTTACAAGAACACATGAAAGACGTACAGTGCAGTCATAGATTAAAGCATGGTCCCTAAAGGCAGCTGGTGTTACAGGCAGTCAGATTCACCCTTGAAATCCCTTACAAGGTGCCACTTTGGACCAGCATACTGTTTCTTGGTAAGCTCAACATAACATGAGTTTTCTATAGTTTTGGAACAGATTATTGCTTCTTCAGTAGAGCACCAGATGAAGCAGTTGGCTTGCCATATTTTACTGAAAATATGTGTCTCTAAATACTAGATTTACACTTGGTGCCATGAGATGATCATGGTACAGGAGGCACCTGGAAACTGAACGTGACAAAGAGAACAGCAGTTTGAGGACACTCTTGCTCACTTCTGTGTGTGTGTGTGTGTGGGAAGCACTGAGAGATAATTATGCATAAGATAAATCCCCTTACAATTTGGCTCCAGGGTGGAGAACAGAGGAAGAATCCACTGGAGGGAGAAGATGAAGCGTTATGCAAAGAGAAGGAGAGTTACCATGAGGTAGAAGCTGGGAAGCCCCAGACGAGGAGGCAGAAGGAGGCAGCGCTTCAAGCTGGCTTGGATTTGGAGCCGCCCGTTCTTCTGCTCCAGTCTGTGCCTATCCTTGCAGTAAACCCCCCCTCCATCGTGATAACTGATAATAACCTTTGCTCATTACAACTGAAATGACACACGCTAGTCAGTGCAATGGTCAAGACACTTCTTGATTTCTTCTGAGGTTTGTGTTGTGTCCATGAAAATGCTTCTGAGTGCTAAGTGGGAAAACATCTATGGAAAATATTCTCTACTGTATGCTTTGCAGAGGAATTATATATTGGCATTTCTGGAGCTAGAATATTAGCAAAGAGATCAGAAGGCAACACAAATAAAGAACAGACAGTTAGAATTTGGACAAAGTCGTGTCATCTGCCCTTTTTTTTGTACATAGACTATCTAGTGTGTTTTACAGGCAATTGAAATCACCTTAAAGGTAGCTCAGATCAATTTCAGATTTTCAGCCATAGGTAAATCACATTTTGTGTCCCTTCTTGCACATCATAACTGAACAAATTTCAGTGTGAAATAAAATGCTTTTATTATTTCTTCCCATGGAAAGCAGATGCATGATAGTCGGCTTTGAATAAGTTCTGTTCCCTCCTCTTTGCGAGAAGCCTATACAGAGAACATTCTGGGATTTAATCAGCAAACAGTGGTGGAGAATTAGCTTAGAAAAATATCCCTCTCTAACACATCTGCTCTTCAGACAGACACTGTGTACTGCAAGGAAACATCAGACCTCGGAAGAGAAAGCAGGAAAGCTGCCAGGAAAAGGCTGGCAAATCTGGACTGCCTTTTGCAACATCTGTTGGGAGTCGACAAACTGCCCAGTGATGTGCAGCCTGGATTATACTGATCAACTTTAGTGCCAGCTCCTGACCACAGGGAAATTGGTTTCCAGGTTTACTGGGCCGCTGCCGAGAACACAGAAAATTCTTGGAGCAGAAGAAGACAAAGAGTTTTGGATGTGCTTGGGAATACAAAAGATCTTTGTGGAAACCTTAGCTTTCTTTTCCCCCTCCGTGGAGAACGATGGTCTTGTGATCTGTGCAGAAACTGTTTTTCTTCATTTGCAAAAAGCTTGGATTGGAACATATATACACACTCACATTTCTACTGAGAACTCCAATTAGCACATGCTGCTTCATTTTCGAGGAATTAAAAAAAAGAGACGCCAACTCTCTGAGGTCATTTACAGTGGAAACATGTCGTCAACCATTATAGCCTCTTTTGTTGCACTATCTCTTTCCTCCAAACCAATAACTTCCGTTTCTCGTGAATGCACTCGTCCGCTCTTGCCGAAAATGCAAGCCAACCCGTCTCTGCTCTCCGCTGATCAGAGTCATCATGCTGGCTTATCGTCTGCCTTCGGACAGATTCCACTGATGATTCTGGCGAGGTTATTTTTATTTACGAAACCAGAATCCAAAAGTATCTCTAGAACATTCCCAGATGGGGTTTGACCAACGAATGAGGAAGCCAGATTTACCAAGAGGCTAATCTGAATTTCTTTACATGATGTCTAAAGAGAAAACTAGTCAGAAGACAGAGAAGAAACATGTAAGGAAATGAAACTTCTGTTAGCAGGTCACAATAGTAAAATCTCACAGTGTGCCAACTCTGTGGGGTTTTGTGTAGGTTTTCTCATTAGTCCTCAGGAGTTGCCTTTAAGGAAAGAATTGCTATGTTTATCTTCTTGGGTCAGAGGCATCTTACAATCTGCCTAAAATTAATTTACTTGGTAAGTATACAAGTTTACATGACTGTAAGCTTCAAGATTTTCTAATATATTCTACTGCCTCCGCAGAGTGTTGTTAATGATTCACTCAATAAAGAGTTTTTGAGTGCCCGTTCTGTGCCAGGAGTTTGTCCAGCACGGGGGACACAGCAGTGAAAAAGAAAAGGAAAATAAAGAAAACAAAAGTCCGCCCTTGTGGAACTTACATTCCATTGTCAAAGTCAGAAAGACCCTGAGAGGGAATCTCATTTAATCTAACCTAATGCAGGCAGGGGACTGAAATACAAAACTTCCCCTCAACTCTGAAGTCACATTAACCGCGTAGTTGGAGCAAAGGCTCCGAATCTGGATTTGAATCAGGGTCCTATCACATCTGGGTGGCAGTCTTGTTTCCTCCTTCTGTAAAAATGGGGTTAATAATGATGTACTTCCTCTATAGGACATTTTTTAAAGACGGGAGGAGCTAATGCACATCGACTGCCTAGTATAGCCCCTCACGCAGAGCAAAAGCGCAGTAAAAGATTGCAATGATTGATGATGATGGCGGTGATGGTGAGAGATTCTAGACCAGTATTACAACAATAAAGAGGGCGACACTTTAACTCAGAGGAGAAGACGACTCAAGGCAGAGCAGACAGTGCCAACTAATCTGAAATGTTTTCAAGCCTGGTGACCACAACTGCATGAGCTCTTTTTTTTTTCTTTCTTTTTTTTTTTTTTTTTGGCATCATCTTTACAAGTCCTTGGCCCATGATGTGCCTTCTGGAGAGGCACAGGGACAGCGTGGAGATCCGGCGCTGGTTTGGGGAGCAGCAGGGCTCCAGGATTGACAGTCATGGTGTCAGAGGGAGCTTCCTTTCCACCCATGCACTTCCCTCTACCTCCTCCCAAAGGGGTGGATCACACTCATCAGAAATCCCAACAGCCCATCAGTGGGACACCTGGTGGGAAAGAAGACAGTAACATTAACGCTTGAGTTTGACTTGTGATCTAGAGAAGTTTAGGAATTTTGGCTCAGCAGATGAATGTAAACCTGCGTGTTCAGATTGTTTTGCTAGGTAACCCTGTTTACATTTATACAATTTGTTTGAGAATTCCCAAACTTCAAAAGCCTGAATTGGCTTAACACGCCTCGCTGGTGTAACTCATAGATCCTGCCCGTTGTCATTTAGAGCGACACAATCTGGCAGTTTCCACACTTGCTAATTAACAAATCCCGAGGTGCTAGAGATGGGAGGTTTTATGTCATTTACGTTCCAGAGGTGAGTTATGGCCCTAGGACAAATTCTCCTTCATCGCAGTCTGCTAACATCTTTCTTCAAGGACACAGGGAGGCCTCAAGTCAAGCACTTAACCTCCCTGTGTCTGAGTCTCCTCAACTATGAAATGGAAATACATCTTGTGAGACTGAATTAAAATAATGGCTCTGAACCCTCCAGTTGGAATAAATGTCTCTCAATTCTTACAGAGATCTGATTGCACAATTCACTTCCTCTCTGTGGTACTTTCTTCCTTTTTTTTTTTTTTGTCTATCTCATCTTCTCAGTGACATCAGTTTAAGACTGTCTATTCCATCTCTAAACAAACCCTCCTTCCACAACTCTTTGCATGATCTTTAATTCTGTTTTTTTTTTCTTTAATACAAATTTGAGTAACTTCTCTGTGCCAGGCTCTGTATCGCTGTAAATTAGCTGTGAAACTTGTTCTCCTGTGGTTCTGTCTCCTTTTACATTTATTAGCTGCTTCAGGGTCAGAGTCAAGGAGGGGAGGAGGCTAATTAAAGGGAAGCGTGTGATTTTTTACACTGCTGCTATTTTTTTTAGTATATAACATTTTGATTTTAAAATAGTTAATTTAGATTTAAAGAAAAGTTGCAAAGATGATACAGAACTTTCTCATATACCCCTCAGCCAGTTTTCCCTAATGTTAACATCTTATATTTCCACAGAGAACATTTATACACAACTAAGAAACCAATTTATGGTTGCATTGCTATTAACCAAACTCTACACTTGATTCACGTTTCACATGTTTTCCCATAAGGTTTTCTGTTCTAGGTTCCCATGAAGACACCACATTCATTTAGTTGTCCTGTATCCTTAGTCTCCTCTGGTCTGTGACAGTTCCTCAGTCACTCTTTGTTATTAACGACCTTCACAGTTACAAAGAGCACTGGTCAGGTATTTTGTACAGTGTCCCTCAGTTTGGGTTTGTCAGATATTTTGCTCTTGATTAGACTGAAGTTGTGAGTTTTTTAGAAGACCTCAGAGATGAAGTGCCCTTCTCATTAAGCCTTCTCAGGGTGTGGGCTATGAACATGACTTATTCCTAGAGATGTCCATCTTGATTCCGTGGCCAAGGTAACGTTCACCAGGTTCTGTGTTGTAAAGTTAGTTCCCCCTCGATCCTGTAGAATATTCTTCAAAAGCATGTCACTAAAGCCAGGCACATTCAAAGAGGTGGTGATAAGCTTCACTTCCTGGTATATATGCATAAATAATTTGGAACTCATCTGTAAGGAAGATTTGTCCTTCTCCACTGTTATCTGCCCATCTGTCTATCCATCCATTTATTCATTTGTATCAGCATGGACTCAAGTGTGTTTATTTTATACGTTGTTTTGTAATGGAATACTGTGTCCATTATTTTGCTGCTCAATTGGCCATTGACACCTTTTTCAAATTGGCTCTCGTGTCCCGCTGATACGCCCCCATCCTTTTGGTTTTTGAGTACTTCTTTATTTTCACACACTAAGAGATGCTAAGAGATGCTGTAGGCTCATCTTGTGTTCTCCCTGCCCTGGTCTGAGAATTAGCCATTTCTCAGGAGCCCTGACTTACTTTACTGGAGAATAGTATTAGAGGCCAGAGTCTGGGTGCTCAGTGTGCTTATTGCTCCTGGGGCTTCACAGATTCTAGGCCTCTTAGTAGCTGGCATGGTTTTAATCCAACATTGAATCCTCTCTGCACTGGAAGCTTAGTCATGGACTTTTCTTTCGGAACATGCTTGTGGGTTCCTCAGAGGTCCCCCACTGGAGTCATCCAATAATGGTTACTTTATTGGCAATGGGACCATTGATGACTTTTCAACATGACATGATGATGAGAGCTGTCTTCTAGTAACATTACTTGCATAGCGATTTGAGGGACGACATGCAGTAGAAAAGAGAGTGGAATGGGGAGGTTAGTTAGGAAATTGATGTACTAATCTAAGGATTATGAAAAAAAAGGAAGTCTGGACAAGGATGGTTACTGTGCAAATCAAAAGAGGGGGTCAACTATAAGAAACATCTATTAAGGGTATTGAAGACCTGGGTGGTCCCAGCTACTTCCTGCCATGGTTGTGTGCTTACGGATTTTCTGACACCCAGTTCTGCTGTTACTGCAGTACATGAGTTGGGACAGCTTCTAATCTCAGTCAGACCCTCAGGCCATTTACAATGGGAGATTTGCAGAGTGGTTCCTATCATCTGTGGCCCTTGGGGCTCAAATCTCAAGACTGGATTGCCCACAGCTTCTGCATTTTGGTACCATTTTGCTGTTTCTCTCTGGGCAGTGGGTGGATCCAGGCAGGATGTATGACTGGACACCCAGTGATGGTTTCAAATTGCTCTTGTAATACTCATCCTTCATTTGCCCATTTCCAGTATCTTCTAAGAGGAAGCATGTAGAAAAGTACATGGAAATGTACCCAACAAGAGCTTATGAGTCTTAGATAGCTCATCAGATAGGAATTTGTAGTTCTCTAGCCCAAACGTGCATTTTTTCCCCTGATGGCTACAGAGAGCTTTAAATGGCCATGTAAGAAGTTCACATTTGCTCCTCTAGGACCTCTCTTGCTACCCAAAATGCAGCCCACAGAGGAGCAGTGGAAGCATCACCTGGGAGATTGCTGGAAGTGTGCAGAGTATCAGGTACCATGTACTAAATAAGAGTCTATATATTAATAGGATCCTTGGATTGTCCATGTGCACGTTGAAGTTTGAGATGCAGTGGTCTAGACCACTGGTCCACTAATGTGGCTGTACATGAGGATCTTTGGAGAGCTTTACAAAATACTGATGCTTAGGTTTACCCCTACAGATTGTGATGTAATTGGTACTGACTGTGGCCTGAGTATTTGGATTTTTAAAACTTCCCAGTGCTTGAGGATTGCCATGGTGGATATCACCACTCCAGAGGGAAGACTGAAAGAACCTAAAGCAGTACCTTAAGGAAGAAAAACCTAAGAATAGTACTCTATATTCTTCTGATATTACCCAAAAACCTGGCCTGTGGCACACACTATCAGTAACACTAGGCATGGGTATTGTTTTTTGGTCAAACAATGTGGAAAAGCCATCAAACTGCTGACCAGAAGGGTCCTAAAAATACCACATTTAGAGCCACAAGTAGCTACACTCAGATTTGGGATGGGTTCATAAGGCTCACCCTAGGTTATGGACAATTGAGTATCCAGCACTCCTACATTGGGAACAGAAAAATCACTCTAAACAGAATCAACCCAACTGCACCAGGGATATGGGATGATGGATATCACTGAAACAGTGTGGTCATTAAAGGACAGTGACTGGTTTGGCACTGACTAGTTGTGCCACCCAGGTATTTATTGGGTCACCCTGAATGGAACCTAGTGGTGGTTTAGCACAAATCTTTGGCCCTGGCTTCTACCTGGGTGGTCAAAGAGGTGCGCCCTAGGTTTCCCTGGGCACAGGGGAGAATCCACCCACCATAACAAAAATTGCTAATCTTCCTCTCTTCAAGGCTAGGTGGGCACCTTCTGTTTTCCGCAGGTATGAGTGATTTGTCCGCTGTCTTTGTCCCCTCCATTGGCCTGCAGGTCATTATAGCACACATAGAATCTTTTACTGAATTCATCCAGCAAGCCTTAAATGATAGCCAGCAAACCTATCTTTACTGAACACTGAAATGTCTCTAATAAGAAAAGCTGTCCTTCAAAACTGGACAGTCTGACACGAGAAGGGGGTTTCTAACACCAATAAACACCAGCCAGGTATCCTACAATTCGTCTCAGTTCTGTTCCCATATGCCCAGAGATAGCATGATTCTCCAGGTTAAGGGTTTAGTCTTGTAAGATGGCTACTCTCCCATCCCCCATTCCTACGTCAGACTTTGGACGCCAATCAGAAGCCCAGCCTTGCGCTTGCAGCTTACAGATTGGAGGTTAGGAACCTCCTCCTTGGACTTCAGCTGCGATTTGCAGGTGCAGGTTGTTACCGTGCTTCTGGCCACTGGTTGTAGATCAGAGTTTCCACAGACCCCCTCCTTAGGTTTGATTAATTTGCTAGAGCAGCTCACAGAACTCAGAAAAACATTTTACTTTTGAGGTTTACCAGTTTGTTATAAAAGGTTGTAACCCAGAAACAGTAAGATGGAAGAGATGCATAGGGCAAGGTATGTGGGAAAGGCACGGAGCTTCCATGCCCTCTCCAGGTCTATCACTCTCCCCAAATCTCCACCTGTTCACTAACCTCTCCAAACCGCCACCCCCGCCCCCTTTTTTGGCTTTTATGGAGTTTTCATTGCACAGGCATGATTGATGAAATCATCAACTGTTCGTGATTGAATCAACTTCCAACCCTCCCCGCCTTTTTTCCTCCCTGGAGGTTAAGGTGCAGGGGGAATGAAACCTGCCCCCCCCCATCACTTAGCAAATGCCAAGAATTTTGGGAGCTTGGTGCCAGAAAGTGGAATGAAGTCTAAATATATATATTTCTTATTATAAATCACAATATCATAGACGGCCTTAGACATTATTGCTGCCTTACAAGGACGCACCTGTGCCATTATCCAAACAGCGTGATGCGCTTTTATACTTGATGCGTCTGCTAATGTATCATCTTTATTAAAACCACACGAGAACCCAAGTAACTACCTTAAGTGATCATACTCCCAGCCTAGGGTACTTAGCAAGTAAATAGTTCAAATCATTGGGCTCATAGTGGAAAATGTTACTTATTTTGGGAATTATATTTTAATCTGTGTTTTCTCTTACATTTGCCTATAATACTGCTGTGGAATCTGCCTGCAATGCAGTCACATAGCTCTCAAACGAGCCACCTCCACGCTACTAAAACCGCTCGCTGACCACTCAGGGTACGTTGTGGAACTGGGGGGCGTGTAAGATTATAAAAGTCAGTCGTCATAAGGGATAAAATGTTGGGGCGTTCCTAGAGAGGCTGTGACCGCTGGCTGACCCTTGAGCTTAACCCCAGCGAGCGGAGGCTCCTCAGCCAATCCCTGTCCTCAGGCTGCAAGCTCCGCCCACCGCCCCCACAGGCCGAGCCGTTTTGCAGGGAGGCAGCCTCGCGAGAGCTGCGGAACTGGAACCACCTGGAGGGAATCCTCTTTCCAGTCACGCGTCTCCGTATAAACTTGTGAGGCGCCGGCCGCGACGGGCGCGTGGGGAGGTCGGCGTCTTGCGGTGCCCGGGACAAGCCGCGGGAGTAAGTCCCCTTGCTACTTAGACTGTCGCCTCCCACGGTGGAGGCGCCTGCTCTTTCCTAGGTCTCTCGTTGCTGTTTGGGGGGGGGGGGTCCTGTTTGGGAACCAGCAACGCCTGAGGGTGTTATTTAGCTGGTTTGGGGGTGCGGCTTAGTACTTCTCTTTTGAAGCTTCTCCGGTAATTTTAATACGCTGCCAGCATTGAGAAACTTTGCTTTTAGGCTTCTGGAGGCCACACTCGGACACGGTTTTTCCAGAAATGAAAAAACGCCGTGGTGGAGTTGAGGCGTTTGCCGAGAGGAGCGGAGGCCGAGGCGCAGGCCTTCTGGACGGCTGCTCTCCCTGGGGAATGCGCTTCCTGCCCCGTCTTCAAGATGGATAGCACTGTATTGTGTAAGTACTACATTTTATTATTCCTCATACAAGATTTTTATTACTTGTTTGGCTCCTGGGTAACCGAATTCTGTGATAATTTGCAAATTTGACAAGCGCCGAATTATGAATGCATTTCACGCGTCTTGTTGGAAGCCGGGTATTAAGCACTGTATTGTGCAATTGCCTCAAGGCTGCACTTTACAAGTTTTAAGAACCCCCCAGAAAGGTTCTTCCCTCAGCTCCAGAGCACTCCCAGTGAATCTTCGCAAACTTGACTTCTCCCGTTGCCCGCAGTGACTTGGCGGCCAAACAGGCTTTTCTCAAGTTTTTGCAATCAGCCCGTATTCTCCTTTTAAAACACTAGTTTCAGCTCTTATTTTTAGAGTCTTCTAATACACCCTGATAAATGTTCTTCTCCTAAGGGCTTGTCAGGAACAAGGGTGATTGATAAACTTTTCCAAAGGGAAGAGAAAAATGTTCTCTCTAATATCTGCCGTTGTGACAGATTACATAAATAATGTTCTAAGGCTAATCGGTACTAAATGAATTTTGTATTTTAAATGTTTTCTGCAGCCATCCAGGTATGAATCACGTTTCTTTATCAAAATCATTATGAGGGCCGCCTTGACTTGTAAAATCTAGCAAATAAATATGGGAAAGCAAATGGTGCTAGGTGTCTGCGTTTGTATTATTAGGGCATTGTTTATTCTGCCAGCTCATAAATCATCACTCTATGTGAAAAGACTTGCCACGGAAACATAAAATCGTTGTCCTTGGTCATCACCAGACGACTGGGGCTTCGACTGTTCACTCCTTGTTGGTGTTGGATTCTTTTTTTTGTTTCCTGTATTTTGGGACAGAATTCTTTGTGGCAGAGGTTTCTGAAATGTGTCAGGCAGGGCAATTTGAGGTGCTACATGAGCAAATATTTTGATCTTAGCAATTGCAGTATTTATCTATCTTTGACAATTAAGCCTTCTGATGGAAAATGCTTCCTACTTTGCTTGCCTCCAGAGGCATGGAAGCAGAAAAAGCTGAAAAGGAACAAAACAGGGAGTAAAAAAAGAGGAGCTAAAGGAAGGGAAAAGAGGAGGGGTCCAATGCTGAGAAAGGTATTGGACCCTGGGGTCCTACTAGAGATAGAAGGATTTATAGAGGTAGTAACATGTGTGTAAAAGCTTCTGACACTTTTCCATTGGGCGGGTCTGTCTCCCGTGGCCACTGAAACTGCAGTTAGAGAACCCTGCTCCTGATCCAGTGCACCCATCCTTAAGAGCAGAGGGAGAGGGGGCTTTGGAAAGGTGAGTGGAGAGAAAGATGGGCAACAACAAAGACATGATCACTCTTGGGAAACCAGGCAGTGAGACTGGGGCTCAAAAGATTTTTAGAATCGTTGACAGTTCAAGGCTACACAACTCTGGGGATGTGTGTGCTTGAGGCATATGACAGGGGAACCATGTTATAATAGAGAACTCTCTTCGTTTATTAATGAACATGAGTATAATTCCTAGCTGTATGTTTAAGTCACCCTGTGACCTTGACACAAACCCTTTCCCTTCTGAGCCTCAATATCCTCTTCTGTAAAATGCAAATTTTCAAAATGTTTTCATTGCCATTTTTAAGAACCACTAAGTCCAGTATGATTGTTGTTGCTGTAAGTATTTTTTTTGTTATCTTATATTCATGGCGAGATTTCACATTTACTTTTAGGTAATTTTATTTAAGTTAAAATGATTCTACTTGAAGAAAAATAAGTCAGTAATTATAGTAAGAGCTGATGCTCTGATGGCATTTGTCATTCTGTCACGCTTTACACGTATTTGATTGTCATGTGATTATACTTTGCATTAAAATGCTTTGCATTAAAATCCTATTCTATTCCCACTTTATAGACCCTGAGATGTAGCAGTTGAATATCATGGTCAATGTCAGACAGTTCATGAGTGGAGGAAGGTCCAAAACTGTATCTGTCCAACGAGTCCAAACTCGTTCTGCTCGCCGCACAATAGGCCAGTAAATTGGAAGACGAAGTGTTGGGGCAAGGAATAGTGACTTTATTTGGAAAACTGGCAGACCGAGAAGATGGCAAACTAATGTTGTGGAGAACTGTCTTTCTCAAATCAGAATTCAGGCTCCTTTTATACTAAAAAGGGGCGGGGTGTGTTGGTTGTTGCAAACTTCTTGGTGTAGAAATTCTTTGTTCTTGGAATCTCTTGTTCTTGTAGCTGTCCACGTGGGTCAGGTCATGGTGCCCCTGTAAAACCGCTAACAAAACTTTTGTATTCTGCAACTTGTTATCTTTATATAAATGCAGAAGTGTTAATACCCTTAAAGGTCAGAACCCTGAGAATAGGCTCTCCTGTGTATTTCAGGCTAAAGGCAATGTTCTTGTACAAAAGATGCAGAGCCAGCAAGACTAAGCCTAGAAAACAGGGCGCAGAGTTAAATTAAAGCCAAAGGAACATATTTAATATGGAATCAGATTTGTTCTCTTCTCTTACAGACCTGTATGCTCTGGCTCCACAGTCAACAATGTTACTCTACTCCATCATTCTACTAGTCTACCTCTGAAGTATCAATACAAAAAGAATTATTTGGCAAAAACAGGGAGGTTGCTACTCATGAGACACTGAGTAAGTGTCTAAATTTCACTTGGTATCTCATTAAATGAAGAAACAGGTGTTAAGCACTGTATTGTGTAATTGCTTCAACTCTGCACTTCACCAGTTTTAAGAACTCACCCGTGAAAGGTGTTTCTTAAAGCTTTGTCTAGTATGTAAAATGAATGCTCAAAAATGCTGTCATAGATGAACAAATGAATGAGTTTATATTCTATATCATAATCTATGGTATCTTTCTAAAACTCAAATTATATCCTGTCACTCCCCTGGTTAAACTTTTTTGGTGGTTTCCCATTAAGTTTGCCAGAGTAGGGGCACCCAGTTAAACTTGGATTTCAGATAAACAGTTTTTTGGGGGGCGGGGTATAATATAATCTGGGCAATATTTGAGACACATTTATCCTAAAAATTATTCACTGCTTATTAAATTCAAATTTAGCTGGGCCTCTTGTATTTTTCTGTCTACCGTACTCTTCATTGCCCTCAATGTAAAGTCCACGTTTTAAAGTTAGCTTTCGAGTTTGCAGTCTGTTCACAGCTTACTTTCAACCTCTTCTTGCACCATTCCCAGTGTAGACTTCATGTTTTAGCTGCATCTGGATATTTTCAGTTCCCTGAACATATACTACCCTAATCTGACCTTTTCATATACTGTTCTCTCTTCAGACTGTTCTTAACCTGAGTCTTTCGTCATTCAGATTAAATGATACTCAGGAATTCCTAAGTCTAGGTTAGGGGCCACCATGCTGCTCTCCAGCCAGAGTTCCCATTACGCTGTGTAGTAACTGCCTTTTCTTTCATTGAAGTATAGTCAGTTACAATTTGTCAACTTCTGGTGTACAGCATAATGTTTCAGTCATACATACACATCATATGCATACATATATTCACTTTTTCTTTTTAACTTGTTTATCTTTCTCTAGATTTTAAGCTCTTGGGGGGCAGAGACTGTCTACATCTTGCTTACTGTTGCATTCTTGTTGTATGTGCACTACATGGTATGATCTAAAGCAATGTTTGTGGAAGAAAATGACCTTAAGAGCTTAATTATGGAGCAAACTCAGATCTTTGATTATTTTGTGGATTCAGAAAACAAGTGGTTGACAATATATACACAATAAAATGAGTGTTGATGCATGCCTCTATTCTTCATGTTTTGCTCGTTTAAGATCTATTTTGCAAATGAATGCATTTAACATTAGAAACAAAGCTTTAATTTTTTTTCAGATGGAATAGATATAGTGATCTCCTTTCAGAAGCACCATCTATTTTGTTCAAATGAATGATGCATAAAATTATATCTTTAATCATCCCAATAAGTCATTACAACTTCATAGGTTATTTATCAGTTCCCACAGAATTTAACATCAAAATGTCATTGACCCAGTTAGTTAATTCTATGTCTGAGTATTAGCAACTTTTCTATAGTCTGAATGTATTAGACAGTAGTAAGCCCCACAAAGGAACCAGGCTGTATGGGACATAGTGCTCAGCTATTTAAGGCATCTTGGGGACATTCTTGGCAAATATCTTTCCAGAACTTAGATTGGTCAGTGGATAATCAATAATGTAGCCATTTTCTAGAGAGGGCTATCTTAGCAACCAGTTAAGATTTTTTTTTTCATGCTAATATGGATCCAGCACCTTTATCACGTTGCGTATGGAGAACTTACCAAAAAGCTCTGCTTTATCAAGATCATTTCATCCAAATCAAATAGATTTTTACCATGGCATGTAAGCAGACTGCTAACAACAACAAAAAAATAGATAAGAACATGAGATTTTGAGTTGAAGATTGCTCTTAAAACTTTCTGATTCTGTTACTCTGAGCCTCATTCATCTTTTTTTTTTTTTTTGTAAAATGGGGCCACTGATACCTACTTGTGGAAGAATATTGCTTTAGGTTTCTAACTTTTTCTAATGACTTTGGCTGCAGTTAAAAAAAAAATGTTGCTTATCTGTTTGTCTGCCTACCTGTGTGATTTTTCTCTTCTCCTTGGATATATACATGCAAACACACACACAGAAGTGGAAATTTACACAACCCTTCTGCTACCCTGGATCAAATACCACCTGAAAGCAACCAGATGTGCGCTGAACATAAGGGAAGTCAGCCTCCTTTGTCTTAGTTTGACAACAGCTGTACTTTACCTTTTTAGGATGTATAAATACCAGTAAGACTACTGAAACAAGTCTTATCAGTTCTAATTGTTTTCCCAAGTGGTGCCAAATGAACTTGACTGTTCTTTGTGATACTTGTTGCATTTTGATTCCATCGGCCTTGGGAGGATGACAATGAAGCTGATAGAGGTATAATTACTGTTTCTCTACATATCCACATATCTCTGCAATAAAATTCAATGTATGTCTTTTTCTTTTTTCTTTTTTTTGTTTCTATGGAACTTAGTACTGTGGCTAGATTTTTTTTTTTTGAGGTCTGTCTTGTTTTCTTTATTTGCATTCTTTTTTTTTAATGAAGTATAGTCAGTTTACAATGTTGTGTCTATTTCTGATGGACAGCATAACGTTTCGGTCACATACATACATGTATTTGTTTTCATATTCTTTTTCATTATAGGTTACTACAAGCTATTGAATATAGTTCCCTGTGCTATACAGTAGAAACTTGTTTCATGTCTTTTTCTTGCAGCCTTTAAAAACTGCTGAAAATACAAGGGTCTGAACTTACATGTGTGCCTAATAATGTTGGTAATGATTTGCTTTTAATAGTGAAAGTTTGGAAATAGCATAACTGTCTAAAAATAGTGGAAGTTCATGGCTGTTCTTCACAAGTCTTCACTGAGGAGCACATCAGGAATGTGCTCTAATATAGCTGTGTTTTGAGCAGCACCTGGTTTTACCTGGCTGCCCTGAGGACAAGGTTGATCAATATCTGGAAGCATACCTGAAGCCCATTCATGGCATGCTGATTGGAAGGTTCTGAATCATGGTATACACATAAGTTGAAATATTTGAAGCTGGCAGAAATGCTGACGTCAGTCTAAATGTATTGGCATTAAAAGATGTCTGTAGCAGATTGTATAGGAAGGGGAAAAAGGTTAGATTTGAGTACATATAGTTTATACAACTTACTCATAAATGCATGCCTAAAGAAATGTCTGGAGGGAGAGTCTCCAATATTTTATTGCTAAGTAATAAGATTCTGGGTGATATTTTAAATCTTTTATGTAAAGATTCGTTGGAGTTTAAATGTGTTCACTGTTATGAGATGTAATTTTCCCCAAATGATAATCCTATATATATTAAATCAGGAGTGAGATTTCACGTTCTATTGTTGACATTGAATTCGTCGTCCTCCATCCTGCTTCTTTCCTACTGGATGACAGCCTTACACTTTGGGGGATCGGGTTCAGTTTCCTATGGGTGGACCAGGATGAGTTCAAGCCATTGCTTTTACCAGTGGTTGATTCAGAACACTGTCTAAGGTAATGAGATCATGTCTGCTTTTAGGCCACAGATGATTTGAGAATTGGGAATCTGACTCAGTTTAGAATATGAAGATGGGAGTACACTTTCCTGATGTTTTCTGAAAGTTTCCTTAGAATAGAGACTTACGTAGGTGATCATCCCTTCTTTCTCTGGATCTTTTTTTCATTGTTGATGGGCCGTTTTGCCCGAACATTGAACCAGAGTTAAGAGAATTGAAAAGAAATGGAGTCAGAGTCCCTAAATTAAGCACTCTGGAATCCTATTTTACTCACTTTCCCAAGCAAATTCTCTTTCTGTAGCTTGATAAACAGTTTGATTTCCTTGTCGTTGGAAACATTTTCATAGAGTGATCTACTTGGTTAGAGGCGAGAGCAGAGCTACTCTACTTCCATGCAGACATGTCAGAGGGGTTCTTTATCAGGTGTGGTGAGGTACAGATAAAGATAGCGGCCATGTCTGTCTATCTAGTGTACATATACACACACGTGCAACGTATATATGCTATTTTAATGTGTACGTTACAAAACTAAACCAGTTTTGTGAATTGTCTTAGTGCTGTGGAAATAGACATACCACATATGTGATGTTAAAATTTACAGTTGTCTCATTTCAAACTAAACATAAACGTGAAATTCGTCTTGATAATATATTACTTCACTCAATGTATCTAAAATAGCTTTTCAACATTTAACCAATACAACATTATTAATGACCTACTTTTATTTTTTGTATTAAATCTTCGAAATCTGATATGTGTTTTGTGCTATTTTTGAGCACATCTCCATTTTGGGAGCTGCATTTGACTGCCTAGTAGCCACAGGTGTCTAGCATTATTAAACGTCATGAATCTATCTTCATGCTGGTGTTTTCCAAGAGCTAGCAGCAATGGCAAATTCGGGAGTTGATTCTATGCATTCTTAGACCCCACGCCAGACCTACTGAATCAGAATCTGCATTTTTGCAGGATTCTCAGGCGATTTGATTGTACATTAAAATCTGAGTAGTTATTAGTTTTACTCTTTTTTAATTGAAGTACAGTCAGTTACAATGTGTCAATTTCTGGTGTACAGCACAATGTCCCAGTCATGCATATACATACATATATTTCTTTTCATAGTCTTTTTCATTAAAGGTTAGTACAAGTTACTGAATATAGTTCCCTGTGCTATATAGAAGGAATTTTTTTTTTTGAATCTGTTTTTGTATATAGTGGCTAACATTTGCAAATCCCAAACTCCCAGGTTTATCCCTTCCCACTCCCTTTCCCCCCGGTAACCATAGATTGTTTACTATTTGAGTCTGTTTGTTTTGTAGATGAGTTCATTAGTGTCCTTTTTTTCTTTTTTGAGATTTCACAAGAGTGATGTCATACGGTGTTTTTCTTTCTCTTTCTGGCTTACTTCACTTAGAATGATGATCTCTAGGTCCAGTTATTAGTTGTATTATTGTTAAGGTTGGTGTTACTCTGATATTGGCAGAAATGAACTGTTCATACCTACCCCCTCAGCGACTCTAAGCTGTGTGGCAGGGCTAGGGCAAGCGGGAGGTACAGATGAGATAAAGTGCTGACCAGTGCCTGAACGTAGGCCTGGGTGGAGCTAGTTCAGGAGTGGTAGGGACTCTCCAGACTGTAGTCCTGATGCTAGTCCTGAGATGGATCCACAGGCCTCATAATAATGAAAAGATTGATTGTAAATCCCATGTGAATGGCACAGCTGTAATGTGTTGATGTCTTCATAATCAACAGATTTATTTATACAGTCTTGTTTTGCATGAGAAATGTCTGATATGGGATTGTTGGTAAAATATTTACAGATCTTCAAATTATCTTTTGAAAGGAGGGGCTGGAAATTGAATTGAACAATATAAGGTCTTCATTAGGCTCTTGTCACATGCCAGGTTTCTGTGTATTTGCTTTGATTTGATTCCGGTTGGCTTTGTGGTTTTTTTCCCCCCCAGTGATAAACGATGTCAATTTATCAGGTAAAAATTCCTCATTCAGTGGAAGGGGGAGGCCAGTGAATTCTCAGGAAAAGCAGAGCTGGTTTTGGATTTCACCGTGGGCGTAAACCTGGGTACATTTGTCTCCTCTATAGTTATTTTTCTATTCATCCCAAACCTTATCTGAATAGATAATAAACCACTTCATGAGCAGATGTGCCACTTATTCATCTAGTTCCGTAACGATAATGAAGAAAATTTAATCTGAAGTGTCTGTGGAAGATGAACTAAAGCCAGATTGGTATGAATAATAAAGGCTCTGAAATGTTGGGCCCCACGTGAGACACCAGTCATGACGTACTTGACGGTGACAGAGTCCAGTGGTGCACAGGAACCACCACCTCCTGGTGCTGGATCCACAAAGAGCTGCTGTTTCTGCACATGTAAACATTCAAAGTTGCTTAGAGCATAAAGAAGCATAAAGGATACATTTTCTTGCAGCTGGAAGTAACATCTGACATTGCAAAAAGCTGCAAATGTGTTGGAGGGATTGCTTTATTCAAATAAATGTAAGAAACTCAAAAACATGTGCATCGTAACATTTTTGTTAAAAAAAAAACAAATTGAGACCAATTTCCCTCTAAACTGTGCAAAATGATCTCTTGGGAGATAATGATTAGCTTGAAACCTGCTGCACATTTGACCTTAGTTTTATACACGATACATAGCTGCTCTTGACGTAAAGGGACAGGTGGTCTCTGTAGCTAGAAGGCACTTGAGTGTTCAGTGAACTACAAACAGGACTTTGTAATATGGATTGTGTTTCTTTCTCATTCCTTATTGAATTCAGTGCATTACACAACCACAACAGCTTATAGACTCTAAAAACGTGGGTTTTGTCCAGCATTAGCCACATACCCAACATTTTCAAAACAGTTACCTTTCCTCTGTGCTTTTGTGTCTGTTTGGAAAACGAATATCAGTTCCCCTTGTGGATTTATTGGCCTGAATGGCCTTTATAAGTTGTACTTTCTTGGTAGATCCTTGTGGCAATGATAGACACCTAAATAATTCTGTCATGTTGAAACAATGGCAAGAAGTATATATTGTGCACAGAAAATCCTGCTTTGACCTTTGTGTGTGGCACCACTTAATAATTCAGTTAACAAACCCCATGAGAAACAGTTTATAATTATTTCTTAAAAGTCAACATGGTTGTAAAATGGCTTGCCAATATAAGCAGAACAGGCAATTTACAATAACAGGTCCATGCTGTACTTAGACTTTTCAGTGAATTTAATACTTTTAAGATAGCCAAACCACTAGCCCCAAGGAAATTATCAACCTGTTTCTTTATAGTACAAACAGAATATGAAGTTTTGCCTCAGGAAAGATGTCTTATATTCAAATCAGTGATACTTATTGATATTGAGCTTTTCATATGCTACACCACCCACTTTGCTCCCAGCTTTCTTCTCTCCTGTATCCTGCTTCTGGGAATGGCTCCATTATCCACCAGGCTTTTGCCTCCCATCACTCTCCTTCATTGTTTCACCCTTTACGCCTGGTCTAGCTTATCTATACTCTCATGTTACCTTCTGAAATGAGACCGTCTTACGTGTCTCTTGTGAGCTGTTTGAAGGCAGACACTAAGCCCTACCAGTCTCTGTATCTGAAATCCCCAGCGGGGTTCTTACTGGTTAGCAGGGGCTTAGGAAGTGCTTCTTACAGGCTACATGAGTTAACCTGGGTTGAGGTGATAGAGGCTTTGATGATAACACAGAATGAAGTAAACCACACAGATAAGCTAAAGCCTTGGAGAATTCTCTCCCACCATCTTTGCCATGTTGAAGGGTTTGAAAACTACTTTAACAGCTAATAACATGCATGCCCAGATGTAGGCCTGTAAAACTTCTTGTTGTTAATTTCATTAGCCTGGCCAATTGTTTTAAGACCTCCTGGCTAATCTTCCTTATCTTGGTTGCCTAAAGCTTTTCATAGCCATGAAGGGAATCTGGATTCTGTCTCATTTTATGGATATCTTCAAAGGCAGGAGGTTCACCATCCTCTCACCCAAAATCTGAGTGTCGGAAAATGACTAGAGACATTTTCCATGAATAGCATACAGAATATAGAATTCTGGAAAAGATTGACACCAAAGGCCACCCTTCTTGATGTGCATGGGAGGATGAGATGGTGAGTGATTTGCTGTAGTATATATCCCTTTGTAAGGAGCTTGAGATGACGCGTAGCACTTAGTCCTGGAGTCTTTGGACTTCATTAGGAGAGTGACATTTCCCAAGTTACTGCAGATCAGCTTTATGTGTTTATTCTAGGTAATCTCTGGACATGTAAGATGCAAGGGCTATAGTGGATAGGGTTCTTGGATTTTTTTTTAAAGGCTCCCTACTGTGAGCCTCCTTTCTGAGTGAGAATTCTGAGGGTGACTGTAATACTCAGGATTCCAGAATGAAGGGGATGGCTAAGGGGAAAGGACCAGGAGTGGCTCCCAGCTTGTCTGTAGTTGCATCTTAAGCAAGAAGAAGGATGGAGAATCCTGAAGGCTCCTGTGTCCTTCTACTCAAGGCCAAATTAAGGCATCACTCATTGTGTAAATGAGAAGAGTTTAAGATGCTGTTGTACCCTGACCATGTGATGGCAATTCCCTCGTGAGTGTTGACTCACCTTCCTCCTCTGACTTCACTTCTGTTTACCTATTTTAAGAGCCTGAGTTCAAGACCAGCTTGAATCCTGCTTATACTGGAAAAGATTTTCTGACCTAACTCAAATTCTTACATTAAAATATATATGTGTCTTATCTTATTGACTGGATTTAATTCAATTCTTTGAACATTTGGTGAGTGCCAACTGCATACTGGATATTTTTGCATGTGTTTGTGTATTTCCAACTCTACCCTACTTCCAGTTACCACAGCTTTTACAGTCATCGTGGCATAAATATTGATTAATTAGCACCTGGTTTTACTAACAGTGATAGGAAAAGCATCCAGACGTAGTTCTGTACTCTGCAGCTTTATTAAAATATTGTACAGTCAACATTCCTACGATGCCAGAATATTATTCCAAGTTGCCCTTCCTCACCTGGCCATTATTGATGTGAAGATTCCAGCAACGTCACTGACAGACTAATTGAATGAATTGGCTAAGTGTTTCAATGTTTCAAAGATGTCTTTTTCTTTGTAATTTTGAAGTAAATCCTTTATAATCCATAATGTCAGTATTTTCCAAAAGAGTACTGTATTTCACTTAAGATCATGGAATTTAGCAGAAAACAGGCTTTTCAGTATGACAATGAATCTTTAGTCTTCTTTTATTAACTTTTTGGTATGCTCAGAGAACAGTCTTTCACTATTTATGCATGTTTAATGATTTTTCACTCCTTTTTTTTTTCCAGACTTTTTTCTTCCTTTTAAATGTATACCCCATTTGAAGAAACCCAGTTCCTGTGATGGTTTTAAAAATCAGCTTTATGGAGGTGTAATTTACAAACACTAAAATTACCATTACATGTACAATAGAGATTTGATCATTTAATATAGTTAAATAATTACCACTACAATAAAAACACAAAACAACATGTAATCTCAAAAAGCTCTCCTGGGCCAGTTGAAAGTTAGTTCCTTATCCCCATCAGGGCCTCTTGCAACACCTGATCTGTCACTCTGGTTTGGCCTTTTCTCAATTTTCGTATCAGTAGAATCATGCAATATGGAGTCCTGTGTCTAGCTTATTTCACTCAGCATAATGCTTTGAGAATTATCCATGTTGTTGCATGTTTCAGTAGTGTTTCTTTTTATTGCTGAGTAGTAGTCCATAACACATATGGACTACAGTTTATTTTTCTACCAGTTGATGGACATCTTGATGTTTTCTTATTTTGAGCCATTATCAAACATCTGTGAACATCTGCATCTAAGTCTTTGTGCAGATGTCTGTGTTTTATTTCTCTTGGTTAAATACCTAGGAGTGAGATTATTGGGTCATGGTAATTGCTAGCTTCTTATAAAAACAAAATGCAAACTGTTCCAAAGATAATGTTATTTTCTGTTCCTGTCAGTAGTGTTTGAAATTTGCAGTCACGCCACATACTTCCAAATATGTGATACTGTTAACCTGAGAATTCATGAGTCCCTAATTATCCTTTTAATATCTGTAGTTATGTCTTCTCTTTCATCCTTGGCATTAGTAATCTTATCTGCTTTATTTCCTTGACCAGTATGACTAAAAACTATCAATTTTATTTATATTTTTGGTATTACTGATCTCTGGTTTTTCTGTCTTTAACTTCATTTGTTTCTTCTCTTTATTATTTCCTTCCTTCTGCTCAATTCAAGTATAATTGTCTTCTCCAGTTTCTCAAATAGAAGTCTAGATCAGTGATTTGAAACCCTTTTTAAGTATAACCATTCAATGCTATAAATTTCCCTTTAAGCATCATTTTACTCACATCCACAAACTTTAAGATGTTGTGGTTTCATTTAGTTAAAATATTTTATAATTTTTGTTATTTCTTCTTTGACCTTTGGATCATTTAGAGTGTGTTTTAAAATTTTATAATGTTTGTAATGGTTTGCTTAAATAAAACAGTAACATTTACTTGGCCGGAATTGAGAGTACTTGGACGATTTAGTTATATGGTATTAAGCTTAATTTGCTTAAATTTTGAACCAGAGCTTTAATCACATAGAACCTGCTCTCTTAGGATAATGTCTAACCATCTATGTGCCATAGATATTATGTACAAGTATCTTACTTTTGAGTTACAAGTAGGAGGATATCATGTCTTCTTTAAAGAATAAGACACCATTCCACATTCCATTTCTATGAGATTGGCTATTTTAGATACCTCATACAAGTGGAATCATGCGGTTCTGTCCTGTTACTGGCTTATTTCGCTTAGCTTAATGCCTCAAGCTTCATCCATATTGTTTAGTGTGGCAAATTTTTCATTTTTAAGGCTTGGAGTATCTTATTGTATTCACATACCACATTTCTTTATCCATTCGACTGTCGATAGCAACCATTTAATTAGCTCCATGTCTTGGCTATCTTGAGATATATGCACTACCATGTTCATTTCAGCATTATTCATAGCAGCTAGGATCAATCATCTTTCTTTTTCTTTCTGTCAGCTCTTTCAGCTTATTTCTTTTATTGAAGTATAGTTGATTTACAATGTTTTCGGTTTTAAGGGGCAAGATGGGTTAGGAGATTAAGAGATACAGATTACTATGTATAAAACAGCTAAGCAGCAAGGATATATTGTACAGCACAGGAAAATATAGCCATTATTTTGTAATAACTATAAATGGGGTGCAGTCTATCAAAATACTGAATTTGTTCCAGTATTGTGGAGAATGTCATGGGTATTTTCATAGGGGTTGCATTAAATCTGTAGATTGCTCTGGGTGGTGTGGACATTTAAACAATATTTCTGCAATCCATGAACAAGGGATATCTTTCCATTTCTTAGTATCATCATCAGTTTCCTTCACCAGTGCTTTATAGTTTTCAGAGTATAGGTCTTGAAAATCCTTGGTTAGGATTAACTTTATTCCTAGGTATTTTATTCTTTTCGATGTGATTTTTAAATGAGGTTTTTCTCTTGGTTTCTCTTCTCGATAGTTGATTATTATTGTATGGAAAAGCAACAGATCTCTGTATATTCTTATATTCTGCAACTGTACTGAATTCATTTATTCTAGTACTGTTCTTGGTGGAGACTTTAGGGTTTTCTGTATGTGGCATCATGTCAAGATGTCACCTTTTTTAATGTGGGTTTTACAGCTATAAATCTATGCAAGCATGGTTTTTGTTTTTGTTTTTAAATCACGTTTTGATGGGCATTCATGTAAAAATATTTTCTAAATCTCATTGTAATTTCTTTTCTGATGCTCTGGTCATTTAGGGAATATGTTACTTATCACATGATTGTGAATTTTCCAAATTTTCTTCTGTTACTGATGGCTCACATCATCACATTGCAGTTGGAGAATGTTTTTTGCATGATCTCAGAAAGGGCTCTTACTGAGCCTTTTAAACTAATTTTATGCCCTGTGGTCAATACTCTGTGCCATGTACGCTTGAGAAGAATGTGTATTTTTTTTTTGTTGGGAGGAGTGTTCTGTGGATGTCTAATTAGTACTGTTATTCAGATCTATTCCCTTGCTGATCTTGTGTCTAGTAATTCTGTTATTGAAAATTGACATTGAAGTCTCTAGCAATTATTGTCAAATTGTCTATTTCTTCTAGAACCTCTATTTTTTTAACAGTTACTTTTGACTGTGCCATATAACAACACCTAATATTTGTTTGCAAACATTATATCGTTCATAAAACATTTGTGCATAATTTGTCACTAAACTTCTACTGCAACCTTAAGAAGTAGTGCTCTTTTACCCTGTCATTGAATAGTTAAGAAAATGCTTTTAAAAGAAGTAATACCCTACCAAGTAGAAGCTGGTGAAGCTGTTGCTTGAACTCAGGTTTGTTAAAGTCCTGTACACTTTCCAGTGTGCCGTGATGCGATCTCCCCATTTCCCCAGGCATCAAGATAATACCCCTGTAACTGCTCTTCATGAGTAAGATTTTGCCCACTTTCCTTTTGTTCAGACCACCCTGGACCTGCTCCTTCTGCAGCCTACCTATTTGGCAGAGTCCATGTCTGGCCCTCACCCAGGTATCTATGTCTTTAGCTCACATCCTGGATTGGCATCTTCTGGTATTAAAATTCCACCCAGTTTTTTGGCCAAGAGCCAACAAGCTCTGGTGATGGCAGCCAGACCTACACACCTGTCCATTCAAACACTGCCAGCTGGGTAGCATCCCTCTCTGCCAGCCACCTGCCTACATTTATCTTCTTCTGCCAAACCACCTCTTTCCCAGTCCCGGCTCCAGCTGAACCCTTCTCTTGGCACACCTGAGAGGAGCATGCAGGACAGGAGGAAGGCTTTAGCTTTATTTTTAATGAACTAATT